>NC_138045.1:22347948-22946288 GCF_964106645.2 Podarcis pityusensis
TATCCCCACTTTTGTTTATTATGATGCTGGAAACACTCCTAACAGCGTTAAGAAAGGACCCAAAAATCAAGGGGATTAGCCTAGGTAATAGACAATATAAAGTTAAAGCGTTTGCCGATGATGTAATCATTACTACAGAAAACCCAGAAGAAAGTATACCAGAACACTAAAGAAATTGTTTGAATATGGAGGAGTATCAGGCTTTAAGTTAAATAAAGAAAAATCTAAATTATTAACGAAAAATATGGGGGTAAAGGATCAGGAAGAATTGGAAAGAGTAACAGGCCTTAAAATTACCATGAATGTTAAGTATTTGGGGATCTGGATCACAAATAAAAATACCAATTTGTACAAGGATAACTATGTGAAGAAGTGGAAGGAAATAAAAGGACATCTAAATAAATGGAATAAATTGAACTTGTCCTTATGGGGAAGGATATCCTTGATAAAAATGTCAATTCTACCAAAAATGCTCTTCTTTTTCCAGACGACCCCAATAATTATATGGACAAAATGTTTTAAAGGTTGGTAAAGGGATCTTTCTAATTTTATCTGGCAAGGTAAGAAGCCAAGAGTAAGGTTCAAAGTACTGATGGAGCCTAGAGAAAGGGGCAGGTTCGCTGTCCCAAACCTCAAGCTGTATTTTGAGGCTGCATGCATGACATGGCTGAAAGATTGGATGTTACTGACAGACACCGAAATCTTAGACCTGGAGGGCTGGGACAAAATTTTCGGGTGGCATGGCTATCTGGGTCACGATAAAATAAAAGCACATAGAGGATTCACTAATCATTTGGTGAGAAAGGCCCTATTCGAAGTCTGGGAAAGAAATAAAACAATAGTAACAGCCAAAACTCCCTGGTGGCTATCACCTATAGAGTCATCAGCCTTGCATAGAAGCAATATGAAAGATAGCTGGCTAACATATAGGGAACTCGTAGAAGAGATAAAAGATTGCCCATCTGTAAAGAAATTTGAAGAATTAAAAGAGAGGGGGTGAATTGGTTAGAATATTTCCAATTAAAAATAATATTTGAGAAGGATAGTAAGCTTAAGGGGTTTGATTAAAAAAATCTCAGTATGGGAAAAAGAAATTTTATATAAAAACCAACAGACTCTCAAAAATATATAAACCGTTACAAAATGGGAAAATAGAAAAGGAGGAAAAAGGAGACGCTATTAAAAAATGGGAACAAGATCTGGCCCACCCAACTGAATATAATGAATGGGAAAGACTATGGACAAAAAATATAAATTTTACAGCATGTTACCTAATAAGAGAGAACTATATGAAAATGTATCACAGGTGGTACCTGGCACCAGAAAGGCTTGTAAAAATGAATAAAACATATAATAATAAGTGCTGGAAATGCAAGATACAAAAAGGAACCTTCTACCATATGTGGTGGACATGCCCCGAAATTGGGAAATTTTGGAGCATTATCCATGAAGAAATAAAGAAAATATTAAGAATATCATATAGTAAAAGGCCAGAGGCATTCCTTTTAGGAATTTAAAATGACAATATCCCAAAAGACAAAACTAATTTTTTCTTATATGCAACGTCTGCAGCAAGAATCCTGGTGGCTAAGTACTGGAAAGGGAATCAGTTACCCACTACGGGAGAGTGGCTATGTAAGCTCTCAAAATACTTAGAATTAGCCAAATTGACAGATATAATAAGACAAAAACCAAAAAGTGAAGTAAAAATAGAATGGGAGTGCCTAAATGAATACCTCAAAAGTTAAGGTTCGAGGGCAGAAATCTGGCTGACTCTGGAATAACCTTGTGAAGTGAAAGGATATGAAAGAAGGATTTATATCTAGATGTTAGGATAGAGTGGATAAAGAAAACAGGAAAACAGGAAGACACAATGAGCGATAAAGGAGGTGCTGTGAGATTGGTGGAAGTCAATGTTTTGTTGTTGTTTTAATGTTTATAATATTAACTTGTAAGATATGGATTTGTTTGTTTGTTTGTTTTGTTTTTTGTCTTTTTTAGTTTTCGAATGTTGATTTTTGTGTGTTGTGTATTGTTATCTTTTGATATCTTTCGTGTTGTTGTTGCTGTGTGGAAAATACTAATAAAATTCATTTAAAAAAAAGAATATGTGATAGAAAAGGAAACTGAGCTGGCAGAGTTTTCCTCTGTGGAGGAGAACACGCAAGGAAAGCTTCAAGAAGAGGCATGTCTGCGTGGGCCAGAAGTACAAGAGGCTTGTGTGCCTGCTGGATTTGGTGAGGACAGCCCTTAAGCGGACTCTAGCAGCCAAGGCCTCCCAAAGTCTCATGGGTTGGGGAGAAGAAAGCCACTGAGGAATTACTTGTCTTTGTTTAGTTCCAGGGGTAAGCAAAGAGGGGGGGTTGCAAGCCACCCTGTGGGTGGGGTGGGCTCAGAGGTTCGAAAGAAAGTGCCCCCAGAAAAAAACCTGATGGCAAAATTGTGATTTGGAATTTGGGGCAGGAAATGAGGTGGACTGGGCCCCAGAGAACAGATTCCCCATGTGCCAGAGAGGAGGCAGCTGGGACCCTGGAATTATGTTTGAAGGAGCTGCAGAAATTGTTGTGGGACTGGGGGTGTGAGTTTGGGGGCCCTGACCCACAACCCAGAAGGAATAGGAGGGGCCTCAGAAGGACAGAAACTGTGAATTAACCAACAAGGACTAAGAACTGTTTGATTAACTCAAGGATAAGAGTAAACAGACACAAGAATTGTCGCTCCAAGTGATCCTTGCTATTGCGGGTAAATTGGGGGGGGAGCGTGGGCATCACTCCCTCTCTTTAAAGCTCTGGGGGTACTGGAGTGTCTGGGCTCCACAGTGTGGTTGGCCGGCTCCCCCAACTTTGGGAGGTCCCAGAGGGGGCCTGTTAAGGTTTGGGTTGAGTGGCAGTGCAGGACACCATTGCTCTGCCCATAACAGGAAGCCTCAATTGAAAAAGAACAAGAGAAGATCTAGAAAGATAGGCAGCACTTGGATCTAAATGTTGTTGTTGTTGTTTAGTCGTTTAGTCTTGTCTGACTCTTCGTGACCCCATGGACCAGAGCACGCCAGGCACTTCTGTCTTCCACTGCCTCCCGCAGTTTGGTCAAATGGGTCTAAATACGTACATTAATACTCAAGATGCTATTGAAACAATAACATCAGTTCAAATGATATGGCACCACATGTCCCAAAAATATAATTTTGACCTTTTCTCCCACGACAAAATGACTTTGTGGGGAAACCCATCTTTAAAAATCGGAAAAGAAATGGTCATATGGAAGAGGTGGATGAATTTGGGTATATTAACATTAGACCAGTTGATAAACGAAGAGGATGAATTCTATACATATTCCATATTAAGAGACAAATACAGATTACCCACAAATGTTCAATGGCAATATCTCCAGATAAAACACTTACTAACCACCATCTACGGAGCTAATAATAATAATAATAATAATAATAATATATTTATACCCCACCCATCTGGCTGGGTTTCCCCAGCCACACTGGGCGGCTTCCCACAAAAGAGTAAATATACATTGAAACATCACTCATTAAAAACTTGGCTAAACAGGGCTGCCTTCAGATGTCTTCTAAACGTCAGATAGTTGTTAATTGCTTTGACATCTGATGGGAGGGTGTTCCACAGGTCATGCGCCACTACCGAGAAGGCCCTCTGTCTGGTTCCCTGTAACTTCACTTCTCGCAGTGAGGGAACTGCCAGAAGGCCCTAGGCACTGGACCTCAGTGTCCGGGTTCAACGATGGGGGTGGAGACCCTCCTTCAGGTATGCTGGGCCGAGGCCATTTAGGGCTTTAAAGGTCAGCGCCAACACTTTGAATTGTGCTCGAAAACGTACTGGGAGCCGGTATTGATCAGCGGGCAGGATTGGGTCAGAGGGAACTGCAGACATATCAAATGATTTTTGTATGTCCAGGGCAAGAGAGGAGCTGAGGCTTGTCCATTTCTTTGTTTTGTATACAGGGTGGCTTTGTACCGTGGTTCTATAGTTTGAGGGGACTGAAATTGGCTCTATTAGGTTTAACAATAGAGTCAGTGGAAGGTGGTCACCACCAAAATATTCAGCCACTTCCATTTTTGTAGAAATTGAGAATAGCTCCGGCGTCAGTAAAATGTAGTCGACAACACTGGTTCCCCGGGAAGTGATGCACGTTAATTGCTGCGAGGACAAGGGAGTAATGTTACCATTCGCGATGCAGAGATCGTTTTCCATGGCCAATTGGGCCATCAGCCTCCCCGACGCATTTGTTATAGGATCAAGAGAGCATCTGTTTCCCCAGGGGGGCTGCAGGGGATTGTCCAGGAGTGCTGCGGGAGATACTATATCATCGTCGTTGGGACCTATTCTTGCATTAAAGTCGCCTAAGAGGATTTGAGGAAGTCCTGGGTTAGTTGTTTGAAGATCATGGAGCCAAGACGAAAGTTCAGACCACCTTTCATTGCGGTCGAAATCATTAATTGCTGGGGGCAGATATACTGTAGTTATCAACCATGGGCTTTTGGTCTTTGGGAGATGGATCTTTATAGTGAGAAAGTAAGGGGAAGATTTAATTTCCTCGCAAACAGTGAGGGATAAGCTGGTTGAAATAAGACAGGCGAGGCCAACTTGGGGGCGACCCCTGTTGGTTAGTTTACGAGCACAGGAGCTAAAGGAGCAATAGTTTGGGAGAGCGATACTTTGTTGGGACCAGGTCTCTTGGAGGCACACAATGTCGAAAGAAGAGATGAAATTCATTGCTTCAGGATCCATTTGCTTTGTCGCCCAGCCGTTAACATTCCAGGAGACAATTTTAAGGCTCTGGGATGGGTTGGGTGCATCTTTCAAGGAAAGAACTGCTTTTGCTTGATTTGTGAGTGAGGGTTGAGTCTGTTCATATCTAATGATGTCGGATTTCCGCGGAGATAGGGAGCCGGCTGGTGTTTGTCTCTGGTCTAATCTTTGTCAATTATTTCCCAAGGTGCTTTTAGGGATTACTCTTTTATGAGCCGGCCCATTGCTCTCCATACATGGCAGACTAGCCAAGTGTTCTATAGTTTCGGCTGTTAACTGTTTAATACTGACATTAGTGGTCACCGGGCCTTTGAAGTGTGTTATCTCTTTCCGTAGGTATTTTTCCGGTACCTGATTGTGGCCTAACTCTGCCTCATCCAGGTACCTCAGCTTGTCCCAAGAGCCTGGTGAGTTCACCTTAGGGATGGTTCTCCTTATTGGAGGTGGTGTAGTGTTCTCTTCAGTGTGCTGGGCTTCCTTAATTGGGGGTAGGTTAATCTCAGCCATTGTCTGAAGGTAACATGGCCGACAGGCCGCTGGGTTTTGTTCTTGTATAGGGTTCAAATTAAAGGAAGTCTGGTCCTTTTTATGGGCGTCCACATTGATCTCCCCATTTATATCTCTCCCAGCCAGCTTAACTCTTAGCATATCCAATCTTTCTAATATTTCAGTCCGTATTGGGGATGGAAAATGGCAAAATTGCCTAATTAAGGTATTTTCCTCCACGGAGAAAAGATCCTCATCTTCATTCTCTTGAAGTTGCAGGTCTTGCAGGTGGGCATCTTTCCTTTTTAGTTTTTGAAGCTCTTGTTTCTGGAGACCAGGTCGGGTTTTGGGAGGTTGTTTCTCCTTACTAGGGTTTGCGTGCTTAGCTTCCAGAAGGGGATTCAGTGGTGCCTTGTTTTCAAAAAATCTGAGAATTTTTATCTGGGCCTTTAGGAATATATATCTTGATCTGTAGATAAACTTGGCCAGGTTCTGGTCTCTAAATGTGATCATTGCTCTCACTGAACAACCATCATGATGCAAATAATCTACAGAAATAATGTCATATGGCTTTACTGCTCCTGGCAATATATCATTCAGAATGTTCAAAGAGCTCATTCTTCGATCTTTCCCTGTAAGGAAGCCCTTTGATTTTGGGAAGTTTGTAAATACCAATTTTTGGGGATTTAAAATCAGGTTCCAACATCTTGCCTGAGTAAAGGTTTGCCCATCTTGTATAGTGTTGTCATCGCGATTGGGCGTTGCATCGTCCCCCTTTCCCGATTTGCTAAGCGGTTTGCTGCCTTCATTATTAGGGACCACTTCTCCCCCAGAATCTGGCTCACTGAGTGAACTGTTACCAGAGCTCTGGGATGTTGCTTCCATCCTCCCATTTAGTTCTAAACTCTGGTTCAGAGATGCCACCTTAGCCATTAGCTTTGGCGTTGCCTTCTTTTTCCCCTTCCTGCCTTTCTCTTTTTTATCTCGTGCAGCAGATTTATTTGAGTCCAATGGGAGTAGATTAAATAATTTCTGCCATTGTTTATGTCGGCTTATCTTTATTTTCCTTGTTGTTTTAATGTTCTTAGTTTTCTTTTCCCGGGCTTTTGGTCTATTTTTTTGCAATTTCTTGGTTGTTACTGCTTGTCTCATCTTCACTGGTTCATCTGGGTTATGCACAAGTTCATCTGGTTTATGTACTTGGGGTGCATCAGTTGCTGTTGTCTCTTTTGGTTGGGGAATAAAATTTTCCACAAGGGTCAGCAATAACCCATTTGTTATTGTCAAGTAATTTTTTATGTTGGAGAGGTCTGTATTTATATCTTGGAAGTGGGCCTGAAGATGGCCATCACTCAGTTCAGTTTGAGTATATTTGGAAGTGGGCGCCTGGTCTTGGTGGCATGTTGTTAATTCTGCCGGGGGCCGCTGATTATAGGTGACAGAAATATTTTCCTCAAGTTTCTCAGCTAGAACTAGCTCTTGCGCCAGGCTTCTTGGGGGATTTATGTTTCCAGAGTTTTGTTGAAGCTCTTTGAAGTAATGTGACCGGTCTAGATAGGTAAGGGGGGGAGGAGTGACTTCATCAATAATTGGTTCAATTTGTTCACTCATGCATTCCTCCCTCTTGGGGAAGTAATTTATAATTTTACTTTGTCTCTTTCCAGGTCCCGGGGGGCTAAGTGGCGTATCTGGCAAAATACCCAACTCCTTACATATCTTTCTGGTGAGGACCATGTTGGGTAGTTGTCTTCCTATTAGAAAGCCAGTTGTCCCCCAGTGTTTCTGCCTAATTAGCAGGGCCAATGGATGAATAGAGGTGTATCTGCAGCTTTCTCCTGCTTAGCTCATCAGCGAGCACTGATTCTCATTATGTTTCTTTGGTGGAGCTGGAAGAGGGAGGAAGGGAGGAAGGTTTGAGAGCTCTTCCGTCAGCTCCCAGTGTCCTTTTACTGATAAAAGCTGATAGAAGCTGGGGGTTAATTGATATAAGGTGAAGGATGGTAATTATTTTCCAAGCCGAGCCTCTTTATCAGCCTGATTTGCTGAAGACGGTCTTACTCACTCAGATGGAACTCAGACGGGACTCGAAGAGGACTTGCTTCAACCCTTTTTTCGGTGTTTCCGATCACCCACCTTGAGTTTTTCCCTTTCCAGTGACGGGGGTCCCTTCACGGCAGGGGAGTCAGGCCAGACCTCTTCCCTTCCCCACTCACTCGTTTCAGAAGATTACTCAGCTCCACAGCAGTAAATGCACAGCGGGGGTGCGGCAAGGCAGCAAGGCTGAAGCTCGAAGCAGGTGATAAAACAATAAGGCAATAAAAGCCCAGAGGGGTTAAAAAAAACAACTACTTAGAACTACTTAAAACTTAGTCTAAAACAATAAAACAATAAAAGCCCAGCGGGGGTTAAAATAACTACTTAAAACTACTTAAGACTTAATCTAAAAGCAGACGAAGTTAACTAGGCTGCTGCCTTCGCCTAGGCAGAGATTATGGTCCAAACTTGCCCATCTGGGAATTGATCCGCACCTCCTCTCCCTAATTATTTCCCTTTATTCAAACACCACAGCTCGCGTCCGAAGTGGTCCCAACGGCTCCCTCACTACTCCATTTCCAACGGCCAAGGGCGTCCGACAAGGTTGTCTCTTGGCCCCTCTACTGTTTAATCTCTATCTTCATGATGCAATTTCCACTTTGAAGCTAGCATCTAAGTATCCTCCTCACTTAGCAGGCCACCCCGTTGCTTCCCTTTTCTATGCTGATGATGCCGTCATCTTATCCAGAACAGCTGCGGACCTAGCAAATGCAGTTAATGCATTTATCGCCTATTGTAAGGCGGAAGCTCTTAATATTAATTATAAAAAATCGAAAGTCCTCCACTTCACTCGTTCCCGCAAACTCAAGTTGGAGCCGCTTAAGATCACAGGTGGCTACTTAGAAAAGGTAAAAGCCTTTAAATATCTAGGCTTAATTTTCACTTATAATCTCTCCTGGACCACCCATCTACAATCTGCCTTTCTCGCTGCAACCACGACCTCTAACGCCATTGTCCGATTTTACCACCAGAAGGGCGGCAAACACCTTCCAGCAGCAATTCAAATATTTAATGCCAAAGTTGTCCCTAAATTATTATATGGATGCGAAGTATGGACTACAGCAATATCAGGTAACTTGGACCGCCCACTTCATATGTTTCTGAGATCTCTTTCCGGCGTCCCGAGATGTGTCTCAGGTGCAGCCCTACGACTCGAGTTCGCCCAGCCCTCAATTGTTAAACGAGCATGGAGTCGAGCCATTTCCTACAGCTTCCACCTATTAGCATCGGATGCTCGAATTAGAGGTGGTTTTTCCAATCTGATCCTAAGAGATATTCATAATTCCCCTTGGAAAACTACAATTAACCTCAAATTCCGCTCTCTTCTCAATTTGAATTGTAAAACTGTTCTTAACTTAGAGTGTATCAGCCCGGCGGCCCTACCTCCAATTAAAAAGAAACTACAGCAACTTGACTTCTCTAACACAGCTTCCTATGCAAGAGGGCCGTGTTCAGGCCTAGCCCTAGCTATTCCACCCCCTGAAGGGATCCCTCTATACTGCTTCACAATTTCTTCGGAGGCTAAGCGAAGGGCCTTTACCTGTGCCCGTCTCAACTGTTTTCCTACAGCAGTTCTGTCGGGTCGTTATTCCAGAGTTCCCATCGCAAATAGAACATGCACCTGTAACGACACGGCCCTGGAGACTATGGAACATGTAATGCTCTTCTGTCCTAACTGGACAGATGAAAGATCTCGGTTTTTAACTCCCCTCGTGAATAAGCTTCATCTCCCAATCCAGCCTTGGATAGTGTCCCTCTTTTTGCAGGATTCTGATTGTTGGATTACCGAGATGACAGCTAACTTCCTGCTTAGTGTGATGAAGAGGAAAGCGGCACTAACTTCTTCCTTAACACCACAGCTGCAGTCGATACGCTGCACAATTGAACGAAGTTCCAAGTAGTCTTATTGTACAAGGACAATGGAGTTAGGATAAATCTGAGGAGCTGAAGGACCCTTTAACGGTCCTCCTCCAGCTTCAGCAGGTTTTTTTGTTTGTTTGTTTCTGTACTATCTGTCGCTCAGTGTTTTAAATCCCCTGTCGCTTTAGTAACCCCCCCTTTCCCCCCCTCTTTCTTTAAGTATTCGCCCAGGAAGATATCTACCTTTACCTCCCCACCCCCATTTCATGTTGTTATTTCAATGTATATCATGCTATGGCCACACGGCTAATGCAATAAAATCTATTGATTGATTGTACTGGGAGCCAATGTAGGTATTTCAAGACTGGTGTTATATGGTCTCGGCAGCTGCTCCCAGTCACCAGTCTAGCTGCCGTATTCTGGATTAGTTGTAGTTTCCGGGTCACCTTGAAAGGTTGGATCACGTAGAGCTCGTTGCAGTAGTCCAAGCGGGAGATAACCAGAGCATGCACCACTCTGTTGAGACAGTCCACGGGCAGGTAGGGTCTCAGCCTGCGTACCAGATGGAGCTGGTAGATGTTACTTGCTTACAAGAGACTCACATTAAGACACAGCACAGAAGATTATTGTTAAATAAGAAGATATGGGCCCAAACTCATGGAAGCGTGAAATGCAGTTGGTTGCCATGAGTTTGGGATTCTCTACCTCTTTTATTTGGACGCAAGGTTTTTAGAGAGCTAAAGAATTGCCGTATTTTTTCATGTATAAGACGCCCCCATGTATAAGATGACCCCTATTTTTTTGAACCCAAAATTAAGAAATCAATATTTAAAACACCAAACAGAACAACTTTGATTTTTTTTTTAAATACTCACCATCCATGTATAAGACCATTTTTGACTAATATTTTAAAGCAAAAAATATTGTCTTATTGTCAGGATGCTGTCAGCAGCTCCTGTCTGGTCACCCAGGAAAGTATAAAGACAAGGAAAACTTTCTTACAGTCCTTTTTTATTTCAAACAGAGAGAGGCTATAGAACCCAGTGTTGTCCCGAATGCATCTCCATCTCCCACTTCTTGATTCGTCATCTTTATCCCCTCTACAGGTGCTGACAAGTGCCCTCCGCCTTGGTAGAAAGAGAAAGGATATTAATAGTAGGAATTTACACACCAAATGAATGAAATAAATAGTTATTTAAACAATCATAAGAAAAGCTGTTTGAGACAATGGGAATACAATTATTATGAGTGATTTTAATGGTGTAGTTTCATTGGATTATGATAGAACCTTGAGGGGAAAGGTGTTAAAAGAGGGAAACTACCCATTATTTTTTTTAATGGGGTTGGCAATGGACTTGGTGGACACTTGGAGATTCAAATACCTGTTAGATTGGGAGTTCTCATTTCATCCCAACTCAAAGCACTCTGCAGGACAAATTAGCAAGTTGTGGATCTCAAGATTAAAGATTAGATGAATAGATTAAAGGAGGCAAAGATCCAACCAAAAACACTATCAGACCATAAATCAATAATGATGACTATGAGAGGTGAGAGAAATACACCATATCGATAGAGATTAAATGAAGGAATAATGAAAAACCCTGAGACTTTCAAAACAGGTGAGAAGGTCCTGAAACGGCTACTTACCTGGTCCAAGGGTGGGTGGCACTTGTGGCCTGGTGCGGTGGCTCCTCCCCCCCCCCCCGGAGCCACACCATGTTTGTTTTGGCTGTTGGCACCTTCCCCTGGCCACCATGGTGCTCTCTGGGTTCCAGCCAGACCCAGGTTTGAATTTGCACCTATTCGCGGCAGCTTGGGCTATATAGATTCAATAGTTTTTTCCATACATTTCCAGGATATATTGTCAAAGGCTTTTTCGGCATCTACCAGCATCAAAATTGCTTTTTTATCCATTCTTGACTCACTTGGCCCTCCAGATGTTTTGGGACTACAACTCCTGTCATCCCTGACCACTGGTCCTGTTAGCTAGGGATGATGGGAGTTGTAGTCCCAAACCATCTGGAGGGCCGAGTTTGCCTATGCCTGGTCTTAGTGTATGATTTCATTAAGTATTTTTTTAAAAAACCTATTTGCAAGAATGTCAGCAAATATCTTATAACTGTTGTTTAATAATGATATCAGTCTATAGTTACTAATTAAATTTGGGTCCGTTCCTTGCTTGGGTATCAGGGTGATAAAAGCTTCTTCCCATGATTTTGGAATTTATTCCAAGATACCTTATTTTCTTTTTAATTTCCAATCCTGTAATTTCACTTTATCTTTTTCTTCCATATTTTTCAGTAATATTTTGGTTTTCCCATAGTTTAATTTGAATCCTGCTGATCTGCCATATTCGTTTATACATTCCAATATTCTAGGTGTGCATTGTAGGGGATTTTCTGTTGTGATCATAACATCATCTGCAAAGGCTCTTAACTTATATCTTTTTTCACCAACTGCTATTCCTCTTATTTGGTTGTCCTGCCTTATTTTCTTTAATAGAACCTCTAATACTTTTATAAACAACATTGGGGATAGGGGGCATCCTTGACTTGTACCTTTAAATATATTAATTTCTTCTCCAAACTCTCCATTAATAATATTTTTTGCTTTCTGTTGGTTATATATTGCATTTATACCTTTTTTGGGATTTTTTGCCTAGACTCAATTATTTTAATAGTTTTTTCATAAATTCCCATGAGATTTTATCGAAAGCCTTCTCCGCATTAATTGAAATCAGGGCTGCTTGTTTATCTCTTCTTACTTGTAGATATTCCATTATGTCTATTATATTTCTAATATTATCCTTTATTTGTCTTCCTTCCACAGATCCGGCCTGATTTTTATGTACTATTTTTCCTATTATTTTTTTCAACCTGTTAGCCAATAATCCTGCATATAAATTTTATAATCCGAATTTAACAACAAAATGGGTCTATAATTTGAGACCGATTCCAAGTCCATACCTTGTTTTGGCAGGAGTGTTATATACGCTTGGGTCCAAGAGTCTGGAATATTCCCCTTCTCTACTGCTTCCTCTATTATTACTTTTAGTGGGTCGATTAATTCATTTAACAGTATTCTGCTGGTATGCCGTCTGGACCTGGGGATTTCCCTATTTTTAATTTTTGAATCGATTCCTTAATTTCTATGGTTGATATTGGTTCATTTAATAATTTATGGTCTTCTTCTGCTATATCTATTAATTTATTTTTCTTTATATATTCCTCTATTTCTTCTATTGACACGTCATCTTTCTGATATATTTTTTATAATATTTTTCAAATTCTTTTTTAATTTCTGTAATATCCCTTATTGTCCTCTCTTCTACTTTTATCTTATTTATTAAATTTTCATTTCTTTGTTTCTTTAATTGCCAGGCAAGGATCTTGCCTGGTTTATTTGCCCATTCAAAATTTTTATATTTCCAAAATTTGATTTGTTGTTCTACCTCCTGTTCTATAATTTTATTGTATTCTATTCTCAGTAATTTAATTTCTTGATTTAATTTCTCTTTATTTTTGCTTGCATAGGCCAATTTTTCCTTCCTTTTAATTTCTTCTAATAGCTCCCTTTTCTTTTTTTCTTTATTCTTATATGCTATTGAGTTTTGTTGTATGAAATATCCCCTAACAACTGCCTTCCCAGCATCCCACACTGTTTTAACATCTGTCCCTTTCCTCCAGTTGTTTTCAAAATATTCCTTCATCAACTTTCTGGCTCCTTGTATTACTTTTTGGTTTTTTAATAGGAAAACATTCATTCTCCACCTTTTCCCCCCTTTCTCCTTTTTCCTTTAAGAGTTAATGATACTGGATTGTGATCTGTAAGTGTTTTTGGTAATATTTCGGCATTCTCTGCTTTAATTGTCATATCCTTAGTAATCCACATACTGTCGGTTCGACTATACAAATTTTTTGATTCTGAGAAATATGTGAACTCCTTTTTGACAGGATAATAATAATAATAATAATAATAATAATAATAATAATAGTTTATTATTTGTACCCCGCCCATCTGGCTGGGTTTCCCCAGCCACTCTGGGCGGCTTCCATAAAAGCCAAAAATACAGTATATTTATATCTCTATATATCCACTAAATCAAAGATCCTTACCATTTCCACAAAACTTTTTGGCAGCTTCCCTTCATTTCCCCCTCTCTTCTTCTGCGATCTGTCCAATTCTGGTTCCATTACTCCATTTAAATCCCCTAACACAATAATTCTCATATCTATATATTCCATTAATAATGATCTTACTTTAACATAGAATTCTGATTTTATTTTATTTGATCCATAGATTCCCGCTACCACAATTGGTTCCCCCTCTAGTGATATTTTGACTATTACAATCCTCCCCTCTTTATCTTCATATAACAATTCTGGTTCATATTTGCTTTTAACATACATTACAACCCCCCCTTTTTTCTTACATCACATGTGATGAATTCTTCCCCTAACTTTGGTTTTACTAATCTTTTATGCTTAGTATTGATGTGGGTTTCTTGTAAACAAGCAAGGTCCCACTTCTGCCTCTCTAAGATACGTTCTATTTTCTGCCTTTGCCTCCTATTGTTTAAACCATTTACGTTCCAAGATAACGATTTAAATTTCATACTTTATTAGTTAAAAAATTATAAAGTTAGTAGAAAGAGTTTAAGTTATCTGTGGTGGTAAAGGAGAAGAGACTTGTAATAGTTATTGGTCTGATTAGTTCTTTATCCTTCCACCCTTTGCTGAGCTCTCTTCTTCTTCCGCCTCATCCAATAGCTCTCCCTTTTTTCCTTCCTCATTTCTTACTTCGCTTTTCCCTCCTCCTAATTCTCCTCGATACTTCCTCCAAAACATATCTGCTTCCTCAAATGTCTCAAATCGTCTTCATTTTCCTTTGAAATTGAAGGAAATCCCCACTGGGTATTCCCGTCTGAAGGCTATTGATTTGGCCTTTAATGCTTTTGTTAGAAATTGGAATTGCGTGGCGAGTTCCCCCCTCCCACCAGTAGAAATAAAGACACGAGACACCATAGTTAAGGTTAATGGGCTAAAATTGGCCACAACTTTATTGGTTACAGGTGATGAGCAGTATTGGCTTAGGCACTGGTCCTAATCAACTATCCGGCTTCAGACTGTCTGCCTGAGAGGCCGGGAAGGGTTAACACCAGCAGGGGGAGCCCTGCTGATGCACATCAACTAGGCACTCCCCTGGGGGTCACCGCTCGGGGGCGTGCCTTGGGCCCTGGCCTCCATAAGCTTTGGATGGGGCCACGCCCCCCGGAGTCCTTTACCAGACTACCCTTTGCAACCGGGGGAGGTGATGGTGCTCCTCCCCCCATTCATCTACATAACAATACCCCGACCAATGCCTAACCACCACTCGAGCAAAGCTCACCGCCAGTACCCTCAGACCTGCAACCAATGCCTAATCCCTGCAGAAATGTCAGCCAGCCAAACATTGTTCCCCTCATTGGAAAGATGTACGCCATCCCCACGGTAGAGGGTCGCCTTGCTGAATTGAATGTTGGGGTGGTCAATGACCCGTCCCCCCAGCGTCGCCACTCTACGCGCCACCGAGCGTTCCAGTATTTTTCTGGACTTGTTAATAGCAATAGGGCATCTGCAATCCCTCCATGTGCGTCTTTTTGACAGGGAAGACCAAATTATGACTAGCCTTGGGAAAGAGTTTTTCAATTCATCAAAATTGTTGTAAATGTTCCACATTAAATCCACGCCCTTCCTATAAGCCAAATCGTTGTCCCCCAGCTGAATGACAAGGGCATCCGGTGGGCCATCTTTGGCGACTCTAGCCTTTACTGTCGGTAGAAATTCTGCCCAACGCATTCCACGGCGAGTAATTCAGGATAACTCCATGTTCTTTGGCAGATCTAGAGCGCCTCCCTGACCCCGGCTAACAGCATGATTTCTGGCCCAGTGTCCGATACTATGGCCAATGATCCAGATACGCACAGCCACGTCACCTAAAATAAAGAGAGCATAACAAGGAGGGGTCGGGGGGGTGAATACCATCATAAAGGTCTCCAAACATACCCTTTAAAGGCGTTTGATTTCCACAGCCCCAAATCCTTTATCCTTTTGGCTGGGAGGCCTAAGTGTACTGCTGTAGTGGCTGCCTCGATCCGAAATGAATGAGCCGCAAATTCCACAGGGGGAAGACCGCACGCAGCAATTGCCTTGTGCATGACGCGCATAAACTGATGCCTTGTAAGGCGGGAGCCATCCTTATGTATGAAAAAGGGGCCAGGGGCATTTGGTCTCAAGTATAAGAATCGTCTTGTGTCCTTTACTGGGCACGGCCCCTTCTTTTGAGTTGCTATAAGCCTAATTAAGGCCCCTTTTCCTAACTGATCAGTTTTGGAGCTCCGAATATGGAGAACCAGGTCTGAGCGAGATGATGTCACATCCTTTAACAGGATCCCCCGTGCAACATGACTGGGCTGGTCATCGCGCACCACCTCACCAATGCGCAAGGCGGCAAAAAAGGCAACAGAGTACGCTGCAGAAATAGGCGTGCTTCGTACGTCGAGCAACAAACAGACCTTAGTTTTTTATGGATTTGACCCACGATGTCGAAGGTTATGGGACTCCCGCCATCTGTGATGGGAGGCTGGAGCCTGCGCCAGCCCTCCAGCGCCTTCCGTACTAGGAAGTCAGAGCAAGGATCTACTGAGTACAGAGCCTTACAAAAGAAAGAGATCGCTGAAGACTGAATGTTAAGGGTCTTTGGTGCGCGGCCCAATCCCCGTAAATGCACCAAGTATTTCAGCACCTCTGCTTTTTTTGGGGGGGGGGTGTCCTGAATAGCAAAGCCTATTTTATTACGAAATGTCATGAAATCTTCCCAAGCCTTCTTATAGGATCTAAGTGTTGACGGAGCCACTGATGCTAATACTCCCTTTAGGACTTCTCGCTCCCAAGGCTCCAAAGGTGCTCCGGAAACGGTTGAGGCAATTGCTGTGCATCCGGTGCCAACGAGCAAAAGCGATCCATCTGGAAGCGAGATAGAGCATCCGCGATATCGCTATTAATTCCTGGTACAAACCTAGCTGAGACATAAAAGTTTAGTTTTAGGCACAAAAGGACAAAAGATCTCAGTAGAGCTGCCACCCTCGGGGAACGCGTGGATTGCCTTGAGAGTACGGAAACCACAGCCTGGTTTTCCGTCCAGAAGCATACCAGGCAGTCTTTGAACTCCTTTGCCCACAAATGCACTGCCACCACTATTGGAAAGAATTCCAGAAAGGTAAGGTCACATGTTATAGGTTTTCCCTGCCAGGATGAAGGCCATGGTTGCGCGCACCACTGTCCCCTGAAATAAACGCCAAACCCGAGAGAACCCGCTGCGTCAGATTGTACTTGAAAGTCAGCCTGAAGCGATAGGTTGTCCTGCCATAATGAAATGCCGTTGTACATGTCCAAAAACTCCAGCCATACCTCTAGGTCTGCCTTAACTGCTTTCGATAGACGGACCCTGTGATGGGGAGAGTGCAAACCTGCCGACAACCTCGCCAAACGCCCACAAAAGGGCCAAACGCCCGGGGCCACCACCCGGCAAGTGAAGTTAAGATGACCTAGAAGCGACTGAATTTGCCTGAGGGTGACCTTCCTAAGGGGCAACAGCTGTAAAATGAACTCTTTAAGAGCAGTAAACTTCTCCTTGGGTAAGCGGGATGTTTGAGCGATAGTATCAAGCTCTATGCCTAGGTATGTCATGGTTGTGACAGAACCCTCTGTTTTGTCATTCGCTTAAAGGGACGCCCAGCTCCTGCGCCAGGAATGTAAAAGCTTGAAGCAAGGCTACGCAGTCAGGCGCATTACTAGCCACTAAAATAAAGTCATCTAAATAATGCCCCACCCCTTTGGAACCTGTCTTAAAGCGAAGGGCCCAGTCCAGGAAGGTGCTAAAGGTCTCGAAGGCTGCACAAGCTACCGAGCAACCCATGGGCATGGCCTTATCTATGACGTACGCCCCCTCAAATTTAAAACCCAGCCAACGGAAGTCTTCCAGATGTACTGGAAGGAGGTGGAAGGCCGACTCAATGTCACACTTCGCTAGCAAAGCTCCCCTCCCGAATTTACGAATAAGCTTTACCGCTTGATGAAAGGAGGCATACTTAACTGAGCAGAGTTCCCGAGGAATTGCATCATTAACTGAACTACCCTTAGGATAGGAAAGGTTGTGTATCATGCGGTATTCACCCGGGGCCTTCTTGGGGACAATACCTAGCGGTGAAATATGTAAACCCTCAAATGGAGGCTTCATAAAGGGGCCAGCTACCCTCCCACTGGCAATTTCCTTATGTATTTTCTTCCTAGCAACTTCACGCATGTCTTTTACCGATTTTTAGTTGGGGGGGTTTCCGGAATTGGGTGTGAATAAAACAGGGATTCTGAAGCCAAGGGAAAACCCCTCCCAAAGGTACCTAGCAGCTTGCTTATTTGGGTATAAATCGAGGAGGGCTTTTAACGGTTGGAGTTTAATTGGTGAGAAGGCCAGACCGAAGTTAGTGTTAACTGGGAGGGTCCGGGGGCACCACGGTTACCTTGGTGGAAGTGCCCCCTGCCACCCCGAAAGGGCTGCTTACCTTTGAAGCAAGCTGTGGCTGGATTGTTGCCAAGGCACTTTTCACACTCATGCAAGTACTTACAAGTTGGATGCAAACACGTGCCTCTGTTATACTCCCAGCATTGCCGACACTTTTTTGGCTCGACCTTCCCAGATTTATGAGGGTCCTGCGGCTTCTTTTCCACGTAAGGGCCCACGTGCTCCATCCAATAGTTCTGGTCCCGCAGATCCCAGTGGGTAGTTGGCAGTAAAGAAGCATTTCTGTGAAAATCTTCATCATACGTTAAGGCAGCTTCTTCCCCCGCCAGGGCAAAGGCCCTCCTTACATGCGCCATGTAGGCTACCAGATGCATACTGTGTTTGGGATAACGCGCACATACTACCACCATGTAAACCTGAAACCTATCCAGCCAGTTCTCAAAATTGCATTCTGCCCGTGGCGTCCTATACCTTCGCCTCCCGTAAGCACGCTTCTTTTCCCCCTTACCCAACACCTTAGCAGGTGGAAGCAGGGTGAAAATATCTACGTAAT
This sequence comes from Podarcis pityusensis, assembly GCF_964106645.2. NCBI lineage: Eukaryota > Metazoa > Chordata > Lepidosauria > Squamata > Lacertidae > Podarcis > Podarcis pityusensis. Next base: position 22,366,279 of record NC_138045.1, read on the forward strand.
CCCCATTAAGGATCTTGGCCCTTTTCCTATTGGACAAGTGGTTTCCCAAAATGAAATCGGTGGAAAGATTAGTGGAAGTTTTTACGTCCTCCACCAGAGCACCTCCCTTCCATTCCAGGGACCGATTGAAAGTTTTACGATGGGAATTAGCCCTCCTCTCATGCACCCACAAAGGGACCCCAGAAATATCCTCGCCAAGGCCCCAGTACGCCTCCAGGGGGGCGTCGCTATCAGAGTCTGAAGAGGAAGTACCTGATTCCTCCTCGGTGTCGGAAGGCTTACTCTTCTTTGACTTCTTAGCAGTGTGTTTTTTCTTCGCCTTTCTCTTTTCCCTTTGCACCTCTCCGACGTCCGGGGCTGGCCCTGCGATTCCGGATGTTTCTGTGAAGAGAATCAGAACTTACAGGGTTAAACAGTTCTGTGTGACGTCTCACATTCTGAGGTGTGGTTTGGTTCACATACGGGAATCTTTCTTTGTGTGTGAGTTTCTTTTCGTTTTGGGCTGAGAGGCGAGAAGAATGTCTGCTCTCTCGCCGGGACTGATTTATGATGTTTTTCTTCTCATTAAAGGCTGTTAGAGATTAGCAAGAAGCCTGCGTTCGTTTTGATTTATTATCCACACACACAAGGCAACAATTTCTACCGATGCCAAGAACTCTGCTAAGAGCTAAGAGCTCAAGTTTTTTCTATCGGCATGAGCGTCCAAAGGCACAGGGGAAGTGTGCCGGGCGCCATCTTATCTCACAGTTTCTAGCTGTGGCTGGGCCTCCTCCTCCTCCTCTGATGAAGCAGAACCGCCTTCTGTGGGCGTATTTTTAGACGGTGGCTCCTGGAATATACTAGGGACATCTATAACCTGCTGCTGTGGAGCAAAGCAATTAGGCCTACTGGCAGAGGATCCACCACCAGCGGAATTTGGTGTAGACGTTTTGTTACGAGATGACTGAGAGCGCGTGTTAGGGCGACTGCCTGTACTGCTGCCTGGCTGCGCACTACTCAGACCAGAGGCAGATGTACTCGGATGCTCCAAAATGCTAGGTGGGGTGTCTGGAATACAATCTTGCGTACCTACTATTGAAGCAGAAGACCCTGCGCCCCCTGGCCTACACTGCAGATAAAATGTTTCAAAAGCAGAGAAGAATTGTGCAAAAGCCTGAGGACTGCAAGGCGTGATAGGATTTTGGGACCCGCCCTGTATGCCAGGCCCACTTCTATTGCTAGAGGATGCCTGTGCATTACCCCTGTTGGCCATAACCACCACAGCAATTAATTATACAGTCGCTTATCAGTTAAAGCTCCAAAGGAAGCTGCAGCTCAGTATGGCACCAGGTGCCCTAAATTTTGTTGGGGTTCGTGTTTATTAGTCTCTCCCCACCCACAGGTTTCAACTAATGCTAAGTAGAAAGAAAAGAAGACGATCAGCTGCATATAAATGCCCCTGCTGCCCCTGCTAGAGCCACTTGCCAAATTAGGTACACAGCAGTGTAATTTGCCAAATAAGATGCAAAAAACTCTAGGTCCCAAATCCGGGTCTCTCAGGACCCCCCAATGTACTTCAAATAATTGCCCTCAAACGACGCAATGCACTAAAAAAGCCACCAGCCCCTGCTAGGGATTAATGAAGCCACAGACTGCACCTTAATTATAAATTAGAAGCTCGCCCTTAATCAGTTAAATGATTATCTGTTAAACTGTGCCGATCCACAGCTTAAATATCACTCCTCCTTTGGCCAACAGCACTTTAAAATTCACGCTTATTTATTTATTTGTTTGTTTTCTTTTGCTGCGCAATGCAAATTAATTATTGTATTGGCAACTATAAATTACTGGTAATGAATTATATTGGCAATCTCCAGCCTTTATTAATTGGAAGGATTTTGCCCCAAGCAAACAGCACTGTATAAGTTAGCCTATTCCATAACAGCACTGAGCACTTTGCTACAATTAAAGGATTTAATGCGCAAGATACAAAGTTCCCCTTAAACAAACATGAAATAACCAGCTAAAGCGTTACAGCCGCAGGCAAATGACACAAAGTAGCCCTGCCTGTAAAAAACAACAACACGGACACAGGCAGGAAGCTGCCTCTCGTAAAATGGCAGCCGCCGTGCGACCACGTGGTCTCACTTAAAATGGCGGCGGTGCCTATTGGTTACCGTGGCAACTCAGGAAACAGTTCTCCCTTCCCAAGGCGCAAAGTAAGCGATCCGCCAATAGCCCCAAAGCGCTGAGTAAAAGAAATTTAAAAGGCAGCCTCCTAAAAGCAAATGCGCTTAAGGCTGGCAGCTCCAAAAAACCCCGGCCGCACGTACGCAAATTCCCCCAGTCGTTAGCGGGCTACACCCCTCCAAAGCCCCGGTACTGGGAGAATCAAACCTCACGCGGTTGCGGAAGGCTTTCATGTTGAAAGAGGCTTTGCCAAGCTATAAGCCCTAGCCGAGGAGGACCTCGCGTCACGGAGCTTGGTAGAAGCAAGGCTGGAAGGAGTTCGTGGAGAGAGGCTCGGTAACGGCAATTTGCAGCACAGTGCTCCTGGAAGTTTGAAGAAAGCCGTAGCCAAAGCATCGGGCAAAATTGACCAAAATACCACAAGTATTAATAATCTGGGACAGAAGGTAAATACCAACACAGAAACTATTCAGAAATTACTACAGGAATCTACCTCGACACGAAAGACAGCTGAAGAGGCAAAGGAAATAGCAACTGCTGTAGAAGAGAAGATACCACCGATACACAAACAACTTGAAGACCACAGGTCAATATTGTCTATGAATGAGTTGAAGGAGAAGCAAACCAATTTGAGGATCAGGGCTGTACCTGAACGTGAGAAAGACAATCTGGCTGACTTTCTTATGCAGGAATTTGAAGACTTTTGGGACCTAGATTTGGAGAAGGAAGGTTTCAAGATAGTGAGTGCTTTTAGGCTTGGAAGAGAAGGGAAGAAGAACAGGGTGAGAGACTGTTTGATCACCCTCCGAACAAAAGAGGAGAGAGACAAAATCTTGAGTCTGCATTTCCAGAAGACTTTGGAAATTCATCAGTCAAAAGTAGAGATATTTAAGGACATTCCGAAATATCTTCTGGACCTTAGGTCCAACTATAGAGATTTGGTCGCCCTGTTGAGAAGCAACGGAATGATTGTTAGGTGGGAATTCCCCCAAGGCCTAACCTTTAGTTACAAAGGGAAGAAGATAAAAATAAGATCAGAGGACGACAAAGAAAGATTTTGGAGAGACCACGGAGAAGACCTGCAGAAGGAAGCTGCAGAAGAGTTAAGAGCACTAGTAAGTGAAACTTTAGACATACCAAGATTACCTCCTGAACTAAAAGACCGCCTGGAGAAGGTGATACCACCGACAGATCAGGAACAGGCACTGGGTGCAGTTGGAGGAGAAGCAAAGTAACTACATCATGGCTCTGCAACTATTAAGCTGGAATTGTAATGGTTTGAACTCCCCTCAGAAAAGGAAATCTGTGTTTCATTTATTAAAAAAGGAACAATTGGACTTGATTTGTTTACAGGAAACACATGTAACAAGGCTACACAGGAAAGTATTGATTAATAAAAGACTGGGTCAGGAGTTTATTTCTTCGGACAAGGTTAAAAAAAGAGGGGTAGTGATTTATGCAGCCAGAATCTAGTACTAAAAGGGTTTTAGAACTGATTCAAGAATTTGGTCAGGTTGCAGGATTTAAACTGAATAAGTTAAAAACCAAGGTTTTAGAGAAAAACTTAACACCGATTGAGAGAGAGAGGTTTCAGAATGAGACAGGCTTAACAGTGGTTAAGAAAGTGAAATACCTGGGGATTAACATGACAGCAAAAAATGGGAATTTATTTAAAGACAACTATGAAAAATGCTGGGCTGAAGTGCAAAAAGATTTAGAAATTTGGTCAAATTTGAAGCTTTCACTGCTGGGCCGTATTGCTGCGATAAAAATGAATGTATTGCCTAGAATGTTGTTTTTGTTTCAAACATTGCAAATTGTGGACAAAATGGACTGTTTCAAGAAGTGGCAGAGAGATATTTCTAGATTTGTCTGGCAGGGCAAGAAGCCTAGAATAAAATTTAAAATACTAACAGATGCAAAGGAAAGAGGTGGATTTGCCCTGCCAGACTTTAAACTTTACTATGAATCAGCAGCTTTTTGCTGGTTGAAAGAATGGCTGCTTCTTGAAAACACAGACAAAAAACATTTCCACAGGTATGAAGTTTACGGCATGTAATGCTTTAAGAGAGAATATTATGAAAATGATATACAGGTGGTACATGACCCCAGTCAAGCTTGCAAAAATTTATCATTTGCCCGATAACAAATGTTGGAAATGTAAAGAAACTGAAGGTACATTCTTTCACCTTTGGTGGACGTGCCCAAGGATTAAGGCTTTCTGGGAAATGATATATAATGAACTGAAAAAGGTATTTAAATATACCTTCTTGAAGAAACCAGAGGCCTTTCTCCTGGGCATAGTCGGCCAATTGGTGCCAAAGAAGGACAGGACCTTTTTTATGTATGCCACAACAGCAGCAAGAATACTTATTGCAAAGTATTGGAAGACACAAGACCTACCCACTCTGGAAGAATGGCAGATGAAGGTGATGGACTACATGGAATTGGCGGAAATGACTGGCAGAATCCGAGACCAGGGAGAAGAGTCGGTGGAAGAAGATTGGAAGAAATTTAAAGACTATCTACAGAAATATTGCAAAATTAATGAATGTTAGAATGATGTTAGAATGAAGTTAGGTGGTTTAAGCAGTAATGCTATAAAGGTGTATGTAAAAATGGATTGATAACAGGTGAAAATTCAAAGTTATAGTATATTAAGTTAAAGGATTAAGAGAAAATAAAGAGGGAAAGAAATTGCTGAATTAACTAACTGAATTGGAATACAAAAAAGGGAGGTATGAGGAGGTCAGGGAAACAAGGATATGAATGTAAGGCATGGAAAGATTGATGTATTTTTTAAAGTGTTTTTTATTCTTTTATTCTGTATTTTGTATTTTTCTTGTATTTTTACTTCTGTCTTTCCCCCCCTCCTTTTCTTTATTTATGTAATTCTTCTTTCTGAAATTTTAATAAATATCATTTTTTTTATATAAAAAAAAGGAAGTTTGAAGAAAGCCGAGCGGCTGGATGCAACCCGAGCAGCTGCTGAGAACAGCGCTGTTGTGGGTGGAATGCCAGGCAAGTATCAGGACTCCAGCAGGCTAAAAGGGGTTAGATGGAGGCAGACTGTCCCGTGAAGGAATGCGCGAAACGAAGTGAAATCCTGCAAGTGGACCAAGCCGGAGCTAGCCGTGCCAAGCCTCAGCGCATACCCTTTCCTCCGCTCCTCGGCTCCTCGTGCTGCGGTACGCTAAGACCAAAGGCAAAAAAAACAACAACAGGAGACAAAAGCAAAGCAACAAACCTAGGCAAGCAGAGTATACAAACCTAATACCAACCAAATTCCCCAGCTGATTGGCGGCAAAAGAGGGAGCTCCTCTACCGCGCTTGCCTTAAGTTCGGCTGGCCAATTGGCTGGCCAGGGGATGACGCAGCAGAGGATTCCCCTGTTCGCGCAAGGCTGGGAGCCAGCCTCCGTGTGAGTGTTGGGGGCAGGAAGCCCGCAACACCACCTCCTCCCTAAGGTCGAAAGAGGCTTTGCTGTCTCTTTTTTATCAACCTGGGTGGGACTTCTCGTAAAAGTATTATTTCTTTTCCATCTATGGTTAACTTGTTCTTACTCTTTGTTTGGAGGATCTTATCTTTCATCCAATTCGATGTGAATACAATGATGCAGTCTGCCGGCCATTTGTTCATTTTTGCTTTTCTTCAGTTCACTCTGAAGATTTTATCTGTCTGTTCTATTATGTCTTTTTTCCTGTAAAAGTAGCCACTTTGCTAAAATTTCAATCATCTTCTTCCAAATATCCTCCCTCTCTCTTCTCTTCCGGAATATTTCTGAATCTCAAGGTCTTCTCTTTAATCTGCATCTGTATCATTGCTAGAGCATCCCCAGTAGCTTCCTGGATTGTTTTTTGTTCCTCCATCTCCTTTTTCGATCTGTCCATTTCATTTATTTGTTCCCTTTGTTCTTTGCAAATTTTCTTCACCATCTCTTCCATTTGTTGATTTTTATTCTTTATTTCTTGTACTTTCTTATCTGTCTCCTTCATTCCTTCTAAGACTTCTGTTAATTTTTTCTTTATTCCTTCATTTTCATTTTTTCCCATTGTGTTTTCTAATTTTTCTAATTTCCCGTCAATTGTATTGATTTTTCCCTCCAACTCTCTTCTCATTCCTCCAATGTCTGCCTTCAAACTTATGATAAGCTGCTTCAAATCCATTTCTTCAAAGCCTGAGTTTCTTCTTAATTGTTGCTGTTGACTTCCAGTTCCAGTCGTCTGTTTTTTAATTGCATGAGACATTTTGCATTCTCTTTTTCAACCACCAGATGTCCTTCTGTTGCTTCAATTTTCCTTTACTGCTGCTTTTCCTACTTTGTCCATTGGGTGTCACTGTGTTCTTATTTATTCAGCTCACCAGCTTCTGTCCTCCTTTAAACCTCACTTTCACTATTTTGTCTTCGTCACTTCCTCCTTCTCAGTGATTACTCAGCGTCTTCAGACCCTCATCGCCATCTTATTTGTTAAATTCCCCTCCTTTCCCCCACAGCGTTCCTTATTCCTTTGTCTTTATCTTTCCTTCAAGGACCTTCAGTTTCAAAGCGGCTGCTTTACTCTACCCAGCTCCAATAACAGGCAGCCTGCACCGCTTTACACTTTCTAGTAAGTCCGTTTCAGATAGTGTGCTTTTCAAATAGTTTAATTGCAATCTGAGTGATTTCTTTACATTCTCTATATATTTTTTCTGTTCTTCTGTCTTCCCTTTACTTTTGTGGTAGCATTGTTTCCCCTCCGCTATTTTTACTCTTTATTTTGTTTTGGGTTTACTCACTCCGCAAGGGGTCCCCCCCCCGAGTTCCCCTTTTTTCTTCTTGTCTTATTTCCTTTTAGGTTTTATTGCTGCTGCTACCACTTTACGTTTCTTTTAATATAGAAATAGAGATTTTACCATCTTGTTGCTGCTTCAATGATGTGAGGCTTTTCACCGGTCTGTTTGATGTTCTTCTCTGTGCCTGGACCCCCCCCCCCCCACACACACACCTCAGCTGATTTTCTTTTGGAGAGGGGTGCCGGGACTCCAAAGAGACACTGCCGAAGTTACTTTGGCTTGAGCTTCCTTCCAAGCCTTTTCAGGGGTCGTTTAGCCAAACGTTGCCCCTCACAGTACCGGTGTACTTGCTTACTGCGATCGGAGCTCACCTGTTGCAGCTGTGGTAAAAACGGAAGTCCGTCATTTTGGATACTATTCAACTCAGTACATGACAGACAAGTTACTTCCTTGGTCCGGAAACGCCCTTGGGTGTCTTCCGTGGTTGGCTACGAACGGAGTTGCTGTGTAGACACATGCACAGCATTATTGTAAGCAAATTCTGCCAGGCCCAACTTGTCTACCCAATCGTCTTGCTGATAGGTCACATAACAATGACGCTACTGCTGCAATGTCGTGTTGGTTCTCTCCGACTCTCCATTGGTTTGTGGGTGCCTCACCAAGGTCAGGCACACCTCTACGTCAACAGCTGCATCAGCTTTCTCCAAAACTGGGAGGTAAATTGTGCCCCCCGTCTGAAATCACTCTCAAAGGCCACCCGTGCAGCTTAAACACGTGGTCGACAAACATCTTTGCCGTTTCTTGGGCCGATGGCAGCTTCTGGCATGGCAGGAAGTGTGCCATTTTCATGAACAAGTCTACTGCTACCCATATTACTGTCTGTTTCTGTGAGGCCAGTAAGTCTGTGATGAAGTCCATTGTGATTGTTTCCCAGGGTCCTTGTGTCGGCACTGGTTGGAGGAGTCCTGCAGGCGCTTCCCAAGGCGTTTTTGCCCATTGGCAGGTCTCACATGCCCTCGCGCACTCCCTCGTCTCTTCTCGCACCCTTGGCCACCAAAATTGCCTCGTCAGCTGATATAGAGTCTTGTAGAGTCCAAAATGACATGCTGTGGGATTGTTATGACACTGCCGTAGCACTCTTGCACGCAACTCCCCTTCTGGGACATAGAGCGCCTCTCCCTTAAACAGCAAGCCTTCTCTCTCGGTGAAACCCTCAGCGGCATCCTCACCTCTCCATACCACTTCTAACTTGCTTTGCGCGAAGTCATCCACTTCCGTCTGTCTCTGGAAATCCGTGGTTCTGACTACGGGTGCTGCAGCGAGTTGTAACTGTTCTGGGTTTAAAATCTGGCTCAGCCTGGAGTTCGACTCTCCCTCCAGATACTCAGGTTTCTGGGACAGGGCGGCCGCCCTCTGGTTCTGGTGCCCTGGCACGTATCGTATTCTGAAGTTGAATCGAGCAAAGAACTGTGCCCATCTGATTTGCTTCTGGTTCAGTTGCCTCACCGTTTGCCAGTATTCTAACTTCTTGTGGTCTGTGTGCACCTCCACTTGGTGTTGCGCCCCTTCGACGAAATGTTTCCACACTCCTAGAGCTTCTTTTATGGCAAGCAATTCCTGCTCCCAAATAGTGTAGTTCTGCTCCGAAGCGTTCAACTTCAGGGAGTGGAAGGCACATGGCCTCAGGTCTCCATTTTTGTCCTCTTGTAACAGCACCACCCCCAAGGCCCTTTCCGTGGTGTCCGTCTCCACCACCATCGGCCGATGCAGATCTGCATGGTGCAGATATTCTTTGGCAGCGAACATCTCCTAGTTTGGTTGTCCTAGGGGATTTTAACATCCATGCCGACACGAATTAACAAGGGGCCACTCGGGACTTCGTGGAAAGCATGGCCTCCATGGGGCTGTCCCTAAATAAGTTTGGCCCAACTCATAGTTGCGGATATGCCTTAGACCTAGTGTTCACCTCTATGGATGTTGGTGATCTGACACTAAGTAAAAGCAAAACAAAAGATGTCCCACAGTCAGATCACTTCCTGGTGCAACTGGACTTCTCTGTGACCCTTCCCCTCTGCAGGGAGGTGGGACTGATTTGGATGGTCCGCCCCCACCACTTAATGGCTCCAAATGGCTTCCAGAGAGTGGTACGGGATGTTTTATCCCATGTTGGTGGCCTTTCAGAAGATTCCCTGGTGACCCACTGGAATGTGGAGTTAACCAGGGCTATTGACTGTCTGGATCCAAAGTGCCTTCTCTGATTGCATGGAGCCCGGACAGCCCCGTGGTTTCCCCCGAAGCTGAGGGCAATGAAAGAATCGTTGAGACGGCTAGAACGCTGGTGGTGAAAAATTCATTCTGAATCTGACCGGAAATGGATTAGAGCTCAACGTCGAGCCTACCAAGTGGCGATGGTGACGGTGAAGAGGACCTTCTTCACCGCCTCTATTGCATCTGCAGAAAACAGCAGCAGGGGACTCTTTCAGGTGGTTCCCAATCTATCGTAACCACCTTCATCACTGGGGCCTGGTAGGGACCCCAAGATCTCCTGCAATGCTCTTGCAAAGTTTTTTGCAGATTAAGTTGCTCAGATTTGGAAAGAGGTAGACTCCACCGTGGGTGCAGGGCCGGGGTGGGAGAGTGCTGGAGTGTAGGGGTGATGCTCCATAATGTGAAGGCAAACCTCGCACAAAACATGCCACAGCATGTCTAAGAGCATCACGCTTGCTTTCTCTGAACTTTGCCTTCTTGGCTGGAAAATAGTTTTTTCCTCTTGACCTTTTGTCCTTTCGCAAACTGTTTGCTTAAATGTGTCACTTGGCTGGAGCATGACGGGTGGATCAGACTTTGTCTAACGCCAGGGGAAGCACCTGTCTGACATGTGTATCACTAACGCTGGAAATGTGCCTTGCTGGAAATATGTTAAAGTTCAGGGTGGTTTCACTACTCCTTTCCAACTGTTCATTTCTGCTAACAAAAAGAGCCTCTGCTAAGCTAGCAATCAGCTTCCTCCTGCACAGCTCACTTGCATCACCAACTCCCATGTCGTCTCCATTATTTCTACACGGACTCCTCTCTAGTCATGTTATATGGGATCAATTCCAATCTGTTACCTCTGAGGACGTGGACAGGCTGCCTGGATGAGTGAAACCAACCACCTGTCTCCTTGATCCTTGCCCATCCTGGCTAATAAAAGTGATCTGGGAAGGGCTGGGTGATGGGCTCTGCGGGGTGGTGAATGCTTCCCTCTGCGAGGCAGCCTTCCCAGACCCGCTGAAAGAGGCGGTTATTAAACCGCTTCTTTAAAAATCATCTTTAGTCCCGGCCAATATGGCCAACTATCACCCAGTCTCAAATCTTCCATTCTAGGGCAAGGTGATTGATTGAGTGAGTGGTTGCTGAACAATTCCAAGCAAGCCTGGAGGATGCGAACCATTTGGATCCCTTCCAATCGGGATTCAGGCCTCATCATGGTACTGAAACTGCCTTGGTCACACTGGTCGATGATTTCCGGCGGGCTAGGGACAAAGGTGAGCGCTGTATCCTAGTTATGCTGGATCTCTCAGCGGCTTTTGACACCATCAACCATAACATCCATCTGGACCGTCTAGAGGGGCTGGGAGCTGGGGGCACTGTTATACAATGGTTCCGCTCCTTCCTCCTCAGCCATGTCCAGAAACTGGTGTCGGGGGATGAGTGTTCAGACCCCTGGGCTCTCACTTGTGGGGTGCCTCAAGGTCCTGTCCTCTCCCCCATGCTTTATAATAGCTATATGAAGCCACTGGGAGAGATCATCAAGGGGTTTGGGCTGGGTGTCCATCAATATGCGGATGATACCCAGCTCTACCTCTCTTTTAAATCAGAACCAGTGAAGGCGGTGAAGGTCCTGTGTGAGTGCCTGGAGGCGGTTGGAGGATGGATGGCGGCTAACAGATTGAGGTTGAATCCTGACAAGACAGAAGTGCTGTTTTGGGGGGACAGGGGGCGAGTGGGTGTGGGGGACTCCCTGGTCCTGAATGGTCCTGAATGGGGTAACTGTGCCCCTGAAGGACCAGGTGCACAACCTAGGAGTCATTTTGGACTCACAGCTGTCCATGGTGGCACAGGTCAATTCTGTGTCCAGTGCAGCTGGACCAGCTCCATCTGGTATGCAGGCTGAGACCCTGCCTGCCCACAGACTGTCCCACCAGAGTGGTGCATGCTCTAGTTATCTCCTGCTTGGACTACTGCAATGCGCTCTACATGGGGCTACCTTTGAAGATGACTCGGAAACTGCAATTAATCCAGAATGCGGCAGCTAGACTGGTGACTGGGAGTGGCCGCCGGGACCATATAACACCGGTCCCGAGAGACCTGCAGTACGTTTCTGAGCACAATTCAAGGTGTTGGTGCTGACCTTAAAAGCCCTAAACAGCCTCGGTCCTGTAAACCTGAAGGAACGTCTCCACCCCCATCATTCAGCCCGGACACTGAGGTACAGCGCCAAGGGCCTTCTGGCGGCTCCCTCACTGCGAGAAGTGAGGTTACAGGGAACCAGGCAGAGGGCCTTCTCGGTAGTGGCACCTGCCCTGTGGAATGCCCTCCCATTAGATGTTGAGGAAATAAGCAAGTACCCTACTTTTAAAAGACATCTGAAGGCAGCCCTGTTTAGGGAAGTTTTTAATGATTAATGCTGTATTGTGTTTTTAATATTCAATTGGGAGCTGCCCAGAGTGGGGAATAATAATAATAATAATAATAATAATAATAATAATAATAATAATTCCCTTCTTAGTTAGAAAAGCAAAGGCCAGAGTTGTGTGACCTAGAAGCCAGAAGCAGGAGGAAGCCAGAGAAAGAGAGAGGCATGCTTGATTTCTGTTGGGATTCAAGGCTGTGGGCATGGGGAAAACAATACCTGTTTGAAATGTTAATGCTGTGAGCAAGGGAGAATACTTCTCCCAAAGTGCTTAAAAGTCCATAAATGATTAAAGGAATCTCATATTGGAATCCATGAGGTTGGTCTCCTCAGATTAATTGGATCAAGGAAGCCTTAAAAGGGGAGCTATTATTTTCCTTTCAGTCATTCTCTGTAAATTATTGCTATGTTGTGGTATTCAATACTTGTAAAAGTGTGTTAATATTTTTTGTAAATAAATCCAGTAGGTAAATTGATAACTTTGATAAGGTGTGATCATAATCCCAAAATCTGTGTCCGACGAGAGGGCATGAAAATTGATTTTGCAACTCCAGTGACACAGCATGGCTCCTGACAGTCCTGCTTCTGTATGTTACGGTCCTCCACAGGTTTTTCTCCTGCATTGAACAATCTTCTCCCTCTCTAGGGGCACCCCCGGCCCCACATCACTGTTGCAGGACTGTCTACTCTACTCTATCAATAACTTCCTCATCTTTCCGGATAACTCGAAGTGTGGATATTTACTTACTTACTTACTTACCCACCCACCCACAGGTCTCAGGGCGGTTCACAGGATAGGCAGGCCTCAAGTTAAACCTTGTCTGCCAGCAAGACAACCAGCTTGCACTTGATACAGGTGTTGTTTTACATATTCTCAGGCAGGAAGACAAACATGGCACAGGTATTGCAGGTCACTGCAGCACCTCCCTCACCACCCATGTCTCTTTGTCCTACGTACACTGTGAGACAGCACTCTAGGCCTCAAAATGCCCTCGCAAACACTCCTGGTTACAACTCCTTGTTACAAGCTCCCAGAGACTTCAAGCAGCTGAGTGGAACTGCTGCTGACTGCAAACTTTATTGTGCATTCAGTATGATCTGTGCTCGTGATGGTGTTTGTTATGTACTGAGTTGAATAGGATCCAAAATGCAGCAGTCTGATTGGTCCTAGAACAATAGGATTCAGAATGCAGCAGTCTGATTGGTCCTAGAACAATGCAGCAGTATGATTGGTCTGCAGGAGCCACCCAATCCGGCTCCAGATGGAAGTGAATCCACAACCTGATTGGCCTACAGGAGAATTCCGGAATAAGCCAATCACGTGCAGCCCATTGTGTAAATAATGTATATAAAGCAGATACTTTGAGGGGACTTCCATTCCTCCTCACCACTATGAGCTGAATAAAGAGCATGAAATCCACTCTCGACTCTGAGTATATATCAGTGTTGGAGCATTAGTTTTCCTGCTTTCAATACTGTTTGCATCTTTAAAAGTTTCAGAACAGATAGGTTGCTTAGTTTCCAATCTGCATATGTCCTGTTGCTTCCTGCTGAAATCCTGTGACTTTTTATACCACAAATTTTCTAGGGTTGTTGGTGGGGTCTTTTTTTGTCAGGGTTTCAGGGACTAGCAGGGCTCCAAAGAGTGTGTGGCAGAGGCAGGGAACCAGGAGAGGGGACCAGTGAGTTTAGGGGTGTCCTATCACCTGCAAGGCAGGAGCCAGGGGAGAAGGGAAAGTCAGGACTGTCAGTGACAGAGGAAGGCGTGCAGGATGTGGCGGAGGAAAAAGGGACAGTTCAGGGGATGGATGGGTCAGTAGATTCCCCAGCTTCCCCTGCCCCACTGTCTCCAAGAACCAGGAGGGACTTGAAAAGGGAAGAGCAGTGACAACTTTTGTGCAGGAGAAGTCTCAAGTTGTGGGCACACAGCCCAGCAGAGGAGGGTATATAAGCCAGAGGAGGGGAGGGACATAGGGTTGCCACCTGTCCCTAGAAAAATGGGATCGTCACTTTTTGGGACAAAAATGTCTTCTGTCCTGTTTGGACTTTTTCCAGTATTTGAGCTCCTCCTCAAAACTGTGTGGGCAGAGGGTGGATCTGGAGAAGAGCAAGAGCAAGACTTTGTGAGGGCAGGGCGGAGGGTGGATCTGGTTCATTGGTTGGCATCGCCTGCCCACCTCCCTTCCCCTCACTCACTGTTGCTGTCCTGGACACTACTGTATTATCCTCCCCAACCCCAGGAACAGCCCCTCCCTTCCTTGACACCATCAGGCCTGTGAGGGAGGCAACTGACCGCAAATGGTGGCTGCCTCACTGTTGGTGCAGCTGAGAAGGAGCCCAGCCCAGCACAAGCAACAATAGATGTTACAGTAAAATCTGGGTGCAAGGCTGCTCTGCCACCCAGCTCGTCGGACTAAGTCCGCGGGTCCCTGCGGAGGAAAATGAGCTCAGCCGGAGACAGGAGCAAGCTGCAGAAGATCCAAGTTTATTGCGCAACAGGTTCAAGGCGAGATTGAACAGCGAGAAAGGGGTGACATGAACTTTTGAAACTTCCCTCCATGTCCCAGAATACAGTGCAAAATACATCCCAGTTACATCATGAATACATTAAGAAGAGGTTGGGTTACACAGGATTAACATATGGAGGAGGGAGGGGGAATATGCAGAGCTGGAGATATGCGCAGATAAGCACATCCTGAGTACCAGTGATGAGAAGACAATGGTCCATGTATGCATAGTCTGCCACCTGGCATTGCCCGGAGGAAAGGCTTGGCAGAGTGATTTGACAGGATTAGGGTCTTGACACCTTGCTTGAGGGATTATGGAGGACAGGGGAGGTGTCATAGAGTCCTAGAGAAATTGAGCAAATTGGCACGTTGATTTTCTATGAATTTTATAGATTTTAGTCCCTTTTGACATTGACAATTGGAAATAAATGGATATATTGTAGCGAAGAAGAAGGTGAAGAAGACATGCCCCCCCTTCCGTATCAATAGAGAAAAGGGGGAAGGAGCAACCTCCTCTCCCTTCCTCACCCCCTCCATCCTTCCCTTTCACTGGTACCTTTGAAGGTCACCCGGAAACTACAACTAATCCAGAATGCGGCAACTAGACTGATGACTGGGAGTGGCCACCGAGACCATATAACACCGGTCCTGAAAGACCCTCATTGGCTCCCAGTGCGTTTCTGAGCACAATTCAAAGTGTTGTGCTGACCTTTAAAGCCCAAAACAGTCTCGGCCCAGTATACCTGAAGGTCCATCTCCACCCGCATTGTTCAGCCTGGACACTAAGGTCCAGCTCCGAGGGCCTTCAGGCAGTTCCCTCACTGTGAGAAGTGAAGCTACAGGGAATAAGGCAGAAGGCCTTCTCGGTAGTGGCGCCCGCCCTGTGAAACACCCTCCCAAGGAGAAAAACAACTATCTGACTTTTAGAAGACATCTGAAGGCAGTCCTGTTTAGGGAAGTTTTTAATGTTTGATGTTTTGTCACATTATTATTATTATTATTATTATTATTATTATTATTATTATTATTATTAATTATTATTATTATTATTCTGTTGGGAGCCACCCAGAGTGGCTGGGAAAACCCAGCCAGATGGGTGGGGTATAAATAATACATTATTATTATTATTATTATTATTATTATTATTATTATTATCCTCCACTGCTGCTGCTAGTATAACATGGTGAGTGTCCACTGCCACTTGGCCCCCTCTGCCACCCCGACCTGACTCCTCCTCCTCCTCCTCCTTTGTGCTTGAGTCTCTTCTGCTGCCAGCTTGGACAAGAGCCTGGAGCTGCAGCTCAAGTCCCCTGTAGGAACCGGCTGTCTACCTCTGGCCCCTGCCCATCTATGTGAGTTGAAGCAAAGAGCGGAGCCGGGGTGGTGAGGGAGGTAGGAGGCCGAATGCAGGGAACCACCCTCCAAAAGGGGAGGGAAGGATTTGGTGTCATGAGAGTGTGTGTGCCCCTCAAGCCCCATCCCCTGACCTATCCCTTATGTTGCCCAACCAAAGGTGGCAAACTTAGAGAGGTCCCACTATTGCTCTAACTGTTGCACAGGGCCCAGACCTGTGGACAGCTACCCAGTAGTGTAGGGAGCTCAAGTGGCCACGGGGGTGGAGCATGCTGCAGGTGGGATGCGCCACCAGAGCTGCATGCCTCCCGGTGCCCTCCAGCTGGCAGCTGAGGAGGGGGTGCAGCAGCTTGGCACCCTGCGAGCCCAGCCCCAGGCTGCAGTGCTTTTAGGAGCAGTGCACTAGGTTCTGGGGTGCCTGGACTTGCACGCCACCTTGGGCTCTGGTGTGCCACCCCAAAGGTAAATGCCACCAGGGGCACCCCGCCCCCATCCCCCTAGCTACACTACTGCAGCTGCCTAGAGGCGAGAAGCATGTTTGTGTGTGTGTACCCAGAGCACCGTGGAAGCAGCTGCAAGTGTTTATCTTGCCAATAAAGAGTTCACTATCAGGTGTGTGCCTCCCTTATCTGGAATGGGCCATAACAAAGAATGCCCCTCTTGCCAATAATAATGATGTAATATCAGGGAAGCATCACAGAACAAGAAATAAAGCCAAACAATGTGTGTGATGTCCATATAGTATAAATTCACCACTAACACACTGTTATTGTGTCAATCACATCCAAATAAGGCAGAGCAAAAAACCAATTTGGAGGGACCCTCTGCTTTCCCTCTTGCCCCTCTTTTTTTCTTCAGGGTGGCAGTGGGTGGGAAAATGGGATTCTTTTGGTAATTAAAGGCATTGATACATGGAGATTTGACTCCAGACCAGATTAAAATGTAATACAACTTGGAGTTGCCTCAGAAGTCTGGGCAAATTGCCAGAGGGGGGAACAATGTGGGGCAGACTGGACAGATAATAGGTGAACTCCCCCCACCCTCACCGTCAGTCCATCAAAAATGTTTGCTCTATCTACATTTGGTTTCCTTCCAGAGATTTGCGAGAGGGGAGCTCTCTTTCCCCCACCTCTAAGTCCTTTTGTCCATCCTTTGTAATGGAAAGAGTTCCTCCTAAATCAAAGCCATGACAATGTTATTGTTTCTCCACTAAGGTCAGGAATGTGGACAGTTGCTATTGTGGCGGTGCAGCCTGGGTGGTTGGGGGTATTGAAGGGTCAGCCTGTCTCTGTGGGTCATCTGACAACAAATCCTTTTGAGAATAACTACCCTTCATCACTGCCAATATTGTCTTTTGCCAGCAGGGTCCTGGCACAGAACTTGAATGGCTCTAGCTTCGGCCTCTGTCCACTGCATTGGTCAGCATCTGGGAATGGACAGAAGGGCATTGTGTGTGAAAAAAGCTTTGTTTTATGTTACAGCTGCCCGGGTTTGGACTAGGACTGACCAAAGCCCTGGTGGGTGGGAGAGAATAGATTTAGAGAAGGGGGGATTGGGAAAGTATGGGTCAATGCTTCCTAGAGTGTTTTCCCACCCCTCTGGGCCAAATACTTTTGTGTCCAAACTTTAGAGAGCCAAGATGACGAATTTTGAAGGGGTCATTCTCCTGCGTTTTCTCCCTTTTTAAAAAGTAGGGGAATTTATTAGGGGTGGGGGAAAATATATAGAAGGGAAAATTCCTTCTTTTTTAAAAAGGCAAAGAATTAAGCCAGATGTTTTTGTGGAATTAAGAAATCTATGTTGTGGGTTAAATGAGGGATAAAACACATTTGGCTGGAAAGTACAATCAATATATCTGTCTGCTTTTGCTTTTTTAAAAAATTGAAGCAGTATTTTATTGAAAGTAAATTGTTTTACATTAGCTGATGTGAGTCATTGTGGGAATTTTCTATCCTAAATTCTATCTAACAAAAAAGAGGACCCATCCCTATTTTCTGATATATTTCCCTAGTAAAACATATCCTCATTTTGCCTCTCTGTGTGATTTGCAATAGATTGGCAAGACTTTCGACACCCAAATAAGCAGAGGTTGGATGGCCATCTGACATAGATGCTTTAGTTGAGTTTCCTACATTGCAGGGGTTTTTACTAGAAAGATGCTGCTTGGGGTCCCTTCCAGCTCCATGATTTTATTTCATTATGATCCTATCATTTTATGTAATTGTATTGTGTATAAATTATAAACATGAATAAAACATGTTTCATTTACAAACAAAACATTTAAATAGCTACCTTTCTTCCAGTAGGATGGGGGGCATGAGCATAGCCAGGAGAAGTTGCTGAATTGCAACTTATCACTAAACTGAAAACTATGGAGAGACCTAGTCTTAATAGAGATATTGGATTCCTGTCTCATTACATATGCTAATCACCTGCATACTATCCCTTGATTTTTCCTGTAGGACTAATTACAGTTGTTAACAGTCGTCAACAGGTTTACCATACCCATTGAGTCAATCACCCATCTCCTACTACCCTCCTGAGAAAACCCCCACTCCACCCTCCCACTATATATAAGGGTCTGGTGACTTCTGTTTCAGTGTTTCTGAAGAAGTGTGCATGCACACGAAAGCTTATACCAAGAACAAACTTAGTTGGTCTCTAAGGGACATTTTTTTTTTCTTCATTTAGTTGGTAATACTGCAGCCAGTCATTTACATGTTCTTGAATCTCTTCAAGTTTGTGATGGGACGATGAGCTGCTTGTGTGTAAAATCCTAGTCCCTCAGAGTTTGGTCAAGTTTGCAAACCTCTGTCTGTAACGGAGCCCCTTAAACATGGCTCCGTCAGTCGCTGGCAGATTCCGACAGTGGTTGCTTTCGGAATCGCTTCCAACATAAAAGCTCCTTAACGGAAACACGTCTTCTGGACTCTCTGCGTGACAGTTTCCGGCGAGGAGTGGGTGTCCCTACAGGAGGTCCTGAAACCTCCCCACTGTTTTCGCTGGAAGTGTCTCTGAGCCATCCCTCCAGCTCCCTTTCCCTCAGCTCAGCTCCTCTCCCCCTACTGGTTCCCTCTTCAGCTGCTGAGTCTCTCCCAACCTGTGTGAGCCCTTTCACTTCCCTTCCTTCCGATGGCAGTTCCCTGACATCCACCTCCCCTCCAGGGCCCCCTTCATCCCCTCTCGCCCCCTCCTCTACGGGCGGTGAGGAGGCAAAACCCCGGAATGAACTTCCTTCATCTTCCGATGTCCCGAACACTTCTCTCCACCTGTTGCGGTTCCTGGTCTCGAAGTACTCCTCCTCCTCAGAGTCCATCTCCCCTTCCCCTTCCGATTCCGAGAATCCTTCCAACTCCTCCTCCTCATCGGTGGTCCCAAAGTATTCCCTCCGGAACCTCTCCACAGGCTGAGGTTTCCTTGGGAACCTTTGATGGAACGTTTCTATCAATACCTCGTCATTGATATCTTCTGCCATTACCCAAGTGTTTTCTGACTCCGGTTCTCCTTCCCACGCTACCAAATACTCCACCTGATCCCCCTTCCATCTGGCGTCGAGGATTTCTGCCACATGGCTGCTGCATTCCCTTTCTTCTATGACCGGTCCCCGAGTGGCCATCCCTTCTCGTCCCCCCTCATACGGTGACAGTAACGACCTGTGAAATACTGGGTGCAGTTTCATGTGGTTGGGTAACCGGAGCCTGAAAGCCACTGGGTTGACCTGTTGAATGACCTCAAAGGGACCCAATCTCCTGGGTCTTAATTTCTTACAACCTCCTTTGAACGGCAACCCTTGGGTTGACAGCCACACCCTATCTCCCACCCTTATGGTTTCACCTTCCCTTCGGTTCTTGTCTGCCTGCCTCTTGTATTCTTCCTTCGCCCTTTCTAAGTTGAGTTGGAGCTGACGATGGATTGCTTCCATTTCTTCTACAAAATGCTCGGCTGCCGGGACACCCCATCTCTCCCCTTCTCCCCCTGGGAAAGCCCTGGGATGACACCCATAATTAGCCAAGAAGGGGCTCATCCCTGTGGACACATTCTCGGCATTGTTGTAGGCAAATTCCGCCAGCGCCAACTTTTCTACCCAGTCATTCTCTCTGTCATTGACATAACACCTCAGGTATTGCTGGAGGACCCCGTTTGCTCTTTCCGCCTGCCCGTTGGTTTCAGGGTGCCGGGCAGTCGAAAAGTTGACCTCCACCTGCAGTAAGCTCATGAGCTTCCTCCAGAACCTGGAAGTAAATTGTTTTCCTCGGTCTGAGACCACCCTCAATGGCACCCGTGCAACCTAAAAATGTGTTCTACAAATAACTTCGCTGTCTCTTCCGCCGTGACTGCATGCGAGCAGGCTACAAAGTGGCACATCTTTGTTAGTAGGTCTACCACCACCATGATGGCTGTTTTCCCCTTGGACTTCGGCAGATCAGTCATAAAATCTATCGACACTGCCTCCCAAGGTCGTTCTGGGGTTGGTAAGGGTTCTAATAGCCCCGCCGGTGCCCGCCTCTCCCCTTTGGCTCGCTGGCATTGCTCACACCCTCTTACATACTCCCGTACATCTTCCCTCACCTTAGGCCACCAAAATTCCCTGGTGACCAACCACATGGTTTTGTGTTGTCCAAAATGCCCCGCCGTGGGGCTGTCGTGCAACTGCTTGAGTACCCTCCCCCTTAAGTCTCCTTCAGGGATATACAGTGCCCCTTTGTAATACAAAGCTCCATTTCTTTCCTCGAAACCCCCTGGTTCCTCTCCCTCACCCCTAAGACCTCTGAGCTTATTCTGGGCGTATTCATCATTCTCTGTTTCCTCTACCAGTTCTCTTTGTCCCACCAATGCCGCCCCACACACCCAGCGGTCCTCTGGAATGACATGTCTCTCTTCGGGTGCTCCCTCCCCCTCCAAATATTCAGGTTTGCGTGAGAGAGCGTCCGCCCTAATGTTCTCTGGGCCTGGCACGTAACAAATCTCAAAGTTAAATTTGGAGAACTCCTGGGCCCATCTCACTTGCCGTTGATTGAGCACTCGTGCCGTCCTCCAATACTCTAGGTTCTTGTGGTCAGTGCACACTTGCACCTTATGTTGTGCGCCAATTAGCAGGTGCCTCCATCTCCGGAACGCCTCATGAATGGCTAGTAGTTCTCGGTCATACACCGTGTAGTTCCTCTCGGATTTGTTCAGCTTTCGCGAAAAAAAGGCACACGGTCTCCACTCTGACTCCTCCTTCCCTGGCTGCAGAAGCACCGCCCCAATAGCTCTGTCTGATGCGTCAGTTTCCACTCTCATCGGTTTTTGTAAATCCACATGCAGGAGTTGTTGTTCCGAGGCGAAGGCCCTTTTTAGTTCCTCAAATGCTCGCTCCGCCTCCTCAGTCCAAACGAACTTCTTCTTACTGCTGAGACAGTCCGTAATGGGCGCCGTCAGGTGGGCAAAGTTTCGGATGAACTTACGATAGAAGTTCCCAAATCCTAGGAACCTCTGCACATCCTTCCTTGTTTTGGGTGTTTTCCATTCCAGCACCGCCTGGACCTTGCCGGGATCCATGGCCAATCCCTTGTCTGACAGGCGATACCCCAGGAATTCCACCTCCTTGGTATGAAACTGACACTTCTCCAGTTTCACCCACAGCTGGTTGGCTTGCAGCCTGCTCAACACTTCTCTGACGTCTCTCACATGCTGCTCCTCATTCTCAGAATACACCAACACGTCGTCTAAGAAGGCCACACAATTCTTGTAAAGCAAAGGCCCCAGGACATGGTTCATAAACGATTGAAAGCACGCGGAGCCTCCTTGTAGGCCGAAGGGCATAACTAAATATTCAAATGCCCCCAAAGGGGTGAACATGGTGGTTTTCCATTCATCCCCCTTCCTTATTCGTATCAGGTTGTACGCCCCCCTTAGGTCCAGTTTAGTAAAAATCTTTCCCTTCCTGACCCTTGTCAAAATGTCGTCAATCCTGGGCATAGGGAAAGCCACTGGTTCTGACACTGCATTTAAGGCCCTGAAGTCACACACAAGCCTCGGCTTGTTCGTGTTTTTTTTATCCACAAAAAACACTGGGCTGCCCCCCACCGCCCTGGACTCTCTGATGAACCCTCTCTTCAGGTTCTTGTCAATGAACTCTCTTAGCTCCTGCATCTCTCTGTCTGACATGGCGTACAGCTTGCCTACAGGGAGCTGTGCCCCAGGGAGTAAATTGATTTGACAGTCAAAGGGTCTATGCGGGGGTAGTTGGTCAGCTTCCCTTTCGCTGAAGACGTCGCGGAGATCTGCGTATTGTCGTGGTACCTTCACGTTCTCCGTTACTTCAGTCCCTGCTAGGGTGGCTTGGGCCCCTGCCAAACCCTTTCCCTCTTTGCAGTGTTCTAAGCAATGTGCTGAACCAAAAGAAACCACTCTCTGATGCCAGCCCACCAGCGGATCATGTAACGCTAGCCAGCTCATCCCCAATATAATGGGAGCTCCTCCCAAGGTGGCCACATTAAACGCTATCAGTTCGGTGTGCCTTGCCACCTTCATTATCATTGGGACGGTCTGCAAGCTGACTTCTCCTCCCAACAGCTCCCTGCCATCGATCGTGGTCACCTGCAGGGGGTTGCTTAAAGGGATCGTCTGTATCTGGTGTTCAGCTGCAAACTCTTTGCTCATGAAATTGCAGGAGCTGCCTGAGTCCAACAGCGCCTTTATCTTTAGAGGGTGTCCGTTTGGCAGCTCTAGCGCCACTTCTATCACTAGGGCGGGTTTAGGAGGTTCTGGCGTGGGCACTTTCACTGCTCTTTGGCCTGGCTGCTGTGCCCCGACGGTGGCAGCCAGGCGTTGGCTTTTACTTGCTTCGGTATTTCTTCCTCTCTTCCCTCCACAGCTCCTACCATCCCTTGCCATTCCTTCCTCTGGGGGCAGACTCTGGCAAAGTGACCTGGCTGTTGGCAGAGATAGCATTTCCGGGCGCCTTTTCCCTCCTTCTTTCCCCCCTCACTGGGCTTTGAAACTGCGCGCGCGCGCGCTGTTCCGATTTCCATCGGCTCTGCCGGCGGGAAAGTTGGCTCTGGAATGTCTGGAATGCGGAACTCCTTCCAACGTTCCCCCTTCCCTTCCCGCCTCTCCAATGCTCTCGCCTCCTGGCGCGCTCCTATGGTCAGCGCTGATTTGGTCAGCTGGTCCATAGACTCCGCCCTGGGCGCCCGGGAAAGTTCGTCTTTCACAGCCGAAGAAAGCCCTTCTTCAAAGAGCATTTGAATGGGTTCCGCCGATAGATCCCACCCCAATTTATGGATCAACATGGTGAACTCAGTCCAGTACTCACGGACAGATCGGCTCCCCTGTTTGCAAGCCATTAACTGTCTGCGGACCACTCCCTGTTCAATATCGCTGGAAAACATCAGATCCATGGCGCGAAAGAACTTCATCGTGTCCTTTAGGACGTCACTATTCGCTGCCATCAGGGGTCTAACCCAGTCTCTCGCCCCCTTTTCAAGATGCCCAATCACGAAAGCCACTCGTGATTCCTCGTCAGGGAATTCATCAAACTGCAGATTGAGGGCATATTGCATCTCTGTCCGAAAGCCATGATAGTCTTTGGGCTCCCCCCCAAACTTCTGCACCAATCCTGGTACCTTTCTGACGAGCTGGGTGTCTTTCCCCTTTTTGTCTGCATCCTGAGCCCTCCTCTCCTCAAGCCTCGCCGTCTGCAGCGCTAGCTGGACCTCCAACACCCGGTACCTTTCTTCCAGGCTTGGACCCGCTCCAGCTCCTGCTTCTCCGGTTCCGGCTGGGTTGCTCATGATGCCTTCTCCTGCACAAGCTGCTCACGAAGACTGTCGGAATGCTGTGATGGGACGATGAGCTGCTTGTGTGTAAAATCCTAGTCCCTCAGAGTTTGGTCAAGTTTGCAAACCTCTGTCTGTAACGGAGCCCCTTAAACATGGCTCCGTCAGTCGCTGGCAGATTCCGACAGTGGTTGCTTTCGGAATCGCTTCCAACATAAAAGCTCCTTAACGGAAACACGTCTTCTGGACTCTCTGCGTGACAGTTTCCGGCGAGGAGTGGGTGTCCCTACAGGAGGTCCTGAAACCTCCCCACTGTTTTCGCTGGAAGTGTCTCTGAGCCATCCCTCCAGCTCCCTTTCCCTCAGCTCAGCTCCTCTCCCCCTACTGGTTCCCTCTTCAGCTGCTGAGTCTCTCCCAACCTGTGTGAGCCCTTTCACTTCCCTTCCTTCCGATGGCAGTTCCCTGACAAAGTTCTTTCAATTTTAATTTCCCTTCTATTTCTATTAAGAGATCTCTATATGTAGGCCATATCTCTTTCCTATTTATTTTTTTTAATTGAGGCTGCTTCTGTTGGTGTCAACCACCATGGGGGTCTGGGGTTCTAATAAATCTTTGTATCTTTCCCGTACTTTGGCAAGTATGGGACTTTATGTACTTTCCCTTTATCATGCCACAAGTACGCATGCTATCCAAATCTGTTGTCATGTCCTTCAAGATCCAACATGTCTGTATTTTCTAATTTAATCCAATCCCAGATCCAAGTAATACAAACAGCTTCATAGTATAGTTTAAAACCTGGAAGGGAGAATTCTCCCCTGTTTTTAGTATCAGTGAGTAGTTTATATTTTATTCTAGGTTTCTTCCCTTTCCATATAAATTTTGAGATATCTTTCTGCCATTTCTTGAAGCATGCTGTGTTACTTATTACCGGTACTGACTGGATCAAGAACAACATTTTTGGCAATGCATTCGTCTTAATTACTGCAACTCCTCCTAATAATGATAAATTCATTCTGCCCCATATTTCTAGATCCATTTTTATTTCATTCCAGATCTTAATAATTATCTTTAAATATGTTAATATTCTTAGCTGTGAGCCAAATTCTAAATATTTAACTTTTTTATGAATTTCTATTTCTATGATCTGATGTAATTCTTTTTTATCCAATTCTGTAACGGTGGTGTTTCCCTTTCGCATTAACACTCTGGCAAAGTCAGCATTGGTACTTACAGTCTTTATTACATATATACAAGAAACAACTACAGTTCAGAATTACGCATCCAAACCAATTGAGTCAGATTTGGGGAGTGGCTCCCGATGATTCCTGCACGACGTCTTTGATCCTTACGTTTCATTTCATTCCTTGTCTGTGCTGATTTGAAAGCCCCCTCCCTTCCTGAGTCTGAGCTTACTTCCCGAGCCTCTGGATGGTTGAAGGGCTCTTCAACATCCCTGAGCCCCTGCTCTCCCTGGCTACTCTCCACCCTCTCTTCCACTTCCTCTGTCTCTGGGCGGTTGAAGGGCTCTTCAGCATCCCTGAGCCCCTGTTCCGCCTCTTCTGTCCATTGCTCCTCTGAATCCTCCCTGATATCACCCTCCTCTTTAAGCCGTCTCCAATCCCCTTCCTCCTCTCTATCTGCGGGGGTGGGGGGTGGGGGTGTCCAAATCTGCCGGTAGCTCTATCTCTTCTTCACTGTCTGAACTACTCTCTGGCTCTGCCCAATTCCTAGGTTTGGGCTTGTGGGGGTGTCTTCTGTGAAATTCTCTCTGCAGTCGTGGTGCATGGACATGCTCCAATGGTTCCCAGGAGTTCTCGGTTGATGAAAAGCCTTTTCAAGGTACAAGATATTGTAGTTTCCTCCTGTGCCATCTGGAGTCTAAGATTTCCTGAACCTCATACTCCGGCTCCCCTTCTACCAGTGTAGGAGGGGGAGGAGGTTCCGTCCTCTCCCCCTGGTACCTGTGTGCTGGAATAAAGGGAGACAGCAAAGCCCTGTGGAATACTGGGTGTATCCTCATTGTCTCTGGCAACCGGAGCCTAAAGGACACCGGATTAATCTCCTAGACCACCTCAAACGGCCCCAGCCTCCTTGGCTCTAGCTTCTTGCACCTCCCTTTGAACGGTAACCCCTTTGAGGACAACCACACCTTGTCTACTACCTGTATTTTCTCTCCCTCCCTCCTATGTGCATCCAATGTCCTTTTGTAAGCTGCCTTTGATGCTTCTACGTTTTCTTTTGATATCTCATGCAAGTACTCCATTTCCTCCACAAACTCCTCAGCTGATGGTACTGATGACAGCACCTCTTCCCTACCCAGAAAGGCCCTGGGATGCACACCATAGTTCTCCACGAAGGGTGCCATGCCCCTGGATGCGTTCACTGCATTGTTGTATGCAAACTCGGCCAGGCTCAACTTCTCTACCCAATTGTCTTGCTGGTAGCAAGTATAGCACCTCAAGTATTGTTGCAAGGTGGCATTGGTCCTTTCTAACTCTCCGTTTGTCTGTGGGTGCCTAGCTGAAGTTAAGCTAACCTCCACCCCTAACAACTGCATCAACTTCCTCCAGAAATGCAAAGTAAACTGACTTCTGCGCTCCGTGATTAGCCTTGATGGCATACCATGCATACCTCCTTGATTTTGGGCCACCAGAATTTCCTAGTGACTAGATATATGGTCTTTCTGCAACCAAAATGCCCTGCAGTGGGGCTATTGTGATGCTGCCTGAGAACTTTGGCTCGTAGCTCATCTCCCGGTATGTACAGCGCCCCCTTGTAATATAGCAAGCCTCCTCTCTCTTCAAAACCGCCTTCCCTACTTCTCCCTTGGCTCAGTTCAGCTAATTTCTTCCTTGCATACTCATCAGCAGCAGTTAATGCCTGTAGCTCCCTATCACTTACTACCGTTGCTGCACACTGCCACTGCTCCGATTCAAACATGTACCTTACTGTTGGAGGCGACTGCTCCTCCAAATACTCCGGCTTTCTCAACAGCACGTCTGCCCAAGCATTTTGCTCTTCTAGCACATACTCTATCTTAAAGTTGAACCCAGCAAAGAATTATGCCCACCTGATCTGCCTTTGGTTTAACTGTCGAGCTGTCTTCCAGTATTCCAGGTTTTAATGGTCTGTGTGAACCTTTATCTGCTGTTGCGCACCTGCCCAAAAATGCTTCCTATTGCTAAGAGTTCACGGTCCCTCGTACGCAGACTTCCGGTTGGTCGCCCAGTAATGGCAAATGAGAGCTCTTTTGGCTGAAAGAGCCCCAGCGCAGTGAAGTTAAGGGGTGACCGCAAGAGCGACGCTGTACCCCGGAAAACCTCAGATCGAGCGTTCTGAGGGCTTTGGTTCCGGCGGGTGCCCTTCTTGACTCCCTTACTTCCCGGTAAGCTCTTGATAAGAGCCCTGAGAGCGAGTGGGGTCAGAGACGCGGGCACCGAGGAAATGACTCACGTCCTTCACAGCGCGAATCTCCAAGTCTGGCGATCGTGAGCGGCCAATTTCTCCATTAAAAAAGGCAAGAATTTGAACCGTGAGTAAAGGAAAAAGAGAATTAATTTGGAGGAAAAATTTGGAACGAAAGGGATTTAAACACGGAGGTCGATCCCTTTTCGCTGATCTAAAAGTGAAAGCAGTCACTGCTGACCGAAGCCGCAAGTGGGGGGAAACTGTCAGAAAACTTGCAAGCAAGCTTTAAAATCTCCTCTTCTAGCAGGGGGAAGGGAAAAAAAAATTAGTTTTAAAAGAGACCCTGCATGCCTGAGATTTAAGATAAAAAAGACTCCTTCTTTCTGAAGGGGAAAGGCTAGACTCCATTGTGACCTCATAAAGAGAAAGGAAACTTTCAACTTTCGCTTTCTCTTTGACAGATATAAAGTATCCTGCAACTGTCTGGACTAGTTTTCATGTTTCAAAAAGTATCCTTTACCTCCAGAATACTTTTAAAAGCCCAAAGGGACTGTGAGAGCATTTAGCAACCTGTTTTTATGAATAAAATGGAAAAGAGGAGCTGCTGACTGTCTGCAGCTGGCTGTTGAGGAATTTGCTTTTCTCCCTTCCTCTCTCTGACTGTGGGACTGACCTTGAAATTGCTGTGCAATTATGAATGGGGAGAAATGAGGGAAGGGCACACAAAGGTGGGCCTCTAGAATTGCATCCTTTGAGGAAAATGTGATGCAATTATTGACTGAAATTAAGGAGGATATTAAAGGGAATCAGCAGGGTATTGAAAAATTGAGCAAGGATTTTAATGATTTGAGAGCAGAATTGAAAGAGATCAAAACAGAGGTCACAAGCCATGAGACGAGGCTGACACAAATTGAGACAGTCAGAGTATCTGATGTAGAAAGACTGCAGTACGAAAATGCCAATGCAATTGCTTTTCTTCAGATGAGAGAGCAGGAATCCCCGTTAAGATTTAGAGGTGTACCTCAACTGGAACAGGTTCAGCTCAGAGATTGGTTAATAGATCAATTTGTGGCGTGTTAAGATCTCCAAAAAGACGATCTAAATTCTTGGACTGAAAAGGCTTATAGATTTGGACCCAAAAGAGACTCTAAAATCACTCATGATTGCATTGTGGTCCTTAAGACCAAAGAACAGAAAGACACTATTTTGGGCCTGCACTACAAAAACGGTTTAAAGATCCAAGACAAATCAATTGTCTTGTTCAAGGAGATCCCAAAACACTTTTTGAACTTGAGAAGCAATTAAGCAGATTTGGCAACCACTCTGAGAAGGAAAAATATTTTCTTCAGGTGGGAATTCCTAGAGGGTCTTTCTTTTAAATTTGAGGGAAGAAAGCAAAGAATAAAGACTGTTGGAGAAAAGGAAAGGTTCCTGCAAAAGCATTCAGTTGAGTTTGGGTTGGAAAGTCCACAGCCGCTGGGGGGTGGGGGCAGTGGCTCCCTAATTCACAACGATGGCTCTGAGAATTTACTCCTGGAATGTGAATGGGCTAAATTCTTGGCGAAAAAAGAATCAAATTTATCATGTTTTGATGAAACAGAATTTGGATGTAATTTGCCTACAGGAAACACACGTTACAAGACTACATAGAAAAATTCTTCAGAATAAAAAACTCGGTCAAGAATTTATTTCTTCAGACAAAGTTTAAAAAAGAGGAGTAGTCTTCGATGTAAAAGAAAAATGGAACCTGAAATTGACTTTTAAAGATGAGGAGGGAAGATACATAGCAGTAGAGATCACAGCACAAGGCGAAAAACATTTATTATTGGGAATTTATGCACCTAATGATGGCAAGGCAGAATTCTTCAAGAATTTGGAAACAAGACATCTGGACTATTTGGATTGCAAACTTATTCTAATGGGGGACTTGAATGGAGTTGCATCAACTTTAATGGACAGGACACAGAGACAAAAAAATACTGAATGCTGGCAGATTACCTAAGACTTTTTTCGACATAACAGACAAATTTGATCTGTCAGATATATGGAGAATCAGAAATCCAACTGAAAAAGACTTCACATTCTATTCAGATACAAATCAATCATTTTCCAGAATCGACTACCTATGGCTATCCAGAGACTTGGTTCCTAGAGTAACTAAAACAGAAATTTGCCCTAAAACTTGCTCAGATCATAATGCAGTTTTTATGGAAATGAAATTATCTCTACAGGGATCCTTCAGATGGAGAATGAATGATGATCTGTTGAGGAATGAGCAAATAATTAATAAGGCCCAAAAGACTCTAAAAGATTATTTTGAGATAAATATGAATTCTGGAATGGAAACAAGAGCCGTTTGGGATGCAAGTAAGGCAGTAATGAGAAGATTCCTCATTCAACAAAATTCAATCAAGAAGAAGATACAGAATGAAAAGAAAGACAAGATTTAGACCAATTAAAAGACAAGGAGAAGAACCTGAGAAGTAACCCAAAGAACTTGCAGATACAAAAGGAAATTAAAGTTCTACAGACTCAGTATTCAGAGATCATAAATCAAGAAATAGAGTGGAAATTAAGAATGATGAGACAA
This sequence comes from Podarcis pityusensis, assembly GCF_964106645.2. NCBI lineage: Eukaryota > Metazoa > Chordata > Lepidosauria > Squamata > Lacertidae > Podarcis > Podarcis pityusensis. The sequence goes on from NC_138045.1 coordinate 22,395,517, forward strand.
AGGAATTTTGAATCTGCAAATAAATGTGGAAAACTGCTAGCTTGGCAGTTTAAAAAGAGACAGAAACAAAGTACCATTGCAAATATTGTATCAGAAGAAAAGTATGTGGAAAAGCCTGTGGAGATAAGAAGATGTTTAAAGAAATATTACAAACAACTGTATAAAAATGGTAAAGAAGATAAGGATAGAATTGAGCAGTTCATCAAAACTAATGGTTTGCAAAAGATTCCCAAAAATAAAAGGATCCTACTAAATGGACTAATTACAAGACAGGAGGTTGATAATGCAATAAATCATATGCAACTTGGCAAAGCCCCGGGACCAGATGAATTATCAGCAAAGTACTATAAAACTATGAAAGACTGGCTTATTCAGCCATTGGTAGAAGTCTGCAATAAGATAATAAGAGGGGACAAAGCACCCGAAACCTGGAAGGAAGCCTTTATAACCCTGATACCAAAACAAGAACAAGATAGATCCAATGTAAAAAATTATAGACCAATCTCATTACTTAATGTGGATTATAACATTTTTGCTAATATTTTGGACAACAGGTTGAAGAAGGTATTATCAGATTATATCCACAAGGACCAGGCAGGATTTCTGCCCGGAAGACATATGAAAGATAATATTAGGAATATAATCGACATCTTGGAAAGGTTGGAAGTTAAAAAAAATTGTAAAGCAATGTTAGTGTTTATTGATGTGGAGAAGGCCTTTGACAATGTGTCTTGGAGATTTATGATACAAAATTTAGGAAGTATTGGGGTTGGGCAGGATTTCCTAAATGGTATTAATGTGATCTATCATGAACAAAAAGCAAAAATTATAATTAATAATGTGGTGTCAGAGGAAATTAGAATTGAGAAGGGTACCAGGCAAGGGTGCCCACTTTCCCCTCTGCTTTTTATATCGGTTCTGGAGGTTCTGTTCAGTATGATAAGGAAGGAGGAACAAATTAAAGGTATAACAGTAGGTTCCAAACAATATAAATTAAACGCCTTTGCAGGCAATTTGGTGTTTACACTTCAAAATCCAGACTCCAGTGCAGTAAAAGCACTGGAGTTGATACAGGAGTTCGGACAGGTAGCAGGATTTAAGTTAAATAAGAGCAAAACCAAAGTTCTGAAGAAAAATTTGGATAATGAGAAGAGGGAAATTCTTCAAGAAAAAACGGGCCTAGTTTTTGTGAAAAAAAGTTAAATATCTGGATGTAAATTTGTTGGTGAAATACTTGAATTTATATAAAGATAATTATGAGAAATTATGGAATAAAATTAAGAGAGATCTTGAGAGTTGGACAAATTTAAAATTGTCATTAATGGGCAGAATATCTGTGGTTAAGATGAATGTATTGCCAAAGATATTGTTTTTGTTCCAAGCCCTACCAATTATTGATAATGGGAAACATTTCAAAGAGTGGCAGAAAGCTTTGTCTAATTTTTTCTGTCAGGGGAAAAAACCCAGAATTAAATATAAATTATTAATGGATTCAAAAGACAGAGGGGGATTTTCACTGCCGGAATTGAAGATATATTTTGAAGCCACAGCCCTTTGTTGGGTTAAGGAATGGATTCAACTAGTCAATGCTGATGTTCTTGATTTGGAGGGGTTCGACAATGTATTTGGTTGCCATGCTTATTTATGGTATGACAAGATAAAGGCCCACAAAGGTTTTAAAAATCATGTAATTTGAAAATCTTTATATAAAGTTTGGATAAAATATAAAGCTCTCCTAGAAAGGAAAACACCCAGGTGGCTTTCGCCTGTTCGGGTCCGGTACGTTTCCACAGCAACAGAAATTCCCAGACTTGCAGCAGAGCGGCACAGCGAGTGCTTCATGTGAGTGAGCTTGCAGAAGAGAGAGTCCACACGCTGTTGTTCCTCTAAACTAACAGCTTTATTTACATCAGAACAGTAAAATAACAAACAGACCATTGGAGACGGCAGGCATGGTGTCTCTCCGTCTATTGGCAGAAAAGTGAAAGTAACTCACAGACAAAGAACTCAGCTTCCCCGGATGTAGGGATAGCTCCTCCCCAGATGCAGGACACATGCAGAGCTCTTAACCCTGTAAGCTCCAAAACTCACACCCCCTCTTGTCCTCCACTGGGGGTGTGTAAGTGTTACCACTTACCCCAAACACAGACCTTCACAGAACTCCCCATGACGATGGGAGGTCAGGGGTTTCTTGAACCCATCTGCCAGGTTCTTTGAACTGGGACAGTATTTCAGTTGCACCAATCCCAGCTGAACACTCTGACACACATTCTGGAAACAGATGTCTAGGTGTTTGGTTCTGGCCTTAAACTGCCCAGACTCTGCCAACTTCAGACAGGGTTGATTGTCCTCCCACACCGTGACGGGCAAGCAACACTCTCTGCAGATCTCTCCGCAGATCTCTTGAACCAAGCACACATAGAACTCAAATTCCCTACAAATCTCAGACAGCGCACTGAACTCAGCCTCAGTAGAGGAGAGCGCTATGAGACTTTGCTTTTGGGACTTCCACCCAACCAAAGAGTCCCCGAGCTTCACCACCATACCAGAGACAGACTTCCTGTCCTCCAGATTCGCCCAGTCGCTGTCTGCCCAGCACGTCAACTTGATGTCGCCCTTGGCTGATAGCTTGAGACAGAAGTCTTTGGTATCCTGCAGGTAACGTAGTACCCACTTGACACCATTCCAGGCCTATACGCTTGGGTTTGTAGCTTCCCGGCTGAGCAGATTGGTAGCAAAAGCTACGTCAGGTCTGCTCCACTGGGACAGATACAACAGACTACCCAGAGCAGACTGAAAGAGCTCAGCATTTTCGAACTTGTTCTACTTGCTGACTGTCTTTCACGTAACTTGTCTCCATGGGTGTCCTGACCCCTGCACATTCAGACATTCTGAACTTCTCAAGCAACTGCTCAATCTTGCCTTTCTGACTGAGCAAGAAACTTCCATCTTCAGTCCTGCCTATCTGCACACCCAGGTAGATCTTTACTGCACCTAAGTTCTCGAGCTTAAAATGTTTTCCAAGCTCTTTGGAAAACTTTTCCACCTGTTTATTTGCCTTTGAGATATATATGATGTCATCAACAAAAACTAAAATCATTTCCTGTGATTCTCCTGACCCTTTAAGGTAAAGGCAGCTGTCATCAAGACTCCTCTTGAAACCTAGCTTCTCTAAGGCTTCATTCAGACACAAGTTCCAATTCCTGGCTGATTGTTTTAGCCCGTAAATTGACTTGTGCAATTTCCACACAATGCCTTGCCCATTGACCTCAAACCATGGAGGAGGAAGCATGTACAGCTCTTCCTGGAGGTCTGAGTTCAAGTAGGCTACATCCACATCAAAGTGATGCACCTGCAAACCTCTTTGTGCAGCAATGGCTAAGAGCATGCGCAGAGTTTCACTTCTGGAAGTAGGAGCATACACCACAGTGTCATGCAGCCCCTTCCGCTGCGTGAACCCTCTGGCTACTAGCCTAGCCTTGTACTGTGGTTCTCCAGTTGCTGTGAGTTTAAGACGATAAACCCACCTGCTGCTCACAGCCTGTTTGCCAACTGGCAACGTTGTGAGGGAGAACACACCTAGAGACTCCATTGAGCTCATCTCCTTCTGCATTGCCTCTTGTCATTTGCTGGCTTCTTCCTGAGGCAGTTTCTGAACATCCTCAAAACTTTCAGGTTCACACTGAGCCACTCCAACCCATACACTTGTGGCCTCAAACCTGTCAGGTGGTTTACCTTTAGTGACCCAGGTCGAACGTCTCAGCGTGAGCTCAGGTACCCCCTCTGACCCACTAGGGCCAGCTAGACCGCCCTTGGCATCAGAGAGCTCCCCCTCTGATTTGCTGTGCCTCTTGGACTGGACCTGTGGGGGAGGACGGTGCACTTTTTGGCTCTGACTTGACAGCTCTAGGAGAGGCTCTCGGCTGCTCCTGCTCTGGACTCTGTTCCTCAGCAGCAGGATCAGTCTCCACCTCTTCCTCATCAGCTGAGTCAAGCAGACTCTTTGAAAGTACATCTGGGTTACCATGTATGCGTGTCCACCCACTTTGCTCACAGAATTCAGCACTCCTGCTGACTAGAAGCCTGGACTGATTGCCTTCTGGATAGGCAAATCTCCACCCTTTGGTTCCTGGTTCATACCCACAGAAAATCATTTTCCTGGACCTTGGTCCACCCTTTCTGCGTTTGGCCTTTGGCACAAGAACCCAAGCCTCACAACCAAAAACACAGAAGAAATGCACCTTGGGCTTCTTGCCATGCAGCAGAAAATAGGGTGTGTCCCCTACAACAGAACAATATGAGCGATTCTGAGAAAAAGAAGCACACTTCCAGGCTTCGGCCCAAAAGCGTTGGGGGAGCCCAGAATCAAAGAGCATAGCCGCAGCAGCCTTTTGTAGCGTTCTGTTCTTGCGTTCAGCAATGCCATTCTGTTGAGGACTGTCTGGAACTGTCAGCCTGTGACGTATTCCCTTCTGGCGGAAGAAACTCTGCAGTGCAGACCCAGTGAACTCTGCACCACGATCAGACTGAAAGCTCTGGACCTTTGAAGAGAATTGCAGTTCTACAGCAGAGAGCCAGTCTTTCACCAATGTTGCAGCTTCACCTTTGTGTTTAATCGGGAAGACCCAGGAATTCCTCGAAAAATCATCCACAATCGAAAGTATGTATTTTGCCCCACCCAGACTGGCTACTGTCATAGAGCCACACAAGTCTGCATGCACCACCTCAAAAGGCCTGGTTGTTACTCTGTTAGACCTAGGGTAAGAGCACGTTTTTACCTTGGATTGCTTACAAGCTCTGCAATCTAAAAACTTATCACATGCCTACATTTTGCACCCCTCAGTGCACCCCAGGACTTTCTTAACGTATCCCCAGTTCACATGTGTCATACGTCGATGCCATAAATGTTGACAGCCATCATCATCATGTGTTGGAACATTGGCACACTGCACCTGTGCTGACTCAATGGGACTGTTACCTGCAATAGGCATTTCTACCACAAAGAGCCTGTCTTTGCATTCAACACTGAACAGTTGATGCCCACCCCTGGAAAAAGAACACATATTATTCTCAAAACAAATGCTGAAACCATCGGCAACAAGGGCAGCCATGGATAGAAGACAGCTGGACATCTCTGGAACGACAAAAGCCTCAATCTCGTGCTGTAAAAAAGAACAATACAGTGTGCCAGACATAGTCAAAGCACGTTTGCTTCCATCTGCTAGTGTAACCATTCGTCCACTTTTTTCAGCCTTGCAGTTCCACAGAAGACCACTAGAAGGCACAAGATTATGAGTAGCTCCACTGTCCACCACCCAGCTCAGCACGTTGCTATGGGTGGGGCTGGTTTCTGTTGCCATGCTCGATGCAAGATGATACTGTGAAGACTTGTCCTTGCTTTCAGTTCCCTTTGAACTTTCGTGAGCTTTCCCACGTCTTGCCGCTGAGCTTATCTGTTTGACCTTGAATTCCTGAGCCTCTACCGGGCAGTCTCTCACGAGATGGGAGGGGGATCCACATCTGTAGCAACGTCTCGAAGCAAAAGCTTTCACAGATTCATCATTGCTTTTCACCGCCCCCCCACTCCTGGGTGCACAGCTCCTGGGGGCACAGCCTGTGCCTGCTCGCCCCCCAGCTTTCTGCCTCTTCTGTTCTTCATTGCAAAGTCTCCCCATTATATATTCCAGACTAAGCTGCTCAGGCGGCATAGTTTCCATGGTCAAAACTAAATTCTCATAGCTCCTGTCCAAAGAGCTCAACAGAATGTAAGCCTTAAGCTCATCAGGGAGAGGTACATTCAGCTGACGCAGCTTAGTAAAAACAGACAGCATCTGTGTAATATGATCTTGTACCGATTCCCCTGGAGACAGCCTCATCTCAAAAAGAGAGCGTGTCACATGAATCTTGGCACCAGCCATGATTCTTTGGTGTACCCCAACCAAACCGTCCCAGATCCCCTTGCAAGTCAGCAAGCCATCAATGTGGGGCAGCTGAGAAGCCTCCAGGGCAAGTACTATATGGGACATTGCTTTCTGGTCTTTCTTGACTGCCGCTGTAATTCTGGCAACCTCAGCAGCATTTGCCCCAGCAGCTGCTACTGGTGGCTCATTTTGGGTGCAATCCCAAAGCTGTTTGCCCAAAAGCCAATATTTCACTCTTCTTGACCAGTCCTCCCAATTGCGCCCATTAAGCCTCTCAAAAGGGATGGTGAAAGTCTCATGAGCCTGGGCCTCTGCCATCTTCCTGGGGCTATAAGCTTACTCATGCTTTTTGCCAGCCGGTTGCTTCAAAGATAGCTCTTCCACCAGGCTCCTGCTTTCACCAGCAAGATCGGACTGCCTCTGCTTTTTCCTCAACAGCAGACAGGATCTCAGAGCTGGACTTCACTGCTCCTCTCCTCACACTCAGCACAAACGTGGCTGGAAAGCTTCCATAACCTGTTCGGGTCCGGTACATTTCCACAGCAACAGAATTCCCGGACTTGCAGCAGAGTGGCACAGTGAGTGCTTCGTGTGAGTGAGCTTGCAGAAGAGAGAGTCCACACGCTGTTGTTCCTCTAAACTAACAGCTTTATTTGCATCAGAACAGTAAAATAACAAACAGACCATCGGAGACGGCAGGCATGGTGTCTCTCCGTCTTGGCAGAAAAGTGAAAGTAACTCACAGACAAAGAACACAGCTTCCCTGGATGTAGGGATAGCTCCTCCCCAGATGCAGGACACATGCAGAGCTGTTAACCCTGTAAGCTCCAAACCTCACATCGCCAATGGAAGCAAGGGCCCAGAAAAAAATAAATATGGAGAGTAAATGGTTGAGATATTCTGATCTATTGCTGGAAGACAATGAAGGATTCAAATTAAGACCATTCGATCAAATTAAAGATAAATTAGGTTGGCTACAATATTACCAGATCAATGAATTGTATAAGCTTGATAAGAAAAATGGTTTTGCCTCGGAAAAAACCAAATTGGAATCTATCTTGCAATCATATGGTCAGGGGGGGCAGCTTGTCAGCTTCCTTTTCACTGAAAACATCACTGTAGGCCGCGTATTGGGGGGAATGGTCAAATCCGCCCTTGTTCTCCCTCCGCCTTCTACTTCAGCTTGATTTGCCTCCACTCGCCTGCTCCCCCCACCTCCCAAACAATACTGGATACAATGCAAAGAGGCAAAGGTGAGTGACCGTTGGTGCCAAGCTATCACCGGGTCATGTTTGTGCGGTTGCTCACCCCCAGATCCCCTGGTGCCCTTGGCTGCCTCTGGCTTCTGCATGGCTCACCTCCGCCCTGCCATTGTGAAGAGGGTGAAAATACTCCCTGAATGCTGTAAAGGTGGTGTTTCCCCTTCACATTAACACTCCGGCACAGTCAGCATTGGTATTTACAGTCTTTATTACATATATACAAGAAACAGCTACAGTTCAGAATTATGCGTCCGAACCTGTTGAGTCAGATTCGGGGAGTGGCTTCCGATGATTCCTGCGCGACATCTTTGATCCTTACATTTCATTTCCCTCCTTGTCTGTGCTGATTTGAAAGCCCCCTCCCTTCCTGAGTCTGAGCTTCCTTCCCAAGCCTCTGGGTGGTTGAAGGGCTCTTCAGCATCCCTGAGCCCCTGCTCTCCCTGTCTACTCTCTGCCCTCTCTTCCGCTTCCTCTGTCTCTGGGCAGTTGAAGGGCTCTTCAGCATCTTCAGCATCCCTGAGCCCCTGTTCCGTCTCTTCTGTCCATTCCTCCTCCCTGACAAATTCTGATAAAGTTTTTACTAACAGCTTTGTCTTATCTTTATTTAATTTAAAACCTGCTACTTGCCCAAATTCCTGTATTTTTTCTAAGACTTTTGGAAGAGAGTTCTTAGGGTCTTCAACTGTAATTACAAGGTCATCAGCATATGCTGTCAATTTATATGTCTTTTTTCCTACCATAATCCCTTTGATATTTTCATCTGCCCTGATGTTTCTCGTCAGGACTTCTAGGACCAAAATGAATAATAATGGCGATAAAGGACATCCCTCTCTTGTTCCCTTCTGTATCTTACATTCATCTGTTATGACCTGATTTACGATCAATTTAGCTTTTTGGTCCAAATATATTGCTTGGATCCCTTTCCTAAAATTTTCTCCAAAGCCCATTTCTTCAAGAACTTTTTTCATGAACTCCCAAGAGGCATTGTCAAAGGCTTTTTCGGCATCTATACACATCAGTGCTGCCTGTTTTTCATTTCTTATTTCCAGATATTCTATTACATCTATAATGTTTCTTATGTTATCATTCATTTGTCACCCTGGAAGAAACCCTGCCAGGTCATGATGTATATATTCTCTCAATATTATTTTCATCCTATTAGCCAATATATTGGCGAACAGTTTATAATTATTTAATAACGAAATTGGTCTATAATTTTTTATTAAAGTCAAATCTGCCTCTTGTTTTGGAATTAGGGTTATGTACGCCTCTTTCCATGTCTCTGGTGCCTTCCCTGTTCTTAAAATTTCATTCATTATATCTTGTAATAGTGCTAATAACTGTTGGTTTAATTTTTTATAATATTTTGCTGTTAATCCATCTGGTCCTGGCAAATTTCCTATTTTTGCCTTACCGATTGCCTCCAATACCTCTCCCTATGTTATCTGGGCATTTAAATTTACTAATTTCTCCTCTTTAATTTTTGGTAGTTTACTTGCTTTTAGTTTTGTTTTTTTTTAAATGATATTTATTGAGGTTTCAAAGAAAAGAATTACATAAATAAAAAGAAAGGGGGAAAAAATACAAAAATAAGCATAAAAGGAAAATACAGAATACAGAACAAAGATAAAAAACACTTAAAAAAAAAAAGAATCAGTCTTTCCATGCCTTACATTCATTTCCTTGCTTCCCGGACCTCCTCACACCTCCCTTTTTTGTATTCCAATTCAGTTAGTTAATTCAGCAATTTCTTTCCCTCTTTGTTTTTATCTTAATCCTTTAACTTAATATTTTATAACTTTGGGTTCTCACCTGTTAACAGTCCATTTTTACATACACCTTTATAACATTACTGCTTAAACCACTTAAGTTCATTCTGACATCATTCTAACATTCATTAATTTTGCAATATTTCTGTAAATAGTCTTTAAATTTCTTCCAATCTTCTTCCACCGACTCTTCTCCCTGGTCTCGGATTCTGCCAGTCATTTCCGCCAATTCCATGTAGTCCATCACCTTCATCTGCCATTCTTCCAGAGTGGGTAAATCTTGTGTCTTCCAGTACTTTGCAATAAGTATTCTTGCTGCTGTTGTGGCGTACATAAAGAAAGTTCTGTCCTTCTTTGGCACCAATTGGCCGACCATGCCCAGGAGAAAGGCCTCTGGTTTCTTCAGAAAGGTATACTTAAATACCCTTTTCATTTCATTATAAATCATCTCCCAGAAAGCCTTAATCCTTGGGCACGTCCACCAAAGGTGAAAAAATGTACCTTCAGTTTCTTTACATTTCCAACATTTATTATTGGGCAAATGATAGATTTTTGCAAGCTTGACTGGGGTCATGTACCACCTGTATATCATTTTCATAATATTCTCTCTTAAGGCATTACATGCCGTAAACTTCATACCTGTGGTCCATAAGTGTTCCCAGTCAGCCATCATTATGTTATGTCCAACATCTTGTGCCCATTTAATCATAGCAGATTTCACCGTTTCATCCTGTGTATTCCATTTCAACAGCAAGTTATACATCTTTGACAAAATATTAGTTTTGGGTTCTAGCAGTTCTGTTTCTAATTTTGATTTTTCCACCTGGAAACCTATTTTCTTGTCCAAATTATATGCCTCCATTATCTGATAATAATGAAGCCAGTCTCGCACTTTGTTTTTTAATTTCTCAAAACTCTGCAGTTTTCTAAAGTTTCTCTTACTAGTGCTCTTAACTCTTCCCCGGCTTCCTTCTGCAAGTCTTCTCCGTGGTCTCTCCAAAATCTTTCTTTGTCGTCCTCTGATCTTATTTTTATCTTTTTCCCTTTGTAACTAAAGGATAGGCCTTGGGGGAATTCCTACCTGAAAATGATTCCGTTGCTTCTCAACAGGGCAGCCAAATCTCTATGATTGGACCTAAGGTCCAGAAGATGTTTCGGAATGTCCTTAAATATCTCTACTTTTGACTGATGAATTTCCAAAGTCTTCTGGAAATGCAGACTCAAGATTTTGTCTCTCTTCTCTTGTTTGGAGGGTGATCAAACAGTCTCTCACCCTGTTCTTCTTCCCTCCTCTTCCAAGCCTAAAAGCACTCACTATCTTGAAACCTTCCTTCTCCAAATCTAGGTCCCAAAAGTCTGCAAATTCCTGCATAAGAAAGTCAGTCAGATTGTCTTTCTCAAGTTCAGGTACGGCCCTGATCCTCAAATTCGTTTGCTTCTCCTTCAACTCAATCATAGACAATATTGACCTGTGGTCTTCAAGTTGTTTGTGTATCAGTGGTATCTTCTCTTCTACAGCAGTTGCCTCTTCAGCTGTCTTTCGTGTCGAGGTAGATTCCTGTAGTAATTTCTGAATAGTTTCTGTGTTGGTATTTACCTTCTGTCCCAAATTGTTAATACTTGTGGTATTTTGGTCAATTTTAACCGATGCTTCGGCTACTTGTTTACTTATTCTTTCCAAAGATGCATTAATTTTACCTAGTGCCTGAGCCAAAACATCTTCAGATGCCATTCCTTTGGGTTTAGGTTGTGCCGACGCAGCTACTGTTGGTAATCCAGAAGGACCAGATCTTGACGCTCTTCGCTGCAGCCCAACGTCTGTACGAAATAATCTGCCAGACCTCGTTGTTTTTTCCTGTAGCAAATCTATCTTCTCCTTTCCATCTGCCATAACACTCTAGATAAGGCCCAAGGTCAATCCCACGATCAGAATTTGTTTTGAAGTGGAAAATTCCCCTGGCCCAGCTGTTATTGTAACAATTTCAAACTTCCTCTAGGGGGACACAGTAGCAGTCAGAAATTGTTGTCTTAAAATAATTAACCTTTTTTCCTTTGGCCCCCCAATTCACAAAAAAGATGACAGTTTCAATCTCAGTTGTTTTTTAGTTACTTTAAAACCAGGAGAAGCCAGCCAGAAATATTGTATCTTACTTGTATCTCAGTTGCAGAGTTAACTGTCAAAGAGTACTTTCAGCAACAGCGCATTTCACAGTACGGCATTCTTATTGTTCACTGGCAACCCGTTCCCAGGTTTTAAGCGGTGGATTTTAGCTTCCTTTTCTCTCTTTTTGCAGGGAAATATAGTTCAGACCTTTTCCCCCTCCTCCCCTGCAATCAAGGGGGAAAATCGCTTGTTTGATGTTAGAATTATAGTCCTTTTCAAACGCCTTTCAAGGTTACAAGTTCATTGCTTTACTCCATTTACAAAGAACGGAAGGCAGACTTCCTGTTTATGCCTCTCCGCTTCGGTGCCAAATTACTTCTTTATTCCTTTGTTTCCCAAATTAGCCTACTCACGGATCGTTGTTTTGTAGCCAAATTGTCCCAGGAAAAAGGCAGCGCTCTCTGGTAACGGCTGTGCGGCTTCACTCCACGGAAGAAGCAGTTGACTCACAGCACCGCGTCACTTCCCCGCTCCACTCCTGTACCCGTAATCGGGCTCCTTTGCAAGTTGGGGGGGTGCAAAAGGTGCCCGCCGAGTCCCACGGTCACAGGCTTCACGCGCCTGTGATTTTTGAAGGGTCCCCGCTTCGCCGTAGCTGTGCAGACCCGATTTCCGCAGAGCTGGTCCCCTCCGAGTCAGAGGGAATCCGCCATTACTGATGGCGCCACCCCGGAAGTGGTAGTTTACTTGCTTTTAGATATTCTTCTATCTCGATCTTTTTCTCAGGTCCTATCTTATATAAGTCTGTGAAATATTTGACAAATGCTTTCCTAATATCTTTTGGATTATCTATAATTTTTTAAATAAAATTTTTCATCTCATTTTTATTCATTTGCCATGCCAGCAATTCCCCTGGTTTATTGGCATGCTCAAAATACTTTTGTTTCATTCTTTTAATTTTCCACCCTATTTCATTATTGATGATCATCAAATATTGTGTTTGTAATATTTTAATTGCTTGCTTTGTGCTTCCTTTATTTGGTTTACATGTTAACTCTCTTTCTTTTTTTCATTAAGACCTCTAGGATTTCCCTTTTTTCTGTTCTCTCAGTTTTTTGCTATATGCATTTTGCTGAATGATCAGTCCTCTCATCACTGCCTTACTAGCATCCCATACCGTTTGTAAATTGGTTTCTTTGTTTAAATTTAGATCAAAATAATCCCCTAATATTTTTTCTACTTTTCCTTAAAAATTCTGATAATAGATTCGTAAATTTCATTGGGTCTCCTCAGTGCGAGATTTAGGTATAGGCTAAGTAGGCTGAAGCCTAGGGCCTCTAAATCTGGGGGGGGGGGGCAGCTGGCAGTCTCTCCTCTCCCTAAAATTGCAAACCCAGTACTTCATGTGAGGGCAGGGCAGGGCAAGTCAGGCCAAGCAACTATGAGACTCAGGGCCAGCCAGTGGGGCCCAAATTAAACTCTGGGGCCCAACTTTAATTTTTTTGTGGGGCCCCAGTTCACAGCCAAAGACTGCAGAATCTTAGAGATATAAATAAAATCCATCTAGATTGCCCTGGTGCAGAGGCCATCTTAGATATGGGGGCCCCCTTAGGAGCGGCGAGGCGGAGACCCATTAAAAACCACAGGCGGGAGAAGCCTGTGGACGTGGGATTCGGCTGGCACCTTTGCGCCTCCCCTACTCGCGGGGAAACCCTGTTTTGGGGATCCGGAGTGATGTGGGGTGAGTGGCGCGGTGCTTTGAATCGATTGCTTCTTTCACGGAGTGAAGCCGCATTGCTGTTGCCGGAGAGCGCTGACTTTTTCCTGTGGACAATTGGACTTTAAAAAATTACTCATGAGTAAAACGGAAAATTGGATTATTAAATATTTTAATTCGGCACTGAAACAGGAAGGTTATAAACAGGAAGTCCGCCTCCCGTTTTTGTAAATAGATTGAAGCAAAGACGTTACAAGTTAAAGCCTTTGAAAGCTTTTGGCAAAGGATTAAATTTCCACCGGTTTAAAATACAAAACCCCCCTTGGAAGCAGGAGAAGAGGGGGAAATTTTGGATCTAGTGAGCCTGCAGGAGAGAGTGAAAAAATCAAATTACCACTGCTCTGAACCTGGGAACGGGCTGCCAGATGACGTTTGGAGAGAGTGCCTTTGACAGAACGGATTTGACAGCTAGTTAAATAAGAGTAAGATACTGTTTCCATTGTCCTTTTCTGTGTTTAAAAAAGAGGAAAAGTAACTGAAAATGTATCTTTAATGCTTGAGTTGCGCTTGAAAGAACTGATACAAGTGGAGACTGTTTCCCTCTAGAGGGAGCTTTTGAAACTGATATAGGAGCATAACTGGGGGATTTCCAGTTGCAGATAAGGATTCTGAGAACCAGAAAGCGACCTTGGACGATTTAAAAATGTTGACAGGAAAGGCCATTGTGACTGTTTTATGCAAGATAAGCTGTTCGCTGGGACAGCTTCACAAGAAGATGGATGATATGACTTTCAAAGTTGATAATTTGGAACAGAAAGTGACCAACTTGAGTCAAAAAGCGAACACCAACACTGATATAATTCAGGACTTGGTACAGGAACCCATTTTGGCAGGACAAATGGTGGAGGAGAAGGAGGAGAAGGAGAATGCTGTTGTTGTTGAACATAAAATAATACAAGTGAGATCTGTGGTTTTACAGAAGCAAATTGAGGACTACAAGTTGAGGCCTTCTATGATTGAATCTAGGAAAAGTCAGACTCCGAGGAATGGATCCCGGCTTGGATTAAAGAAGGAAAGCTGGAAAGAGCCCTCTATGCAGGGATTAACTGACTTTTGGGATATGGACTCGGGCCTGGAGGAGATTGAAGTTTTGGGGGCCTTTGGAATTGGAGGAATTTTGAAATATACCCGGAAATACTTTATGGACTGTAGCTTTAACTATGGAAATTTAGCTGATCTGTTCAGAAGGAAGAAAAGGATTGACAGGCTGGAGTTTCCCCGAGATTTGCTCTTTGGCATTAAAGAAAATGAAGAAGACCTGCAGAAGGGACTTGGAAAAGAGTTAAGAGCCTCGGACATAAGATCACCAGGTTGATGGACTTTATGGAATTGACGGAAAGGACTGGCAGAATCCGAAACCTGGGAGAGGAGATGGTGGAAGAAGATTGGAAAATTTAAAGTTTATATATAGACTTATGGTAAAACTAATGAGTGATAGAAAAATGGTGGAATGATCTTTTATTTTTATTTTTTATGGGCTTAACAGAAATGTTATAAGGAGTTAAGCACATATAAGTACTTTAGTTTTAATGGAAAATAAGGTTAAAAAATACGTTATTTACAATATCACAGAAAATGGAGAAAGATGGAAAGGATTTGCTGAAACAATTAATAGAAGTGGAATACAAAAAGGGAGGTGTGAGGAGGTCGAGGAAACAAGGGAATGAAAGAGACGATGTTTTTAAATTGTTTTTGTTTTGTTCTATTCAGGGTTAAGGTTAAGGAGTGGGGTTTGTTTAGTTTAGTTTAATATGTTTAGTTTTGAGTTTAGGTTGTGTTTTGTATTGTTTATATATTGTATTGTATTTTTTTTTCCTTTTTGTTTTTCTCCTTTGTTTTTTCTTTTTTTTTTCTTTTTTGCTTTTTTCTCCCTTTTTGTAATCTATAAAAGTAATAAATTTTTTTTTTTAAAAAAAAAAGAAAGGTGAGTGGTTGCAGCTACTGAAGAGTGATAGAAGCCCATAAAGTTTATCAGTTGAAGATTTTTTTTAAAAAAATGATTCTAATCTAAGCATGAGTAAAAGATTTGAAAGTGGTACTAGCAAGCACAAGAGATAGAGACTCGAAAATGCTATGGTAATGAAGTTAAAACCAATCACTGCTTTTGAGCATCAACCACTCATTGGAGCAACAAGAGCCAGTAGTGAAGCTATCCAGCCTGAGTCAACTACTAGCATGCAACCAGACAAAAACCTCCCTGAAAGAGAAACATTGAAGCAGGATGTGGGACAGCAAGCTGATTATGAGGAAGCAGCTGCACGATTTCTGTTCTCATCCTGAAGCAAAGTTCTTAACCCGAGGTAAAATTTCTGGGTTAGCGGAGTCTGTAACCTGAAGCATATGTAACCTGAAGCGTATGTAACCTGAGGTACCACTGTATAATTTTATTTACCACTCTTTCATTTGCCTCTCTTTAGCCAGCCAAGCTAACATTCTCCCAGGTTTATTTGCCTGTTTGAAAAATCTTAGTTTTGTGCATAAAATTTTCTTTTCCACTTCTCTATTTATTAAATTTGATAATTGCAATTGTAAAATTTTTATACTCTGAAGCATTTCATTTTTTTGATTTTTTACCAATTCTTTTTCTTTTTCTCTTATTTTTCTTAATTCTCCACATTTGCTGCATTCCATACCCTCTCATAAACGCTTTACTCGCATCCCAAATTATTTTCCTATCTGTATCTTGGATCTCATTTAATTCAAAAAATTCTTTCAAGATTTATTTTGCTTTATTTACTCTTTGTTTATCTCTCCACACCTACCTTTGGTACCTCTTTTGAATTTCATGTAGATTGCTACAGGATTATGATCTGATATAGATCTATTTAATATTTCTGCTTTATCGAGATTCAGCATCCATTTTTTAGATACCCAAATTGCATCAGTTTGTCCACCTGGTTTATGTTCTTCAGAGTAATGTGATCTTTACCCTGGGGTTTTTGTCGGAACTCCGTTCGACTGAGCCACTCCTCCGGTTGAGTTTCCGGAATCTCCTCTGACAATGATTAACTACCTAAGCCTTTGATGAGGCTTCAGGCATGTTCCCATTACGCAGAGTATCCAAACAGCAGCAGAAGGACAAGAAATGTGAGTTACATCGCTATGCTTTATTTCTAACTACGCAGGATAGATATGCATCTGCTCTCTGTGGAGTCAGAGAACCAACTGAAACAAAGGAACAGGAAACCAGTAACATCAACATCCGTCTCTTGTCTCCCGTGAGACTTCCAACAGTCTGGAATGTCTGGAATGTCAACAGAGTCTTGTGACTCCAAAAACTGCACAGTGGCATAACAGAAACCTAACATCCTCCCCCTTTCTGTGAACACCACTGGGCAGTGTGTCAGTACAATCTCAGTACAAAGCCAGTTTCTGTACATAGGTACAGTGTTGATCCCTCGGAAAAACCTTGGACAATAAATCAGCAGGAATTTCATTACCTGGCATGTAGGACACTGTTACGAGTCCTTTCTGAACACATTCTCTAGCATGTTGCAGCTTCAATTGCAAGTGCTTTGTGCTTTGCTTACAACCTTCAGAAGTCAGCAAAGCTAAACATGCTTTGTTGTCTTGATAAACCTGGATTGGACACTTTACAGGAATTCTCAGTTTTTTGTTCTCCAAGCATCGTGAAGGTTTAAATTTTCAATTAAATTAAAAAAGGAGAGTGGAAGTTTACCTGAATTGGATATTTTATCTCTATCCATTCTGTCCAAATCTGTGGATATTACTCCATTTAAATCACCCATAATTATCATATTTTCACTAATATAATCCCATTATTTCTTTTCTAAATTCTTGTTAAACTCATCTTTTCTATTTGGTGCATAAATGCACACTATAACTATTTCCCCCTCTTTTGTTTGAATTTCGACTCCCAATACTCCACCTTCATCGTCTTTAAATAGTAGTTGAGGATTTAACAACGGGTTTACATAAATAGCCACTCCCCTCTTTTTTCGACTCCTGAGGATATAAATTCTTTTCCCAACCTTATATTTTTCAGTACCCTTATATGATTTTTGGATATATGGGTTTCTTGTATACAGATGATATCCCATTTTCTTTTCTTTAGTATACATTCTATTCTGTTCCTCTTTAGTTTACTATTCATCCCATTTACGTTCCATGAAATACATTTTAATGTCATACCACTTTATTGAAATAAAACAATCTCACTTTGAATTTAAAATAAATAATTTCATATAGAAATAATCAGAGAACTATACTGAATGTTGTTTTCATGTACAGTCTTAGTCTTCTCTTTCTTTCCTTCACTCAGGAAGTTTCTTTCCTCCCAATTCCTCCCACTATTTTCTCCAGAAGATTTTTGTTTCCTCTACTGATCTAAAGGATCTTCTCCTTTCCTTATATGCAAAAGATAGTCCTTCGGGGAATTCCCATTTAAACATAATCTTGTTTGTTTTTTTCAATGCTGAGGTCATGAATCTGTAATTTTCTCTTTTTTTAAGTAGACGTGTTGGAACTTCTTTCATTATTTCAATGCAGTTCCCTTCTATACAAAGTGGGTATTCTGCCTTTTAATAAAAGTTTTTCCCACAGAGAGTCTCCATTTTATCATTCAATTCTTTCTTCATTCCTAAAATAAATTCTTTCAAGTCTGCTCCCTGGTCTCTCTCTACCGCTGAGGCTCTTCTTCCTTGTGTCCCTCATGATATAGGAGTCACCCCTGAGTGAGCCTGTATTTTATTAATTTTGTCCATTTCTTTGTTTTCCTTAAGGGAGCTCATTAAGTTGTTTAATAGGCTGACTCTCAGATTTGAGGCAAAAATTCTACTGAGGGGAAATTGAGTGAGTTCTTGGGCAGCGCTGCTGCTGTGGTCAGCGACAATGATGACACAGCAGACTACAAGAGCGCAAACGCCTCAATCAGACCATCTGAAGCGTCTGACACTGAACTGGAAGAATCACTGTTCACCATTGGCCACTTTTCTCCTAAGAAAGAGGAGGTGAGTGCAGAAGACTTGCGTCTAGTACGCAGATCTGAAAGGGCCACAAAAGGCAAACCTCCAAAGAGATTTGCTGATGAGTTTGCTAAGACAGCAACTGCTGTTCTTGGTAGCTCAGAGAAGGTGTGGGAACCTTCAAGCTTCAAAGAGGTTCAGGAGTTAACCTCTAAAGATGCTGAACCATGGCTTAATGTCATGAAGGCTGAAATTTATTCCTTGAATAAGAACCAAACTTGGGAGCTGGTTCCAGTAGTCCCAGGAATGAGACTGGTTGGCAGCCAGGGCAAAAAGCCCAGAATTAAGTTTAAGATATTAACGGATGCGAAAGAAAGAGGGGGCTTTGCCCTGCCAGATTTAAAGCTGTATTATGAGGCCGCAGCGTTCTGCTGGCTAAAAGACTGGCTACTTCTTGAAGACACTGACGTGTTGGATTTGGAAGGGTTTAACAATGCTTTTGGATGGCATGCATATTTATGGTATGACAAGGTTAAAGCAAATAAGGCCTTTAAGAACCATATTGTTAGAAAATCACTGTTTAATGTCTGGACAAAATATAAAGACTTGCTGGAAAATAAAACTCCAAGGTGGCTTTCACCTTTGGAAGCTAAGGCCCGAAAAAGACCCAATATGGAGGCTAAATGGCCTAAATATTGGGAAATATTAGAAAAAGATGGAGACAATTGGAAACTGCAGAGTTTAGAGAAAATGAAGGATAAAGTGCGAGACTGGCTACATTACGCTCAGATTAAAGAAGTTTTTAAAAATGAAAAGAAATTAGGGTTCCAGGTGGAGAAATCGAAACTAGAAACAGAATTGTTAGAACCAAAGACTAAGGTACTTTCAAGGATGTATAACTTGCTGTTAAAATGGAACACACAAGATGAAATGGTTAAATCGGCTATGATAAGATGGGCACAGGACATTGGGTACAATATTATGTTTGAGGACTGGGAAAGGTTGTGGAGTACTGGATTGAAATTTACTGCATGCAATGCTTTGAAAGAAAATGTAATGAAAATGATATATAGATGGTATATGACCCCAGTCAAACTTGCAAAAATTTACCACCTGTCTGATAATAAGTGTTGGAAATGTAAAGAGTGTGAAGGAACATTTTTCCACCTCTGGTGGACTTGCCCTAAAGTGAAGGCGTTCTGGGAAATGATTTATAATGAACTGAAAAAGGTATTTAAATATACCTTCACTAAGAAACCAGAGGCCTTTCTCTTGGGTATTGTCGGCCAAGGGGTGGTAAAGAAGGACCGGACATTTTTTATGTATGCAACAACAGCAGCAAGGATACTACTTGCAAAGCACTGGAAAGCTCAAGATCTACCCACACTGGAAGAATGGCAGATGCAACTGATAGACTACATGGAACTGGCTGAGATGACCGGCAGAATTCGTGACCTGGGAGAAGAGAAGATGGAGGAGGATTGGAAGAAATTTAAGAATTATTTACAAAAGCATTGTAATTTGAGTGAATGTTAAGCAGGATGCTAGATCATAACTAATGAAGCACCACTAACCTAGATGATTTAAGATAATAAGCGAGACTGAGAAAATATAAACTTTATTGAGAATTATAAGATTATAAAGACATGAATGAGATATAAGAATGCAAATAAGATAATAAATTGCTGGTAAAAAGTTATAATGATGAAAGTGGGAGCGGGAGATGTGAGGAAGTCCAAAGAAAATGTGAAATTATGTTAAGATCTGTTATACTGTTTATTATGTTCACTTTTATTGTAAACCCCAATAAATATTTTTCAAAAAAAAAAAGAGACTGGTTGGCAGCAAATGGGACTTTAAGGCCAAGACAGACCAGACTGGCAAGGTTGTAAGCCACAAAGCCAGATTGGTCGCTGGAGGTTTTTCACAGGTACCAGGACAGGATTACCACGAGACCTACTCACCCACCGTCAAGTATGAGAGCATTAGGCTAATGCTCAAGATTGCTACAGAGGAGAAACTGCACGTTTCTCATCACGACGTCAACACAGCTTTTTTGTACGGGGTTTTGGGGGAGGAGCTGTATATGCCTCCACTTGATGGAGTGGAGCTACAGAAGGGAATGTTCTGTAAACTACGGAAATCCTTATATGGTCTCAAGCAGAGTGCCAGGTGTTGGAACACAAAACTCACTGAGACATTGCTTTCTCTAGGTTTTCACCAAGGCAAAGCTGATCCATGTGTGTTTGTCAAGGAGGAGGGGCAAAAAAACCTGTATTGTTTATGTTTTGTTGATGATCTTCTTTTGTTTTGGAAGAATCAGGCTTTGTACCAAAGCACCCTAGGTCAGCTGAAGGAGCACTTTGACATGAAGGATCTTGGTGAGGTTTCCAACTATCTTTCTCTGCAAGTGGAGAAGGACCAAGCAGGTAAATTTCTGGTACACCAAACACAGAAAATTGCTGATGCATTAATCAGACTGAATTTGGTTGATGCAAACCCAGCAGACACACCGATGGTGACAGGTTACCAAGTAGATAGTGTTAGTTTCTGTTCTTATCACTGTGCAGCTGCGTGGAGTCACAGGACTCTGTTTACATTCCAGAGACCTTCCAGGCTAGTGGAAGTCTCACGGGAGGGGAGACGGGATGTGACGTTAGTGGTTTCCTGTTTCCTTTGTTCCTTTGTTTCAGTTGCTCTCTGCTTTCATAGAGAGAGGATGTCTTTTCTGTTCTGCGTAGCTAGAAAATAACACTCTTTACAATGTAGCTCATACTGTCTCATCCTTCCCTGTGCTGGGAACTCTCCTGATTGAAGAATGTGCCTTGGAGCCTTATCAAAGGCTCGAGGTCATTAAACACGTCGGAGGCGATTTCAAAGGCTCGGTCGAACAGAGTACCGACAGATAGTACTGCTGAAGCATTTTCTGACACCACACTGTACAGGTGCATTCTAGGCAAGCTGAATTTCATTGCTAGATGCTCAAGACCTGACATAGCTGTAAGCACTAACCTGCTTAGCAGACATGCCAACAATCCTACTGTTCAGGATTGGAAAGCTCTGAAGCGCATAGCCCACTATTTGAAAGGGACTTTGCACTACAGGCTGAGGCTCACCAGTCAGAAGACTGGAGGTCTTGAAATCTTTGCAGATGCTAGTTTTGGAAGTGACACCACAGATGGTACAAGCACTTCTGGAGTATGCTACATGTACAACCACTGCCTGTTTGGCTGGCTGTGCAAAAAGCAGACGACAGTAAGCCTAAGTTCCTGTGAAGCAGAACTCAATGCCCTGTCATTTTCACTCATGTATTGTGAATGGTTGAAGCAACTGTTTAAGGACATCAGAGTTTCTTTGAAATGTCCTATACAGGTGTATCAAGACAATAGATCCTGTTTGGCTTTGCTGAACTCAGAGAGTTGCAAGCAAAGAACCAAGTACTTGCAGATTAAGCTACATTCAGAAAGGACTCATTCAGGTGTCCTACATGGTCCTGCTGATCTGTTGTCTAAGGTTGTTAACAGAGAACAACTTAAGGTTTATGTACAGAGGTTGCAATTGGGTTGAACCACAGGTACTACAGGTTACATGGAAAGGGGGAGGATGTTAGGATAGTTCCGTTGCACCTTAAAATGGGAACAGGCTGTTTACATGCCTGTTTACTTCCAGCTTCTCGCTGGGAACTTCCGTTTTGTATATAGCTTTTGTTCTGGCTGTTTTCCTCGACACGGAGGCAAGTAGTCATGTTTTTCCTTTCTTCTGAACTACGTTGAATAAAGCTGTGAATATGCTCTCCTGTCTGCATCCTTTCATTGTGGAGACTCTGCTGAAAGAGTGTGCACGGATCTTGGAATGTCTCTGAGGCTCGTGTTGCTAATTGACTGATGTTGTTCCACGGGAGACCCATGATCGTCCGGATACGACTGGAGGCCTGCCTGATGCCTCCGTCTCCCTGGCAGTATCCCAACATTGTGGTGTTTGTTTTTGCTCCTAACAAACTCTTCATGAGGTATTATAACAGGAATTGTCTGTGCTGTGTTGCGATCCCCTCTTTATTTCAAGCCAAACTCTGTGTCTAAAAAAGCTTTTTATCTCGTCTCTCCCTTGCTGCCCACCTTCGCTAGTGGGGAGTTGTTAAAGATTTTGAGTTTTCTACCGCAGTTTTTGGGAGTAAAACGTCTTATTTTTAACAGTCTCTCTCTTATTGGAGAGTTCTGCACTGCCTCGCCAGGTTTTTGGAGCGTTTGTGTTGGAGAGAGAATTAACCCTTTCGCGTGGAGGTCCTCCCTGCATCTTGGCTATATACTTTATTTTCTCACTTTGGGAGACCCCTTATCGCACCACCATGGGCTCTGCCCTCAGGATCCCCCCCTGCGGTTGGGTGACTTATGCCTCGTCACCTGTTTCTGCCTCTCTCCAACACTGGGTCTGCCTCGAGATATCAGGAGCACAGATCCCCACCCGACTGTAGGCGCACTGATAGATTCTTTTCAAGAGTTCTAACTGGAATTTTGCTTCTTCATTTTGGAAACCAATTTTATTATCAGAGTTAAATTTATCATATAATTGATGATATTGTAGCCAAGTGGTACAAAACTGTTTAAGTTCTTCATAGGGTTTCAGTTTAAGTTGTCCTTGCTACTCCTTTAAAAGTTGCTTGTACGTTACCCCTAATTTTTCCATATTTTTCTTTTTTATTGATATCATTTTAAGTGGAGCTGCCCACCAGGGGGTCTTTGGTTCTAGTAACCTTTGATATTTCCTCCATACTTTGATAAGAGAGTTTATTGCTTTGTTTGTAAACTCTTTCCAGCCCTTGCATCTTATTCCACAGCTTTAGCTACCAAAGGGTTTGATGACTTGCAACCCGCCCCCCATCTTATCCAAAGTCATGAAAACTCAGAGAAGCATAGAAATGCCATGTTGGCCTACCAAACAAGGAAGCGAGGACAAACATTTACTTCCAAGCTAGAGGAACAAATAAATCAGAACAGCAGTACTGGCAGCATGTCATGGAGAGAATTATTGCTGTAATATGCACTCTTGTAGAATGAGGCTTACCGTTCAGCGGAGACAATGAACACTTTGGATCTCCAAATAATGGCAATTATCTTGGTCTTTTAGAACTAGTGGCAAAATTTGATTCATTTTTACTTGCTCATATCAATCAGTATGGACATTCTGGATCAGGCAATCCCTCTTACTTGTCAAAAACTATATGTGAGGATATTATTCAACTCATGGCAAAAAAAAGGTAAGGATGCAATTCTGGCTGATGTGAGAAAGGATGGATATTTCAGCTTTTCAGTAGATTCCACTCCTGACATTTCACGTACTGATCAGTTGACTTTAATTGTCAGATATTTCTTGCTTGAAGATAGTTTGCCATTTGACAGATTTTTAACTTTCCTTGAGCTAAAAGACCACTCAGGAGAAAGCATGGCTGATTTAGTGTTCAACTATTTCACTACTGAGCTTGAAAATGACTTTAGAAAATGCCACGGGCAGTCTTATGACAACACTGCCAACATGGCTGGTAAGTACAATGGTATTCAGCAAAAAAAAATCACTGAAAAAAACCATTTGCAAAATTTATTCCATGCACAGGTCACTCTTTAAATCTGGTGGGCCGTTCAGCTGTGGCTTGCTGCCTTGATGCAGTGAACTGTTCTGGCATTATCAATGTGTATACCTTCTTTTCATCCTCCACAAAGATACGGGCAGTTCTAAAATCATTTTTGCCACCTCAGTCTAAAGTGCCTAAATATTTGTCAGACACTAGGTGGGATGCACACACAAAAGCTGTTGAATATTGCAGAGCATATGCAGACTTTCTGGAAGCATTTGTTTGCAAGCTGACTGGATGAAACAGGAACAAAATGCTGCCTACTAGTAACTTGGTTTCTTAGAGGTTTATTATGTACAACAGCAGACTCACAAGTTACTAAATACAAGATACAGACACAGATCTTAACTCTCTCTCTTAACAGAACTTCAGCTAACTCCAAGACTCTCCTACACACTCCACACAGAGAAGTCATGAGTCATTATGCTTATATGGGTGACCTCATCCAATAGCAGAGCTGTATCCAAGGTTCCCATATCACCAGGCAGAAACTCCCTCTGCTCAGTCTTCCTGGCCTTTGGCCAACTCACTAATTGCTTCTGTGAGAAGCTGCACATAGACAAAGTCCCAACAAAAGCCACAGAAGCCTTTTAAAGGAAAATTAGAGAAGATTTTGATGAGCTTGAGAAACAAGCAAAAGCCATCTTGCCAAATGTTAACTACAAAACAAGGAGACAAAGAGTGAGGGTACGGCAAAGAAATGACAGAAGTGCACCTGATGCCTTAGATGCACTTTCTTCCACAGATAAGTTTAGGATAAAATCCTTTATTTCTATATTAGATGCACTTGAAGCCTATTTAAAAAGAAGTACTGTGTACAGTGATGTTGCATAATTCTTTTCCATTCTTGGTAATCTGACAGCATCTAAGCAAGAAATTCAGCAAGGTGTTGAACTGTTGATGGAAGCATACCCAGAAGATATTGACCTGAAACTTATTGATGAACTTTTGCACTTTCACCTGTACAGTGGTACCTCGGTTTTCAAACAGCTTAGTTCGCAAACAGCTCGGAACCTGAACGCTGCAAACCCGGAAGTAGGTATCCTGGTTTTCGAACTTTGCCTCAGAAGCTGAATGTGCTCCTGAGCTCCCGTCTTTACTGTTGCGCAGCAAATTTGACTCCCCTGCATAGTAATTAATGCTTCCCCCCTCTCATTTTACCCTTGCGCAGCAAATTTGAGTCTCCCACATAGTAATTAAGGCTTTTCCCCTCCCGTTTTACCCTTGTGCAGCAAATTTAAGCCCCCCCATCGCAATTCAAGCTTTTTTCCTCTTGTTTTACCCTTGTGCAGCAAATTTGAGTCCCCCGCATAGTAATGAAGGCTTTTTCCCTCTCATTTTACCTTTGCACAGCAAAGTTAAGCCCCCCCCATCATAATTAAGGTTTTTTTTCCACCCTGTTTTACCCTTGTACAGCAAATTTAAGTCCCACCACCATAATTAAGGTTATTATTATTATTATTATTATTATTATTATTATTATTATTATTGAATTATGCTGCGTACACAAACAATTGGAACAAAACTTACAGTCATCAAACAGATTAAATAGATAAAAAAGGAATCAAAACTTAATAGGGAAAAGTAAAATTATAGTATAGAAGAAAAAAGAAAGAAGAAGAACGAAAGGGAAGAAAGAGAAAGAAAAAAGAATATATATATGTAACTAAGATAACAGTAAATCACTCATTGTTAGACTAATATTTTACAAACAAATTCTTAAAGTAAAACACAGAAAACTACCTACAAAGTTACCTACAAAACAACAAATAAAGACTTCCGCCAATACCACAACAGTTCATTATTCTTAGTAAAGATACTTTCCTGTATTTCAATTGATTCCTCATCTTGGTATCAGGACACTATTTCTTTTGCAGTGTTATTCTAGGAACAACCAGATCTTAGGAGCTGAACCTTGATTCATCAGGTGGTTGTTTAAATGATCCCATTCTTTCTTAACTATTGTACTAGATTTGTGTCTTAATACATCTGTTAGCTTCGCGAGTCCCAAGTACTCGGTCAGTTTACATAACCATTCATCTTTGGTGGGTATATGATTTTCTTTCCAATATTTAGCCACCAAGACCCTTGCTGCCGATGTCACATATTGGAATAATCTTCTTTTACTTTAGGGATATTAATTGTCATGGTTCCCAAAAGGAATGCTTCTGTTTTTTTGCAGAATGTGATTTTCAGTAACTTTTTTATTTCCTCGTAAGTCATGTCCCAGAATTTTTTTATCTCTGGGCACGACCACCACATGTGATAAAAGGTTCCTATTTGGTTTTTACACCTCCAACAATTATTGTTGTGGGATTTACAGTATTTATTTTGGCCAGCTTAACAGGGGTTAGATACCACCTGTTTTTCATTTTCATGAATTTTTCCCTTATTAAATAGCAGGCCATGAATTTTAATTTTTTTGTCCAGAGCTCTTTCCATTTGTCCAATTCAATCGTATAACCTAGGTCTTGGTCCCATTTTCTCATAACATCTTTAATTTCCTCATTCCTCAACTTCCAGTTTATCAACAGCTTATAAATTTTGAAGAGAGTCTTTTGGTTATTATATAGAATGTTCTCCTCCAAATTTGATATTTTATTGTCAAAACCCTTCGTTCTTTTGTCTTTCTCAAAAGCAGCCTTTAATTGATGATATTCTAGCCAATTTAATTCCATATTTTTTAATTCTTCAAAATTCCTTAGCTTTGGATAGTTACTTATCTCTTTTACCAACTACCTATAGGTTAACCAGACATTCATATTTTTCCTGTGAATTGCTGTTGATTCAATGGGAGAGAGCCACCAAGGTTACAGGATAGATGGCGGCTAACAGATTGAGGTTGAATCCTGACAAGACAGAAGTACTGTTTGGGGGGGACAGAAGGCGGGCAGGTGTGGAGGACTCCCTGGTCCTGAATGGGGTAACTGTGCCCCTGAAGGACCAGATGTGCAGCCTGGAAGTCATTTTGGACTTGCAGCTGTCCATGGAGGCACAGGTCAATTCTGTGTCCAGGGCAGCTGTTTGCCAGCTCCAGCTGGTACACAGGCTGAGACCCTATCTGCCCGCAGACTGTCTCGCCAGAGTGGTGCATGCTCTAGTTATCTCCCGCTTGGACTACTGCAATGCGCTCTACGTGGGGCTACCTCTGAAGATGAGCCGGAAACTGCAATTAATCCAGAATGCGGCAGCTAGACTGGTGACTGGGACTGAGAAACTGCAGCTTTGAAGTGGACAATTAGGGAGTTGGCAAGAAGCCAAGTAAAGCAAGAGTACATGAGAAAGTCTGCTTGGAGATAGGGAAGCCTAGCAACAAGTGATGATTGCGTGGCGAGTTCCCGCCTCCCTCCCCCATGGAAATAATGACACACGATAGAATTATTAAGGTTAATGGGCTAAATAAGGCCACAACTTTATTGGTTACAGGTGATGAGTGGTATTGGCTTAGGCATTGGTCCTAACTGACTATATCCAACTTCAGCCCGTCTGCTTGAAGTCCGGGAAGGGTTAACCACCAGTAGGGGAGTCCTGCTGACGCACATCAACTAGGAACTCTCCCGGGGTCACCGATAGGGGGCGTGCCTTAGGCCCTCACCTCCCTAGGCTTTGGACAGGGCCACACCCCTCAGTATCCTTTATCGGACTACCCTTCAATATGCAGGGCAGGTGATGGCGCTACCTCCCCTCTTCCATCTACAGAACAAAACCAATCCCTAACTCCCAATACCAAGAAAGATGTGACAATTTGCTATGAGGCAGGCAAAAACCAAGTGGCTGGTGCCAATTTGCCAAGTGCAAATTTCCCCCAAAAATCCCGTATAAAAAAGTTGTGTTCACATCATGATGAGAAACGTGCAGTTTCTCCTCTGTAGCAATCTTGAGCATTAGCCTAATGCTCTCATACTTGACGGTGGGTGAGTAGGTCTTGTGATAATCCTGTCCTGGTACCTGTGAAAAACCTCCAGCGACCAATCTGGCTTTGTGGCTTACAACCTTGCCAGTCTGGTCTGTCTTGGCCTTAAAGTCCCATTTGCTGCCAACCAGTCTCATTCCTGGGACTACTGGAACCAGCTCCCAAGTTTGGTTCTTATTCAAGGAATAAATTTCAGCCTTCATGACATTAAGCCATGGTTCAGCATCTTTAGAGGTTAACTCCTGAACCTCTTTGAAGCTTGAAGGTTCCCACACCTTCTCTGAGCTACCAAGAACAGCAGTTGCTGTCTTAGCAAACTCATAAGCAAATCTCTTTGGGGGTTTGCCTTTTGTGGCCCTTTCAGATCTGCGTGTGAGGAGAACCTGAGCTTACAGGGTTAAACAGCTCAGAGTGTACGACCTGCCTACTGTTGGGAGGGGGGAGGTTCGTCATTTCCGAGAGCCTCAAGCCTTTGTTCTTTCTCTCTACTTTCGCTTTTGAGGAGAGAGGACGTGTTTTCGAGATGCTGTTCGCTGTGATAGATAATGGATAGTCTGCTGTAAATAAAACTGCTTTTAGCTGCTAAGATCCTGAGTGGACTTTATTTAAGCACACTGAAGAATGCACTGGAGTTTTTGCAGTCTTTCTCTTGCCGCTGCTGACGATCTCTGCTATGCTCAGATATGTGGACTTTGGAATGCAGAGGCTTGCACAGGGGAAGTGTGCCGGACCTCAGGCTTATCTGAGCAATAAATCAATCCGCTCTGACAGGTTATGGGTGGGGGCAGTTATTGCAATTAGAGGAAGCCTGTTTTTGATGTGCTGTGTGCTTAAAAGGCTGAGAAACCTGAGAAGCTGCTGTTTTGCTGCCGGAAGGCAAAAGTCCTGCTTTGAGGCTTGGCCTGGGAGAAAAGCAGGGAAGCTGGCTGCAATGCTGTGTGCTGCAAAGAGCCACTGGAGGCCTCTCCTTTGAAGCTGGCTTTTACGCGTGAGTACTTCAAAGCCCCAATGGGAGCACTGGGGGAGGAGATGGCTGAGCTCCAGGACTTTTATGATGTCCCGTTTGAAAAGCTCACAACCCAGTCCTGGGATATCTGGGTTAGAAGAGTAAGGGGGTGGTTTTTGGCCACAGGGTTCTGGAGTATAGCCCAGAAGGAGCCGGCCCCACCCATGCCAGTTGCTGCTGAAGATGGTGGAGCAGAACTGGAGGCTGCTCTGCTGGAAGATAGAGAGCTGAGAATGCAAAGGGAGCTCTGCATGTTGAGAGCAAGCGTGGACGATATGCTGTTGCCCCACCTGGAGGGCGTTGAGCCGGCTCAGGCCGCCTGGCAGGTGCTGAGGAGTCTGTGTGAGAACTCAGCAGGAGCCCAGGGCCGGGAGAAAGCTGAGAGCAGGGAGGAAGCCGAGAGCCCAGAGGGGGCTGCTAGCCATGTTCCTGAAGTTACAGCTGGGAGTAGCTGCTTTGTCTCCGAGGGGCCGTGTGATGTTGAGGCCTACAACCAGAGTGCTGGGGAGCGTGCAGGCCCAGGCTGTGCACCCAAAGGTGGGGGTGCAGGGAACAAAGGAATGGCTGAAGAGGGAGCTGTGAGAGCTGTTGCTACGCGTCGCCGCTGTTATCGCTGTGGCTCCCCCTCCCATCTGGTGAGAGAATGTCCAGTGGAGGCACAGGAGCAGCCGAAGGCCGTCTCCCGTAGCAACCAGATAAAGGGCTCTTCTTCAAAGCGTGGGAAAGGCAAGCTGAAGGCAGCTGGCAGAGACACTGAACGTAAACATTTGGCAGCCTCTATGGCTGTAGTCAAGAGTTGTCAACAGGATGCTGTGCTGGCTTTTGTCATAGACTCAGGAGCGTCGCATCATCTCGTGCCATCTGCAGGGTTCCTGGAGAACTGCACCTCTGTAAAATCTGGGAAGACTGTTTGTTTAGCAGATGGGACTCGACACCCACTCACGCAGACTGGCTCACTGTTTTGTTCTTTCTTGCAGGATTCAATCCAGGCTTTTGTTGTTCCAGGACTGTCCTGCGCGTTGCTGTCTGTCAGTGCACTTCTTGCTGAGAACTACAGAGTGTGTTTTGAGAACAATAAGTGTTCTATTTCCAAGAATGGACAGCACCTAGTCAGTGTTGAATGTAAAGACAGGTTGTTTGTGATAGATGCTTCTTTTGCCGGTCCAGATGACACGGAGGAGGCTAAAGCGCAGTGTGCCAATGTTCCAGTTCATGATGTGTGTCCCCACTTATGGCACAGACGCATGGCACACGTGTCCTGAGGGTCAGTGATGAAGATCCCAGAGTATACGCAAGGGTGCAAAATGAAATCATGTGCTAAGTTTCTAGATTGCAGAGCGTGCAAGTCCGCAAAGGTGAAAACGTGCACATACCCAAGGTCTGAGAGGGTGACCACTAGGGCTTTTCAGTTAATTCATGCAGATTTGTGTGGACCGTTTTCTGTGAGCAGTATGGGGGGAGCCAAATTTGTGCTGGTTCTGATTGATGACCATACGAAAAACTCTTGGTCCTTCACGCTTCAACGCAAAGATGAAGCTGCGCCGCTAATCAAAGACTGGATTGCGGCTGTGGAACTGCAGTTTTCCACACGGGTGCAAAACTTTCAGAGCGATCGCGGTGGGGAGTTCACCGGGTCTGCACTGCAAAGTTTCTTCCGCAAAAAGGGGATTCAACACAGGTTGACTTCTCCACACAGTCCCCAACAGAATGGGATCGCGGAACGCAGAAACAGGACTCTAGGGGAGATGTCCGCAGCTCTTTTGTTTGATGCCGGGCTCCCACAGCGCTTTTGGGGGGAGGCTTGGCGAACGGCCAACTTTATTCTGAACAGGTCGTTCAGTTCAGTGGTAGGTGACACACCGTGCTTCTTGCTGCACGGAAAGAAACCGAAAGTGCACTACTTCCGCGTTTTTGGCTGTGAGGCTTGGGTCCCCATACCAAAGGCCAAACGCAAGAAAGGTGAACCCAAGTCCCAAAAGATTATTTTTTGTGGGTATGAGCCAGGGACCAAGGGGTGGAGGTTTGCGTATCCATCAGGGAATCAGTCCAGGATTCTGCTCAGCAACAGTGCTGAATTCTGTGAGCAGAGTGGCTGGGCAAGGATACATGGGAACCCTGACATCCTGTCAGAGAGTCTGCTAGACTCTGCTGATGAAGGAGAGGAAGAGGTTGAACCTGCTACTGAGGCTCAGAGTCCAGACCCAGTGCAGGCAGAGGGGAGAAATTCTCCCAAGGCTGTGAAGTTTGAGCAACGCAGTGCTCCATCTTCCCCCACAGGTTCGGCTGAGAAGTCCAGAAGGCGCAGTAAGTCAGAGGGGGAGCTCTCTGATGCCAAGGACGTTCTGGCTGGCCCTAGTGGGTCAGAGGGGGTTCCTGAAGTAGTGCTGCACCGTTCAACGCAGACGACCAAGGGGAAACCTCCTGAAAGGTTTGCCGTCACTAGTGTGTGGGTCGGAATGGCACAGTGTGAACCCGAGAGTTTTGAGGATGTCCAGAAACTGCCTCAGGAAGAAGCCAGGAAATGGCATGAGGCGATGCAGAAAGAGATGAACTCAATGGAGTCTCTAGGTGTGTTCTCCCTCACGAAGTTGCCGGTGGGTGAACAGACAGTGGGTAGCCGCTGGGTTTACCGTCTTAAGCCCACAGCGACAGGAGAACCGCAGTATAAGGCCAGATTAGGGCAAGAGGATTCACGCAGCGCAGGGGGTTGCATTATACGGAAATTTATGCTCCCACATGTAGGAGTGAATCTCTACGCTTGGTCTTGGCCATCGCTGCACAAAGAGGTTTGCTGGTGCATCACTTTGATGTGGATGTTGCTTACTTGAACTCAGACCTCCAGGAGGATCTGTACATGCTTCCTCCTCCAGGGTTTGAGGGCAAAGAGCAAGGTACTGTGTGGAAACTTTACAAGTCAATTTACGGCCTGAAGCAGTTGGCCAGGAATTGGAACTTGTGCCTGAATGAAGCTTTGGAGAAGCTAGGTTTCAGGAAGAGTCTTGCTGACAGTTGCCTGTTCCTTAGAGGATCAGGAGACTCACAGGAACTGGTGTTATTTTACGTTGATGACATCATCCATTTTGGAAAGGCAGACAAACAGGTGCAGAAGTTTGCCAAAGAGCTTGGGAAACGGTTTCAGCTCAAGAACCTGGGTGCAGTAAAGATCTACCTAGGCGTCCAGATAGCGAGAACTGAGGATGGTAGCTTCTTGCTCAGTCAGAAAGGCAAGATTGAGCAGTTGCTTGAGAAGTTCAGAATGTCCGATTGTGCAGGAGTTCGGACACCCATGGAGACGAACTTCGTGAAAGATAGCCAGCAAGCAGAAAGTGCTGAGTTTGAGAATGCTGAGCTCTTTCAGTCAGCTCTAGGTAGTCTGTTGTATCTGTCCCAATGGAGCAGACCAGACATCGCCTTTGCTACCAACCTGCTAAGTAGGGAAGCATCAAAGCCCAGTGTGAGTGCTTGGCACGGTATCAAGCGGGTACTGCGCTACCTGCAGCATACCAAAGACTTCTGTCTTAAGCTGCCAGCTGAAGGTGAGGCGAAGCTCACATGCTATGCGGACAGTGACTGGGCGAATTCCCAGGACCGCAAGTCTGTGTCTGGATTGGTGGTAAAGTTTGGGAAGTCACTAGTTGGGTGGAAGTCCCGGAAGCAACGTCTCATTGCGCTGTCTTCTATTGAGGCTGAATTCAGTGCACTGTCAGATTTGTGCCGGGAACTAGAGTTCTATAGATGCTTGGTGCAAGAGATCTATGGGGATTGTAGCTTGCCCATCACGGTTTGGGAAGACAATCAACCCTGTTTGAAATTGGCTGAATCTGCGCAATTTAAGGCCAGAACCAAGCATCTGGACATACGTTTCCAAAATGTGTGTCAGAGTGTTCAGTCAGGTTTGATACGACTGAAGTACTGTGCCAGTCACAGTAACTTGGCCGATGGATTTACCAAACCTTTAAGCTTCCAGCGTCATGGGGAGTTTTGTGGTAGTTTGGAGTTGGGAGTAAGTTCTGTACTTACTTTCCCCACAGTAGTGCAGGGCGAGAGGGGGTGTCAGGAGAACCTGAGCTTACAGGGTTAAACAGCTCAGAGTGTACGACCTGCCTACTGTTGGGAGGGGGGAGGTTCGTCATTTCCGAGAGCCTCAAGCCTTTGTTCTTTCTCTCTACTTTCGCTTTTGAGGAGAGAGGACGTGTTTTCGAGATGCTGTTCGCTGTGATAGATAATGGATAGTCTGCTGTAAATAAAACTGCTTTTAGCTGCTAAGATCCTGAGTGGACTTTATTTAAGCACACTGAAGAATGCACTGGAGTTTTTGCAGTCTTTCTCTTGCCGCTGCTGACGATCTCTGCTATGCTCAGATATGTGGACTTTGGAATGCAGAGGCTTGCACAGGGGAAGTGTGCCGGACCTCAGGCTTATCTGAGCAATAAATCAATCGCCTGACACTGCGTACTAGATGCACTCTGCACTCACCTCCTCTTTCTTAGGAGAAAAGTGGCCAATGGTGAACAGTGATTCTTCCAGTTCAGTGTCAGACGCTTCAGATGGTCTGATTGAGGCGTTTGCGCTCTTGTAGTCTGCTGTGTCATCACTTTCGCTGACCACAGCAGCAGCGCTGCCCACTGAGCTGGAATCCAAACTCTGATCATAATCCTCAGCTTCCTCTTCTACCTCATCACCTTCTGTTTCTTCCACATCTTCTTCATCCTCCTCTGAGTGACTCTGGAAAATTCCCACATCACCCCCCCCCCCCCATTTTAGGATTGTACTCAACACTCTTTGTGAACCTAATGAACTTAGAGTCAGTCATGAACACCCTGTATGCACCTTTTTCGTACCCCATGAACAAACCATGTGCCCCATGCTTCCCAAGCTTGTTGCTCTGTGGGGTGTGTACCCACATGTCAGAACCAAAGATTCTCACGTGCTTGATATAAGGTTCCTTACCAAACATTTTCTCATAAGGAGTACAACCAATAGGTGATGACAGTCTCCTGTTATAGGAATAAAGGAAACACGATAAAGCTTCAGCCCAATATTTCTCTGGGAGTTTGGCATCATGCAACAAGGTTTTTAGGCCTTGCAGCAAAGTCTGGCTTGCTCTCTCGCAAAGTCCATTCTCCCATGGAGATCTAGGACTTGAGAGGTCGTGCTGGATTCCCTTCTCAGTCAGGAAAGCTTCAAACTGCTGAGAAGTGAATTCACCGCTGTCAGGGGTTCAGGAGCAGAGGCAAGGGCAAGGGAGGAAACAGAGAGCGAGGGGGAGGAGGCAGAAGAAAAGATGAGTGATGACGACGACCCGAGATCTCCGAGTCTTTCCAGTGAATCAGAAGATTCACAGAAAGGAGCACCAGTGGCCAGGGCAAGGGGGGAGCCTAGGGGGACACCCCAGGAAGATAGAGCCAGAGGGGACTCAGAGGGGAGCAGTTGGAAATCGGGACCAGCGTCACCGCCAGAGAGCAGGGAAGAGGAAGGGCACCAGGGATCAAGCGCTGGCAGCTCACAACAGGGGGGAGGGCACGAGTCAGGAGTGGCCACACCTCCATCGGGGAGCGAAGAAACGGTCAGACGGAAGGTGGAAGGTTGGGCGCGCGCGCCAAGTTCAAATGCACAGGAAGGTGGCGCAGTAGGCAGCCCGGAAAGGGAGCCAGGTCCTAAAGCCCGCCGAAAGGAGGGAGAAGAGTCAGGGGGGTCAGCGTCAGCGTCAGAGGAATCCCGGAAGGAAGAGACCCCGGGGGGCAGAGGGACCCAGAGAAGAACAGTCAGGCGGAAAAGGTGGAGCAAGGCTAGGATATTAAGTTGGTGTACAAGGGGCGGAGACTCAGATGGAGCTTCGCCGATCTAACCATTAGACGTAGGGTTGCACGCAGCAGCTTGAGAATGGAAACTGTAACTCAATAAAGACTTTTATTTAATGATCGCTGGCTAGCGTGATCCTCTGTGAGCTAGGATCTGGAAGCAACTCTGACAGTAAGCTCCATCCCTTAAATTGTGGGCATCTACAGCCTCGCGGAGAGGAGAGAAAGCGGGTGCCTACTAGCGAGCTCACGAACGGCAGACAACATGACGGCCGAACAGCAGATAGCGGAACTCAGAGAAGCAGTGTCGCGACTGAATGCCGAGGCTCTTGCATCCAGGAAGAGAGAGGAGGACGCAGCTGCCGCCTACAGGGATCTCCAGGTCAGGTTGGAAGTGCTTACGAAGCAAGGGCAACTGACACCCAAACCGGAGGGGATTGGGTTGGGGAGACGAACAGGCGGTCTGGTCTCTCACTTCGATGGGAATTTGCAACAGTACCCCAACTTTAGAGCAGATGTAATGTGTGCACTGCAACTGCTGAACAAAGACTTTAGAGATGAGCAAGAGAAGGTGGGATTCATCATGTCCCATTTGCATGGAGATGCTAAAGCATGGCTGCGCAATTTGTGGAGAGATAAGGATCCGGCGCTCCAAAATGCGGATGCCTTTATTAAAGCGATGGATGGGTGCTTTTTATCAAGCATTGACGTGGATCTTGCTCGGCAGCAGATACATGGACTGAAGCAAGGGAGGGCCAGCGTAAGGCAGTACCATGCCCGCTTTTTCGCTTTGGTCAGTGCTCTGGAATGGGACAGAGATTCGGCTCCTGTAAGAGACCTGTTTTGGGAGGGATTGCACGGCTCGGTCAAAGATGAAATTGCGAGGGGGGAGAGACCCCGGACCACGCAGGAGATCGTTCAGAGGGCGCTGGCGGTGGGGGTGCGGCTGGAAGAACATCCGTGGAGCAGTGGCGAAGGGCGTGGAGGGCGCGAACCAGCCAGGGGCTCCTCCTTCCTTCCCAGAGAAGCAGCGCGTGCGCAATCCACGCCTCCGCCAGGAGGAGGAGCGGAACCTATGGAGGTTGGAGGTGCAAGGGCTCAGTCAGCAGCCAGAGCCCTAGCACCGGCAGCAGTGAAAGCGAAGCCTCCTAGAGGGAACAGGAAGTGTTACATCTGCGATGATCCACAGCATATGGCGAAAGAGTGTCCCCAGAGGCTCCACAAGCACACTGCAGCCTCAGCAATGGTAACTGCAGCAACGCAGCAAGGACAACCACAGCAGGGAAACGACGGAGTCTGGTTGGAGGAAGAGGCACTGGGGCCCAGCCAGACGTGTCAGTGAAGCAGTCCCCAGAGATTTTACAGCCCATGGACCCCCTCCCGCCCAAACCAGTAGTGAGGCTCACCGCGTCGCTCCAGCTGCCCAATGGAATCACCATGGACGTGCCAATCACCATTGACTCCGGAAGCAATGCGGACTTTATAGGGCAGGACTTTGTCGACCGGCACGCTATACAGTTGCTGCCTGCCACGCTGCCCCTGCAGGTTGTCACGGTGGATGGCAGGGAGCTGCTAGGGGGGCAAGTGGTGAAGCAGACGCCACCAATGGTGATGCGACTTGGGAATCACAGGGAAATCATCAGCTTCAATGTCACTCAACTATCGGACACGCCCATTGTATTGGGCATGAGTTGGCTGGACAAGCACAGCCCGACGCTGGCTTGGTACCAGAGGCAGCTGACCTTCGGCTCTTCCTTTTGCGCTGAACACTGCATCGTGCCCAGGCAGGAAGGAGGGGAAGAGGAGTCACAGCGGCAGCTAGGCACGCTGCAAGCGGTTCCCCACAAGTACGCAGAATTTTTGGAGGTTTTCTGCGAGAAGGAGGCAGACAGGCTACCCCCCCACAGACCATATGACTGCAAAATTGACCTGCTGCCGGGGGCGGCGCTGCCCAAAGGGAAGCTGTATTCCATGTCTGAGGACGAACTGCAGGAACTCAAAGAGTTCATAGATCATAATTTGGAGCGCGGTTTCATCCGAGAGTCCAAGGCAGCGGGGGGCAGTCCGGTATTCTTTGTTAAGAAGCGGGACACGCCCCAAAAAAGACTTGTAGTGGACTATCGCATCTTGAACAGTGTGACCAAGCCGTCGGACTTCCCCATGCCCCGAATCGACGACCTCCTCGCAAAGGTACGGAAGGGCAGAGTGTTCACCAAGTTGGACCTGCGAGGGGCATACAACCTCATTCGCATGCGGGAAGGAGATGAGTGGAAGACAGCCATGTTCACGCCCCTGGGCACCTACGAATATAGAGTTATGCCTTTTGGATTGCAAAATGGCTCCCACGTTTTTCAAGCTTTCATGCATCACGTGTTGGCGGGGCTCCTCTACAAGACGTGCGTCTGTTTCTTGGATGACATCCTGATCTTTTCGGAATCGCAGCAGGAGCATGACAGACACGTCAAGGAAGTGCTGAGCAGGCTACAGCAACATAGGCTTTACGCCAAGCTGGAGAAGTGCCAATTCGACGTGACGGAGGTGGATTTCCTGGGCTACAAGTTGTCTGATAAAGGGCTCGCCATGGACAGCGCCAAGGTCCGAGCAGTGTTGGATTGGAAAAGCCCACGCAACCGGAAGGAGGTCCAACGGTTTGTCGGCTTCGCGAACTTCTATCGCAAGTTTATCAAAGGCTTTGCGATGCAGACAGCGGCCATCACGGACACGCTCAGCTCCAAGAAAAAGAAGTTCATCTGGACAGAGCAGGCGGAGCAGTCCTTTCAGGCACTCAAGTGTCTCTTCGCGTCGGAAGAGCAGCTGCTTCATGTCAACCCCAGCAGGCCGATGAGGGTGGAGACAGACGCTTCGGACAGAGCCGTGGGAGCAGTCCTGCTGCAGAAAGACCCGCAGGGGGTTTGGAGGCCGGGAGCGTTTTACTCCAGGAAGCTCAGCAAGTCCGAACAGAACTACACCATCTGGGACAGGGAGTTGCTGGCCATTCATGCAGCGTTCAAAGCGTGGAGGCACTTCCTGATCGGCGCCAAGCACACGGTGCAGGTCTGCACGGACCACAAGAATCTAGAGCACTGGCGCACGGCACAGTTCCTGAACCAGAGGCAGATACGTTGGGCTGAGTTCTTTGCGAATTTCGACTTCCGAATAGAGTATGTCCCGGGGGACACCAACATCATGGCGGATGCTCTCTCCCGTAAGCCACAGTATCTGGAGGAGGCAACGCCAGCGGCCGCCATGCACATCTTCGCACCGACAGTGTGGGCGTGCGCGGCGGCAACAGTTGACCTGGAGGCGGTGCGACGAGCGTTGCAGGATGACTCCTTCGCGCAAGCAAAGATGGCAGAGGTGCACAGGGGCACGGCAGCGACCGACGAGTTCCAGCTGCGAGATGGTTTGCTCATCCGTAAAGGGGCCATCTACGTGCCGGGAGACGAACTTCGCGCCAAGGTACTGCAGCAGCTGCACGACGCGCCCACTGCCGGGCACTTTGGCAAGGAGAAGACGGTGGAATTAGTAGCCAGAGACTTCTGGTGGCCCGGAATGAGAGGGGAAGTCGCGGACTACGTGGCGAGGTGTGACACCTGCCAGAGGGCCAAACCAGTGCACAGACCGCCGGCCGGACTGCTGGAACCGCTGCAAACTCCGTTCGAACCATGGGAGAGAGTGGCCCTGGACTTTGTCACGGATCTGCCCAGCTCGAGGGGCAAGACGGCTGTGCTGGTGGTGGTGGACTTGTTCTCCAAGATGGCACATTTCATTCCGTGTGCGAAGGTGGCCACGGCGGAACAAACCGCCAAACTGTTCATAGACCACGTGTTCAAGGTTCACGGTCTGCCGCGGTCTATTCTGTCCGACCGAGGGCGACAGTTCATCTCGAACTTCTGGCAGAGGCTGATGGGCTTCCTGAACGTCAAGATCAACCTGGCGTCGGCTAGACACCCGCAGACCAACGGGCAAGCGGAGCGGGTCAATGCCATCATGCAGCAGTACCTGAGATGTTATGCGAATCAACAGCCTGCGACGTGGGTGGATTACCTGCCTCTCGCCGAGTTCGCCTACAACAACACGAAGCACGTGTCCACGGGGGTCACGCCGTTCTTCGCCAACAACGGGAGGCACCCCAGAACCTTCCCGGGACTGGAAAGAATGGGGGAGGGGGAGCCGCAGACAGCAGATGCATTCGCGTCGGAGTTGCAGGAGGTCCACGATCAGCTGCGGCGGCACCTGGAGCTGGCTAAACACGCATACAAGGTACAAGCGGACAAACACAGAAGGGTTGGCGAAGAGATCCATGTGGGAGACTGGGTCTGGTTAGCAGCCCACGCAGTGCCGGCCAGGTCGTTGGCGAAGAAGAAACTAGGGCATAAACAACTGGGGCCCTACCAAGTCGAAGAACAGGTCAACCCGGTGGCTTTCAGGCTGGCTCTTCCGGAGGGTTCCAGAATGCATCCGGTGTTCCACAGATCGGGGCTCACTCCCTACAAGGCACCTCACAGGTTTCAGGAACCAGGAACGGCACCGGGTCCGCTCCGAGAGAGAACCGGGCAAGGGGGAGTGGCACAGGAGGAGCGCATCAACGAAGTCACGGAGATTTTGGACTCCAGATGGGGGGAAGAGGGGGTAGAATACCTTCTCGCCAAGGAGGGCACCCCGGCCAGTGCCAACAGCTGGGTGCCGGGCTACGCTTTAGACGAACCTCTGCTCAAAGAAGAGTTTCATGCCCTCTTCCCACATAGGCCAATGCCAGCAGACTTTTTCGACGACTGGCTTTTCACGCCCACGCTTTCAGCCAGCACGTTCCGGGGGTTCGACTCGGACGAGGAACCGACACGAGACGCCCGTTCCCCGGAGGGGTCACCCTCGGGATCTGCTTCAGAACCCTCGTATTGGTGGGATGATCGACCAGAGGAGCAGTTCCGCAGAAGGTGGCTGGAGGGTCCAGGACGAGCAACGTCTCCAGAAGGCAACGAGGGAGAGACGGACATGGACGTTTTCGGGGACGACCCGGGTTTCGAGCACGGCGGCACAGAGATGGAAGCGGAGGTGACCGTCGTCAACGAGAGCAGGGAGGAAGAACCGGAAGACTTCGGATGGCGGCCCGCCACGGGAAGCGAACTGTATCCGACATTCGTCCCCCTGACACGGCAGCACCCAGATCCCGCACCGGAAGGAGGGGAAGGGGGAAGAGGGGGCTTCAAGGGGGGGATGGATGTCAGGGGTTCAGGAGCAGAGGCAAGGGCAAGGGAGGAAACAGAGAGCGAGGGGGAGGAGGCAGAAGAAAAGATGAGTGATGACGACGACCCGAGATCTCCGAGTCTTTCCAGTGAATCAGAAGATTCACAGAAAGGAGCACCAGTGGCCAGGGCAAGGGGGGAGCCTAGGGGGACACCCCAGGAAGATAGAGCCAGAGGGGACTCAGAGGGGAGCAGTTGGAAATCGGGACCAGCGTCACCGCCAGAGAGCAGGGAAGAGGAAGGGCGCCAGGGATCAAGCGCTGGCAGCTCACAACAGGGGGGAGGGCACGAGTCAGGAGTGGCCACACCTCCATCGGGGAGCGAAGAAACGGTCAGACGGAAGGTGGAAGGTTGGGCGCGCGCGCCAAGTTCAAATGCACAGGAAGGTGGCGCAGTAGGCAGCCCGGAAAGGGAGCCAGGTCCTAAAGCCCGCCGAAAGGAGGGAGAAGAGTCAGGGGGGTCAGCGTCAGCGTCAGAGGAATCCCGGAAGGAAGAGACCCCGGGGGGCAGAGGGACCCAGAGAAGAACAGTCAGGCGGAAAAGGTGGAGCAAGGCTAGGATATTAAGTTGGTGTACAAGGGGCGGAGACTCAGATGGAGCTTCGCCGATCTAACCATTAGACGTAGGGTTGCACGCAGCAGCTTGAGAATGGAAACTGTAACTCAATAAAGACTTTTATTTAATGATCGCTGGCTAGCGTGATCCTCTGTGAGCTAGGATCTGGAAGCAACTCTGACAACCGCCTTGATCAGAAAATAAACAACCAATGCGTTTATTGTGAGCATTCTCCAACCATGCACAGAACGCCTTGAACTTAGGAAACGCTTCTGACTTCTGCTGGAGCATACACACATGAATGTACCTTGAAAAAGAATTGATTAAAACCATGAAGTACCTTGCTCCACCAAAAGAGGGCACAAGTGGTCCAACTAGGTCTGCGTGGACTAGCTGATAGGGTTTGGAAGCCTGTCTGCTAGACACCTTGCCTTTCGGAGCAACCTTCACTTTGTTTTCTGCACAAGAGACACATTTCATGTGAAACTTACAGGGCTTGATGTTCAAATCCTGAACCATCCCAGGCATCTTGGCCAGTGCCTGCCAAAACATGTGACCAAATTTTTGGTGCACCTCGTGAATACATCCTTCATGAAGAACTTTGTTAGTTTGTGCAACACAACAAGATTCAACATTAGACACATCAACAGCACTGTCATCATAAGTTATCAAGAACAAGCCATCTATAAACTTTGCATGCAAAATGTCCTCTTTGCCCTTCCTGATGACACAGACGCTCTTCTTGAAGGAAATCTCAAAGCCTCGCCCAGTCAGCTGCGGGACGCTGAGCAAATTGTCTGCAGAATATGGAACAAAAAGTACTTTGCTGATGGTTGTATGCAGACTTGCCAGTTTCACTGTCCCGACTCCTGCAACTCTCGACGACTTACCATCTGCATGTTGACTTTCCCCTTCTTGAGGCATGAAGGAAATAAACAAGTGCCGATCCTTCGTTATGTGCCTCGTGGCTCCAGAATCCACAATAAATCTGCCTTTTGCCTTTGGAGAAGCAGTGCCAGCAAACAAAGCCTTGTTTTTCACTGGCTTGGGCTGCTGCTTGCCCCCCTGCTCCTGGCCATCTGCAGGTTTCTGTCTCTGTTTACCTTTTGCCTTCACAGGAAACAGAGCTCTCAGCTGCTGACTCCTTGGCTCCCCCTGGAGGCTGGAATGCTGTCTGGGCTGACGTCACAGTCAGCTCCCCCTGCAGCTTGCAACCGGTGCCCTCGGCATCCCTGCAATCACATGCAATCTGGGAAACAGCCAGGACCTCCAACACAGTCAAACTCTGTGCTGGAAATGCTGCCAGATGGGCTACTTTCAAAGCATTCCACATCTGACTGGTTGTCATGTTGCCAGCCAGTGTTACAATTACCTCCAGAGAGACGATCACGTCTATGACCCTTGAATCATCGGCCCTCCATCTATCTGTCAGAGGAGCTGGAGGGGCTTCAGAAACAGTGTGCCACATTCCAAACTGTCTCATCTGGCCCTCACAGTACCTTGCCCAGGTCTGATAGTTGTGGCCATAAAACTTTGGGCACGGAACCCCATCTGAGGCTTGTAAAAGCTCAATTTCAGCTCTTTACTTCAGCCATGAGCCTTATTCCCTTCAAAGGCTCCTTATCTTTGGCACGTCGTAAATTACGAGGCTTTCTTGCTATCTGTCGGCCTAATTAGTTGGCTCGGACTTCAAAGACTCTCTGCTGCGGCACAGAAAAGCCTTGCTTTTCTCCACATACCTCTGGATCTCGCAGTCTTCAGCAATCCTACTCTCCTGTAAGCACCGTGAATCTGGGCCCGAAACCTGTTGTTGGGATACTGCCATGGAGACGGAGGCATCAGGCAGGCCCCCAGTCGTCTCCGAACGATCACCGGTCTCCCGTGGAACAGCATCAAACTTTGCAAACTTAGCATGCAAAATGTCCTCTTTGTTCTTACTGATAACACAGATGCCCTTCTTGAAGGAAATCTCCCTTGCTCAGTCAGCTGCGGGAATCCAAGTTTAGGATTGCAAACAAAGATTCAGGCATGGTAAAACCTCTTTGAATCAATTCCTGTCTTAGTTTCTGCAAATGCAAGACGTGGGCTTTAAGGTCTTCCCCTGGCTCCAACCGCTTTTTGTGCAGCTTCCTGAAGTAAAGCAACACAGACCCAGCTTCTTGTTGGAGATGCGAGGCCTGCAGACCCTTCCACATCTCACACACGCTGGTTTTGCCAGCAAGGGTGATTAACTCTTCCGGAGCTACCGTTAAAAGAATTATTCCCATCACTTTTGAATCTGCTGCAGTCCATGCATCCGTTAGAGGGGTGGGGGGATCCTCAGAAACAGTGCGCCACACCCCAAGCCTTCTCATTTGACCCTCGCAGTACCATGCCCAGGTCTGATAACTGTGGCCATTAAAGCCTTGGACACAGGGCCCCATCTGAGGCTTGTAAGAGATCCATTCCTGTTTTTTACTGCAGCCGGGAGCTGGATGCTCTTCATAATCGCCTTATCTCTAAGCAAGTCATAAATCAGACGCAGCTTGCTTCTCTCTGGCCTAATTGCTTGGCTCGGACTTCAAAGACTCTCTGCCGTGGCACGGAAAGTCCTGCTTCACATACCTCTGTCTCTGCCGGGTCGGACAGCAGCCATCAGCAGCTTTACTCTCATGTAAGCGCCGTGGATCTGCGCCCATGACCTTATTGTTGGGATGTGTCCAAGGGAACGGGGGCAATTCACTGGCCCCCAGCTGCCTCCAGCCCACCGGCCGGCAGCCAGGTGAACTCCGGTCCTTGGAACAGCATCAAAACAGCGGCACACAGCTTCAGAAGCCGTCAGAAGCTTGAGCACACCTTAATCAGCAGAGTGAATGACATGCAACAGAAGTGGCATACAGAGGCATATGTAAAGCATATTTACAAGCAGCTTATTCAGCATAGTTCAGGACAAAGAAAACATGCCTGCTCTCTTTCATGTCCAAGAGCAGGAAGCATAAGCAAAAGCAATATAAAACGGAAGTTCCCAGCAGGCTGTGCTGGACGTAAACAGACATGTGACATACAACAACTCCGCATGCCTGTTCTTAAGGTGGAACGGAACATCAATATCCTAACAGGCGCTACTTCCCCTCGTCCATCTACAGAACAATACCAATGCCTAACCGCCACTCAAGCAAAAGGCTTGCTGCCAATACCCTCAAACTTGCAACCAATCCCTAATCCTAGAAGTTATATCAGCCAACCAAACCAAAGATGCACGCCATCCTCTCGGTAGAGGGCCACTTTGCTGAACTGGATGTTGGGGTGGTCAGTGACCCGACCCCCCAGTGCTGCCACTCTACGCGCCACCGAACGTTCCAAAGGCTTCCTGGCTTTGTTTATCGCAATAGGGCACTGACCGTCCCTCCATACACGCCTCTCCAGCAGCGATGACCAAATTATAGTTAAATTTGGGAATGAGGCAAGCAGTTCATTGAAGTCACTGTAGATGTTCCACATCAAGTCCACGCCTTTTTGATAGGCCAAGTCATTTTCTCCCAGCTGAATAACCAGGGCATCAGGCGGACCTTCCAAAGCGGCTCTGGCTTTTCCTGCAGGCAAAAATTCCACCCAGCACATCCCCCTCCGCA
The DNA here is from genome assembly GCF_964106645.2 of Podarcis pityusensis. Classification (NCBI taxonomy): domain Eukaryota; kingdom Metazoa; phylum Chordata; class Lepidosauria; order Squamata; family Lacertidae; genus Podarcis; species Podarcis pityusensis. The sequence goes on from NC_138045.1 coordinate 22,439,033, forward strand.
AGATCCAGGCAACTTCTATTTTCGGTGGTAGATCCAGCCTGCACCCCAGGCCACAGTTGACGGCACAGTTTCTAGCCCAGTGGACAATGCTGTGGTCTATAATCCAAATGCGTGCCACAATGTCTCCTGAAAGCAAAAGAAGATAACAAAGCCCGGTCAGGTATACCATGAACAGTCACGAGGTCTTACGTGACTTAAATGCATCAGACTTCCACTGCCCCAAGTCCTTTATCCTTTCACCTGAGAGTCCTAAATGCACTGCTGTGGTGGCGGCCCCAATCCGAAAGGAGTGAGCCGCGAATTCAGCTGGGAGGAGACCACATGCAGCAATTGCCCTTCGCATAACGCACGTGAACTGACGCTGTGCAAGGCGGGAGCCATCCAAATGTATGAGGAATGGGCCTGAGACGGTTGGTCTCAAGTAGAGTGGTACCTCGGGTTACGTACACTTCAGGTTACATACACTTCAGGTTACAGACTCCACTAACCCAGAAATAGTATCTTGGCTTAAGAACTTTGCTTCAGGACGAGAACAGAAATCGCGTGGCGGTGGCATGGCAGCAATGGGAGGCCCCATTAGCTAAAGTGGTGCTTCAGGTTAAGAACAGTTTCAGGTCTCCCATTGTGACGTCACAATGGAGTCTAGCCTTCCCCTACTGGGAGGTCCGCTGAAGAATGAAAGAGGTGTGGGGGGGCCACTAGGGGGCGCATCGGAAGATGGCTGACAATAACATCTCTCCGACCCACACAAGGTAATTTGGAGGCTATGATGGGAGTAATTAGCCTCCCTAACCCCCCCCCAGGACGGTGGGGGGGGGGACTGCCCTTGCCTGCTGTGCCCTATACCACCCCCGAACTTGTGGGGATGGGGGCACTAGGCACAAAGCCCTCCTGTGGGATTCCGGCGCTCCTGGACGCCGTGCCTGATTCGCGCCACTAGCTGCAAGAACTTCAAAAGAAAACAATTTGGATGAAGGAATGCACATATTTCAAGGAAGGAGGGGGAGTAAAGACTGCTATAGAAGAGATCTCTGAGAGCCAGTGTGGTGTAGTGGTTAAGAGTGGTAGTCTTGTAATCTGGGGAACCGGGTTCGCGTCTCCGCTCCTCCACATGCAGCTGCTGGGTGACCTTGGGCCAGTCACACTACTTCGAAGTCTCTCAGCCCCACTCACCTCACAGAGTGTTTGTTGTGGGGGAGGAAGGGAAAGGAGAATGTTAGCCGCTTTGAGACTCCTGAAGGGGAGTGAAAGGCGGGATATCAAATCCAAACTCTTCTTCTTCTTCTAAAACAAGACAAGAATAAAACATGAGAAAATACGCCAAGACACGGTATGGCAAATGACTGATGGGGGAGGGGAAAAAAACTTTCCTTTCTTTTCTTATGTGATTAACAAGAATCCCCTCCCCTCACGAGTCATGAGTTACAAATGTCGTTTTAAGGACTTAAGCTGTGGATTTAAGGCTGTGTGGAGATAAACTTTCGAACCAAAGCATGTTTTAAGAAGAGCGAGGAATGTATAAGAGCTTGGGAATGACGCAGTTAAAAATGCCGTCGCCATATTGGGAAGTTCTGTCGGAGGTCTTGAGTCTGGGAGGAGAAAGAGAGAAATAGAGCTGTTTATATATTGTGGGTGAAACTCCTCAGAGGGACTTAAGAGTGACAGTTTTGCGAGATGGAAAGAGCGATGTTATCTATGAAGGCGATGATATATGGAAACCATCTCGATTTGAGGAATGGAAGAACGGAAAATTCACACAGGATTATTATTGGTGTTTATCGGCTTAAGGAGACTATCAGAAGAGATCATAAAGAAAAAAGAGAAAATATATAAACAAGATGTGATGTGGAAACAGCAAGATAAGACTGGATAGAATTATGAACTCTGTTTGGACTGATTTGGACATTAACGCAGTAGCAAGAAGATGATCAGAATCCCCCTTCGGATCTTGAAATATGGGTCCCCCCAACAAAATTTAAAATTTGGCTTTGTAATTCAGAATTTATGTGATGTGATTTAATTTGATTTGATTGGCCTGTTAATAAAAATTATTTTTTTAAAAAAAAGGAATGGCAGAGGTGTGACGGCAAGCAGTTGTCGGCTCTGAGTGCTTCGAAAAGCGATCGTCTTGTGAGCAATGCAGGCAGCATTTCTGGGGAGAAGCAGCCAAAACAACGTACCCAAGCAACAGCTGGTGAGGAATCTGCGTTTGCTGTATGGCGTTGTTACAGGTGCGGTTCTACTCGGCATCTGAGGAGGCAGTGTCCGGAGGAAGCTGTATCTGAGGGTCAAAAGCAGCGGAAGCAGCAGGGAAAAAATTTGGAAAGAAACAGACGGCACAACTTTTGACAGCCGTGGTCGAGTGTCCTGATGAGCAATGAAACACCTGGTTTATCGATTCAGGCAGTTCCCAGCATATTGTTGTTTCAGAGGCGTTTTTTGCCAAGAAGGTTTCTACACCACGGAGCCAGGTGGCGTTGGCTGACGGGAGGAAATCTGACGTGGAGTTGGGTGGATCTGTTTTTGTCTCCTGTCTATGCATGCATCTGGACAACTTTCTGTGTGTTCCTTTGCTGAGGAGCAATCTGGAGCAATCTGATGTCCGTCCTGTCTGCTGAAAGCTGGGTTTGTTGTGCATTTCCGAGACAGTTACTGTGAGATCCAGAAAGGCGGAGAGACATTGGGGAGGGCTCTGGTTGAAAATGGGTTGTTTGTGCTAAAAGACTGTGTTCAAGAGTCTGTATTAGCTAGCAATGATACACAACCCGTATGTAAAAATGAAGCTTTTCATAAAAAATGTTTGCACCTATGGCACAGAAGACTAGGTTATGCCTACTGGCGCAGTGTAACCAAAATGACAGAATTAAGTGATGGGTGTGAGTTACAGGGTTGTGACAAATATCTTTTTTTTTAAATTTCTTTTTATTAAATTTCTAAGCCAAACAACAACAGAAAAAAGAAAAAGAAAAACAAACCGAACACACCAATGAGAAGAAAAAAGAAAGACATCAACCAAAACAGAAAATATAAACAAACCAGAAGACAAACATCAGTTAACACAAATAAAAGTTGACTTCCCTCCATCTCGATTTTGGATTATGTAAAGTAGTAATTCTGTTCTGCAGTTTTCATTTTATATCATCTAAACATCGCAAGGATTATATTAAACCTACTGTGATTTTTATATCTCTAGAATTTGATTCCATGTACATTATAAATTTATTCCAGTCATCAATAAACTTTGTACCTTTTTGCTGTCTGATATTCTGTGTCATTCTTGCCAAATCCATATATTCAAATAATTTAATTTGCCAATCCTTAACAGTCGGGATATTTGGGGTTTTCCAATTTTTTGCTAACAAGATCCTGGCAGCTACGGTTGCGTATTGAAACATTATATGATCCTCTTTTTTAATCTCGTCTCCGATCATTCCCAGAAGAAAAGCTTTGGGTTTTTTAATGAAGGTGTATTTAAGTATTTTTTTCAGTTCATTATATATTGATTCCCAATTTTTTTTGATTTCTTCACACTTCTACCACATGTGGAAGAAACTTCCTTCTTTCGTTTTACACTGCCAACACCTATTATCTCCGGTCTTATCCATTTTTTGCAGTTTCACAGGGGTGATGTACCAACAGTTTCACAGGGGTGATGTACCATCTTTTCCATATTTTCTCTGAGGGTGGTGCAAGCTTTAAATTTCATTCCTTTAGTCCACAGCCTCGTCCATTTGTTGAAGTCCAAATTGTATCCGAGGTCTATAGCCCATTTTGTCATAACATCCTTAACCTCCTCATCCTTGGTGTCCCATTCTAATAGCTGATTGTACATTTTAGATAGCAGTTTAATTTTACCTTCTATTATTTCTACCTGGAACTTGGATTTTTTTTCGTTCATTCCGATCTTTTTATCTTCCTTCCATAGGGCATTGATTTGATGGTACTGCAGCCAACCTGATAATTTACTTTTTAACTCTTCATATGGTCTAATTTTCCATCCTCTTTCTGATCTTTCTAGGAGGTCTTCATAGGTCCATCTCTCACCTTCTATATTTGTTTTTTTAATAGTAAACATATCTATAGGCGATAGCCACCAGGGGTTTTTTCCCCCCAACAGTTTCTTGTTCTTTTCCCATGTTTCTAACAATGTTCCTCTGATAATATGGTTTGAGAAGCCTTTATGCACCTTTTCCTTATTCTGCCAGAGATAAGCATGCCAACCAAATCTTAAGTCAAATCCTTCTAGGTCTAGCAGGTCTGTATTTTTCAAAATAATCCATTCTCTAAGCCAGCAAAGGCACGAGGCTTCATAGTACAGTCTCAGATTTGGGACCGAGAATCCTCCCCTGTCTTGTTTATCCGTTAACAATTTAAATCTAATTCTCGGTCTTTTACCTTGCCATATAAATTTAGAGAGAATTTTTTGCCAGTTTTGGAATATTGCACTTCCTCTAATCACCGGAACGTTTTGGAATAGGAATAATAATTTCGGCAGTATGCACATCTTGATTGCTGCCATTCTACCTGACCAGGAGAGTTTGATCCTGTTCCAGATGTCTAGTTCCTTTTGGATATCCTTCCAGGTATTAATGTAGTTATCAGCCATTAAATTTATGTTTTTCATTGTAAGCCACACTCCTAGGTATTTTACCTTTTTTACTTTTTTAATTCCTGATTGGAGTTCTAATTGCCTCCTTAGGTCTTCCCCCATGTTCTTTACCATCATTTTAGTTTTAGTTTTATTTAACTTAAAGCCCACTACTCTCCCAAATTCCTCCAGAAGTACCAGGGCTTTGTCCATACTTTGTTTTGGGTCCTCCAGTGAGATTACCAAGTCATCCGCGTATGCTTTCAATTTGAATTCTTTCACCCCAATTCTAATTGTTCGTATCTCTGGTGTTTTCCTTATCTTATTTGCAATTACTTCCAATACCATTATGAAAAGAAGCGGTGACAGGGGGCAGCCTTGTCTCGTACCCTTGGAAATCTCGAATGTATCAGTTAAATTGTTGTTAATAATCAATTTGGCTCTTTGACTAGAATAAATTGCTTTGATTCCCTCCATAAAGGCACCTTCTATCCCTGCTGTCTCCATACACTTTAATAAGAACTGCCATGAAACATTATTGAATGCTTTTTCTGCATCGATAAAAATTAATACTGCAGGGATTTCATTTTTCCTTTCCAGGTATTCGATGATATTTATTATGTGCCTAACGTTATCTTTTAGTTGTCTATTAGGAAGGAATCCAGCTTGGTCCGTGTGTATTACATTTTTTAGGTAATGCTTAAGTCTGTTTGCCATAATATCCGCAAATATTTTATAATCATTATTAAGAAGCGATATCGGTCTGTAATTTTTTATACTCAGTTTATCTGACTCCACTTTAGGTATCAACGTTATGTGGGCATCTTTCCAGGAGTCCGGTATCTTCCCTCCTTGTAGGATGTTATTCATTACATCACGTAGCACCGGGGCTAACTGTTCTCCAAGAACTTTATAATATTTGGCCGACAAGCCATCTGGGCCCGGAGCTTTCCCTAATTTCATTTTCTTTATTGCTTCCTGGACTTCCTCTATTGTTATGGCCTTGTTCAATTGGGTTTTCTCTTCCTCCGTTATGGATGTTATTCTGTTATTTTCTAAGTATTTTCCTATTTCTATTATATCTTCTTCTTCTTTTCTGTATAATTTTTCAAAGAATTTTAGGAAGTTTTTCTTTATTTCGTTTGGCTCTTCCACAAGCCTTTCTTCTATTTTGATCTTGTTGATCGCATTTTGCTTTTTCCTTTTTCGTAGTTGCCAGACTAAAAATTTTCCCGTTTTGTTTGCGGATTCGAAATTTTTTTGCCTCATTGATTTAATTCTCCATTCAACTTCTTGGTTAATTAACGCTGAGTATTGTAATTGTAACAATTTGGATGTTTGTTTAATCTGATCATCACTGGGATTTGTTATTAATTTTTTCTCATATTCTCTTAATTGGGTCAGGATTTCATCTTTCTTTTGTTCTTTTTTTTCCCCTGTGACTATTTTGCTGGATTAGAAAGCCTCTTAGCACCGCCTTACTAGCATCCCAAACCATATCAATATTTGTCTCTTTATTAAGGTTTAACTCAAAGAAGTCTTTTAAAGTGTTTTTGGCCTTTTCAGTTACATCTTCGTTTTCAAATAAGTATTCATTCATTCTCCATCGATACATACCCTGAATTCCACACTTAATTTCCAGGGATATTGAATTATGGTCAGACAGAGTTCTGGGTTGTATTTCACATTTTGCAGCTCTTGTTACTAGTTCTCTTGATACCCAAATCTGGTCTATTCTACCCCAGCTCTGGTGCGGCTCTGAGAAAAATGTAAATTGTTTTGTCAATGGGTTTTTGTGTCTCCAGATATCCGTCAAGTCTAAATTTTCTTCAAGGTTTTTAAACGATTTTGGTAATTTCCCTTGGCTCAGTTTTCCCCTTTTTACACTTCTGTCATGTTCTGGAATTGGCACTCCATTTAAGTCACCGAGTAAAATCAGTTTATGAGTCTCTAAGTCCAATAATATTTGTTCCAGTTTTTTGAAAAATTCTGCTTTATTCGTATTTGGGGCATAAACAGTTACTACGTTAAATTTTTCTCCCTGATGGTTAATTTGTATCCCCAAAATTCTCCCTTCCTCATCTTTGCATATTAACTTGGGGTCTTCTTTTTCTTTAGCATATATGACCACTCCTCTTTTTTTGTTTGTATCAGAATTAATAAATTCGACCCCCAACCTTTTATTTATCAGGATGTGTTTATGCTTTTTAGCCACATGTGTTTCCTGACAACATATCACATCAACATTCTTTTTCATCAAAACCTTAAAGATTCTATTCCTTTTAGATTTATCATTTAGTCCATTCACGTTCCAAGATAGAATTTTAAGAGTCATTATCGTATATGTTGTTACTTTTTAATTCGTATTGCACTCGTTCTCAAGCTTACGATCTAGTTTTCCTGTTCCTTGTAGTTTCTTCCTCCTTTTCTTCCTCCTCCTCTTCTTCTCCACCTACGGCTCCTTCCTCTTCCACTTCCTCTTCTTCCTCTTTTCTCTCTCTCTTTTGCTTCTCTGTGTTTTTTACCTTCTTTTCCTTCCTCCTTTCTGTATATCTCCCTCCTCCTCCGTACCTTTCTTCCCCTTTTCCAAGCTCCTTCTCATATCTTCTCAAAAAAATTTCTGCTTCTTGTGTATCTATCAATCTGAATCTTTTATCTTTATAATAGAAGGTAATTCCTTCGGGGAACTCCCATCTATATTGTATATTGTTTCTCTGTAAGACACTTACTATTTGTCGGTATCCTTGTCTTTTACGCAAAAATCTAATTGGTATTTCTTTGTATATAATAATTGTTCTGTTTTCAATTATTAATTTTTCCCGGTAACTTGTTCTTAATATCATATTTTTCATCTCAATTAAGTTGAAAATCATCAAACAATCGCCAGGAGATTTTTTTAGTTTGAGCTGCTGGGGTTTCACCCTTATTCTAAATGCGCTTTCTACAGTACAGGCTACTTCTTCCTCTTTTATTTCCAACCATTTTGCTAATTCTCTTATCATTTTCCCTCTTATATTCTCATTGATTTCTTCTTCTACTCCTCTAAATTTTAAATTGAGTTGTTTCTGATGCATTTCTGTCATAGCTAAGCTATCCTCAATCTGTTCTTGTGCTTTATTCAAATCTCTTATTTCCTCCTTCATTTTTTCTGTCTTCCTTATATGTTCCTTCAATTCTTTTTGAATTTTCTTGTTTGATTCCTCTATTACTTTTGATCTAACTGATAGGTGTTGTATTTTATTGGTGAGTTCTCCCACAGCTCCTTCAATTTTTTTATCTATCTGTTCCTGCACCTCTCCTAATTTACTTTCCATATGTAGTTCACTCTGTTTAAATTCCTCTTTGATCTTTAACCACAATATGTCTAGGTCTTTAATTTCCTCCTGTCGTGAGGCCTTTCTGTCCCCAGGAGTCCCTCCTACCTTTTTTCCATTTTTCCCTGACATTTTGTGATTATTTACACAATAGTATGTGTTAATTTTCTGTCTCTCCCCTGAGGGGCGCACAATCTTTTTTTGTTTTTGTTTTTTGTTTTTGTTTTGTTATTCTTATTTTTCTATGTCTTAACCACTCTCCTTTAATTTACCTTATTACACTATGTCTTAACCGCTCTCCTTTAATTTACCTTATTACACCCGTGCGATTTTGTTTTTCTTATTTTATATTCTTACAGTTTCTTTTATATCACTTTCTATTGTATTTCCTTTTTTTCAGACAGAGTATTTTTCAAACAGAGTATTACCTTTAAAGTCAATTAATTCACCTGTATCCTAAAGTGCAACCATAATATCTCCGAGTACCACCAATGTCTGCTAGAAAATATGTACTATTATAATATACAGTTACAGACCCAGTTGGATAATAAAATGTCCAGAAATCAAAGAAAATAGCTTCACTTATAATCCCAGTATATCTCAACCTTGGCAATCTTAAAGTCTTGTTTATACACCTTAGTACCTTCCTTAGGCTCTTGTTTTTCTTCAAATGATTTCCCCCTCCTAGGGTATTATTAATAGTATATGACAATATAGTTTGTGTTTTCCCCAACCGTCCCTTAAACCTTAACACCCTCTGAAAGTTTGGTAAATTTCTCCAAGACTCAAATAATTATTACTTATATAAGAATTATTCCTGTTAGAGTGGTTTTCTAAAGTCCACGTAGATTCTGATGGGAGAGCAGTAATTCAGTTCCGATTTCTTTTAATTTCTTTAATCTTCCACCACTTGCCGGTTTAGTCCATCTCATGTAAAAGATATTCTATAACTTAGTCCATGTCCTAATCCAAGGTCTAGTAAGGCTAATAATTCAGGCTTTAATCCACGATCTAAATCAGACCTGTATATCTAAATCAGACCTGTAAACCAATTAGATCCCAATGTCACAAAATCACTGGTCCGGTCTCTATCACGAAATCACTGTTTCAATCTCTGTCCCTGAAGAAAAGGAGATCACTGGTCCAGTCTCTGTCACCAAATCACTGGTCCGGATTCGGTCCCCATTTCCTGTTTATATTTTCAAGTCCATAAAAGATGTGAATGTCCAATTCAAAGTGTTGTAGATATCCAGTTATGGTCTACTGGGGTGTAAAGACCCCTGTTTTTAACACTTAAAGTTATTTTCCAAATTTTCCCAGGGTTTATCGGGTGATATTTTCCGCATTCCAATTATTTCTAGTTTTTTCTAGCTCCAACGCTTGAATGTAAATCTTTCCCACAGAGAAAAAAAAGCAACAAAATAGGAAACGGGAAGGAGGGGGTTAACTTAAGTCTAATTTCTCAGCAGTAAGAATCGAAAGAGAACCCAGGATCATTGCAATCAAATATAACCTTTTTTCTTAGGCAGTTCTTATTTGAAAGAGAGGAGACGTTTCTGCCAGTCTCCCCTTATTCTTGTCTTTACTGTAACTTTGTTATTTTTAACGCAGCTTCCAAGCTTTCCCTGTTTTCTTTTAAAATTAAACTTCTACTAGTCGTCTCAAGCTGCTCTGTATTACGTTTCTAATTATCACTCTCACTGAGAGAGAACAACAAGGTCTCTGGATAGTCCTTAATCTGTTGCTTTGTTTTACAAATTCAAAAGTCTATTTGCCTCGACAAAAACTGCCGTGGGCTTTTGTTATGTACTCACGCAGTCAGGCTAGAAGCTGCATTCCTTCCTTTACTCCTGCGACTTTGTATCCTGCGCCATTTTAACTCCTCCACCGGGATGGATTCCTTAATTTAATCCTTCAACATCCAGCGTTCACTTAGTGTGTTCTTCAAGATTTTAATTTTAAAATACTTCTCTCACACTAAGGGTCCGTTCTTAAATTTTTGGAGATTCGCCGCTTTCTCTAGCGAGAGCCAAAGGCATCGCAACACAGGGTCGGTTCCTTCCTCTTGCGCTTGCAATCCAGTCGTCTTCGAGCTCTTCAGAAAAAAAAAACCCGAAAAAACGGCCGGGCCACTTCCGCGCTGCCGGTTAGCCATCCCTCAAGGGTAACCCCCTTGAGATTTTTGGGGGGTGCAGTGCCTTTGCAACTCCCCCAAGCCCCTGTGTTGTTCGGAAAACCCTGACGGGGCTTTCCCTCTCTCCCTTTCTCTCCGCGGCGAGAACCGGGGTTGTGACAAATATCTTGACTGTAATGTTTGTAAGAAAGTCAAGAACCACCGTGGGTATTATCCCAAAAGTGAGAGGGTGAGCGAAAGACCGTTTCAACTTGTGCATGCTGTTGTGGTGGGTCCTTTCGCACTCAGCAGGGGTAATTCCCATTATGTGCTAACAATCATAGATGATGCCACAAGGTTCTGTTGGGTCTACCCTATGAAGAACAAAGGTGAAGTGTTTTCTAAGTTTAAAGGCTGGGTGGCTTATGTTGAGAGGCAGTTTTCTGTCAAAGTGAAAAAGGTGCAGTCTGAACGCGGAGGCGAATTTTTGTCTGGACCTTTTCAGTCTTGGTTACAGACAAAGGGTATAGGTCACAGAAAAACAAATCCCCATTCCCTGGAAGAAAACGGGTTAGCAGAGAGGAAAAACAGGTCTCTTCAAGAGATGATGTACTCAATGCTTGAGGATGCTGGTCTATCAAAAGCGTTTTGGGCGGAAGCTATTCTGTCCGCGTGCTATTTGCAGAATCGCTTATTTCATAGATCAATTGGAACAACACCCTATTTCAAGTTGTTCAACAAGAAGCCCAAAATTGGTCATGTGTGTGCTTTTGGTGTGAAGGCATGGGTTCATGTGCCTCAAGCACAGCGTAAAAAAGGTGATCCCAAAGCACAACAGCTTATTTTTGTTTGTTTTTTTAAAATGATATTTATTAAAAGTTTAAGAATTACAGAAAAAAGAGAAAAAGAAAACAACAAAAAATATGACAAAACATACATTGCAATACATAAGAGGAAAAGCATAAAAAACAATACAACGATACAGCAAAAAACGACAAAACACACACACACACACACACACAAAATAACATTAAAACATTAAAACACACATCCAATGTTCCATATCTTTATCTTTCATTTACTTGTTTCATCGACCTCCTCACACCTCCCTTTTTGTATTCTAATTTAATTAATTGTTTCAGCAAATTCTTTCCATCTTTCTCAGTTTTTGTTATATAATTTATCTTAACGATCTAACCTTTTAATTAACTCAACAAATCCTTTCCATCTTTCACTATATTCTGTCATTCAATTTACCTTAATTTATTTAACCTTATCTTACCATAAAAAAACCTTAAAACTTAAAACTTAATACTTATTTGTACATAACTCCTTATATCATTTCTACTAAAGCCAAATAGTTTCATTCCAACATTTTTCCTAATACTCGTTAATTTTACACTAATTCTCAAAATGAATTTTTTAAAAAACTTTCTTCCAATCTTCATCCAACGTCTCTTCTTCCTGGTCTCGAGTTTTGTCAGTCCTTCTTGTCCATTCCATTTAGTCCATCAACCTGGTGATCTTATGTCCGAGGCTCTTAAGTCTTTTCCATGTCCCTTCTGCAGATCTTCTTCTTGTTTATACCTGCACTTTACTTTGTCTTTTGTTGATCTTTTTCTTAATTTCTTTCCTTTCTCATTGGGGGGTAGGTCTCGGGAGGACTCCAATCCAAAAATATCTCCATCTCCCCTCAGCAGATCAGCCCATTCCCCACAGTCCCATTCCCCGCAGTCAACACTGTAATCCAGGAAGTATTTAAAAGCATGTTTCAAAGTCCTTCCAAAATTAAGAGCCCTCACAACTCCAGACCCCCCCTGGTCCACTCCAGAGTCAAACTTCAAGAACAGCGGCTTATGCTCCTGCAAGGCCTCGGATCTCTCCATTTGTGTTACTTGAGGTTCAATAGCAGCCTCCTCCATTATCTTCTGCACTTGCGCTTGCCCTGTCAAAACAAGTTCCTGAGCTGGTTCCTGAATGGTTTCTATATGGGTATTCGCCGTTTGTCCAAAGTTTTTAACTGCAACAGTCATCAAATCCATCTTCTCATGCATCTGCTCCAGCAAAGCGCTTGTCTTGCAAAAAGCAAGCACCAAAACTTCTTCTAAACACATTTTTATTCAAGGTCAGAGTCTGGTCTCACGATCCTAATCTTACAGCTGTGAAATCCCCAGATCGACTCCGGCAACAAATTAACAAGCTCCCTCTAGAGGAGACAATTTCTATTTGTATCCATCTTTTGAAAGCAGGACCAACAAAAGAAAATTACTTTCATTTTTCAAATATTTTGTTTCTTTTGAATGCAAGAGGCAACATTGGAGTCAATTTGTTTCTTGTTTTTAACTATCTGTCAAAAGACGTTCCATTCACAGTCGATGAACTTCCCCATAAATTTCTGTCTCTGACACCCCGTTCCCAGGTTTGAGACGGTGGAAATTCATCTTTCTTTACTCTCTCTCCTGCAGGCTTAAACAGTCAAAAATTCCCCCCCTTTTCTCCTGCTTCCAAGAGGGGTTTTGGTGGTAATAACTGAAGGAAATTTAGACCTTTATATACGACTTTCCAGACTTTAGCTTACAAAGTTTTTGCTTCAATCTATTTACAAAAACGGGAGGTGGACTTCCTGTTTAGAGCCTTCCGCTTCAGTGCCAAATTAAAATGCACAACAGCTTATTTTTGTAGGTTACCAAGATTTGGGCAAAGGTTACAGGTTTGCTGTTGGTAAAAATGGGCTGGTTGTTGCAAGGAATGCTACGTTCTGTGAGCATAGCGGCTGGGAGAAGCTGCATGCCAACTCTGAAATTTGGTTTCAGATATCAAAGGGGGACTCTTTGAGTGCTAAAAGAAAACCAGACACAGACACAGAAGAGGATTCTTCTGTTGAGGCTAAAGAGAATGGCAGTCAGTTTTTGCCAAAGGAGGAATTCCACTCTCCTCAAGGGGGGGGGGGCGAGAATCTGAGGGGGAAAGCAGTAAAAGCGACGACAGCTTTACTCCCAGAAGGTCTCAGAGGGAGAATAAAGGTGTACCCCCAGATCGTTTTAAACCTGGTACTGCTAATGTTTTCCATGTAGCTGCTGAACCTCAAAGCTACAAGGAGGTGCTGGCATTACCAGAGGACCAAGTTTTGCTCTGGAAAAATGCTATGCAGGAGGAAATGGATTCTCTGCGTGAGCATGAGGTGTTTACACCCACACCACCACCGAAAGGAGCTAAAATAGTGGGGTGCAGATGGGTTTACATGCTCAAGCCTTTAGCCACTGGTGATTTTAAGTACAAGGCATGCTTAGTGGTGCAGGGTTTTTCCCAGAGACCGGGCTTGATTTTGACGAAGTGTTCGCTCCTACAGCTAGAAGTGAAAGTCTGCGTCTGCTGCTGGGAAACTGTGTATGTGCAGCTACTCACAGAGTCAATTAAGGTTTGGCAGAAAGGCAAAAGATCATGTGAAAGAGTAAGTCTGCCTGGTGATACAGAAGGCATGGAGACAGCTCCATGATTGGTCAAGCTCTCTCAAGGGAGTGATAATTAATGGCCCACTAACTGGAATGTGTTAGTTCAGAGTTCAGCGTGTCAGTGTAGGAGTTGTGAGTTGTGTCAGAGAGAGCTAGCTAAAGATCCGTGTTCTGGTCCTATAAATAGTCCATTGTATATAATAAACACCTAACTACAAGTTCCTGGTTCCTGCTTCGTCTATCCTGTCTGCAGCCAAGTCGCCAATTGCTTCCGTGGATTCTCCGTTTACTCTGCTAGGTCTGGCTAAGGTCCTGCAACTAGTCAGAAAGTTGCGAAACACCAATCGGTTTTGCCAATACTGCTGGCAATTGCAGAAAAACACAAGCTGAAAGTAAACCATTTTGACATCCAGACAGCCTATTTACATGCTAGTTTGAGTGAGGAACTCTATTTAGCAGAACCCCCTGGTTTTGAGTCTGGGTCGGGCAATGTGTTCAAGCTACACAAGGCACTGTATGGTTTACGGCAATCTGCAAGGAATAGGAACAAGTGTTTAGATGAAACTCTAGTTTCTCTAGGTTTCCAACGCAGCGTTGCAGACAGTTGTCTGTATGTGCGTGGCACTAATGACAAACAAGAGTTCTGTTTGGTTTTTGTAGATGATATGCTCCATGTTGATAAGGCTGATAAGCAAATCAAAGCGTTTTCCATGCAGTTAGCCAAAAGGTTTAAAGTAAAAGACCTTGGTTGTGCGAGAAGTTATCTGGGTCTGGAAGTGTGCTGGGTGGATGGTGGCAGTTTGTTGCTTAGCCAGGAAAAGAAAATTGAACAACTGCTAACAGCATACGGAATTCAGGACTGCAAATACTCCCATGGATTTAGGTTTTGTTAAGTCTTTGCAAGCTGATGAAAGCTCGGTGTTCGAGCGACCTGATTTATATCAGTCAGCTATTGGGAGTCTACTGTACATATCTCAGTGGAGTAGGCCTGATATCAACTACGCAGTAGGGATTTTGAGCAGGCAAGTGTCTAAACCCACTGTGAGTGCCTGGAAGGCAGTAAAATGTGTTCTGAGGTATCTGAAGCATACTGCTAATAGTGTGTTAAAATTAAGCTCAGCTGGTGATGAAATGCTAAAATGCTATTCAGACAGCGACTGGGCTAATTTACCTGACCAAAAATCAGTTACTGGGCTAGTGTTTTTGTTTGGTGGATCACTAATTGGATGGAAGTCCAGGAAGCAAAGTATAGTCAGCGTATCATCCACTGAAGCTGAATTTGCTGCACTGAGCGAGCTCTGCAATGAGCTAGTGTATTACAAGCAGTTGCTTAGAGATTTGGGCATACAATGCAATTCTCCAATTCAGGTGTATGTTGACAATCAAGCTTGTATTGCACTCAGTAAAACTGAACAGTTTAAGTCTAAATCCAAACATGTAGCGGTAAAATATCAAAATGTTTTGTGTAATGTACAGAGACATGTCATTGCATGTGAATATGTTCAGAGTGCCCAAAATGTTGCTGACATCTTGACGAAACCGTTGTCGCTTGTAAAAAACAAGCAAATGTATGAATGCTTCGGTTTGCAGAACAAAGTTGGGTGAAATACTTTTTATGTGCTCAGAAGTTAATTGCACTGTGTGAGCTGTAAGGGGGTATTGGGATTTTTGACTACGTGCAATTCTATGCAGCTTCACACAGAGTCAATTAAGAGTTGGCAGACAGCCAAAGATGACTGAGCAGAAAGGAGATATCTGCCTGGAGATATGGGACCCTGGAAACAGCTTTACCATTGGTTGCAGTCTCACACAGGCATGATGATTTATGACCTTACTGACTGGAATGTGTTTTGTTGGTCAGTGTGGTGTTCTGAGAGTCGTTTGGAGTTTGTTAAGAGATCTGTTAAGATCTGTGTATCTGTTCCTGTATATAGTAACTTGTAGAGTCTGCTGTAAATAATAAAGGTAAAGGTACCCCTGCCCGTACGGGCCAGTCGTGACCGACTAGGGTTGCGCGCTCATCTCGCTCAAGAGGCCGGGACCTGGCGCCGTCCGAAGACACTTCCGGGTCACGTGGCCAGCGTGACGAAGCTGCAACTGGCAAGCCAGCACCAGTGCCGCACATGGAAACGCCGTCTACCTTCCCGCTATAAATCGGTACCTATTTATCTACTTGCACTTAGGGGTGCTTTCGAAATGCTAGGTGGGCAGGAGCTGGGACCGAACGACGGGAGCTCACCCTGCCGCGGGGATTCGAACCGTCGACCTTACGATCAGCAAGTCCTAGGCACTGAGGTTTTACCCACAGCGCCACCCGCTGGGTAGGTAAGTATGTAAGCAAGTAAATAAATATCCACACTTTGAGTTATCCAGAAAAATGAGGAATTTATTGATAGAGTAGAGTAGACAGTCCTGCAACAGCGATGTGTGGCTGGGGGTGCCCCTAGAGAGGTAGAAGATTGTTCAATGGAGGAGACAAACCTCTAGAGGACTGTAACATACAGAAGCAGGACTGTCAGGAGCCATGCTGTGATGGGAAGTTCTGCTTCTGCACATGAGTCTGGCAAACCGCTCTAAGCTGAAGCATTCCTTCCTCACCCACCCTAGAATGTTTAGTTCACATTGAGTTCATGAAACATCGTACCCTGACCTATTCTTAATGCACGGTTGACCACATCTACGGAATGCGATAGTTATGTTCTTTTAAGTTTTGCAATATCAATCACTAGTAATAGTTTAATAAGGAGGTTTTCATACCTGTCCAACCATGTGTTCCCTTTCCCAACCTTTAATCTATTGATGATTAATGCCTATATGCAACCCTTGCATTGTATTTGTGTTAACCAATCAGCAACAAGCACATATGTGGCAATGCTGTAATATTCAATAAAAGAGACTCCCCGAGACATGCTTGAGAGATGCCTCCCATATGACACTTGTCATTCGTCTGTCATTTATATCAACCCAACAATGCTGTGTCACTGGAGTTGCAAAATCAATTTCATGCCCTCTCGTCGGACACAGATTTTGGGATTATGATCACACCTTATCAAAGTTATCACACTACCTATTGGATTTATTTACAAAAAAATATTAACACACTTTTACAAGTACTCAATACCGCAACATAGCAATATATTACAGAGAATGACTGACAGGAAAATTAATAGCTCTGCTTTTAAGGCTTCCTTGATCCTACTAATCTGAGGAGACCAACCTCATGGATTCCAATATGAGATTCCTTTAATCATTTATGGACTTTTAAGAACTTTGGGTGAAGTATTCTCCCTTGCTCACAGCTCAAACAGGTATAGTTTTCCCCATGGCCACAGCCTTGGATCCTAACAGAAATGATGGGGGTGGAGACTCTCCTTCGGGTATACAGGACCGAGGCTGTTTAGGGCTTTAAAGGTCAGCACCAACACTTTGAATTGTGCTCAGAAGCGTACTGCAGGTCTCTCAGGACCGGTGTTATATGGTCCCCGCGGCCACTCCCAGTCACCAGTCTAGTTGCCGCATTCTGGATTAATTGCAGTTTCCAAGTCATCTTCAAAGGTAGCCCCATGTAGAGCGCATTGCAGTAGTCCAAGCGGGAGAGAACTAGAGCATGCACCACTCTGGCGAGACAGTCTGTGGGCAGGCAGGGTCTCAGCCTGCGTACCAGATGGAGCTGGTCCAGCTGCACTGGACACAGAATTGACCTGTGCCACCATGGACAGCTGTGAGTCCAAAATGACTCCCAGGTTGCACACCTGGTCCTTCAGGGGCACAGTTACCCCATTCAGGACCATTCAGGACCAGGGAGTCCCCCACACCCACTCGCCCCCTGTCCCCCCAAAACAGCACTTCTGTCTTGTCAGGATTCAACCTCAATCTGTTAGCCGCCATCCATCCTCCAACCGCCTCCAGGCACTCACACAGAACCTTCACCGCCTTCACTGGTTCTGATTTGAAAGAGAGGTAGAGCTGGGTATCATCCGCATACTGATGAACACCCAGCCCAAACCCCCTGATGATCTCTCCCAGTGGCTTCATATTGTTGCGTTCTGAGGCCAAAGAACAGGACTGGACCCTGATTAAAATAAGACACGAGGCTTTGACCAGCAAGTCTCTCGTAGGAAGTGCGTAAACTACACCCCTAATGAGGCCATTTTATTAACAAAAGAATCCTTCACACAGTGCTCATGAGAACCAATCATATTTCCCCTGAGCATTTCATCAAACCCCACGTGGGGGGAAAGTTACACTACAACACTAATTAACATGCATACATTTGGGAGTAAATAAATTGAGAACTACAAAGGGGTGGTAAATAAGTTGAGAACTACAAAGGGGAGCAACTGGCAACCCTGGAGGTGAGAAATATACATGATAAGAAGGATGGCCAGAAACACAGGATCATTATCACCTTCATGTGAGATCTGTTTCCTGGCTCCAAGATTAACATCTTAAGATTACATATTAGAAAAGCTACATCAAAGAAACTGCCCATAGTCTTTAGATGACCCAGGACTCCTGCCTGTCTGTCAGCGTACATGACTTGTCAGGAAAGAGAAATGGAACAGGGATGCAGAGGTGTGGATTGATCAAGAATCATATCAAAATAGTTTAAACCCAGTCAACGCAATGCTTTCATTGCTGACACAGATGGCTTACTCTATATTTGTTATAATTTCTCATAGGAATCCTGTTGAATGGTCACTTTAAAATGTGAAGGTTCATTATTATTTCACAAGTTGTGTATGTCTTTAAGGGCCAGGGCAAATAACGAGACCCAGTCTTACAGCTGTGAAAAATACCAGGTGCTGCTGAGTTGTGTTAATCAAGCTGTGTCAGCAACTGGGTATAGTATAGAAGGGGCAGCACCTAGCTCTCTCATTACCCTGGGGGATGGGTTGGTGGTTGGGTCTGGTTTGTTGTTGATGTAGTTAGTGTATAAGGAGTTTTTGTTTTTGTTATTAAAACCTTGTTTAAGTTATTTTTGAGTCCCTTTTTAATGCATGGTCTCCCCAGCAAGCACTCTGCAGCGCTACTAAACTGCAAATAGCCAACATCTTTGGTTATGGGCCCAGCTGCTGAGTGGATGACTGCATATTTTTGGACTCTGAGAAAGGTTTGAAAACTCCTTCTCCTGTTGGAGTAGTTCTGTGGGTCTGGAAGAGTTCCAGAATGGTTGACTGGGTTCCAGAAGCTGAGAAGGCTCTGGTCTTCCCACAGCTGACAGATGAGAACTATAGTTTATGGTCTTTTCAGGTGGATGCCCCTTTGAACTCTAGAGAAGTATGGACCTATGTAACTGATGACCCTCCTGACCCTGTAACTAATGCTTGGTCGAAAGGAGATACAAAAGCCAGGGCAATAATTAATTTGGCAGTCAGTGACCAGCAAGTAGTCTATATAAGAAATAAGAAAACTGCCAAAGAAATGTGGGACAGTCTTGCAGCAGTGCATATTAGAAAAGAGTCAGCGTCTGCATTGACGTTTTTCAAGCAGCAGTACCAGACGAAGTTGCAGCCTGGTGGTGATTTGGCAGCACACTTGAGACGTCTGGAGGCAATACGCGGGGAATTAATTCGAAGGGACATGGAGATACCTGATATTCAGTATGTTTTTATCATCCTTTGTTCCCTTAATGAGGACTTTGATGGTATAGCTAGCCAGATATCTGCCGTTCCACCAGCACAATTAACTGTGGAAGGGGTAACGGCAAGATTAATGGGCGAGTTGGACAGAAGGGAGGCTTGTGCCATAAGCACTCCTATTTCCAGAAATAATGAGGAACGCCATATGCAAACTTGTGGTGATACAACTGCATTTAAAGCTGCCAAGCGTTGTTGGTTCTGCAATAAGCAAGGACATTTTGCAAAGGACTGCAGATCCAAAAGAAAGCAAAGTACTCCCAAGTCTGTTTCTTTTCGTCAATCACGGTCGTCAGCCCAGCAGCTGACATCGTACCGTAAAGACAGAAATGAGCCGCAAGCTTTTCATGCTCGGACAACAGATCATAAAAGAATTAAAGGTGCCAAGTGGAATTCTTTTATTGTGGACTCAGGTGCATCACAGCACATTTGCAACAATCGAAGCTTGTTTATTTCTTTCGAAGAGGAAATTGGTAATGTACATTTAGCCAATTCACAAGTCTTGCAGTCGCTTGGCAGGGGTACTGTTAAACTTGACTCTTGAAACATTACAATAGCGAACTGCATTTACTGCCCGTCAGTGGACAATTTATTGTCAGTAAGGTGCTTTGCCCCTCAAGGCATAACTGTGCGTTTCTTAAAGTCAATGTGTGAGTTTTTCGATGGGAACGTCTATTGTATGCCCGGGACTCTGATGGTTTATATAGACTGTATTTTCACACCTACTCCCAATCGCCTATAAATTGCAGAGCAGCACAGTCAAGCCAGGGGTTGAGGAATGTCAGGCCACATTCCGGGTGTGTCCATGAGGCACACTGTCTTCTAGAGCATCTGAATTTTGCTGATGTAATTAAGACAAAGAATATTGTTAATGGCCTCAACTTAAAACCATGTAAATTCTTTATGCAATGTCTATCCTGTTACAAGAATAAGAGCAAGGTTGCACGCAAGGGTAGGTGCTCAGATAGGAAGGTAACTGAGCTATTTGAGCTTGTACATTGTGATTTAGTTGGGCCACTCCCACCATCATTAGGAGGTTCTAAGTACTGGCTCACTCTGATAGACCAGTATAGTAGATACTGTTGGACTTATGCGATAGCTGAGAAGTCCCAAGCATTTGAGAAGTACAAAGATTTTTATAGCTGGGTAAAAACGCACTTTAACAAACCTATTAAGAACCTGTTTTCTGACCGGTGCGGGGAATTTGTTTCTGAGGATTTTGAGAATTTCCTGGAAGTGCAGGGGACTACTCATGAGTTATCTTGCCCCCGAAGTCCCTGGCAAAATGGGCTTGTTGAAGTTGTGCAGCGTGACCTACAGGCAGGGGTTAAAACTTATCTGCACGATGCTAATCTGACCAAAGATTTTTGGGCTGAAGTGCTCAATGCTTTTTGCTATGTTAAAAATCGCAGTTATTGGAGTTCCGGTTAACCGCGGACATTGTGGGAGTGCAGAAAACCTATCTGAGGCTTTCTGAGTGATGCGGGGGTTCGGGGGGTGGTGCAAGGGCACTGCGCACCCCCAAACCTCAAGGGGAGAAGCCTTGGGGGACAGGGCACCCAGCGGCGTCAAAGCGGCTTCTCCGCTTTTTCGGGTTTTTTTAAAAAAGGCTCGAGAGCGAACGGAGCTGCAGATGCGACAGGGAGGCACCACCACCCCTCCGTTGCGATGTCTCTAACTACTACTGAAAAGCGGTAAATTTCCATAGCTATAAGAACAGAACCCTCAGCGTGCACAGCTGGCTTTAAAGATAAGACTTGAAAAGAATACACTGAGGGAGTTCTGGATGTCAAAGGATTGATTTAAGGAGTCCATCCCAGTAGCGGAGAGAAAATGGCACAGAGAGGGAAAGTTGCAAGAAAAAAGGAAGGAGGCTGACGACCCTGCTGAGTGAGTACAAAGTGAAAGTCCTCTGCAACATTGTGCCGAGGCAGTGGGTTAATTTAAACTAAAGAGCTGCAAAAAGAGTTATATTGGAACTTTGTTTTACCCTCTTGGTTTGTGAAAAGAATGTGTAAGAGGCTTTTTTGAAGGAGAGAGAGATAAATGATTTAAAGGACTTATGAACTGTGCTTGATTAATGGTGGCCAAGAAGAGGAAAAGCAGAAATAAGAGCTGAGATCTAGGAGCTGGGATTTAAGAGCTGGATTTTAAGAACATCAACACTATTATTTTTGGTTCCAGGGGGTTTTTTTTAATACCCAAATTGACTTTAAGTACATGGATAACCCTCCGAGCCTAATTATTATGCTATTTCAGTACATTCCCTCCGTTTATTATATTTTTAATATTTTTTCTGGGTAAGGAAAAAAGAGTGGAGAGGGGGAAATAAATAAACTTCCTCTTTTTTGGCTCTTCCCCTTTCTCTTCCCCTCTCTCTTCATATTCTCTTCAGAGTAATAACTAATAAGTCGGCAAGAGGTGAAGAAAAAATATAAGAACTTTAAAATTGAACTATGGACACTTCCCCTTTGGATTTTTATATATTGGATTTCCAGTGATTCAGGATTTTGGGACTATTTCTTTATCTCCCTCCCGGATTGTAGGTTTTGGATACAATTTGTTATAATATTAGACTATACCAGTAAGAGGACAAGAAGAGAAGGAAGTCATTCTGGATTACAAATATTCCATTTTTGGTTCTTTAAAGCTGTTTAACATTCAAGTCGACCTGCCCCGATTTGGATTAGGCCTGCAAGTGGCCGAAGAGCATTTAAATCGAGTGGATTTAGGCCTACAAGTGGCTGAAAATTATTGCTTAACTGAATTAAAACTTCAAAAGATAAGAAAACAGGGGGCTAAAAGAGGATTTCAGCTAAATCAGTTATAAGTGAATTAACTTAAGTAGACCTTTTAAACCCCTATTGTTGAAAATTATTAATTGTATTAATTGGAGTGAGAGTACTGAAACTGATTTATTTGATTTGCTGGTTACCAAAAATGTGTTAATGCAAGTGTATTAATTTGTATTAATCTATCAATTTGCTTAATCACAAGAATTGGTTAATTGGTGGAGATATTTAAGGAAATTGAGAAAAAAGTGATAAAATATAAATGTTGTGTTCGGGAAAGGAGTTGAAGAGAGACATCTTGTGGTATAATAGACAATAGGTTTCTTTCATATATAAAAGGCATTAGAGGGGAATTGTACGCCCCCTAGGGGTGAAATTGAGTATTGCATTAGAAAAAATTTGAAAGCTTTTGAAAATTGATTTAAAATGGCAGGAAAGAATGGCAAAAAGATAGGGGGAACACCGGGGGAAAGGAAAATATCCTGACAAGAAGAAATTAAAGATTTGGACATTTTGTGGCTGAAGATAAAGGAAGAATTTAAGCAAAACGAACAGCATATGGAGAAGACGTTAGGAGAAGTGCAGGAAATGCTAGACAAAAAAATAGAAGGGGCAGTAGGAGAACTCTCAAACAAAATCACAGACTTGACAGATCAAAGACAATAGAAGAGTCAACTAAAAGAATCCAAAAGGAAGTGAAGGAGAACAAGAGAGAGACAGATAAGATTAAAGAGGAGTTAGGAGACCTGAATAAAAGTCAGGACCAAGTATGGGACAGTCTAGCCATGTTGGAGATGAGGCAGAAGCAAATGAATTTGAAATTTAGAGGAGTAGGAGAAGAGATGAATGAGAACATCAAAGTTAAAATGATCAAAGAGCTGGCAAGATGGCTGGACATGAAAGAAGAAGAAGTTGAATATACAGTGGAAAACGCATTTAGAATAAAAGTAAGATCTTTACAAGCTAAATCAAAGAAACTACCAGGAGATCGTCTAGTGATATTTAACTCGTTATACATGAGGAATGCGATATTGAAAACGACTTACCAAAAAAAGTTGATAATTGATGGCAGGCCAATTATTATCTTCAAGGAAATTCCTACCAGATTTTTACGTAAGAGAGATGGCTATAAACAACTAGTGAGTGTTTTGAAAAGAAACGGCATACAACACAGGTGGGAGTTCCCGAAAGGGATCTCCTTTTATTACAAAAATAAAAGATTCAGGTTGACGGACATTCAAGAAGTGAGGAAATTTTCAAGGAGATACGAGAAGGAGCTTGGAAAGGTAGAGGATAAATTTGGAGAAAGGGAGTCAGTTTTAGAGGAGAGAAGAAGGAAAGGGGAGAGAGAGGAAGAGAAAGAAAGAAGAGGAAAAGAAGAGGAGGAGGAAACAGAAGAAAGGGAAGCGGGAGAAGAAGAAGAGGAGGAGGACACAGACGACAAAACCACTCGAATTTAATTTTAATTTGTTACTACGGTTAATTCGGTTAAATAATAATGACGTTGAAATTAATAACCTGGAATGTGAATGGTTTAAACGAGAAATCTAAGAGGAATAAAATTGAGAATGTATTGAAGAAAAAAAATCTCGACGTAATTTGTTTACAAGAAACTCATATTGCCAAAAAACACAAATATATTTTGAAAAATAAAAGGTTAAGGGTGGAATTTATTAATTCTGATGTGAGTAAAAAAAGAGGGGTGGTACTCTATGTCAAAGAAAAATGGGAACCTAAATTAATTTGTAAGGATGAGGAAGGGAGAATATTGGGGGTACAAATCAATCATCAGGGTGAAAAACTTTATGTGGTTGCCATTTACGCGCCAAATACAAATAAGGCAGAGTTTTATAGGAAATTGGAAGAGAGATTGATTGAAATAGAGGATAAAAAAATAATTTTATTAGGAGATTTCAGTGGAGTGGTACAGTCAGAATTGGACAGGCTAACAAAAAAGAAGAAAGGTAATAAAGGGAAATTACCAAGGTCCTTGTTCAATTTGGTGGAAAATCTGAACTTAATAGATGTTTGGAGAGATAAACATCCAAGTACAAAGCAATTTACATTCTTTTCGGAACCTCACCAGAGTTGGGTGAGGATAGATCAGGTCTGGAACTCAAGGTACCTAACTCCAAGTATTTCAAAATGTGAAATACAGCCAAGAACTCTATCAGACCATAACCCCATAGTCTTAGAAATAAAAGGTAAAATGCAAAGTATATATAGATGGAGGATGAATGAAAATCTTTTTGAGAACTCTGAAGTAATTGAAAAAGCTAAAGACACCCTGAAAGAATATCTTAAATGGAATTTAAATAATGATATTAATATTGACATAGTCTGGGACGCAAGCAAAGCCGTCATGAGGGGTCACCTAATACAGCAAAACAGCTATAGGAGAAAATTAAGAGAAAAGAAGAAAGAAGATATTCTAATGCAATTAAGAGAATGTGAGAAGAATTTAAGGATAAAACCCAAAGACGAGCAGAATAAACAAGTAATTAAAATGTTACAAACCCAATATTCAATGCTGGTAAATCAGGAGGTAGAATGGAAAATAAAATCAATGAAGCAGAGATTTTTTGAAACAGAACAGGAAAATTTTTGGCATGGCAGTTACGGAAAAGACAAAAACAAAGTGTAATAAATAAGATAAAAGTTGAAGGACGTCAAATAGAAGATTCGAATGAAATAGAGATCATTGCATAAATATTATGAAAAACTATATAAAAGAGAAAATGAAGAAACAAAATAGGAAAATATTTAGAAGATTACAAAGGAAAATACATAACAGAAGAAGAAAAGGCAAAATTGAATAAACCAATTACGAAAGAAGAAATACAAGAAGCAATAAAAAAGATGAAATTAGGTAAAGCCCCAGGTCCGGACGGATTACCGGCCAAATATTATAAAACCTTGGTGGACCAACTGACTCCGGTGTTATGTGATGTGATGAACAACATTTTGCAAGGAGGGAATATACCAGGTACCTGGAAGGAAGCGCATATAACCCTGATTCCTAAACCAGACACTGATAGACTGAATATAAAAAATTACAGACCTATTTCATTGCGTGGACAGGCGGAGTCCCCAGATCCCGCGCAGTCCCCCCGTCATGTGGAATAATGACTCATGACAACGTGCTATGGGATTAAATTGGCCACAACTTTATTAAATTTCAAATGTGGGTAGACCTTGGCTCAGGCATTGGGCGTTCTCCCTCCCCAGTCCCCAGCCGGGGACCTAGGGAGCATCAGGGTTATCCAGTGTGTGTGGGAGGGATGGGCCAGCTCTGGAGAACATATGTTCAAGCAGAGATAGCCGCCCCCGTTACGCCGCCGCTGCAGGGGAGAGCAATGACGACCTTTCGGCGTACGGTCAAAGCCTCCCTTCAGAAACCCCTTTAACGGGGAACCCTGGTATCGCCACTGCAAAGAGGAAGATGGACTAAAGGATTCCGCCCAAGGCCTGATACCCCCAAAGTTGTGACGTTTTGCTACGGGAAATGCGAAACCTGCCAATGCAGGGAAATTCCTTTCCGGCCCTTTAACAGCGACCTTAACGTAGCAGCGCCCGCATACCTGTGAAGAAAAGTTAACCTGCAAATAAGACATTTACTGAGGGTGGGTAGGGTGGGAGAAGCTCTGGAGCCAAGTGAGGATTCCCAGGTAAGATCCTCCCTCTATTGTGTGGGCAGGTAATCCCTCCCCTACCTGGCCTGGTCTCCTTGGCAACGCTTCCCCCAGGTGGGATTGGACAACTGACTGAGGTAGGCGGAGACCTCCAGGTATCCCACCTGAGGGAAGGCAAACCAAGCCTATGCTGTTGGAGCTGCTCCAGATCTAGGGGCTGCGCGCGTCCACGCAAAGGGCGCCCCCCGTTTTAAGCGGGGAGCGGTCATTGTTAAACAATGATTATAAAAGTTTTGCAGAAATACTGGCAAACAGACTTAAAAATTGTTTAAAGGATTTTATACATAAAGACCAAGCTGGATTTCTCCCAAATAGACAACTTAAGGACAACGTCAGGCATATCATAAATATTATAGAATATTTGGAAGTCAAAAATGAAATACCGGCGGCCCTAGTATTTATAGATGCTGAAAAAGCATTTGATAACGTATCATGGCAGTTTCTGTTAAAGACCATGGAGACAATGGGGATAGAGGGCACTTTCATGAAAGGCATAAAAGCGATTTACTCTAATCAAACAGATAAATTGATTGTTAACAATAATTTGACAGATTCATTTAATATTATGACGGTAACAAGACAAGGCTGCCCTCTATCCCCTTTACTATTCATAATGGTGTTAGAGGTAATAGCAAACAGGATGAGAACTACGCCAGAGATACAGGGGATTAAAATTGGTACCAAGGAGTACAAGTTGAAGGCATATGCGGATGACTTGGTGTTATCCTTAGAAGAACCACAAACAAGCGTCGGTAAGGTTTTGGAACAATTAGAGGAATTCGGCAAATTATCAGTTTTCAAATTAAACAAAATAAAGACTAAAATGCTTGTTAAAAATATGGATAGGAATATAAGAGAGCAATTAGAACAAAAATATGGAATTAAAGTCATAAAAAAGTAAAGTATCTAGGTATCTGGTTGACATCGAAAAATATTAATTTAATCAGTGATAATTATATACCTACATGGAAAGAGATAAAAAAGGATTTGGATATATGGAATAGGTTAAAGCTTTCATGGTCCGGAAGAATGGCGGCAATCAAGATGAATATTCTCCCGAAAATGTTGTTCCTATTTCAGACTATTCCGATAATCAGGGGGCCTTCGATATTCAAGGAATGGCAAAAAATTCTTTCAAAATTCATATGGCAGGGAAAGAGGCCGAGAATTAAATACCAACTACTTACGGACCGGAGAGAAATAGGCGGGTTTTCCGTGCCAATTCTAAGATTATACTATGAAGCTTCCTGCTTATGTTGGCTTAAAGAGTGGATTGTTTTAGAAAATTCGGACTTGTTGGACTTAGAAGGCTTTAATAATAGATGTGGCTGGCATGCTTACTTGTGGCTCAACAAAGAAAAGGTTCACAAAGGTTTTTCAAATCATATTTTTAGAGGAGCCCTGTACGAAGTTTGGGAGAAAAACAAAAAACTTCTAGAAAGAAACACCCCCTGGTGGTTATCCCCGGTAGATATTTTAACAATAAAAAAATTGAACATGGAGGGGAAAAGGTTAACATACGAAGATTTATTGGTAAAACCAGAAAAAGGTTGGAAGATTAGAACTTATGAGGAATTGAAAGATAGATTGACAGGTTGGCTACAATACCACCAGATAAATGCACTTTGGAATGAAGATAAAAAATTGGGGATGAATGAGAAAAATTCTAAATATCAGATAGAAATTCTAGAAGGAAAAACCAAACTTTTATCTAAGATGTATAATTTTTTGTTAGAATGGGATACAAAAGATGAGTTGACAAAGGAGGTGATGGTAAAATGGGCAATTGATTTTGGATATAACATAGAGTACGACAAGTGGGTGAGGCTATGGAATAAAGGAATGAAGTTCACGGCATGCGTCACATTAAGGGAAAACCTGGAGAAAATGATGTACCGATGGTACACCACACAGGTAAAATTGGGGAAAATGTATAAAACTGGAAACAAAGCATGCTGGAAATGTAAGCAGAAGGATGGGGACCTTTACCATATGTGGTGGGTTTGTGAGGAAATGAAAAAAAATTGGGAGCTTATATATAACAAATTAAAGAAAATTTTCAGATATACTTTTTCAAAAAAAAACCGGAGGCATTTTTGTTAGGAATAATAGGTGACGAAATTAAAAAGGAAGATCAGAGATTGTTTCAATATGCGACAGTGGCAGCCAGGGTATTGATAGCTCAAAAATGGAAATCAGCAGAGATCCCTACGGTTATGGATTGGCAAGTAAAATTATTTGAATACGCAGAATTAGCAAGAATGACACATAAAATTAGACACCAAGAAGGTACAACGTTTATTGAAGAATGGAGTAAATTTGGACTTCCGGGTTGGCGCCATCGCCGAATGGCGGACTCCCTCCGAGCTCCGGAGGGAGCCTGCTCGGCAGGGGCTGGGTCCTACCGCACCGGCGATGCGGGGACCCTTAAAAACCACGGCCACGGAGGCCGTGGACATGGAGACTCGGCTGGCACCGCTAGCGCCCTCCCGACTCGTGAAGGAGCCTTTTTAAAGGCTACGGATCGGGTGCCGGGGAGAAGCGTGGTGCTTTGAGTCCTCTGCTATCCCTGCCGAGCGCAGCCGCATGCCATCCGGCGGAGAGCGCTGACTTCTTCTATTGAAAATTCGGACTTCTTAACAACAACCCGTGAGTAATTTGGAAACCGGGTTCAAAAGGAGAAAAAAAATTTTTTTTTTTTCGGATTGGACACGAGCGGGGGGGGGATCCAAAAAGGAAGTCAGTCCCCCTCCCTACTGTAAACCTTCCAAAACAAGGACGGGGAAACCAAGGTCCAAAAAGATTTGTATTGCTGATAAAAACTAAGAATTCCACGATGGGGAACTACAAGAACTGTGCTGGAGGAAGAATTGAGGGAGAAGGGAAACGTGACCCCCCCCCTGGGAACCGGGGTGATTGAAGAGAGAGCCTGGTGAAAAGAGTCGGAGATTTTGACAGCTGTCAAAGTAGCTGTCAAAGTCGGAAAGCAGAGAGGATTTTATTATGAGAACTTTGCTGGTTAAATTTGTTACAATTTGCTATAACCCGTTAAAACTTGGATACAAAATGGCGAAAACATGGATAACAATCGGACTTTTGGACTAGAGAAAACAAAGTTACAACAATCCCCCTAGAGGAGTTTTGGGACATTACAAAGATGGTCGTAAGTGGAAAAATACCATTGGAATTTTACAGGACTGGTTATCTTCTGGGAAAGCTGCAAAACGGAAAGAATATTTTGTCTACAGGGTGTTCAGCTAAAGGAGACAATAGAATTTTCTATTGAAGAAAGGAAGGGACTGAACGCAAGTTTTTGTTCCTGAATAACAATAATCCCTGCAGAGTTACTAAACTTCTGAATTAGAACGTTTCAGCAGCGGAACAAGAGGAAATTGGACTACAACTTGGAAAGAACAATGGGGGGAGTTTTATTAAAGATTTGAAGTTAAATGTTTTAAAAAATAACTATAAAAAGAAAAAGCCAGCAAGGAGTTGGGGGAAATAGGTGATTTATGGATTTTAAGAATTCCAGGCAGATAACATGGTTTGGTGGTCAGGGGGAAATTAAACCGGGGACAGGGGGGGGAGAACTAAAATCCAAAGGCTTGTCATTTTCTTTCTGAACTGGCTCTTTTTCACCTACTATATTTTTTATTTCTTATTTCTTATATTTCTATTGTGTGGGGTGTCCTTATCTTTAAAAAAAGGGAAATTGTGGAATGAAAATGGGGTGGGCCCTGGGGAGAGAACTTTTGTCTTTTATTAAGGGTATTGATGAGGAGTGTATAAATTTTAAATTCGAATAATGGTCTAAACAAATTAAGTTTTAATTAGAACTGAGAGCTTGTGGAGCCAACAATATGAAAGGGGAATATGGTAGGGGTGGGGGAAGGGGGGAGTCCCGGAAAGTGGATGTATGAAAATAAGGCTTTGAATGTACTTTAATCTTTACTTTCTGTATTTTTGAAAATCTTAATAAATATCATTTAAAAAAAAAAAAAAAAAAAAAGAAGAATGGAGTAAATTTGTGACATATATTGAAAGTAATTGTAGAAATTTAAAAACTACAGTAGGCTTAACATAAACCTTGTGACGTGTACATAATTGGAACAGAAATTGTAAGAGTAGAAGTATACCAAGAAAACCGCAACGGGGATAGGAAGGAAGTTGAGGCGTGATCCAACGCAATGTAAATAAGATGATGGTACCAAAGAATGATTGTTAAGAGTGTTTGTTTTAGTTTTTGATTGTTTGCTCTGGTTTGTTGTCTGTTTTCTGTTTAACTGAAAATCTCAATAAAAATTTTTTTTTAAAAAAAATCGCAGTTATCATTCTGGTTTAGATGTCACTCCCTATGAGAAGCTGTTTAAAAAACACACTAATCTGAAATACCTACGTATTTGGGGTTCAGATGTAATTATGCATTATCCCGCTAAGCAGAAATTGGGTGAGCGTAGTGTTCAGGGAAAATTAATGGGCTACCAGCAGGGGGCGTACAGAATTTACATACCAGCAACTGGCAAATTTCATATTACCAGAAGCATGATACAAACTGTAAATTGGAATGGAGTTGCTGTTTTCCAAGATACTAACGGTATAGATAATACTGAGGAAGAAGAGGAAGCAGCAGCAGCAGCAGCCGGAAATGGTGCGTCTGAATTAATGAAAAAAGACGAAAAGCCTGTTGACTCTGATGATTTAAAGTCACAGGCACCCGAGGGGAGGTTAGATTCTCTTGAGTTTTCTGACTGTGAGCTTAGCCCACAGGCATCTCTTCAGCCTGACAATGATGATTTACAACCTGAAACTAGTAACCTACTTAGTCCCATTAAGTCTGAGGAGTCTGACTCTCCTTCCGGACTGGGACGTTCAGACAGAAAGAGGCAGAAGCCACAACGTTTTCCAGATGAACATTTTAATACTGTGTATGCCAATAAGGCGGTTTTTGAGCCAAAAAGCTACAATGATGTTCGGAATTTACCTAAGCACCAAGCTGTAAATTGGTATAAAGCTTTGAACTCTGAGATAACTTCTTTAAAAGACCATAACACTTGGTCTCTTGTACCACAAACCCCAGATATGAGACTTATTGATTCAAAATGGGTTTATACAGTTAAAATGATGACAAAAATGAAGTTGTAAAGTACAAGGCTAGATTAGTTGCTAGGGGTTTTCAACAAATTCCAGGCGAAGATTATGATTTGTGTTATTCACCAAGTGTAAAATGTGAAACAGTTAAGCTTTTGTTAAAAGATGCATCACAACGTGGACATTTTGTTTATCACCTAGATATAAAAACTGCATATTTGTTTGCAGATTTAAAAGAACAAATTTTAATGCATGTTCCTGAAGGCATAGACGCTGCTGAAGGTTTGGTATGCAAATTAAATAAATCCCTTTATGGTCTGCACCAAAGTGGAAGGAATTGGCACCAAACTTTAGCAAAAGAATTGCTGGATATTGGTTTTTCACAAGGAAAGGCAGTCAATTGTGTGTTTATAAAGGAAAGGGCAAACTCTGTAACAAAAATATGTGCGTGTGTAGATGACGTGTTAATTTCTACAAAAACTAAACAGGAATATGAACAGGTAGTATCACAGTTACAGAAGAAATTTGATGTGGTGGAATTAGGCATAGCTAAAAATTACTTATCCATGCAAATTGAGAAAGGCAAAAATGGATCTTTTCTAGTTCATAAAACTGCAAAAATTGATTATCTTGTTGAAATGCTATGTTTAGAAAATGTAAATGGGAAGGAAACACCTATGGTGTGTGGTTTCACCTTTACAGGTGAAGATAAGCCATTTCCTAACAAAACTTTGTATCATTCTGCTATAGGCAAGCTAAATTTCATTCAAATAATCTCAAGACCAGATATAACTTATGCCTTTCACTTTCTGGCAAAATTTGTGGAAAAGCCTACTACGCAATGTTTCTCTGCTCTTAAGAGAGTGGTAATGTACCTTAAACATACCAGTCATTATAGGTTGCAGTTTACAACAAGTATTGACAAAGGTTTTGAAATTTTCTGCCATGCATCTCATGCAGTGGAACAAAATAATTGCAGGGGTGTGTCTGGTATGGTGTTTTGTTATAACGGTTGTCCGTTTGAATGGAAGTCCCAGGCACAAACCATTATTTGTCTCTCCACAAGAGAGAGTGAATTATGTGCATGCGTTCAGGCCACTTGTGATGTAGAATGGTATCTGCAAGTATTTGCAGACCTACAGATGCAAGTAACACTACCAGTAAAAGTTTACCTTGATTCCCAGAGTGGACTCGCTATCCTATGTTCATAAACCAATACGCAGCGCACTAGAGTCTTAAGATTACATTTACAGTTTATGAAGAAACAAATTGCTGATGAAATGATTGTATTTCAATATGTTCCAGGTGACAATCAAATTGCAGAAATTTTTACTAAAGCGCTTCCAAAGGTTACATGATGGGTAGTTATCTTTACATTCTTTTCGTACCACCCTGGTACGTTCTGTTCACCTTGAGTTCACACCATATCAATCTGTACTTATCCCTCTGTGTACATTCCTTTCGTACCACCCTGGAACGTGCAGTCCATTAGTAGCGCCATATCAATCATGATAAGAAGGAGATCATGCCTGTCTAAACTCTGCGTTCCTTTTTCCAACCTATCGATGATTAATGTCTTATATGCAACCCTTGCTTTGTACTTATGTTAACCAATCAGCAACAAGCACAGATGTGGCAATGCTGTAATATTCAATAAAAGGGACTCCCTGACACATGTTGGGGAGATGCCTCCCGTATGACACCTACCACTCGTCTGTCGTTTATTTCAACCCAACATCTGGTGACCCCGACGTGCCAGATCCCTTTACGCAGCCTCGATACTTCACTCGACTGGAAAAGTCTCAGTGCGCTACTTCGTGAGTATGGGGGGGGACTAACAAGGTTCCAAAAAGAGCATGCCAAGGAGCTGCTCCATCTAGTCAGACAGAGGGTGGTGGGTGCGCATATTTCTTTAAAAGAAATTGAACGATTGTTATGTCAGATTGCTTGCCAATGCCCCTGGTACCCGGAGGCTGGCTCTCTGGGAATAGAGGCTTGGCAAAAGATCGGAAAAACCCTCTTCGCAGAACCGAGGGCTCCGATTCATTGTCTGCTCACTTGGCAGAAATGTGCAGATGCCGTCGCTAAATTAGGACCTCAGGCGTCTCCTTCGGCTCCTGCCCTTCTAGCCACTGCAGACAATCTCCCACTTTACCCACAGCTTCTGCCCCCATCGCAACCTTCCCTAACCCCCCCTACGCCTCAGCCCACAGCCACCCCCCATCCCCCCTTCCCTCCCTCCTTCGCCTGCCTCAGCCCCTGTGCGCTCTCCTACAGGAGCTGTGCGCGCCGCTCTTTCTCACGCTAGGCAGCAAGGCACCCTGTCCTTAGAGGAAGAGACTGAATGGGCTGGTGAAATGTCATCTGCTTTCCCTATCACCTATGCAAACCCCGGCACGGCACAACAACAAGTTATGTATGAGACGCTTCCTTATTCTATTCTGAGAGAATTAAGGAAAGCCATTACTGATTCTGGCCTAAAATCTTCTTATGTGCTGGGGATGCTGGAGGGGATCGCAACTGGTTATACAATGCTACCTCAAGATTGGAAAGATCTGATGCGCATGCTTTTATCCCCGGCTCAGTATGTGGTTTTTGAAAGTGAATTTAAGCATAGTGCAGTAGCCCTGGCCGATCCACAGCATTCAGCCAACCAACTCTTTGGTGCTGGTCCGTATGATAATATACCAGCCCAGGCGCTATTGACACCTTTACATTTCAGTCGCACCGCGACCTGTGTACAACGCGCCTTTCGCAAAGTCCCTGTCTCAGGGCAACCACTGAGCTCCTTTGTTAATATTAAGCAACAACATTCGGAGCCTTACCATCAATTTATAGATAGATTGAAAGAATCAATCACTAGGCAGATTGATAACACTACAGCTCAAAATGAATTGATTAAAAAATTGGCTTTTGAAAATGCAAACACCGATTGCAAGAAGGCCTTGCAGTCAATCATACACCGCCCCAAATATGACCTGGCTGATATGATTCAAACCTGTGCAGATGTTGGCAGCCAGAGCCATGCGATGTCCTTGCTTGCCGGCGCAATCCAGGCTAGCAATAAGCCTACGGGCAATTGCTTCAATTGCAAACGCCCAGGTCATTTTGCTAAACAATGCAGAGCCCCTGGCGGGGGAGCAAACAGGAATGGTGATGCCAATAAGGCTAAGCCTTCCAAAAAATGCCCAAAATGCGGAAAGGGCTATCATTGGGCAAATCAATGCAGGAGTTCGGGAAACTCCATGGGGCCCCAGCTCTCGGGCCAGGACAAATAGAGAGCCCTCCGCCGTTAGCTTCCGCTTTTGAAAACTTTCCTAAGGATACACCCTCTGATTTTACCATTGATTTAATTAATCAGGAAACCAAAGACGCTGTTTTACCTGGTGAAATTGTGCTCATGCCCACTCAGTTGGCGGGCCCACTGCCACCTAAGGTCGCAGGCTTAATTTTACCCCAATTCTCTGCGGCCAA
Organism: Podarcis pityusensis; assembly: GCF_964106645.2. Lineage (NCBI taxonomy): Eukaryota > Metazoa > Chordata > Lepidosauria > Squamata > Lacertidae > Podarcis > Podarcis pityusensis. The sequence continues at coordinate 22,473,185 of NC_138045.1, forward strand.
AGAAGGAATCCTGGTTATTCCGGGAGTCCTAGATCCTGACTATGTGGGCACGATCATGGTTCAACTCTGGAGCCATATGCCCATGCAGTTAAAAAAGGGTGATTCTTGGGCGCACTTGGTAGTGCTCCCTTCTCATCCTACTGCTTCTATTGTGGATAGTAATTTGCACCAGCTCTCTCTCCCTCCCCTTTCTCCACAGCTGCTAGCTGTGATCCAGAGGATTGGTGAACAGAAAATTCTTCGTAAGTATAAAATCAATGGCAAGGTTCTGGAAGGCTTGATTGACACGGGCGCAGACATTTCTGTCATATCCAGTAGTTGCTGGAACCCCACGTGGCCTCTTGAGTCTGCCTCTGCGGTTTGGGGTGTGGGTGGACCTCAAACCTCAACCAAAAGCGTAAAGTGGTTGCCTGTTTCTCTGCCTGATAGCTCTGAAACCATTGCATACATCCAGCCTTGCGTGCTAAAAATCCACCTCAATCTGTGGGGCAGAGACTTACTACAACAATTACAAGCTACCATTCAATTTAATGAGTAAGCTTGCACTCCCCCTCAACTGGAAGTCAACCACCCCGGTATGGGTAGAACAATGGCCCATAACGGGGGAAAAGCTACTTGCTTTAAAAGAATTGGTGAATCAACAATTATCGGCAGACCATACCGAGTCCTCAGTTAGCCCCTATAACACTCCCATCTTTGTCATAAAAAAGAAAAGTGGGAAATGGAGATTTCTCCAGGATTTAAGAAAAAATTATGACATCCTTGAACCCATGGGGCCTTTGCAGTGTGGTCTGCCTAATCCGAATGCGATCTCCCATTCTTATCATTTGGCTATCATAGATTTGCAAGATTGTTTCTTCTCCATCCCCTTACAGGAGAAGGATCATAAATTTTTTGCTTTCACTGTTCCTGTGTTAAATAACAGCCAGCCCACGGAACGGTATCAATGGAAAGTCCTACCGCAAGGAATGCTGAATTCCCCTACCATGTGCCAACAATACATCAGCCATGGCACACCTTGCTGTTCAAGCCGTTTGTCCATCATTTTACCCAAAAAGCATCATTTGACCCGCTCTAGATATCGCCGCTCTGTGGAATTGACTAATGATTGTGATGATTCTGTCTCTCTTCTCAGTAGGTCTGAATATATCTCTTTAGCTGTTTCTCTCTTAGGAGTCCCTGGATTGGCTGTACGGAACAGTATGAACATTAACTCTTTAGCTTGCTCTGCAGGAAAAGCCCTGAATTATACTTCTCAAGCTCTTCACCTCTTGAATAAAGAACAAAGTGAACTCCAGCATGGACTTTTGCAGAACCGCGCTGCTATAGATTATTTGCTGATGCTTCATCATTACGGCTGTGAACAAGTGGATGACATGTGTTGTTTTAATATTACTGATAATTCTAAAGCCATTCAAAAGCAAATCTCTCACTTGCAAAATCTTACACACCACATTAAACAGGATGTTGGTTTTTCTGGCCTCTGGGATTCATCCACCCAGTGGCTCACTGGTTGGTTGCCAAATCTGAATTGGCTTCGTAATCTTTTTCAATATGCTATTGTCATAATATGTATATCAATTCTGCTATGCTGCTTCATCCAATGCATTCCTGGTCTCATACGTTTTTGGTCTCAGCTTTTCTACCCCCCTCAGCCACATTATAAGTGGCAGCACCAGCTGTAAATAATAGGGGAGATGTGGGCGAACTTATTTTGGGCATGCGCTGGCATACCACGTATCCCGAAGTATTTTTGTCCCATCCACCCTGGCGAACTTATTTCGGGCATGCGCTGGCATACCACGTATCCCGAAGTATTTTTGTCCTATTCACCCAGAAATCATATAGTAACACCTCGCATATAAGAAAAGAAAGGGGGAGATGATGGGTAGTTATCTTTACATTCTTTTCGTACCACCCTGGTACGTTCTGTTCACCTTGAGTTCACACCATATCAATCTGTACTTATCCCTCTGTGTATGTTCCTTTCATACCACCCTGGAACGTGCAGTCCATTAGTAGCGCCATATCAATCATGATAAGAAGGAGATCATGCCTGTCTAAACTCTGCATTCCTTTTTCCAACCTTTAACCTATCGATGATTAATGTCTTATATGCAACCCTTGCTTTGTACGTATGTTAACCAATCAGCAACAAGCACAGATGTGGCAATGCTGTAATATTCAATAAAAGGGACTCCCCGACACATGTTGGGGAGATGCCTCCCGTATGACACCTACCACTCGTCTGTCGTTTATTTCAACCCAACAGTTACACATGAATGAAATGTACAAAATATGCTTTATGTTTTTGTTCCACAATAATGAACCGCAGGGGAAATGTTGAATGGTCACTTTAAAATGTGAAGGTTCATTATTATTTCACAAGTTGTGTATGTCTTTAAGGGCCAGGGCCAGGGCAAATAACGAGACCCAGTCTTACAGCTGTGAAAAATAGCAGGTGCTGCTAGGTTGTGTTAATTAAGCTGTGTCAGCATTTGGGCATAGTATATAAGGAGCAGCACCTAGCTCTCTCATCACCCTGGGGGATGGGTTGGTGGTTGGGTCATGTTTGTTGTTGATGTATTTAGTGTATAAGGAGTTTTTGTTTTTGTTATTAAAACCTTGTTTAAGTTATTTTTGAGTCCCTTTTTAATGCATGGTCTCCCGAGCAAGCTCTCTGCAGCGCTACTAAACAGCAAATAGCTGATCACTACACATATAACTATTATAAAGCATGGGGTTGAGGACAGAACCCTGAGGCACCCCACAAGTGAGAGCCCAGGGGTCTGAACACTCATCCCCCAACACCAGTTTCTGGACATGGCTGAGGAGGAAGGAGCGGAACCATTGTATAACAGTGCCCCCAGCTCCTAGCCCCTCTAGAAGGTCCAGAAGGATGTTATGGTCGATGGTGTCAAAAGCCGCTGAGAGATCCAGCAGAACTAGGAAACAGCACTCACCTTTGTCCCTAGCCCGCTGGAGATCATTGACCAGTGTGACCAAGACAGTTTCATTCCCACGGTGAGACCTGAATCCGGACTGGAAGGGATCCAAATGGTCCGCATCCTCCAGGCGTTCTTGGAATTGTTCAGCAACCAACTGCTCAATCACCTTGCCCTAGAATGGAAGATTTGAGACTGGGCGATAGTTGGCCATATTGGCCGGGACTAAAGATGATTTTTAAAGAAGCGGTTTAATGACTACCTCTTTCAGCGGGTCTGGGAAGGCTCCCTCGCAGAGGGAAGCATTCACCACCCCGCAGAGCCCATCACCCATCACCCAGCCCTTCCCGGATCACTTTTATTAGCCAGGATGGGCAAGGATCAAGGAGACAGGTGCTTGGTTTCACTCGTCCAGGCAGCCTGTCCACATCCTCAGAGGTAACAGATTGGAACTGATCCCATATAACATGACTAGACAGGAGTCCATGTAGAAATAATGGAGACGACATGGGAGTTGGTGATGCAAGTGAGCTGTGCAGGAGGAAGCTGATTGCTAGCTTAGCAGAGGCTCTTTTTGTTAGCAGAAATGAACAGTTGGAAAGGAGTAGTGAAACCACCCTGAACTTTAACATATTTCCAGCAAGGCACATTTCCAGCGTTAGTGATACACATGTCAGACAGGTGCTTCCCCTGGCGTTAGACAAAGTCTGATCCACCCGTCATGCTCCAGCCAAGTGACACATTTAAGCAAACAGTTTGCGAAAGGACAAAAGGTCAAGAGGAAAAAACTATTTTCCAGCCAAGAAGGCAAGATGTCAGAGAAAGCAAGCGTGATGCTCTTAGACATGCTGTGGCATGTTTTGTGCGAGGTTTGCCTTCACATTATGGAGCATCACCCCTACACTCCAGCACTCTCCCATCCCGGTCCTGCTCCCATGGTGGAGTCTACCTCCTTCTGAATCTGAGTGACTTTATCTGCAAAAAACTTTGCAAAAGCATTGCAGGAGATATTGGGGTCCCTACCAGGCCCCAGTGGTGCAGGTGGTTCCGATAGATTGCAAACCACCTGAAAAAGTCTCCTGCTGATGTTTTCTGCAGATGCAATAGAGGTGGTGAAGAAGGTCCTCTTCACCATCCTCATCGCCACTTGGTAGGCTCGACGTTCAGCTCTAACCCATGTCGGGTCAGATTCAGAAGGAGTTTTACTCCACCGGCGCTCTAGCTATCTCAACGATTGTTTCATTGCCCTCAGCTTCGGGGGGAAACCACGGGGCTGTCCGGGCTCCATGCAATCAGAGAAGGCGCTTCAGAGCCAGACAGTCAATAGCCCTGGTTAACTCCACATTCCAGTGGGTCACCAGGGAATCTTCTGAAAGGCCATCAACATGGGATAAAACATCCCCTACCACTCTCTGGAAGACATTTGGATCCATTAAGTGGCGGGGGCAGACCATCCAAATCAGTCTCACCTCCCTGCAGAGGGGAAGGGTCATGGAGAAGTCCAGTTGCACCAGGAAGTGATCTGACCATGGCACTTCTTTGTTTCGCTTTTACTTAGTGTCAGATCACCAACATCCATAGAGGTGAACACTGTTACCATAAAGCACCAATGCTGCAGCAAGCAAAGGCTCCAGCAGCTCAGCCAGCTGCTTGTGGCTGGAAAGCCAGACAGGATGTTTGTGACTGTTGCCATGGGAACAAAGGGGCAGTCCATTCTGTACTGAGCACCGGATGTTAGCTCAGTGTGTGTGTGTGTCATATGACCCGTACTGGATGTACATGGGAGGAGTTTTCTCCTTGCTGTTGTTGAGTGCAGACATGATTCTCTGTACTGATGTAAGAGGCAGAAATAAATGATGTAAATAGTTTTCTGTCTGCTTCTTTCCCCTCCCTGGGGACACCAAAGGGGAGAGAGGAAGAACGGTGTGTTCCTCTCATACATCTGAGAAGAATCGCCGGACCTCGCCTGCTTATCAGCAGAGGTTGGGAGACGCGGGGAGGTCGACAGGAATATCTGCCGGTGCCTGCTTGTGGCACATTCCTCTGACCCAGGCAGAATTCCAACAGTGGCAGCCTTCGGATGGTTGCGATTCATCGGACATCTGCATGAGAGGCTGGTGGATTGTCCTCCTCTGCTCCAAGGAGGAAGAGAAGCGTCTGAAAGATGCCAGAGGCTCCACAGACAGCTGGTGGAAAGAAGAGGTGTTTTCCAGAGCAACAAAGTTCAAGGTATGCTGCATTTCGGGCTAAAAGTGTGAACGCAGTTGGATTAATTCCCTGGTTCACGGAGCTGCGTTTTGGAAAAACAAAAGCTCCGGGAGAAGAGGCCTGCATTCCACAAATTTTTGTGGTTGATAAGAAGTCCTATTGAAATGCATTGTTGCTAGGTAACGGAAAGTTACTGGCAGAGGGGCTGGACTGTGAGCCTGGGAAAGCGAAACAAAATCAGAGAATGTTTCGGCTACAAGGTTTACGAGCTCTTGGAAGAGACTTTTCAATAGCAGCCTGAGTTTAGCTGCCAGGTGCAAAAAGCACAAACAATTTGCAGTTTGCCTGCGTGAGAAAGGAAGAAACAGCTGTTGGATTTTGCAGCTTGTTTGGAGGTGAGAGAGGCTTGGCTTCAAGATGGATGCCAAGAAAGGAGGTTTGCCTTGCCCACCTTCCTTAACCAATGACAATTATTCATCTTGGTCTGTAAAGATGAAGGCCCTGCTGCAGAATCAGAGGCTTTTTGATGTAATTGAAAACCCCATCCCTGCAGCACCAACCAGAGGTTGGGAATCACGGAATGTAAGGGCCAGGACTGCTATAATTCTGTGTGTCTCAGATGATCAGTTGGTGCATGTTCAGCATTTAGAAAATGCGAAAGAGGTATGGGACACGCTGCGTACAACGCATCAGAGAGATGCTGGTTCTTCAGCGTTGCTGTATTTTGAGAAATTGACCAATCTGAGACTTGCGCCTGATGGAGATGTTCAAGCGCACCTGACAGAAATGAAGTTTCTGCGTCAACAGATGGTGGAACGCAATTTCCGTCTTCAGGAGGAAGTGTTTTGCTTCATGATGATAAACAGCCTTAGCCGCACCTACAAGGTTGTTGCCAGTCAGCTTGGTTCCCTACCGGCCGCGCAGCTGACCGCGGAGAGAGTTTGTGCTGTGGTCCTGAATGAACACGACAGACTTGCTGCACTGGAAGAAAAAGACAGGGGGAGGGAAGAAGAACAGAGTTCTAATTCCCCCACTGCTGATGCTACTGGAGAGCATGGTGTAGCATTGAGTGCTGTCCGATGCTACAATTGTGGACAGACTGGGCATCTACAGCGAAACTGTAAGAAGCCGCGCCAGTCAAGAGGAGCAAAGAGCAGCTCTACGAAGCCTGAGGCGTCAGGCAAAAGCCGTACCAAGTGCCAGGTGAAACCTGCAAAGGCTATGATGGCGAAAGGAACCACGCCAGATGTTGGGAACTCGTTCATAATTGACACGGGCGCAACGGTTCACATGTGCCCGCACAGAGGACTATTTTCGACGTTGAAGAAGCAAAGCTTCACTGTGAAACAGGCCAACGGTCAAGAGCTGGAAGCGACTGGAATTGGGACTGTGTATCTTGAGAGTCTGAACTTGACTATAAGCAATGTTTACCTGGTTCCAGAACTGAGATTTAATCTGCTGAGCGTGTCGCAGATTGCAAAGGAAAGGACTGAAACTGTCCTATGATGCTAAAAGCTGCAAGATCTACAAAGATGGAGAACTGTTTCTTACTGCCAAAGAGAAAGATGGACTGTATTTGTTGACTTTTGATCAAAGTGATTACATGAAATGTAATTCTTCTGTTTCTAACGAAATCTCTCTTGCAGGTGTGACCAGTGTGAGCACCAAAACGAAGAAGGTCGACAGAGCTTTTCAGCGGGTGTATGCTGATGTGATTGGTCCTCTAGAACCATCTAGAGGCGGTGCACGATTTTACCTTTTGTGTGTGGATTGTTTCACTAATTATTCTTGGGTTTATATGATGGAGAAACCGCAAGAAACTTTAGAAAAGTTTCAGGAGTTTTGTGACAAGGTTAAAAGTATGCATGATGCTAACATTGATTGTCTTTTCACAGATGACAAGCAAATTTTTCTGTTACAGAAGTTTCAGAAGTTCCTGGATGGAAAAGGGATAGACCACAAAGTTGCAGTCTCGCAAGAAGCGTGGAACAGGGGGGTCTGTGTAAAAGTGAACAAAGAATTGCAAAAGGGGATGAATGCGCAATTGCTGAGTTCACATTTGCCACATGAATATTGGGCCGAATCGCTAGCGTCCTATCTTCATGTGTGGTTGAGAAAGGTCTCAACAGAGTTGGGATGTTCTCCTTTTGAGAAGCTGTTCAATAGAAAACCTTCTGTTGCCTATTTTAAGGTTTTCGGGTCTCATGTGAGAACAGAAGCTCCAGGTGGTGTAAAGAATGCCAGAGGCATTTTTGTGGGTTATGAAAAAGGTCTCTACAGAGTAATTTTGTCTGAATCTGGTCAGGTGATTCTCACAAAGTTCCTAGAGAGTGCTCCAGAGCGAGAGCGGGTTGTAGAACAAACCTTTCCCACAGGAAACGATTCAGATGATGATGATGAGTTTGATCGTATTGAGTTCAGTAGTACTGATGATGACAGCGATAGCTCAGAGAGTTCAGTTGTCACAGTCATTGAGAGGAAATCTCACATAATGACTAGACCCTCAGAAGAGGAGGATGAACCACTGATTGCTACTGGTTCTCAACAGAGTCCAAAGGTTGAACCAGAAAGCAGAGAAGAGCAGCAACTTTTACGTAGGTCTGAGAGAGCAACGAAGGGTGTACCACCCAAGAGGTATTCAAAGGAGTTTGCTAACCTTGCATATGTTGCTGTTGTAAACGACCAAGGACAGATTGAAGCTGTGTCTGAGTCAGAGACAAAGGCACAACAGAGAGTTGTTAACCGAGGTAATGCGAAGTCACACAACCAGAGAGGTACATTGGTTAAACCAGTGGCGGGTAGTTCCAAGGGTGGAACTGAAACAACAGGGGAATGTTATAAATATAACAACTGTTTGTTTTCTTCTCTGGATGACGCTTTGCTCGCGGCACACATTGATACTTTAGGGGGAGTATGTTACCATAAAGCACCAATGCTGCAGCAAGCAAAGGCTCCAGCAGCTCAGCCAGCTGCTTGTGGCTGGAAAGCCAGACAGGATGTTTGTGACTGTTGCCATGGGAACAAAGGGGCAGTCCATTCTGTACTGAGCACCGGATGTTAGCTCAGTGTGTGTGTGTGTCATATGACCCGTACTGGATGTACATGGGAGGAGTTTTCTCCTTGCTGTTGTTGAGTGCAGACATGATTCTCTGTACTGATGTAAGAGGCAGAAATAAATGATGTAAATAGTTTTCTGTCTGCTTCTTTCCCCTCCCTGGGGACACCAAAGGGGAGAGAGGAAGAACGGTGTGTTCCTCTCATACATCTGAGAAGAATCGCCGGACCTCGCCTGCTTATCAGCAGAGGTTGGGAGACGCGGGGAGGTCGACAGGAATATCTGCCGGTGCCTGCTTGTGGCACATTCCTCTGACCCAGGCAGAATTCCAACAAACACTAGGTCTAAGGCATATCCGCAACTATGAGTTGGGCCAAACTTATTTAAGGACAGCCCCATGGAGGCCATGCTTTCCACGAAGTCCCGAGCGGCCCCTTGTTCATTCGTGTCAGCATGGATGTTAAAATCCCCTACGACAACCAAACTAGGAGATGTTTGCCACCAAAGAATACCTGCACAATGCAGATCTGCATCAGCTGCTGGTGGTGGAGATGGACACCTCGGAAAGGGCCTTGGGGGCGGTGCTGTTACAAGAGGACAAAAATGGAGACCTGAGGCCATGTGTCTTCCACTCCCGGAAGTTGAACGCTTCGGAGCAGAACTACACTATTTGGGAGCAGGAATTGCTCACCATAAAAGAAGCTCTAGGAATGTGGACACACCAAGTGGAGGTGCACACAGACCACAAGAACTTAGAATACTGGCAAACTGTGAGGCAACTGAACTAGAAGCAAATCAGATGGGCACAGTTCTTTGCTTGATTCAACTTCAGAATACGATACGTGCCGGGGCACCAGAACCAGAGGGCGGACACCCTGTCCCAGAAACCTGAGTATCTGGAGGGAGAGTGGAACTCCGGGCTGAGGCAGATTTTATTTTATTTTTTTATAATATTTTTTATTGGTTTTCATCAAGAAAAATACATATCACACCACATTGCAACTTTAACAAGTTTTCTCATTTTTGGGCTTCCTTCAGCCTCTCTGACAATCATCCGAATTAAACTTTTCAATTACACATTTCCTAAATTTGCTATTGCCTTTTAACATACCCTTCCACATCTGTTTTTCTTTTTTGCAATATTTCTTAGGTTTTTACAGAGCTTCTTTAAATGCCACTAACGTTATTTCATTATCACTTATACATTCCCAATACTCTACTAACTTTCCCCAGTCCTCGATGAACTTTTGATCTCGTAGATATCTGATCTTCCCTGTCAGTTTATCAAGTTCTGCATAGTCCATCAGCTTCATTCTCCACTCCTCCAATGTTGGTACTTGTTCTTGTTTCCATTTCTGGGCCAATAATATTCTAGCCACTGTTACTGCATATTGGAAAAGTTTACAATCCTTTCTATTTATTTCATTTCCTGTAATTCCTAAGAGAAAGGCTTCTGGTTTCTTAACAAATGTATATTTCAACATTTTTTTCAATTCATTATATACCAATTCCCAGAAGCTCTTCACTTTCTTACATTCCCACCATATATGATAGAAAGTACCATCCTTTTCATTGCATTTCCAACATTTCTTGCATGTTTTACCGGTGTAATATACCATCTGTAAATCATTTTCATAACATTTTCCTTTAATGCAGTACATGCAGTAAATTTAATATTTTCGTTCCATAGTTTAATCCAATCATTAAATTGTATATTATAACCAAAATCTCTGGCCCATTGTATCATTACAGATTTAACTTCTTCATCCTTTGTATGCCATTCCAGCAATATCTTATACATTTTAGATAGAATTTTATATTCATTATTTATTATTTCTATTTGAAAATTTGAATCTTTCTCTACGGATCCATATTCCTTAAGATCTTTTTTAAACATTTCGTTTATTTGAAAATAATGCAACCAATCATATACAAACTCTTTTACTTCTTCATATGGTTTCATTTTCCATTTCCCCCCTTCCTTAACAATCAAATTCTGATATGTAATCCAATTCCTTCTCATATTGATTTTTTTAACACTCATAACCTCTAATGGAGACAACCAGTGCGGAGTTTTTGGTTCAAGTAGGCTTTTATACCTATCCCATATTTCTATCAACGATCTTCGGAAAATGTGGTTCTCAAAGCCTTTATGGATTTTCTTCTTTTCAGACCATAAATATGTGTGCCACCCAAATCTATTATCAAATTCTTCTATATCTAACAACTCTGTATTTTCTCATTTTACCCATTCCTTTAACCAACAGAGACATGAAGCTTCATAATATAATTTCAGGTCTGGCAGGGCAAAGCCTCCCCTTTCTTTAGCATCTGTTAGTAACTTAAATTGAATTCTTGGCTTCTTACCCTGCCAGATATACCTTGAAATTACTCTTTGCCATTCTTTAAAGGTCACAGTCCCTTTGATTATTGGAATTGTACGCTCATCCTCCCCCACAATGATAACTTCATTTGTCCCCACACCTCCAGATCTTTCTTTATTCCATTCCACACTGGTATATAATTATTCTGATACAAATCAATATTCTTAGGGGTTATCCAAATACCCAAATATTTCACCTTCTTCACCACTTCTATGCCTATTTGTTGTTGCATTATTCCTATCGTATCTTGGTCCATATTCTTAGCAATTATTTTAGTCTTTTTCTTATTCAATATAAATCCTGCCACTTGACCAAATCTTTCCACCTCTGTAAGTATATTTTTGACATTTTCTAAAGGTTCTTCCACCATTAAAACCAGATCATCAGCAAAGGCTTTAACCTTATATTCATTCCGGCCTACTGCAACCCCTTTTATTACCTCATTTTCCCTTATAGATTTTAGAAAGACTTCCAGGACCATGATGAATAACAGTGGCGAAAGTGGACACCCTTGTCGTGTACCCTTGGTTATCCCTATTTCTTCTGTAATCACGTTGTTAACAATTAACTTAGCTTTCTGTTCAGTATATATTGCCTTTATTCCATTGAGAAATTCTTTCCCCACCTCCATATATTCTAAATTTTTTAACATAAAATCCCAAGATATATTATCGAAGGCCTTTTCTGCATCCACAAATATTAACATAGCTTGTTTCTCATTCCTGGCAGTCAGATATTCCAAAATATTAATTATATTCCTTACGTTGTCTTTCATCTGTATGCCAGGTAGGAAACCCACTTGATCTTTGTGAATGACTTCTTGTAATATTTTTTTAATCCTCCTTGCTAAGATACTTGCAAAGATTTTGTAATCTGTATTTAGTAATGAAATAGGCTTGTAATTTTTGACTTGTGTTAAATTGGAATCTTGCTTTGGAATAAATGTAATAAATGCTTCTTTCCATGTTTCCGGAATTTCTCTTTCCTTAAGAATATTGTCCATAACTTCTTTCAGAGGTATCGACAGGATGTGTTTCATTTCTTTATAGTAGCTTGCTGTAAATCCATCTGGTCCCGGAGCTTTCCCTTTTTTAAGTTCTTTTATAGTCTCTTTTATTTCCTCAATTTCTATTGGGGCATTCAGCCTGTCTCTTTTTTTCCGTCGGGATCTTCTGCACCTTTTTTTCTTTTAAGTATCTTCCTATTTTTCTCATATTATTCTTCTCTGTTCTTTTATATAAATGTCTGTAAAAGTCCAAGAATCCTTTTTTAATACCTTTTGGACTGTCTATTTCTTCTCCATCCACGATGATTTTATTAATTGTATTCTGTTCTTTTCTTTTTTTAATTTGCCATGCCAGCCATTTACCTGATTTGTTAGCAGATTCAAAGTTCCTTTGTCTCATTCTTTTTATATTCCATTCTACTTCTTTGTTAATTATCATCGCAAATTGAGTTTGCAGAGCCTTTATATTCTGTTTAACTTTTTCATTATTCGGTTTTTTAACTAATTTTTGTTCATTGTCCATTATTTGTCTTAGGATTTCCTTGCCTCTCTGCTTTTATTTTTAATTGAATTCTGCTGAATAAAAAATCCTCTCATAACCGCTTTGCTGGCATCCCATACTGTATTCATTTTCGTACCTTTATTAGAGTTGTTTACAAAATAGTCCATTAGGTTCTTTTGAGCTTTCTCAGTAATTTTTTGGTCATCTAGAAGATAGTCGTTCATTCTCCATCTAAACGTTCTTTCCTCATATCCTTGTAGTTCAAATTTTATTGGGCTGTGATCTGAGATTACTCTCGGTTGAATTTCTATTTTCCTGATTCTTGGAGTTAATTCATTTGAAACCCAGACTTGATCAGTTCTCGACATTGACTGATTTGGGTCTTAAAAAAAAGTAAATTGTTTTTCTAGTGGGTGTCTCAATCTCCAAATATCGATTAAATTACAATTTTTTATCATAGAAAAAAAATGTCTTTGGTAATTTCCCTTTTTTACTTGTCCCTGCTGCTCTTAATCTATCCATTTCCATTGACACCACACCGTTCATATCTCCCATTATTATAATCTTTTGGTCCATATAATCGAACAGGTTTTCTTCCAAGTTTTTGAAAACGTCAGTTTTATTTCCATTCGGTGCATAGATCCTGACGATTATTATTTTTTCCCCTTGCCGTTTGATCTGGACTCCAATGATTCTTCCTTCTTCATCTTTGAAGATTTGTTGAGCTTCGATTTTGTTTCTAACATATAGTACAATCCCTCTCTTCTTATTCTTGTCAGAAGATATAAATTTGTTTCCCAGTCTTTTGTTAATCAAAACTTTTCTATGTTTTCTCGCCACATGAGTTTCTTGTAGACAAATTATATCCAAATTTTTCCTTTTTAGACATGGTTCAGTTCTGTTCCTTTTTTTTCTGTCATTCATACCATTAATGTTCCAATTCAAAAATTTTAATGCCATTTTGATCTCCTGATTAAATAAAAACTTTTATTATTATTTAAAGTCCTTCTGCTTTCCCTTCTTGTTCTTCTTGCTCCTCTTCCTCTTCTTCCTCTGTTTCTTTTCCATTCTCGTCTTCATCATCTTTCAACTCCACTCCTCCTGTTGCTCCTGCTCCTCCCATGGCTCCCTTTTCTTCTTCCTCTTCTGATCTTAGTTCCTTATATTTTCTCAGGAATTTACTTGTCTCTTCTGGGCTTGTCAGTCTATGCTTCTTGCTTTTATAGAAGAAGGAAACTCCTTCGGGAAATTCCCATCTAAATTCTATATTATTTTTCTTGAGGACTTGAACAAATACTTTGTATGGGTCTCTCCGTTTCAACAATCTTTTTGGAATATCTTTAAAGATGATGATAAAACTTCCGTCAATATTTAATCTTTTTTCTCTATTCTTTTGCAATATCAGATTTCTCATGTCTCTGTCCTTAAATGTTATTAAACAATCACCTGGGAATTTCCGTGTTCTAGTTGATCTTACTCTCATTCTGAATGCACTTTGAACTGTCTTTGCAACCTCTTCTGGTTCTATCTCCAACCATTGAGCCAACTCTTTTATCAATTTCTCCTTAATATTCTCTCCCTGTGTCTCCGGTATGGCTCTCAACCTTAGGTTGCCTTCTCTTTGTCTCCATTCATTCATTGCAATCGCATCCAAAACTTCCTCTTGTGTTTTGTTAATTTCTGACATGCCTGTTTTTAATTTCTCTTCTTCTCTTTTCATCTCCTTCATTTCCACTTTCGTTTTCTTCCATCCTTCCTCTAATTTTTGTGTTCTTTTAGATACATCTTTTAACTGACCTTTAAGCTCATTAACTGTTTCATCTATTTTTTTGTCCATTTTCCCAATTCTATTATCCACATGTTCTAATTTAGTTTCCAAATTCTTTTCACTTTGTTTAATTTCTGCAAACATTCTCAAAATTTCCACTCTAAATTCTGACTCCTGTTTCGACCCTTTCCTGTCCACTGGTGTTCCTTCGCTCGCTTTTTTCATCTTTTTCCTACGTAGTATCAAATTATAACAGCAGCAAATTTCAAATAAAAATAAAAACAAACAGCAATTTGTTAATAACAAATTACATCAAATAACAAAGATAGAGTACGTTCACTCCATCCAAGGGTCGAAAAGGGTAGAATCAGCAAACCCAAAATCAAATGTAGTTCCGTTAAGAGGTAATAATAGGAAGAAGATAACAAGGGCCGTATAAACTTATTGCCACCAATTAGGCTATTCCTTAGTAATATCTTCTGCCACCAATTAGGCTATTTCCAGTTAGCGAAGGATAGCAAAGTCCTAAAACCAAAATAATACAAAACAGATAGGTCCTGGTGAGAAGAAAAAATTATAACGAAATATAAGGATTGTAATCCATTTGTAATTTGTGAAAATTATGTTCCTCTGTAATCCAAATATGGTAGTTATAATCCAATTGTGTCTCGCAAAAACTTCCCACCAAGATCAAATGTAGAACAAACTTCCCAAAAAGAGTAGAGCAAACTTCCAAAAAAGATGTAGAGTAGAGGAGATAATTGAGCATAAAAAATGAGGTGAAAAGATCTTAGTCCAGTATTATATAAACCACTCATAAACTACCCAAAAGTCTCTTGTAGAGATAGCTCCAAAGTTATAAAAAGTACATAATAGAAAAAAAATTAAGTTTCCAATTCCAAATAAAAATGATTTTAGCAATTTCTAATTTTGGGGAAAATATAATCCAAAAATATAATCCATGAGTTAAGAGTCTCAGTTTAGATGCACTATATCCAATCAAATGAAATAAAATGTGTTAAATCCAGTCAATCTCAAAGTTTGCAATAAAAAGGTAAAAGCCACCAACAGATAGCAACATTACCAGCTGCTATAAACCAGCAGCCAGTAGAGCAATCCAAAAAGAAAAAAGAAGTCAGAGCAAATAAAAAAACAAGTTGTAGTTCCCCTGCTTGACCACAGGGTTCTAAAAACCAAATGTTATGTTTGTAATGTAATAAATTTTGGTGTCTTTATATTTTAAATTTCCCCTATTTCAGTTCCAAATTACAATTCTTTCCAAAACAAAAAAGATTCCAACCAAAATAGCAGACAGATATTACCTTCTCTTCTTTAACTTTCCCAGACAAGCAGCGCAGATCCAAAGAAAAAAAAGTAACAATGGAGTCTGAAGCTCCGTTGCGCAGATATTTCAAAAGTGAAACCTGAGTTATTTACCGACTTCTTCTGATTCAACACTTTATCTTTACGAGGACTTCAGAGTTCAAAACCCTCTTCCCCCTTTTAACTTTGTTATTTTCCAGTGCTACTTCTCAAAAGGTTACTTTTGAACACTTCAAAAGGGGGAGAGAAATAAAAGCCGCTAGCGGTTGCTCACTTCCCATTTCCAGCTCTGCTTACGGTGCTGCGTCTAAACCGATTTCAGGAGATGGCTGACCTCTGTAGTTTTTATCTTTTTAATTCGAATCCTTCCTTCATTAGATCCAATCGTTTTTTATTCAAATTAGGTCCGAATTTTCTTACGTTTTGAGAATTGAGCACTTTCCCTGCAAGCTCGGGGCTTCGCTTTCCGAAGGCAGCAATGGCTTCCCCTCAGCCCGCTTTCCCCGCCCGCCGTTCTCTTCGCTCCAAACAGGAGTTACCTGACGGCCAGACGGTCAGCGTTTCGGCATCCGCGGGAACCAGAACTCCTGGACACCCTCCAGAGAGTATTTTCAGGGGCTACTGCGCCCTGTAGCACCCCCTTTTCCTTTGGAAAGCCCGGGATTCTCCAAGAGGAAAAATCACCGCTTGCGCTGGGATCGGGCTCAACCGGAAGTCCGGGCTGAGGCAGATTTTAAACCCAGAACAGTTACAGCTCGCTGCAGCACCCGTAGTCAGAACCATGGATTTCCAGAGCAAGTTAGAAGTGGTGCGGAGAGGTGAGGATGCCGCTGAGGGTTTCACCGAGAGAGAAAGCTTGCTGTTTAAGGGAGAGGTGCTCTACATCCCAGAAGGGGAGTTGTGTGCAAGAGTGCTACGGCAGTGTCATGACAATCCCACAGCAGGTCATTTTGGACTCTACAAGACTCTATATCAGCTGACGAAGCAATTTTGGTGGCCAAGGGTGCGAGAAGAGACGAGGGAGTGCACGAGGGCATGTGAGACCTGCCAATGGGCAAAAACGCCTTGGGAAGCGCCTTCAGGACTCCTCTAACCAGTGCCGACACAAGGACCGTGGGAAACAATCACAATGGACTTCATCACAGACTTACCGGCCTCACAGAAACAGACAGTAATATGGGTAGCAGTAGACTTGTTCATGAAAATGGCACACTTCCTGCCATGCCAGAAGCTGCCATTGGCCCAAGAAACGGCAAATATGTTTATCGACGACATGTTTAAGCTGCACAGGTTGCCTTTGAGTGTGATTTCAGACGGGGGGCACAATTTACCTCCCAGTTTTGGAGGAAGCTGAGGCAGCTGTTGGACGTAGAGGTGTGCCTGACCTTGGCGAGGCACCCACAAACCAATGGAGAGTCCAAGAGAACCAACGCGACGTTGCAGCAGTACTGTCAGGGAACTGCCATCAGCTCAGAGGTGAGAGGTGGAAGGGCATCTGGGTTATAGGGAGCCTCCAAAGATCATGAGAAGCAGCACTTCCTCCGCGGAGGAGGGAAGCCCCGCCTCTAGTGGGGAAGAGATGCAGGGCTTGGAGAATGCACGAGAGAGCCAAAGCACCGTGCATGAGCAAAGCGGGGGGGAGGCAGGTCCCCTTTACCCACACCCTCTCTGCACAGTAGGTTTACACGCAGAGAGGGGAGGTGTCGAATGGGGGGTCAAGAGACTACTCTGCTGGGGAAAGTTTAAGGACCGTCCACTCTCAGATTTTGCTAGTGACTGAGCAAGACATGGAATTGAGACGTTCTGCACATCGTTTTTGCACCAATAATAAAGCCTTTGAAAACACCAGTGGGGATCTTGCCTGTTCGCTCTCGAGCAACCACACTGGTAGGCATAACAAGTACTTTCGTTGTTATATGACCTCACAGCAAGATGATTGGGTAGACAAGTTGGGCCTGGCAGAATTCACTTACAATAATGCTGTACATGCGTCTACACAGCAAACTCCGTTCACAGCCAAACACGGAAGACACCCGAGGGCGTTTCTGGACCAAGGAAGTAACTTGTCTGTTATGTACTGAGTTGAATAGGATCCAAAATGCAGCAGTCTGATTGGTCCTACAACAATAGGATTCAGAATGCAGCAGTCTGATTGGTCCTAGAACAATAGGATCCAGAATGCAGCAGTCTGATTGGTCCGCAGGAGCCACCCAATCCAGCTCCAGGTGGAAGTGAATCCGCAACCTGATTGGCCTACAGGAGAATCACGGAATTAGCCAATCATGTGGGGCCCATTGTGTAAATAATGTATATAAAGCAGACGTTTTGGGGGAACTTCCATTCCTCGCTACTATGAGCTGAATAAAGAGCATGAAATCCACACTGAACTCCAAGTATATTTCATTGTCGGTGCCAGCAGCAGAACTGTTCGTGGAGGAAATGGAGGCCTTGCATGAGCTATTAAAGGAAAAATTAGACGCAGCTAAGGCAGCGTACAAGAGGGGTGTTGATGAGCACAGGCAGCAGGGCAAGGAGATTAAGGTGAGGGATCAAGTATGGTTGTCGGCAAAAGACTTGCCAATGAAGGGGAGGTGCAGGAAGCTGGAACCACGGAGATTGGAGCCATTTGAGGTCATAGAACAGATCAACCCTGTATCGTTCAGACTTAAATTGCCCACCTTGATGAAGACACACCCTGTGTTCCACAGGGCCCTCCTGTCACCATTTATTCCAGCCCACAAGTACCAGAAACCTAGGCAGGTGCCTCCTCCCCCAATAATGGTCAATGACCAAGAGGTGTATGAGGTTGAGAAGATATTGGATTCTAGATTTTACAGGAGAAAGTTGCAGAATTTGGTTTCCTGGAAAGGCTATGGTCCTGAGGAAAATCCATGGGAGAGATCCGAGGATGTGCATGCCCCTGTATTGCAGAGAGAGATCCATCTCCACTACCCACACAAGCCCAAACCTAGAGGGAGGAGGGAGGAGGCTGACCTCAGTGAGGAAGAGATAGAAGCAGAGGAGACTGAGGGATGGTGGAGACCTGTATTGAGAGAGCCCTCCATGGCAGACAGTGAGGCCAAAGAGGAGGAGGGAGGGCTTGGGGGGTGATGTCAGGGATGTTTCTGCTCAGACAGCGAAGAATCCGAAGAGGAGGCAGGACAGTCTGAGGGGAGTAGAAACTTGATTCCTTCACATAGTGAGAGTGAGATAAGCCTCTCTCGCTCTGGAATGCTGGCTGTAAATTCTCAAAGCAGCACAGAGGCAACAGAGCAGGCTGCAGGAGAATGGCCATGTTTAGATTTGACTCCAGAGGAGGAGGGGCTGGCTGCACCCAAATCTCCCAGAAGCAGAAGGAGGAGCCGGGTATCGGAGCAACGTAAGTCTGGAAAGAAGTGGAGAGAAAGGTGGAAAATATCTTGTTGGCGCAGGCCACGTCATTTAGTAGAGCCAACTGGCTCAATCAGTGAAGACTCAACTAAGAGCTCGGACTGCCGAGACCTTGTAATTGCCTAATAAATCTGAAAGTAATAAACCTACCAGCTTGCCGTGTCTTGTGTGGGAGAGACACCGTAAACCTGACATCCATGATTTTGAATGAAGAAATAGAACAAAAGATAAAAATGCTAAGGCAGAAAAAATTTGAATTTGCTAACAAGCCAGGCAGAATGCTGGCCTGGCAACTAAAGAAAAAAACAAAAGACAAGACAATAGAAAAATTGATAGACGGAGGGAAAATTATAGATCAAGCAGAAGAGGAAGACCAAAAGGAGATGGAAACATATATAGCAAATAACAGACTACCAAGGATAACAAGTGAAAAAATGGAACAATGGAACAATCCTCAACAATGATGACGATTCAACACTCACTCTCCAAATCGAAATCAGGAAAATCACCAGGGACGGATGGATTATCTGCAATGTAGTACAAGAAGTTAGAAGATATATTGTCAGAACCGATGAAAATAGTGATGAACAGAATTTTTAAAAAAGGGAAAATTCCAAAATCATGGGAAGAAGCTTTTATCACCCTGATACCTAAGCAAGGAATGGACCCAAATTTAATTAGTAACTATAGACTGATATCATTATTAAACAACGATTATAAGATATTTGCTGACATTCTTGCAAATAGGTTAAAAAAAAAAATACTTAATGAAATCATACACTAAGACCAGGCATAGGCAAACTCGGCCCTCCAGATGTTTTGGGACTACAACTCCCATCATCCCTAGCTAACAGGACCAGTGGTCAGGGATGACAGGAGTTGTAGTCCCAAAACATCTGGAGGGCCGAGTGAGTCAAGAATGGATAAAAAAGCAATTTTGATGCTGGTAGATGCCGAAAAAGCCTTTGACAATATATCCTGGAAATATATGGAAAAAACTATTGAATCTATATAGCCCAAGATGCTGCGAATAGGTGCAAATTCAAACCTGGGTCTGCTGGAACTCAGAGAGCACCATGATGGCCAGGGGAAGGTGCCAACAGCCAAAACAAACATGGTGTGTGAGTCTTAGCGATTGCTGCACAAAGAGGTTTGCTGGTGCATCACTTTGATGTGGATGTAGCCGACTTGAACTCAGACCTCCAGGAGGAACTGTACATGCTTCCTCCTCCAGGGTCTGAGGGCAATGAGCAAGGTACTGTATGGAAACTCCACAAGTCAATTTACGGTCTGAAACAATTGGCTAGAAATTGGAACTTGTGCCTGAATGAAGCTTTAGAGAAGCTAGGTTTCAGGAAGAGTCTTGCTGACAGTTGCCTGTACCTTAAAGGGTCAGGAGAGTCACAGGAAATGGTGTTAATCTTCGTTGATGACATCATTTACACTGCAAGGGCAGACAAACAGGTACAGAAGTTTGCCAAAGAGCTTGGGAAGCAGTTTCTTTTTTTTTTTAATAAGATATTTATTGAAATTTTCAAAATGTTACAAAATAAAAATAAAAAAGAAGAAAATACAAAATAAAAATGATTAAAAACAACTCAGTCTTTCCATTACTTATTTTTCATTAGCTTGTTTCCCGGACCTCCTCACGCCTCCCTTTTTTGTATTGCAGTTTGGTATTGTTGGTTCAGCAAATCCTTACCCTCTTTGTTTATCCTAGTCTTTAATCTTAAAATATTGTAACGTTAAATTTTTACCTATTAATAATCCATTTTTCATATTCCCTTGTAGCATTACAGCTGGAAACCACTTAATTTCTATCCAACATCATTCTATCATTCATTAATTTTACAATATTTCTATAGATAGTTTTTGAATTTCTTCCAATCTTCTTCCACCGACTCTTCTCCCTGGTCTCAGATTCTGCCAGTCATTTCTGCCAGTTCCATATAGTCCATCACCTTCATCTGCCATTCTTCCAGAGTGGGTAGATCTTGTGTCTTCCAATACTTTGCAATGAGTATTCTTACTGCTGTTGTGGCATACATAAAAAAAGTTCTGTCCTTCTTTGGCACCAATTGGCCCACAATGCCCAGGAGAAAGGCCTCTGGTTTCTTCAGAAAGGTATATTTAAATACCTTTTTCATTTCGTTATAGATCATTTCCCAGAAAGCCTTAATCCTTGGGCACGTCCACCAAAGGTGAAAGAATGTACCTTCAGTTTCTTTACATTTCCAACATTTATTATCGGGCAAATGATAGATTTTTGCAAGCTTGACTGGGGTCATGTACCACCTGTATATCATTTTCATAATATTCTCTCTTAAGGCATTGCATGCCGTAAACTTCATACCTGTGGTCCATAACTGTTCCCAGTCAGCCATCATTATGTTATGTCCAACATCTTGTGCCCATTTAATCATAGCAGATTTCACCGTTTCATAATGAAGCCAATCTCGCACTTTGTTTTTTAGTTTCTCAAAACTCGGCAATTTCAGTCTATCTCCCTCTTGTTCCAGAATTTCCCAATATTTCGGCCATTTGGCCTCCATATTGAGCTTTTTCTGTGCTTTTGCTTCCATCAGTGACAACCACCTTGGGGTTTTGTTTTCCAATAAATCCTTATATCTTATCCAAACATTAAACAATGCTTTCCTGACAATATGGTTCTTGAATGCTTTATGTGCTTTGACCTTATCATACCACAGATATGCATGCCATCCAAATACGTTGTTAAAACCTTCTAAATCCAAAATGTCTGTATTTTCAAGAAGCAGCCATTCTTTCAACCAGCAAAAAGTTGCTGATTCATAATAAAGTTTAAAGTCTGGCAGGGCAAATCCACCCCTTTCCTTTGCATCAGTTAATATTTTGAATTTTATTCTGGGCTTCTTGCCCTGCCAGACAAATCTAGAAATGTCTCTCTGCCACTTCTTGAAGCAATCCATTTTGTCCACAATTTGCAATGTTTGAAACAAAAACAACATTCTAGGCAATACATTCATTTTTATTGCAGCAATACGGCCCAGCAGTGAAAGCTTCAAATTTGACCAAATTTCTAAATCTTTTTTCACTTCAGCCCAGCATTTTTCATAGTTGTCTTTAAATAGATTCCCATTTTTTGCTGTCATGTTAATCCCCAGGTATTTCACTTTCTTAACTACTGTTAAACCTGTCTCATTCTGAAACCTCTCTCTCTCAATCGGTGTTAAGTTTTTCTCTAAAACCTTGGTTTTTAACTTATTCAGTTTAAATCCTGCAACCTGACCAAATTCTTGAATTAGTTCTAAGACCCTTTTGGTACTAGATTCTGGCTCCTGTAACGTCAATACTAAGTCATCTGCAAATGCTCTCAATTTGTACTGTTTTGCTCCGACCTGTATACCTTTAACCAACTGGTCCCTACTAATCATATTCAGCAAAACCTCCAGGACCGATATAAAGAGCAGTGGGGAAATTGGGCAACCTTGTCTTGTCCCTTTTTCTATCTTAAATTCTTCCGTCACCATATTATTTACAATTAGTTTAGCCTTTTGTTCTGAATAAATTGCACTTATACCGTTTTCAAAGCCTTGGCCTACTCCCATCCCCTGTAGGTTCTTCTTCATAAAACTCCAAGAGATATTATCAAAACCTTTCTCCGCGTCCACAAATATCAAAACTGCTTTAGTATTTATGTTCACTTCTAGTTTTTCCAAAATATCAATTATATTCCTCAAATTGTCAGACAAGTGTCTTCCCGGGAGAAAGCCCGCTTGGTCTTTATGAATCTCTTCCATCAACACTTTTTTCAATCTCTTGGCCAAAATGTCTGCAAAAATTTTGTAATCCACATTAAGTAATGATATGGGGCGGTAGTTCTTAAGCTGAGTCTTTTCAGTCTCTGTTTTCAGTATAAGTGTAATATACGCTTCTTTCCACAACTCTGGTGCCCTTTTCCCTTCCAATATTCCATTGCAGACTTCTTTTAAAGATTGTACTAACCACTCTTTCAAGGATCTATAGTATCTAGAAGTCAACCCATCCGGTCCTGGAGATTTGCCCAATTGCATGTTTTGGATGGCACCTTCTACTTCCTGCTCAGATATTTTATAGTTCAACATTAATATACTTTCTTGAGAGATTTTTTGTAATCCATTTGTCTTCAGAAATCGGTCTATATCCATTTCTTTCTGTGGCCCTTGTGTATATAGTTGTTTAAAGTACCTCTGGAAACAGTTTCTAATCTCAGTTGGGTTGTGTATGTTCTTTCCTTCCACTTCTAAGTTTGTGATAGTATTTAATTTTTGTCTTTTTTTCATTTGCCAAGCCAGCAATTTCCCACATTTATTAGCTGATTCAAATGTTTTTTGTCTCATTTGTTTAATTTTCCATTCTATTTCCTGATTCATCATTTCCATATATTGTACTTGATATAACTTTATTTCTCTCAAAATCTCCTGCGACTTTGGTTTTGCTCTCAATTTCTTCTCACTTTCTTTTATTTTCTCCAAAATTTTATCTTTCTTCTCATTTTGGCTTCTCTTCTTTATTGCATTCTGTTGTATCAGAAACCCTCTCATGACAGCTTTGCTTGCGTCCCAGATTACTCTTTTTTCTACATTAGTATTCATATTTATCTCAAAATAGTCTCTCAAGGTTTTTTGGGCCTTTTTATACACTTCTTCATCTCTGAATAAGGTGTCATTCATCCTCCATCTGAAGGAGCCAGTTGATATTAGTTTCATCTCCATCCTTACAGCATTATGGTGAGAGCAGGTTTTTGCGCAAATTTCCACTTTCTTTATCTTTGGTGCCATTCCTCTAGTTACCCATATTTGGTCAATTCTAGTCCATGTCATCTTGGCTTCAGAAAAGAAGGTTCCCTCTCTTCCCAAGGGATTCTTTGTTCTCCACGTATCGACTAAGTCCAAATTGTCTGTCATCTCGAAAAATGTTTTCGGTAGTCTACCATCCTTGGTGACTACCTGTCTTTGTGCCTTATCCATATTTGTAGATACTACTCCATTCATATCCCCCATCAGGATCAGATTGTAATCCAAATAGTCCATTAAGGTCTCATGCAACTTTTTAAAGAATTCAGATTTCCCCTCATTCGGTGCATAAATTCCTACTATCAAAAATTTCTCTCCTTGAACTTGAATTTCAATTGCCACAAATCTTCCTTGATCGTCTTTAAAAATGAATTTCGGTGATAGTCTCTCCTTTGCATAAATCACTACTCCTCTTTTTTTAACTTTGTCAGATAAAATAAACTCCTGTCCCAGTCTCTTGTTAATCAATACTTTCCTGTGTAGCCTTATCACGTGTGTTTCCTGTAGGCAAATCAAGTCCAATTGTTCCTTTTTTAGTAAATGAAAAACATTTTTTCTTTTCCGAGGAGAGTTGAGGCCATTACAATTCCAACTTAATAGTTGCAGAGCCATGATGGGGTTACTTCGCTTTACCTCCAACTGCGCCAAGTGTTTGTTCTTGTTCTGTCGGTGGTGTCACTTTCTCTGAACTATGCAATCCAAAAGATACATTTGCTATGTCTAGTCTTCCTCTTTCCAGTGCTTTTGGCTCTTCTCCAGATTCCGCTTCTTTCTGTAGATCTTTTCCGTGGTCCTTCAAAAATCTATCTTTGTCATTGACTGATCTTATTTTTATCTTTCTTCCTTTATATTTAAAGGACAGGCCTTGAGGGAATTCCCACCTAAAGATGATTCTATTACTTCTCAGCAGGGCAACCAGATCTCCGTAATTAAGCCTTAAGTCCAAAAGATGTTTTGGAATGTCCTTAAATATCTCCACACTTGACTCATATATTTCCAGAGTCTTTTGGTAATGCAGATTCAAGATTTTGTCTCTCTCCTCTTTTGTTCGAAGGGTAATCAAGCAGTCTCTCACCTTGTTCTTCCTTCCTCCTCTTCCAAGTCTAAATGCACTCACTATCTTAAATTCTTCCTTCCCCAAATCCTGTTGCCAGAAATCTGCAAATTCCTGCGTAAGAAAGTCAGTCAAGTTATCTTTTTCAAGTTCTGGTACAGCCCTGATTCTCAAATTTCTTTGTTTCTCCTTCAATTCAATCATAGACAACGTCAAACCGTGGTCCTCGAATTGCCTATATATTGGTGGTATCTTCTCTTGAGTAGCAGTTGCTATATCTTTTGCTTCTTCGGCTGTCTTTCGGGTCAAAGCAGATTCCTGTAACAATTTCTCAATAGTCTCTGTATTGGTATTCACCTTCTGTCCCAAATTATTAATACTTGTAGTATTTTGGTCAATTTTAACTGATGCTTCGGCTACTTGTTTATTTGTTTCAGCTACTTGTTTAGTTAAATTTTCCAAAGAGTCATTAATTTTCCCTAGTGCCTGAGCCAAAACGTCTTCAGACGACATTACTTTTGGTTTAACTTGTGGAGGTGCAGCCCCTGATAATCCAGATGGTCCAGAAGGACCAGATGTTGAAGCTCTTCGCTGCGACGCAGTATCTGTCCGATAGGGTCTGCCAGACCTAGTAGTTTTTTCCTGAATCAACTCTAGCTTTCCTCTTCCATCTGCCATAACACTCTCATAGAAGTCCAAGGTCGATCCCACGGCTAGAATTTGTTTTGAAATGGAAAATTCCCCTAGCCCAGTTGTTATTGTAGCAATGTCAAACCTCCTCTAGGGGGACACAGTAACAGCCAAAGCTTGCAACTTTAAGAAAAAAAAAATAGTCCTTATAAGTCCCCCAATTCACAAGAAAACAACAGTTTCAGTTGCACTTAATCAGTTACTTTAAAGCCAGGAGAAGTCCAGAAACACTGTATCTCTCTTGCAGAGTTAGCTGTCAAAAGTACTCTGTTTACTGATAGGCTTTTCACAGAGCGGCATTCCTTATCTCAGGGCAGTCCGTTCCCAGGTTCTAGGCGGTGGATTTTAGCTTCCTTTCCCTCTTTTTTTGCAGGTAAATACAGTTTGAACCTTTCCCCCCTCCTCTCCTGCAATCCGGAGGGGAGATCGCTTTTCTGATGTTAAGATTTAAGTCTTTTTTCAAACGTCTTTCAAAGTTTCCGCTTACAGTCTCTTTGCTTTGATCTGTTTACAAGAAAGGAAGGCGGACTTCCTGTTTATACCTTCCCGCTTCGGTGCCGAATTAAGTTATTTTTCCCTTTAAATCCAATTTAATCCTACTCACGGGTAGTTACTTTCGAAGTCAAATTGTCCCAGGAAAAAGTCAGCGCTCTCCGATAACGGCTGTGCGGCTTCACTCCGCGGAAGAAGCAATCGACTCTCAGCACCACGCCGCTCACCCCGTCTCGCTCCAGAGCCCATAAAAGGGTCCCTTCGCAATTTGGGGGGGGGGGCGCAAAAGGTGCCCGCCGAGTCCCCACGTTCACAGGCTTCACCCGCCTGTGATTTTTGAAGGGTCCCCGTTTCGCCGCAGCGGTCAGACCCGATCCCGCGGAGCTGGTCCCTCAGAAACTCAGAGGGAGTCTGCCATTACCGATGGCGCCAACCTGGAAGTCCCAGAGCTTGGGAAGCAGTTTCAGCTCAAGAACCTGGGTGCAGTAAAGATCTACCTGGGCGTGGAGATAGCTAGAACTGGGGATGGTAGCTTCTTGCTCAGTCAGAAAGGCAAGATTGAGCAGCTGCTTGAGAAGTTCAGAATGTCTGACTGTGCAGGAGTTAGGACACCCATGGAGACGAGCTACGAGGAAGACAGCCAGCAAGCAGAAAGTGCTGAGTTTGAGAACGCTGAGCTCTTTCAGTCAGCTCTAGGTAGTCTGTTGTATCTGTCCCAAAGGAGCAGACCAGACATTGCTTTTGCTACCAATCTGCTCAGTAGGGAAGCATCAAAGCCCAGTGTAAGTGCTTGGCACGGTATCAAGCGGGTACTGCGCTACCTGCAGGATACCAAGGACTTCAGTCTCGAGCTGCCAGCTGCAGGTGAGATGAAGCTTACATGCTTTGCAGACAGTGATTGGGCGAATCTGAAGGACCGGATGTCCGTATCTGGAATGGTGGTAAAGTTTGGGAAATCACTGGTTGGGTAGA
Source organism: Podarcis pityusensis (assembly GCF_964106645.2). Taxonomy (NCBI): domain Eukaryota; kingdom Metazoa; phylum Chordata; class Lepidosauria; order Squamata; family Lacertidae; genus Podarcis; species Podarcis pityusensis. The sequence continues at coordinate 22,499,788 of NC_138045.1, forward strand.
AATCCCAGAAGCAAAGTCTCATTACGCTGTCCTCTACTGAGGCTGAATTCAGCGCACTGTCATTTTTGTACCGGGAACTGGAGTTCTATAGATGCTTGGTGCAAGAGATCTATGGGGATTGTAGCTTACCCATCACTGTTTGGGAAGACAATCAACCCTGTTTGAAGCTAGCAGAATCTGGGAAATTTAAGGCCAGAACCAAGCATCTAGACATACATTTCCAGAATGTGTGTCAAAGTGTTCAGTCAGGTTTGATACGGCTGAAATATTGTGCTGGTCACGATAACTTGGCTGATGGTTTTACCAAACCATTGAGCTTCCAGCGTCATGGGGAGTTCTGTGGTGGTTTGGAGTTGGGGTAAGTTCTGTTACTTGCTTGCCCCACAGCGGCGCAGGGCGAGAGGGGATGTGAGGAGAATCTGAGCTTACAGGGTTAAACAGCTCAGAGTGTGCATCCTGCCTACTGTGGGGCGGAGAGACTCTGCATCACTTAGAATCATAGAATCATAGAGTTGGAAGAGACCACAAGGGCCATCGAGTCCAACCCCCTGCCAAGCAGGAAACACCATCAGAGCACTCCTGACATATGGTTGTCAAGCCTCTGCTTAAAGACCTCCAAAGAAGGAGACTCCACCACACTCCTTGGCAGCAAATTCCACTGTCAAACAGCTCTTACTGTCAGGAAGTTCTTCCTAATGTTTAGGTGGAATCTTCTTTCTTGTAGTTTGGATCCATTGCTCCGTGTCCGCTTCTCTGGAGCAGCAGAAAACAACCTTTCTCCCTCCTCTATGTGACATCCTTTTATATATTTGAACATGGCTATCATATCACCCCTTAACCTCCTCTTCTCCAGGCTAAACATGCCCAGCTCCCTTAGCCGTTCCTCATAAGGCATCGTTTCCAGGCCTTTGACCATTTTGGAGAGTCTCAATCCTTTGTTCTGTATTCTGCTTTTGTTTTTCATGTGGAGCAGATGTGTCTCACGATGCTCCATGCTGTGCTAGATAATGGATAGTTCTGCTGTAATAAACTGCTTTTAGTTCCTTAGTACCTTTGTGTGAGACTCTGTTTATGCACACTGAAACACAAAAGCTGATTTCTCTGAACACTGCAGGACTCTGCTTTTGCTCAGAGCTTTGGAATGCAGGCTGCAATGCTGAGCGCAGTGGAAGCGGGCTGGACGCCAGCCTTATCTGGGCAATAAATCACACCACATGGTGCAGCTCCAGGGGAGAGGAAGGAGCCACCGCACCAGGCCACAAGTGCCGCCCACCCTTGGACCAGGTAAGTGGCCATTTCAGGACCTTCTCATTTCAGGACCTTTCTCTGTTTTGAAAGTCTTAGGGTTTTTCAATGTTCCTTCATTTAATCTCTATCGATATGGTGTATTTCTCTCCCCTCTCATAGTCATCATTATTGATTTATGGTCTGATAATGTTTTTGGTTGGATCTCCACCTCCTTTAATCTATTCTTCTAATCTTCTTTAATCTTGAGATCCACAACTTGCTAATTTGTCCTGCAGAGTGCTTTGAGTTGGGATAAAATGAGAACTCCCTATCTAACAGGTGTTTGAATCTCCAAGCGTCCACCAAGTCCATTGTCAACACCATTAAAAAAAATATATGGGTAGTTTCCCTCTTTTGACACCTTTCCCTGGGCAACCAGACAGGAGCTGCTGACAGCATCCTGACAATAAGACAATATTTTTTGCTTTAAAATATTAGTCAAAAATGGTTTTATAAATGGATGGTGAGTATTAAAAAAAATATCAAAGTTGTTCTGTTTGGTGTTTTAAATATTGATTTCCTAATTTTGGGTTCAAAAAAATAGGGGTCATCTTATACATGGGGGTGTCTTATACATGAAAAAAATACGGCAATTCTTTAGCTCTCTAAAAACCTTGCATCCAAATAAAAGAAGTAGAGAATCCCAAACTCATGGTGTGGGTTCCTCTCCCATTTCCTCGGGCACAGCTTCCAACTCAGTGGGAGCTGACTGCTCCCCCACTCCAGCCAGCTTATCCTTATCTCCATTGCATTCACCTACAGACTGCAACTCTTCACAGTCCAAGCCCTTCAACTGCCCATCCATGGTTTGGATCTCTCTGGTCACCCCTTCCTCTTGGGCACCTGGCAGCTGGGCTCCCGGGTCACTCCCAGACCCCTGTAGCTTCTCACCTTCCAGCAGGGCACTTCCCTCGCATGGAGTTACACTTTTCTCCCCAAGGAGAATCCTATTGTGCTGGTCTGTCAGTTGGTTTATTTCAATGACCTGCTTGTTCACATGCTCACCCCACTGTTGGTCCACCAATATGAGCTGCTCAAGGAATCTTGTTGCTTTCCTCACCACATTTGGAGTCACATCTTGCTTTCCTTGGAGGTATCCCATGTACTCCTTTTGCAGATATTTGAACTTACTGTGGCACTTCTCATTCTCCTGCTGCAGCTGCTCATGCAAGAACACAGACTGCTGCCATTGTGCCTCTGCCCTTTCCGTCTCTGCTAGTTTTCTCTCCAGCTCAAGGGTTGTTGGTTCTCCTCCCTCCATTTTGACTTTAGGTGTATGTCACTCCTAGGCCTTCTCGCCAGGAAACACAGATCCCACCTCTGACACCAGTGTTACAAAAGTCTGGTGTGCCCCTATCTCCACCAAGCAGTGGCAAGAGTGCATGGGACCGCAGGCAGACACACAGGGTCTGTTGTTGGGTTGAAATAAACGACAGACAAATGACAAGTGTCATATGGGAGGCATCTCTCGAGCATGTCTCGGGGAGTCCCTTTTATTGAATATTACAGCATTGCCACATATGTGCTTGTTGCTGATTGGTTAACACAAATACAATGCACAGGCATTAATCATCAATAGATTAAAGGTTGGGAAAGGAAACACATGGTTGGACAGGTATGAAAACCTCCGTATTAAACTGTTACTAGTGATTGATATTGCAAAACTTAAAAGAGCATAACAATCGCATTCCGTAGATGTGGTCAACCATGCATTAAGAACAGGTCAGGGTACGATGTTTCATGAACTCAATGTGAACTAAACATTCTAGGGTGGATGAGGAAGGAATGCTTCAGCTTGGAGCGGTTTGCCAGACTCATGTGCAGAAGCAGAACTTCCCATCAGTCCGTGTCCTTTTGCAGAATAGCAGATATGGTGGAGACTGTTGTGCTTTAAGAAATACAGTTTGTTCTCCTATTTACACCTTCAGTCTCCATGCAAGGGATTCAGAACTTACAGCATGGCCCACAGCAGTACAGGAAACCTTTCATCTCTGTCTCTAAGATGGATCTCAGCCTTACTTCCTCCTTCCCAGGAATCCCTGCTTCAAAGCTCCCTTTTCCTGACCCTTCAAACATACACCCCATCACCTTGGTAACATCTCACCCCCCAGGCTAAAGGATTCCTCTCCTCAATGGCCCTACAACACCTTTATGTAAAGCTAACAGGTTTGCTCTTCCTCCAGCCAGCCAGGCTGGTTTGCATAAGCCAGCCCACAAATTCCCTGAATTCCCTGCCTGGCACAGTTCTGCACTTTAATCCATGTCCCAACTACCCTGCTGCCCAGGAGGACTCTCCTGTGTGAGTGTCTGAGGGCCCTGCTCCTTCCTGCCACTCACCATCTGGCCCGGGGCGGGGCCTGAAGGACTCACAGGGACTGCTGCGTTCTGCTGCCCAGGAGGACTCTCCTGTGTGAGTGTCTGAGGGCCCTGCTCCTTCCTGCCACTCACCATCTGGCCCGGGGCGGGGCCTGAAGGACTCACAGGGACTGCTGCGTTCTGCTGCCCAGGAGGACTCTCCTGTGTGAGTGTCTGAGGGCCCTGCTCCTTCCTGCCACTCACCATCTGGCCCGGGGCGGGGCCTGAAGGACTCACAGGGACTGCTGCGCTCTGCTGCCCAGGAGGACTCTCCTGTGTGGGTGTCTGAGGGCCCTGCTCCTTCCTGCCACTCACCATCTGGCCCGGGGCGGGGCCTGAAGGACTCACAGGGACTGCTGCGTTCTGCTGCCCAGGAGGACTCTCCTGTGTGAGTGTCTGAGGGCCCTGCTCCTTCCTGCCACTCACCATCTGGCCCGGGGCGGGGCCTGAAGGACTCACAGGGACTGCTGCGTTCTGCTGCCCAGGAGGACTCTCCTGTGTGAGTGTCTGAGGGCCCTGCTCCTTCCTGCCACTCACCATCTGGCCCGGGGCGGGGCCTGAAGGACTCACAGGGACTGCTGCGCTCTGCTGCCCAGGAGGACTCTCCTGTGTGGGTGTCTGAGGGCCCTGCTCCTTCCTGCCACTCACCATCTGGCCCGGGGCGGGGCCTGAAGGACTCACAGGGACTGCTGCGCTCTGCTGCCCAGGAGGACTCTCCTGTGTGGGTGTCTGAGGGCCCTGCTCCTTCCTGCCACTCACCATCTGGCCCGGGGCGGGGCCTGAAGGACTCACAGGGACTGCTGCGTTCTGCTGCCCAGGAGGACTCTCCTGTGTGAGTGTCTGAGGGCCCTGCTCCTTCCTGCCACTCACCATCTGGCCCGGGGCGGGGCCTGAAGGACTCACAGGGACTGCTGTGCTCTGCTGCCCAGGAGGACTCTCCTGTGTGGGTGTCTGAGGGCCCTGCTCCTTCCTGCCACTCACCATCTGGTCCAGGGCAGGGCCTGACAGGCCTCACAGGGACGGTTGTTGTCACTGCTGCTGCAGCTTAGGGGGGTCCGGAGGGGCGCAGAGTTCTTTTTAAAATGTTTTAAAATGTTCTTTTTCCTTTTCTTTTATTTTTTGTATATGCGGGGACGGGGATGGGGGTGGGATGGATGTTTAGTTGGGAATTTGTTTGATTTTAATGGATTTGTAATTTTATAGTTTTTCATTTGTATTGTTTTTTGTTTTCTGGGGTTTTTTATTGTTTTAAGGTCTTATTTTGTTCTTAAGGGGAAGGGTCAGGGCTGCCGGGGAGTGGGTCCCAGCCAACAAAATGGCTGGGGTATGTTCCACAGAGGGGGATGCGCTGGGACAACCGATCTCAGTGATCACGGGTAGGAGGAGGAGTTACGCTAAGACCAGACCATGTCATTACAGAGGAGGCAGGTTTAGTCGTTGTCTGAGGACTATCCCTGCCTCCGGGTCTGGTCCTGTCCGGACGGATACTAGAATTAGCAAGGGATACCCACATAGCCTGAAGGTGCTGCTGTGCAATGCCAGGTCAATGATTCATAAGACCACTGCCATCCATGACTTGATCATGGATGGAGGATTTGACCAGGCTTGTGTAACAGAGACTTGGTTGGGTGAAGCAGATGGGCCTGTTCTTGCCGCTGCTTGTCCACCAGGTTTCTCTTACGCACAGCAACCCAGGCCTTGTGGGCGGGGAGGGGGGGTTGCAGTGATTTTTAGGAAGTCATTAGTTTGCACCAGGCGTCCTATTGGGAAGACCCAGTTCTCTGAGTGCATGTTCTGGAAGTTGGGCAATAGGGGCAGTACAGGATTCCTTTTGGTGTACCGACCTCCCCGCTGCACCAAGGATTCCCTGCCCGAGCTGCTTCAGGTCGTGGCGGATGTTCTCCTGGAGACACCTAGTTTGGTTGTCCTAGGGGATTTTAATATCCATGCTGACACGACCTTACAAGGGGCCGCTCGGGACTTCGTGGAAAGCATGGCCTCCATGGGGCTGTCCCTGAATAAGTTTGGCCCAACCCATAGCCGCGGACATGCCTTGGACCTGGTGTTTACCTCCATGGATGTTGGTGTTCTGACACTAAGTAAAAGCGAAACAAAAGAAGTGCCATGGTCAGACCACTTCCTGGTGCAACTTGACTTCTCCGCGACCCTTCCCCTCTGCAGGGAGGTGGGACCGATTCGGATGGTCCGCCCCCGCCACTTAATGGATCCAAATGGTTTCCAGAGAGTGGTAGGGGATGCTTTATCCCATGTTGATGGCCTTTCAGCTGATTCCCTGGTGGCCCGCTGGAATGCGGAGTTAACCAGGGCTATTGACTGTTTGGCTCCGAAGCGCCCTCTCCGATTGCATGGAGCCCGGACAGCCCCGTGGTTTTCCACGGATCTGAGGGCAATGAAACAATCGTTGAGACGGCTAGAGCGCCGGTGGCGGATGACCCATTCTGAAGCTGACCGGACACAGGTTAGAGCTCAGTGTCGAGCCTACCAAGTGGCGGTAGCGACGGCGAAGAAGGCTTTCTTCGCCGCCTCTATTGCATCTGCAGAAAACAGCAGCAGGAGACTTTTTCAGGTGGTCCGCAATTTAGCGGAACCACCTGCTACATCGGGGCCCAGTACGGGCCACATGATCTCCTGCAATGATTTTGCAAAGTTTTTTGCAGATAAAGTCGCTCAGATTCGGGAAGAGGTAGACGCCACTGTGGGAGCAGGGCCGGGGCGGGAGAGTGCTAGAGTCCTGTCTAGTCAAATTGCGTGGGATCAATTCCAATCTGTTACCTCCGAGGATGTGGACAGGCTGCTTGGACGAGTGAAACCAACCACCTGTCTCCTTGATCCTTGCCCATCCTGGCTTATAAAAGCTAGCCGGGAAGGGCTGGGCGATGGGCTTCGTGGGGTGGTGAATGCTTCCCTCCGTGAGGGAGCCTTCCCAGACCCGCTGAAAGAGGCGGTTATTAAACCGCTTCTTAAAAAACCATCTTTAGATGCGGCCACGATGGCCAACTATCGCCCAGTCTCAAATCTTCCATTCTTGGGCAAGGTGATTGAGCGAGTGGTTGCTGAACAACTCCAGGCACGCCTGGAAGAAACGGACCATTTGGATCCCTTCCAATCGGGATTCAGGCCTCATCACGGGACTGAAACTGCCTTGGTCGCACTGGTTGATGATCTCCGGCGGGCTAGGGACAAAGGTGAGAGCTGTTTCCTAGTTCTGCTGGATCTCTCAGCGGCGTTTGATACCATCGACCATAACATCCTTCTGGACCGTCTTGAGGGGCTGGGAGCTGGGGGCACTGTCATACAGTGGTTCCGCTCCTTCCTCCTGGGCCGTGTTCAGAAAGTGGTGGCGAGGGATGAGTGTTCAGACCCCTGGGCTCTCACTTGTGGGGTGCCTCAGGGTTCTGTCCTCTCCCCCATGCTTTTCAACATCTACATGCAGCCGCTGGGAGAGATCATCAGGGGGTTTGGGCTGGGTGTTCATCAGTATGCGGATGATACCCAACTCTACCTCTCTTTCAAATCAGAACCAGTGAAGGCGGTGAAGGTCCTGTGTGAGTGTCTGGAGGCGGTTGGAGGATGGATGGCGGCAAACAGATTGGGATTGAATCCTGACAAGACAGAAGTACTGTTTCTGGGGGACAGGAGGCGGGCAGGTGTGGGGGATTCCCTGGTCCTGAATGGGGTAACCGTGCCCCTGAAGGACCAGGTGCGCAGCCTGGGAGTCATTTTGGACTCACAGCTGTCCATGGAGGCACAGGTTAAATCCGTGTCCAGGGCAGCTGTGTACCAGCTCCATCTGGTACGTAGGCTGAGACCCTATCTGCCCGCGGACTGCCTTGCCAGAGTGGTGCATGCTCTGGTTATCTCCCGCTTGGACTACTGCAATGCGCTCTACGTGGGGCTACCTTTGAAGGTGACCCGGAAACTACAACTAATCCAGAATGCAGCAGCCAGACTGGTGACTGGGAACGGCCGCCGAGACCATATAACACCGGTCTTGAAAGACCTACATTGGCTCCCAGTACGTTTCCGAGCACAATTCAAAGTGTTGGTGCTGACCTTTAAAGCCCTAAACGGCCTCGGTCCAGTATACCTGAAGGAGCGTCTCCACCTCCATCGTTCTACCCGGACACTGAGGTCCAGCACCGAGGGCCTTCTGGCAGTTCCCTCACTACGAGAAGCCAAGTTACAGGGAACCAGGCAGAGGGCCTTCTCGGTAGTGGCGCCCTCCCTGTGGAACGCCCTCCCACCAGATGTCAAAGAGAACAACAACTACCAGACTTTTAGAAGACATCTGAAGGCAGCCCTGTTTAGGGAAGCTTTTAATGTTTGATGTATCATTGTATTTTAATATTCTTTTGGAAGCCGCCCAGAGTGGCTGGGGAAACCCAGCCAGATGGGCGGGGTATAAATAATAAATTATTATTATTATTATTATTATTATTATTATAATTAAAATCCTAACATTTATTAATTTTACCCACATCTATAACAATAATGGGACGCGGGTGGCACTGTGGGTTAAACCACAGAGCCTAGGGCTTGCCGATCAGAAGGTCGGCGGTTCGAATCCCCGCGACAGAGTGAGCTCCCATTGCTCTGTCCCTGCTCTTGCCAAGCTAGCAGTTCGAAAGCACATCAAAGTGCAAGTAGATAAATAGGTACCGCTCCGGAGGGAAGGTAAACAGCGTTTCTGTGCACTGTTCTGGTTCGTCAGAAGCGGTTTAGTCATGCTGGCGACATGACCCAGAAGCTGTATGCCGGCTCCCCCGGCCAATAAAGCTGTTAGTTTCATTCAGCTCCAGCCCTCGAGCTGATACGGCTCATCTTGATCCTGAGCCCAGCAGAGCATAATCCCAGTGTCCGCAAACAAAAGGATGAAGCAGGTATGGCTACATTGCTAATCTTTATTTCTAAGCTATACCGAGAACACACAAATATACATCTTGCCTCTGTGAGAGCAGAGAGCAACTCCAACAAAGGAACGACAGAACAAAGAAAACAGAAAACCAGTGTACGTCACATCCCATCTCCCTTTCCCGTGGGAACCCAACAGTATCTGAACTGTGGAATGAAAACATAGTCCCATGACTTGCAGCTGCCCTTGGGGACTGGGGCCCTTGGGGGATCTGGGTGGGATTCTTGGCAGGCCTGGCAGTGTTTGACCCAGGCCTCTATCTCTCCGTCGATCCCCGGCCACCACACACCACACATAACTCCTGGCAAGGGCCTTCATTCTCACTACCCCTGGGTGTGTGGCGTGTAGGGCTGTGAGGACCCTTTGGCAGAGGGGCTGGGGAACAACGACCCTGCTTCCCCATAACAGGCACCCCTTGTGGGCCGACAGTTCATGTTTGTGGGTTGTGTAGCCGGCGAATTCTGGCCCGGGGCTGCTGCTGGGCCATCCCCTCCACACCCAGTCCAGAACCCGGGAGATGACCCTATCTTTCTTGGAATGGTGTGCAACTTCTTGTGCCTGAATGGGGCGGTCGGGAAGCAGCTCCAGGCTCATAACCTCTTTTGCAGGTGCTGGCTCGGGGCCTGTTTCCGGTAGTGGTAGGCTGCTGAGGGTGTCCGCATGGCCCATCGCCTTCCCAGGGGGGTGAATCAGTGCATACTGGTAGCTGGCAAGGAAAATTGACCACCTGAGGACGCGAGGAGACAGCACTTGGGGGGGGTCTGCTTTTCGGGGGCAAACAAACCAAGCAACGGCTTGTGGTCAGTCACCACGGTAAAGGGCCGCCCGTACAAGAAATCATGGAATTTTTTTACTCCCTTCACGATTGCCAGACCCTCCTTGTCGATTTGCAAGTAGTTCCGCTCGGTTGCGTTGAGTGTCTGGGAAAAGTATGCCACCGGTACCTCTCTTCCATCCGGGAGTTGATGTCCCAGGACAGCGTTGATGCCATAGGGCGAGGCGTCGCATGCTAGCACCACCGGCAGCCTCTCGTCGAAGTGTGCCAAGACCGAATTTGAGACAAGCAAGTCCTTGACTGCCTGGAATGCTGCCTCCTGGCGCTGGCCCCACACCCAAGGGGCCCGCTTGTCCAGGAGTCTATGTAGGGGCTCCGCTACCGCCGCCTTGTGGGGAAGGAAGGAATGGTAAAAGTTCAATAGTCCCAAGAAGGCCTGAAGTTCAGTCTTGCTCTTGGGCGCTGGGGCATAACAAATGGCCCGTACCTTGTCCCCAGTCGGGTGGACCCCTTCTGCATCCACCATAAATCCCAGAAAGTCCACCTGAGGCACTCCTAGTAGACATTTTTCCCACTTCACCTTGAGACCCGCCGTCTGGAAACAGTGCAGAACGGTTTGGAGGCGGTCCTCAAACTCCTCTGGTGTGGGCCCGGCAATCAACACATCATCGAAGAAGGGGGTGACGCCAGGAATCCATTTTAGGAGAGAGTCCATTAGATTCTGGAATATGCCTGGTGCCACGCTGACACCGAATTGCAGCCGCTTTAGCCTGAACGCTCCTCTGTGCGTCACAGTCGTCTGTGCCTCTGCTGTGGCCTCATCTACTGGCAGCTGTTGATATGCTTGGGCCAAGTCCAGCTTGCCAAAAATTTTTGACCCAGCCAGGGTGGCAAGGACATGGCTGACCACTGGCACTGGGTATGCGTGGGCCGTGAGGCCCTTGTTTATGGTACATTTGTAGTCTGCGCAGATGCGGACCGAACCATTAGGCTTGATGGGTGTGACGATTGGGGTTTCCCAGGGGGCACTGGCTATACGGGGTTTCAGGGCGAACGGGACCCGGCGGGCCTTGAGCCTGATAGGTTGTACTGTGGGGTCAAGCTGTAGGGCAATGGTCTACCCTCGATATTGCACCCTGAAGGTCCCCATCCCCATTCTGGGGACCTTATGTTTCTGGAAGTCCCGGAGGGTGAATGGGGCCGGCCTGAGTTTGGGACCCCCACTAGGACACAGTTTCCTTAAGGTCCTTGCCGAGATTATGGATAGAGTTGAACCCGTGTCAAGCTCCATGCAGCACGGGGCCCCCTCTATCTGTACCTCTACATAAATTTTCTCTACGTTGGGGTGGGGCAACTGGTATACCTGGAAGTCCGTGAGCTCCGTCGAGTTGCCTTGGTGTGTTGGGCCCTGGGACCTGGGGCTCTTGGATCGGTCATCTGATGCCTGGCGTCGGGTGGGCCGAGCCCGACACACCTGGGCGATGTGTCCCAATTTTCCGCACTGCCTGCACTCTGCGTTGTGGAAACGGCAGGTCCTCCTCTCGTGACTCTCCACGCAGCTTGCGCAGTTTCCTCCTTCTCGTCGAGGCAGCTGTGGCCTGTGCGCTGCTTGAGTGCACTGCTGTACTCTGTGCACCTCCTCCCTGTCAGATCCTGAGTCGTCGGTGAGGTCTTTGTGGTGGACCCTCGGTTGGGACAGCAGGCTCAGCCGTGCCTCTTGCGTCAACCTCTCGGCAGCTTCTGTTGCCAGGGCCTCCTCCAGAGCGACCTGGAACGTTAGGTCCTTCTTAGCGTAGAGGCGTCGTTGCAGCTTCTCATCCTTCAAGCCTCCGACGAGGCGGTCACGAAGCATGTTCTCCAATTCTGAGAAGTTGCAGAACCGGGCGGCTTGGCGGAGAGAGGTCACAAACCCAGTTATGGTTTCCCCAGGGGCTTGCCGCTTTGCGTAGAAGGCATTTCGACGAGCCACCACTGAGGGCTGCGGCGAAAAGTGCCCCTTCAGCCGTTCCATTATTGTTTTGTATGGAACAGTAGCAACGTCTTCAGGCGCAAGGAGAGCCCGGGCGATTTCAAACGTCTCCTCTCCGCAGACGCTGAAGAATATCGCCCTCTTCTTGGCATCCTCTTCGTCGGTGACCCCTTTGGCTTCTAGGAGGAAGGTGAAACAGGAGGCATACGCTTCCCAGTCTCCGGATGCTGGGTTGAACGGCGATAAGCTGCTGTCGGTTGCCATTCTGAGTTCCTTGGGTCCCGGAGCTGAAGCCTGGATACACGGTGCGAGGCAGCAGTGCGGCAGGGGGCGGTGCTGAGGTACTGTGTGTGGCGGTCAGCTCAGCGGGATCCCATCCTCGTCGCCAGTGAAATATACTCAGAGTTGAGAGTGGATTTCATGCTCTTTATTCAGCTCATAGTGGTGAGGAGGAATGGAAGTCCCCTCAAAGTATCTGCTTTATATACATTATTTACACAATGGGCTGCACGTGATTGGCTAATTCTGGAATTCTCCTGTAGGCCAATCAGGTTGTGGATTCACTTCTATCTGGAGCTGGATTGGGTGGCTCCTGCCGACCAATCATACTGCTGCATTGTTCTAGGACCAATCAGACTGCTGCATTCTGAATCCTATTGTTCTAGGACCAATCAGACTGCTGCATTTTGGATCCTATTGTTCTAGGACCAATCAGACTGCTGCAGTTTGGATCCTATTCAACTCAGTATATAACACTTACACAAACCAGTCTGGCTGGCTGAGGGAAGAGCAGAGCTGTTAGCATAGATGGTCATCAACAACTCCTTGTCCCAGGTGTGACCAGAGACTAGAGATTTGGAAGGTTGCCAGGGTAACTGCTCTGGGACCAGGCAAGGGACTTATGGGAAGAAGAAAGAAGAAGAAAGGGGGAGGATCCATCTTGGCAGGGGTGAAGGAAGGACTGCCTGCACTACTGTGGACCATGCTGTAAGATCTGGACCCCCTCCATTCTAATGGAAGGTGTAAATAGGTGAATAAACCCTATTTCTTAAAGCACAACAGCCTCCGCTGTGTATTCTGTTCTCCAAAGGGACACAGACCCTGTGTGGGCACCTGAGATCCCATGCACTCTTGCCGCAGCTTGGCAGAGAGAGGGACAGGTGCTGGGCTTTTGTAACAATATTCTTGTGAGGAAGCTGGTAAAATGTGGGTTGAATGGGGGAACTGTTAGGTGGTTCTGTAGCTGGTTGACTGACCGAACCCAAAGAGTAATGGTTCCTCAACATTCTGCTTTTGTTTTGTTTTTTAAAGTTTTATTAAGCATAACAACATAATATCAATAAAACATATCATCCAAAAGCCCCCCCCCCCTAGTTTTTTCCCTCCCCTTCCCCCAAAAGAAACCCCCCTCCCCTCCCCCGGACTTCCCTCAGGTCCTCTGTCTGGTTTTTCCATACTTATAATTCTCTGCATATTGTAAAATTGTAAAGATCCTTAACTTATCTGTCTCTGTGTTATTAATAATAAATTTGTGAGTGTTTATTCAAAACCTGCCAAGGAGTCCAATTCATTTTGCTGTTTCTTTAAATACTTTGTAAAAAGTTCCCATTCTTCTTTAAAATCACAGTTGTCCTTGTCCCGCAATTTGTATGTCAATTTCGCCAACTCCACGTAGTCCATCAATTTTTCTTGCCACAGTACTTTAGTCGGGGTTTCTTCATTCTCCCATCCTTGTGCTATTAAGACTCTTGCCGCAATTGTTGCATAAAAATATTCTTAAATTTCTTTGGCAGGTCTTTCCCAACAATCCCTAACAAAAATGCTTCAGGTTTTTTGACAAATGTTAATTGGAACATTTTTTTCAACTCATTATATATCATTTCCCAAAATTTTCTAATCTTACTGCAGTCCCACCGCATGTGATAAAAAGTCCCTTCTTTTTCCTTACATCTCCAACACATGTTTGAACCGGTTTTGTACATCCTTCCTATCTGCACTGGTGTTACATACCATCTATACATCATTTTCATATAATTTTCTTTCAGCAAGGAGCAATCTGTAAATTGTAAGTCAGTTTTCCACAACCTTTCCCAGTCTTCAAACATTATGTTATGACGCCTATCTTGTGCCCATTTAATCATAACTGATTTCACCTCTTCGTCTTTTGTATCCCATTCTAGCAGAATACTATACGCACCTTTCAGCAACTTCACCTTCCCTTCTACGACTTCCTTTTGAAATCTGGAAGTCGTATAACTGAATCCTTTCTTACTGTCATCTTTGTATGTTTCATGTAGTTGCCAATAATGTAACCAGCTCTGAAAATGGTCTTTTATTTCCTCATAATCTCTTAATTTCCATTTTCCTCCTTGAACCTTTAGCAAATCAGCGTAAGTAAGACACTTTCCTTTCTTTCCAAGTGGTTTAAGCAGTAAAGCTTCATGTGGTGAAAGCCACCAAGGAGTCTTCTGTTCTAACAAATCTTTATATCTTTCCCATGCTCTTATTAATGACTTCCTGATTATGTGATTATAAAAACTTTTGTGTACCTTCCCTTTTCCATACCATAGGTATGCGTGCCAGCCAAATCTATTATCATGTCCTTCCAATTCTAATGCTTCTTGCTTTTCCAACTTCAGCCAGTCCCTGATCCATACCAGGCAAGCCACTTCATAATATAATTTAAGATCTGGGAGAGCAAAACCGCCTCTGTCTTTTATATCAGTAAGTATCTTATGTTTTATCCTTGGCCGCTGTGAGGGAAGTGCTGACAAGCTAGCTGAGATAAAACTCCGGGCAAGCAGCCATCTCTGTACACTGATTTATTGCAAAGCTTCAAAGTATTTACAAGAGTTCAAAAGATACACTCCATCTTTATGAGTCAGTTGGATCATCTGATCTTTTCTTTCGCCGCGCCCAGCAGACCCATTTCCGGAGTCCCGCCCTCCTCTTTCCTCTGCTCCGTGAGTGGCTGGTCCCCGGCACTGGCTCACCCCTCCCAGTTTCATTGTCTCCTGACGTTTCTGGCTCATCTTCCTCTGACGTGGAGGAATAGCTGCTGATTAAAGACGTAGGCTCTCTGTAAGTGCCTCTCTGCTCCCCCCTCACCTCTTTCTCAGCCTCCAATTCCCTGACAGTTTTTTACCCCCCCCCCCCGATAAACTTAGACATTTCTCTCTGCCATTTTTTAAAACAATCATCTTTCACAATTACTGGGACTGATTGAAAATGAAATAGCATTTTTGGTAGCACATTCATTTTAACCGCTGCTATTTTTCCTAACAATGAGAGATTCATTCTGCTCCATATTTCTAAATTTCTTTTTATCTCAAGCCAGATTTTTTCATAATTATCTTTGTATATGTTTATATTTCTCAATGTTAACCATATCCCTAAATATTTAACCTTTTTATGGACTTCTATCTCAATGTTTTGCTCTAATTCCTTTTTTTCTTCATCCTTCAAATTTTTAACTAATAATTTTGTTTTATTCCTGTTTAGCTCAAATCCTGCCACTTCCCCAAATTTCTGAATCTTTTCTATTACTTTAGGGAGTGAAGTTTTGGGCTCTTCCACTGTTATCACTAAATCATCTGCATATGCTTTTAACTTAAACTCACTTTTCCCAGTTTTTACACCTGTGATCTCTTTATCTGCTCTTATATTTCTGGCAAGTACTTCCAGCACCAGGATGAACAATAATGGTGATAATGGACAACCTTGTCTGGTTCCTTTTTGTATCTTACATTCATCCGTTATCACCTGATTCATAATTAATTTGGTTTTTTGCTCTGAATAAATTGCTGATATTCCTTTAAAAAATTTAGGGCCGCATTTAATTTCTTCAAGTAACTTTGTCATGAATTTCCAAGAGACGTAGTCAAATGCTTTTTCAGCATCTATAAACATCATTGCTGCTTTCTTTTCATTTTTAACCTCCAGGTATTCTATTATATTCAAGATATTCCTTATATTCGCCTTCATTTGTCTACCTGGAAGAACCCCTGCCTGATCTTGATGTATATACTCATTTAATATTTTTTTTCAATCTATTAGCTAATATGTTTGCAAACAATTTGTAATCGTTGTTTAACAAAGAAATAGGCCTATAATTTTTAATTTGCAGCAAGTCTGCATCTTGTTTTGGAATTATTGTAATATAGGCCTTTTTCCATTTTTCTGGAATTTCACCTGTAATCAATATCTCATTCATGACATCTTTCAAAGGGTTCACTAATTGTTCACTTATTTTTTTGTAACATTTTGCCATAAGTCCATCCGGGCCTGGTGACTTGCCATTTTTTGACCCTTTTATTACCTCTAGCAGTATTTGCGCTGTGATCTGGTAATTAAGAATGTTCCTTTGCTCATCTTTTATATGTGGCATATTACTGCTTCTGATGTACTCTTTTATCCTAAACATTTTTTCTTTCCCTTGTCTGTACAGTTCTGAAAAATATTTAACAAATCCTTCTCTTATTTCCTTCAGCTTGTCTGTGGTCTTTCCATTTATATTAATTTTATTTATGGAGATCCTCTGTTCAATTTTTTTTTAACTGCCAAGCTAACAATTTTCCTGGTTTATTTACATGTTCAAAATATTTTTGTTTCACTCTTTTTATTTTCCACCTAATTTCCTCATTAACTGTCAGGGAACTGCCATCAGTACTGGAGGGAGAGCGCAAAAGCCAGAGGGATTCCAGACAGCGTCCAGGGATCGGGAGAAGCAGCCCATCTTCTGGGGAAGAGAATCAGTGTAGCACCAGTGGAGAAGGGGGGCAGGTGGGGGAAGTGGCGAGGCGGTCCCATGACTCCTTGCCTGGGACCAGCGGGGAGAGTAGGGGTCCTCTGTTGCCCACGCCCTCCCTGTGCAGAAGGCTCTGAAAGGAAGATTTATTGCTCAGATAAATCCTGGAGTCCAGCCCGCTTCGGCTGCGTAGCTCTTGCCAGGCCTCTGCATTCCAAACTCCACATTCCGATGCTCTCAGCAAAGCAGAGATCAGCAGCGGTAAGAGAAAAAACTGCAAAAACTCCAGAGCATTCTTCAGTGTGCTTAAATAAAGTCCACTCAGGATCTTAGCAGCTAAAAGCAGTTTTATTTACAGCAGACTATCCATTATCTATCACAGCGAACAGCATCGTCAAAACACGTCCACTCTCCTCAAAAGCGAAAGTAGAGAGAGAACAAAGGCTTGAGGCTCTCAGAAATGACGAACCTCCCCCCTCCCAACAGTACACTCTGAGCTGTTTAACCCTGTAAGCTCAGGTTCTCCTCACACCCCCTCTCGCCCTGCGCTACTGCGGGGAAAGTAAGTACAGAACTTACCCCCAACTCCAAACCACCACAAAACTCCCCATGACGCTGGAAGCTTAAAGGTTTGGTAAATCCATCGGCCAAGTTACTGTGACTGGCACAGTACTTCAGCCGTATCAAACCTGACTGAACACTCTGACACACATTTTGGAAACGTATGTCCAGATGCTTGGTTCTGGCCTTAAATTGCGCAGATTCAGCCAATTTCAAACAGGGTTGATTGTCCTCCCAAACCGTGATGGGCAAGCTTCAATCCCCATAGATCTCTTGCACCAAGCATCTATAGAACTCTAGTTCCCGGCACAAATCTGACAGTGCACTGAATTCAGCCTCAGTAGAAGACAGCGCAATGAGACTTTGCTTCCGGGACTTCCACCCAACTAGTGACTTCCCAAACTTTACCACCAATCCAGACACAGACTTGCGGTCCTGCGAATTCGCCCAGTCACTGTCCGCATAGCATGTGAGTTTCGCCTCACCTTCAGCTGGCAGCTTAAGACAGAAGTCTTTGGTATGCTGCAGGTAGCGCAGTACCCGCTTGATACCGTGCCAAGCACTCATACTGGGCTTTGATGCTTCCCTACTTAGCAGGTTGGTAGCAAAGGCAATGTCTGGTCTGCTCCATTGGGACAGATACAACAGACTACCTAGAGCTGACTGAAAGAGCTCAGCATTCTCAAACTCAGCACTTTCTGCTTGCTGGCTATCTTTCACGAAGTTCGTCTCCATGGGTGTCCGAACTCCTGCACAATCGGACATTCTGAACTTCTCAAGCAACTGCTCAATCTTGCCTTTCTGACTGAGCAAGAAGCTACCATCCTCAGTTCTCGCTATCTGGACGCCCAGGTAGATCTTTACTGCACCCAGGTTCTTGAGCTGAAACCGTTTCCCAAGCTCTTTGGCAAACTTCTGCACCTGTTTGTCTGCCTTTCCAACATGGATGATGTCATCAACATAAAATAACACCAGTTCCTGTGAGTCTCCTGATCCTCTAAGGAACAGGCAACTGTCAGCAAGACTCTTCCTGAAACCTAGCTTCTCCAAAGCTTCATTCAGGCACAAGTTCCAATTCCTGGCCGATTGCTTCAGGCCGTAAATTGACTTGTGAAGTTTCCACACAGTACCTTGCTCACAGGGACTGCTGCGCTCTGCTGCCCAGGAGGACTCTCCTGTGTGGGTGTCTGAGGGCCCTGCTCCTTCCTGCCACTCACCACCTGGCCCAGGGCGGGGCCTGAAGGACTCACAGGGACTGCTGCGCTCTGCTGCCCAGGAGGACTCTCCTGTGTGAGTGTCTGAGGGCCCTGCTCCTTCCTGCCACTCACCACCTGGCCCAGGGCGGGGCCTGAAGGACTCACAGGGACTGCTGCGCTCTGCTGCCCAGGAGGACTCTCCTGTGTGGGTGTCTGAGGGCCCTGCTCCTTCCTGCCACTCACCACCTGGCCCAGGGCGGGGCCTGAAGGACTCACAGGGACTGCTGCGCTCTGCTGCCCAGGAGGACTCTCCTGTGTGGGTGTCTGAGGGCCCTGCTCCTTCCTGCCACTCACCATCTGGCCCAGAGTGGGGCCTGAGGCCTCATAAGGACTGCTGCGCTCTGCTGCCCAGGAGGACTCTCCTGTGTGAGTGTCTGAGGGCCCTGCTCCTTCCTGCCACTCACCACCTGGCCCAGGGCGGGGCCTGAAGGACTCACAGGGACTGCTGCGCTCTGCTGCCCAGGAGGACTCTCCTGTGTGGGTGTCTGAGGGCCCTGCTCCTTCCTGCCACTCACCACCTGGCCCAGGGCGGGGCCTGAAGGACTCACAGGGACTGCTGCGCTCTGCTGCCCAGGAGGACTCTCCTGTGTGGGTGTCTGAGGGCCCTGCTCCTTCCTGCCACTCACCATCTGGCCCAGAGTGGGGCCTGAGGCCTCATAAGGACTGCTGCGCTCTGCTGCCCAGGAGGACTCTCCTGTGTGGGTGTCTGAGGGCCCTGCTCCTTCCTGCCACTCACCACCTGGCCCAGGGCGGGGCCTGAAGGACTCACAGGGACTGCTGCGCTCTGCTGCCCAGGAGGACTCTCCTGTGTGGGTGTCTGAGGGCCCTGCTCCTTCCTGCCACTCACCACCTGGCCCAGGGCGGGGCCTGAAGGACTCACAGGGACTGCTGCGCTCTGCTGCCCAGGAGGACTCTCCTGTGTGGGTGTCTGAGGGCCCTGCTCCTTCCTGCCACTCACCATCTGGCCCAGAGCGGGGCCTGAGGCCTCATAAGGACTGCTGCGCTCTGCTGCCCAGGAGGACTCTCCTGTGTGGGTGTCTGAGGGCCCTGCTCCTTCCTGCCACTCACCACCTGGCCCAGGGCGGGGCCTGAAGGACTCACAGGGACTGCTGCGCTCTGCTGCCCAGGAGGACTCTCCTGTGTGAGTGTCTGAGGGCCCTGCTCCTTCCTGCCACTCACCACCTGGCCCAGGGCGGGGCCTGACAGGCCTCACAGGGACGGTTGTTGTCATTGCTGCTGCGACCCAGGGGGATCCGGAGGGGCGCAGAGTTTGTTTTAAAATGTTCCTTTTCCTTTCATTTTTTTGTATATGCGGGGACGGGGATGGGGGTGGGATGGATGTTTAGTTGGGAATTTGTTTGATTTTAATGGATTTGTAATTTTTATAGTTTTTCATTTGTATTTTTTTTGTTTTCTGGGGTTTTTTATTGTTTTAAGGTCTTATTTTGTTCTTAAGGGGAAGGGTCAGGGCTGCCGGGGAGTGGGTCCCAGCCAACAAAATGGCTGGGGTATGTTCCACGGAGGGGGATGCGCTGGGACAACCGATCTCAGTGATCACAGGTAGGAGGAGGAGTTACGCTAAGACCAGACCATGTCATTACAGAGGAGGCAGGTTTAGTCGTTGTCTGAGGACTATCCCTGCCTCCGGGTCTGGTCCTGTCCGGACGGATACTAGAATCAGCAAGGGATACCCACATAGCCTGAAGGTGCTGCTGTGCAATGCCAGGTCAATGATTCATAAGACCACTGCCATCCATGACGTGATCATGGATGGAGGATTTGACCTGGCTTGTGTAACAGAGACTTGGTTGGATGAAGCAGGTGGGCCTGTTCTTGCCGCTGCTTGTCCACCAGGTTT
Organism: Podarcis pityusensis; assembly: GCF_964106645.2. Classification (NCBI taxonomy): domain Eukaryota; kingdom Metazoa; phylum Chordata; class Lepidosauria; order Squamata; family Lacertidae; genus Podarcis; species Podarcis pityusensis. The sequence continues at coordinate 22,519,529 of NC_138045.1, forward strand.
CTCTTACGCACAGCAACCCAGGCCCTGTGGGCGGGGAGGGGGGGGTTGCAGTGATTTTTAGGAAGTCATTAGTTTGCACCAGGCATCCTATTGGGAAGACCCAGTTCTCTGAGTGCATGTTCTGGAAGTTGGGCAATAGGGGCAGTACAGGATTCCTTTTGGTGTACCGACCTCCCCGCTGCACCAAGGATTCCCTGCCCGAGCTGCTTCAGGTCGTGGCGGATGTTCTCCTGGAGACACCTAGTTTGGTTGTCCTAGGGGATTTTAACATCCATGCCGACACGACCTTACAAGGGGCCGCTCGGGACTTCGTGGAAAGCATGGCCTCCATGGGGCTGTCCCTGAATAAGTTTGGCCCAACCCATAGCCACGGACATGCCTTGGACCTGGTTTTACCTCCATGGATGTTGGTGTTCTGACACTAAGTAAAAGCGAAACAAAAGAAGTGCCATGGTCAGACCACTTCCTGGTGCAACTTGACTTCTCCGCGACCCTTCCCCTCTGCAGGGAGGTGGGACCAATTCGGATGGTCCGCCCCCGCCACTTAATGGATCCAAATGGTTTCCAGAGAGCGGTAGGGGATGCTTTATCCCATGTTGATGGCCTTTCAGCTGATTCCCTGGTGGCCCGCTGGAATGTGGAGTTAACCAGGGCTATTGACTGTTTGGCTCCGAAGCGCCCTCTCCGATTGCATGGAGCCCGGACGGCCCCGTGGTTTTCCACGAATCTGAGGGCAATGAAACAATCGTTGAGACGGCTAGAGCGCCGGTGGCGGATGACCCATTCTGAAGCTGACCGGACACAGGTTAGAGCTCAGTGTCGAGCCTACCAAGTGGCGGTAGCGACGGCGAAGAAGGCTTTCTTCGCCGCCTCTATTGCATCTGCAGAAAACAGCAGCAGGAGACTTTTTCAGGTGGTCCGCAATTTAGCGGAACCACCTGCTACATCGGGGCCCAATACGGGCCACATGATCTCCTGCAATGATTTTGCAAAGTTTTTTGCAGATAAAGTCGCTCAGATTCGGGAAGAGGTAGACGCCACCGTGGGAGCAGGGCCGGGGCGGGGGAGTGCTAGAGTCCTGTCTAGTCAAATTGTGTGGGATCAATTCCAATCTGTTACCTCCGAGGATGTGGACAGGCTGCTTGGACGAGTGAAACCAACCACCTGTCTCCTTGATCCTTGCCCATCCTGGCTTATAAAATCTAGCCGGGAAGGGCTGGGCGATGGGCTTCGTGGGGTGGTGAATGCTTCCCTCCGTGAGGGAGCCTTCCCAGACCCGCTGAAAGAGGCGGTTATTAAACCGCTTCTTAAAAAACCATCTTTAGATGCGGCCACGATGGCCAACTATCGCCCAGTCTCAAATCTTCCATTCTTGGGCAAGGTGATTGAGCGAGTGGTTGCTGAACAACTCCAGGCACGCCTGGAAGAAGCGGACCATTTGGATCCCTTCCAATCGGGATTCAGGCCTCATCACGGGACTGAAACTGCCTTGGTCGCACTGGTTGATGATCTCCGGCGGGCTAGGGACAAAGGTGAGAGCTGTTTCCTAGTTCTGCTGGATCTCTCAGCGGCGTTTGATACCATCGACCATAACATCCTTCTGGACCGTCTTGAGGGGCTGGGAGCTGGGGGCACTGTCATACAGTGGTTCCGCTCCTTCCTCCTGGGCCGTGTTCAGAAAGTGGTGGTGGGGGATGAGTGTTCAGACCCTTGGGCTCTCACTTGTGGGGTGCCTCAGGGTTCTGTCCTCTCCCCCATGCTCTTTAATATCTATATGAAGCCGCTGGGAGAGATCATCAGGGGGTTTGGACTGGGTGTTCATCAGTATGCAGATGACACCCAGCTCTACCTCTCCTTTAAATCAGAACCAGTGAAGGCGGTGAAGGTCCTGTGTGAGTGTCTGGAGGCGGTTGGAGGATGGATGGCGGCAAACAGATTGAGGTTGAATCCTGACAAGACAGAAGTACTGTTTCTGGGGGACAGGAGGCGGGCAGGTGTGGGGGATTCCCTGGTCCTGAATGGGGTAACCGTGCCCCTGAAGGACCAGGTGCGCAGCCTGGGAGTCATTTTGGAGTCACAGCTGTCCATGGAGGCACAGGTTAAATCCGTGTCCAGGGCAGCTGTGTACCAGCTCCATCTGGTACGTAGGTTGAGACCCTATCTGCCCGCGGACTGCCTCGCCAGAGTGGTGCATGCTCTGGTTATCTCCCGCTTGGACTACTGCAATGCGCTCTACGTGGGGCTACCTTTGAAGGTGACCCAGAAACTACAACTAATCCAGAATGCAGCAGCCAGACTGGTGACTGGGAACGGCCGCCGAGACCATATAACACCGGTCTTGAAAGACCTACATTGGCTCCCAGTACGTTTCCGAGCACAATTCAAAGTGTTGGTGCTGACCTTTAAAGCCCTAAACGGCCTCGGTCCAGTATACCTGAAGGAGCGTCTCCACCTCCATCGTTCTACCCGGACACTGAGGTCCAGCACCGAGGGCCTTCTGGCGGTTCCCTCACTGCGAGAAGCCAAGTTACAGGGAACCAGGCAGAGGGCCTTCTCGGTAGTGGCGCCCTCCCTGTGGAACGCCCTCCCACCAGATGTCAAAGAGAACAACAACTACCAGACTTTTAGAAGACATCTGAAGGCAGCCCTGTTTAGGGAAGCTTTTAATGTTTGATGTATCATAGTATTTTAATATTCTTTTGGAAGCCGCCCAGAGTGGCTGGGGAAACCCAGCCAGATGGGCGGGGTATAAATAATAAATTATTATTATTATATTATTATTATTGCCTTCAAACCCTGGAGGAGGAAGCATGTACAAATCCTCCTGGAGGTCTGAGTTCAAGTAAGCAACATCCACATCAAAGTGATGCACCAGCAAACCTCTTTGTGCAGCAACGGCCAAGACCAAGCGTAGAGGTGGGAGCATAAACTTCCGTATAATGCAACCCCCTGCGCTGCGTGACTCCTCTTGCCACTAATCTGGCCTTATACTGCGGTTCTCCTGTCGCTGTGGGCTTAAGACGGTAAACCCAGCGGCTACCCATGGCCTTTTTGCCCACCGGCAACTTCGTGAGGGAGAACACACCTAGCGACTCCATTGAGTTCATCTCCTTCTGCATCGCCTCATGCCATTTTCTGGCTTCTTCCTGAGGCAGTTTCTGAACATCCTCAAAACTCTCGGGTTCACACTGTGCCATTCCGACCCACACGCTGGTGACGGCAAACCTTTCAGGAGGTTTCCCCTTGGTCGTCCGCGTTGAACGGCGCAGCACTACTTCAGGAACCTCCTCTGACCCACTAGGGCCAGCCAGAACGTCCTTGGCATCAGATGGCTCCCCCTCTGACTTACTGCGCCTTCTGGACTTCTCAGCCGAACCTGTGGGGGAAGATGGAGCACTGCGTTGCTCAATCTTCACAGCCTTGGGAGAAGTTCTCCCCTCTGCCTGCACTGGGTCTGGACTCTGAGCCTCAGTAGCAGGTTCAACCTCTTCCTCTCCTTCATCAGCAGAGTCTAGCAGACTCTCTGACAGGATGTCAGGGTTCCCATGTATCCTTGCCCAGCCACTCTGCTCACAGAATTCAGCACTGTTGCTGAGCAGAATCCTGGACTGATTCCCTGACGGATACGCAAACCTCCACCCCTTGGTCCCTGGCTCATACCCACAAAAAATCATCTTTTGGGACTTGGGTTCACCTTTCTTGCGTTTGGCCTTTGGTATGAGGACCCAAGCCTCACAGCCAAAAACGCGGAAGTAGTGCACTTTCGGTTTCTTTCCGTGCAGCAAGAAGCACGGTGTGTCACCTACCACTGAATTGAACGACCTGTTCAGAATAAAGTTGGCCTTTCGCCAAGCCTCCCCCCAAAAGCGCTGTGGGAGCCCGGCATCAAACAAAAGAGCTGCGGACATCTCCCCTAGCGTCCTGTTCCTGCGTTCCGCGATCCCATTCTGTTGGGGACTGTGTGGAGAAGTCAACCTGTGTTGAATCCCCTTTTTGTGGAAGAAACTTTGCAGTGCAGACCCGGTGAACTCCCCACCGCGATCGCTCTGAAAGTTTTGCACCCGTGTGGAAAACTGCAGTTCCACAGCCGCAATCCAGTCTTTGATTAGCGGCGCAGCTTCATTTTTGTGTCGGAGCGTGAAGGTCCAGGAGTTCCGCGTATGGTCATCAATCAGAACCAGCGCAAATTTGGCTCCGCCCATACTGCTCACAGACATCGGACCACACAAATCTGCATGAATTAACTGAAAAGCCCTAGTGGTCACCCTCTCAGACCTTGGGTATGTGCACGTTTTCACCTTTGCGGACTTGCACGCTCTGCAATCTAGAAACTTAGCACATGATTTCATTTTGCACCCTTGCGTACACTCTGGGATCTTCTTCACTGACCCCCAGGACACGTGTGCCATGCTTCGGTGCCAGAAGTGAGCACACGAATCATGGACTGGAACGTTGGCACACTGTGCTTGAGCCTCTTCCGTGTCATCTGGACCTGCAAAAGAAGCATTGATCACAAACAACTTGTCTTTACATTCAACACTGACTAGGTGCTGTCCATTCTTAGAAATAGAACACTTATTGTTCTCAAAACACACTCTGTAGTTCTCAGCAAGAAGTGCACTGACAGACAGCAACGCGCAGGACAGTCCTGGAACAACAAAAGCCTGGATTGAATCCTGCAAGAAAGAACAAAACAGTGAGCCAGTCTGTGTGAGTGGATGTCGAGTCCCATCTGCTAAACAGACAGTCTTCCCTGAAGTTACAGAGGTGCAGTTCTCCAGGAACCCTGCAGATGGCACTAGATGATGCGACGCACCTGAGTCTATGACAAAAGCCAGCACAGCATCCTGTTGACAACTCTTGACTGCAGCCATAGAGACTGCCAAATGTTTATGTTCAGTGTCTCTGCCAGCTGCCTTCGGCTTGCCTTTCCCACGCTTTGAAGAAGAGCCCTTTATCTGGTTGCTACAGGAGACGGCCTTCAGCTGTTCCTGTGCCTCCACTGGACATTCTCTCACCAGATGGGAGGGGGAGCCACAGCGATAACAGCGGCGACGCGTAGCAACAGCTCTCACAGCTCCCTCTTCAGTCATTCCTTTGTTCCCAGCACCCCCACCTTTGGGTGCACAGCCTGGGCCTGCACGCTCCCCAGCACTCTGGTTGCAGGCCTCTACATCACGTGGCCCCTCGGAGACAAAGCAGCTACTCCCAGCTGTAACTTCAGGAACATGGCCAGCAGCCCCCTCTGGGCTCTCGGCTTCCTCCCTGCTTTCAGCTCTCCCCCGGCCCTGGGCTCCTGCTGAGCTTTCACACAGACTCCTCAGCACCTGCCAGGCGGCCTGAGCCGACTCAACGCCCTCCAGGTGGGGCAACAGCAAAGCGTCCACGCTTGCTTTCAACATGCAGAGCTCTCTTTGCATTCTCTGCTCTCTATCTTCCAGCAAAGCAGCCTCCAGGTCTGCTGCGCCATCTTCAGCAGCAACTGGCATGGGTGGGGCCGGCTCCTTCTGGGCTATACTCCAGAGCCCTGTGGCCAAAAACCACCCCCTTACTCTCCTAACCCAGATATCCCAGGACTGGGTTGTGAGCTTTTCAAATGGGACATCATAAAAGTCCTGGAGCTCAGCCATCTTCTCCCCCGGTGCTCCCATTGGGGCTTTGAAGTACTCACGCGTACCAGCCAGCTTCAAAGGAGAGGCCTCCAGTGGCTCTTTGCAGCACACAGCATTTCAGCCAGTCTCCCTGCTTTTCTCCCAGGCAAAGCCTCAAAGCAGGACTTTTGTCTTCCGGCAGCAAAAACAGCAGCTTCTCAGCTTTCTTAAGCACACAACACTTCAAAGCAGGCTTCAAAGCAGCTTCCTCTAATTGCAGTAACTATCGTCCATAACCTCTGAAAGGAAGATTTATTGCTCAGATAAATCCTGGAGTCCAGCCCGCTTCGGCTGCGTAGCTCTTGCCAGGCCTCTGCATTCCAAACTCCACATTCCGATGCTCTCAGCAAAGCAGAGATCAGCAGCGGTAAGAGAAAAACTGCAAAAACTCCAGAGCATTCTTCAGTATGCTTAAATAAAGTCCACTCAGGATCTTAGCAGCTAAAAGCAGTTTTATTTACAGCAGACTATCCATTATCTATCACAGCGAACAGCATCATGAAAACACGTCCTCTCTGCTCAAAAGCAAAAGTAGAGAGAGAACAAAGGCTTGAGACTCTCGGAAATGACGAACCTCCCCCCTCCCAACAGTTGGCAGGGCGTACACTCTGAGCTGTTTAACCCTGTAAGCTCAGGTTCTCCTCACAAAGGCTTTCGCGCAGAGAGGGTAGGTGGAGACTAGGCGTCAAAGAGCTTCTTTGCTGGAAGAAGTTTAAGAAACACCCACTCACGGATTCTGCCAGCGACTGAGTCAGCCATCGGTGAGTGGCGGTCCGGACAGATAAGGTTCACTTTGGCAGCCCAGCCAGGTGTTTGCACCCAGCCAGGGAAAAAGGTGCCTGCTTACGCACGAGCAACCCCTCAGAAACCATTACAGCAATCCGTGAGTCCCTGACCTTGCTTGTGCGCAGCCCGGGGGAGGCAGCATGATGAGCCAGACAGGACCATCCGGAGAGACAGAGCAAGAAGCCATGGTGCGAGGTCTGGTCGAGAGGAATCGAGACCTGGAGGCACATGTCGCTACCCTGTCGGCACGTCTGGAGGAGAGGCGGGCTCAGGATGTGCAGGTCAGAGCCACCCCGACAGGGAGGAAGGTCCCTGGGCTGGTAAATAAGTTTGGAGGAAAGCCCCAAGACTACAATGCTTTCCGAACGGAAATTCAATACACTTTGGAATTGCAGAAAACTGACTTTGCTGATGACAGGGAGAGGGTGGCGTACATTATTGGACATCTGCAGGATGGGGCGCGGGAATGGATCAGGCCCTTGATGGCGACGGGGAATGATTCATTAAAAGATCTTAAAATTTTTTACCAGGCAATGGACGCAATGTTCTCCAGCGAGGTGGAGCAAAGTGTGACACGGAGGGAGCTGCTGGGGTGCAAGCAGGGGAGCCTGTCCGTCAGAAGCTACTGGTCGCGTTTTGCGATGTTAGTGCACAAGCTCGGGTGGGACCTGGACTCTGAACCCGTGCAAACGCTGTTTGAGGCAGGTTTGAATCCCGAAGTGAAAGACGAGTTGTTCAGAGCGCCCCACCCACGGTCGATGGATGAGCTCACAAAGACTGTGCTTGCGATTGGTGTACGCCAGGAAGCGCGGGCTCAGGAAAAGCGGGAGATAAGGGGGGAGCGTTTCCATGGCAACCGGATTCTGGAGATGCCGAGGGAGCCTTCCCAGGTGGCAGAGCCAATGGAAATTGATGGAGTGCGCGCGCACAAAGTTTCAAACGCTAGAGAAGTCAGGAAAAAGGAGGGGAAGGAGTGGAAAACTACCAAGAAGTGTTTCCTCTGTCAGCGGCCAGGACATTTTGCGAAGGTCTGTCCCCAATGAAAGGCCTGGCAAGGCATGATGGGGACAGCGAAAAATGGCGACGGAGGTAGCAGACTAGCCAGAACCTTCTTCAATTAAGCTTTTAATTAGGTTTTAGCCATCCTCTGACCCCATGTTTATATTTTTAGTTGTCTTTTTGTTTCCTTTGCTTTTAGCCTAATGGTTTATTGTTTTACTGTTTTATTATCTACTGTTTTATGGCTCAACTCGATTTAGCGTAACAAGGAACGCTAAAGAAGATAGATTGCAGTCTTTGCAACTAACGCACAGCTCTCACCCATTGAAGGGAGGCACGAACCCGCTGTATCGTCAAGGCTGAGTAAGACGCGCTTGCCGGAGCTCCCCTTTCCAGTTCATGCTGTAAGTTACTCCGCTCCTATTTTTCTCTGGAAGTTGGCGCGATAACGTTTTGATGATAACGCCAGGAGCTCACCCTGTGGAAGGTTGCAAAGCCAGCGCCATAAATCTCCTTAATGAGCTTCACTAACAACCCGATTAGCTGTAACTTGGGCAGCCACCGGTCGCGCTTCCCTGGCCTTCCACCAGCTCTTGCTTGGCCTTTGAAGGACTCTTAGATAACCGAGCCGCTCAAGGGGTTTAGGCAGTGGCAAGGCTAAACAAGCTACTGGAAGCTAACCGAAAAGGATGTCTTTCTTCTGTCTTACATAGTGCTTTCCCATCAACAAGCCTCGATCCTCAAGGCACGACTCCTGCAACTACAGAGCATACGGTAAACGACGAGTCTATGGACTTGTCGGTTAGTAACACCCCCTCGTATCAAGATTTTCTCTCACAGCGATCTGTAAATTCGCCCCAGCCACTGGCTGCTCCTGTGACATGTGACAACTTGAACCCGAAGTGCAAACAATTAAAAATCACTGCCTTTTTTCACCCTACTGCCCCTTCACGCTGCGTGCACCCCCATTTGGATTTTCCAGGATTAACCACGCAAAAGAAATCATGACTTGAGGGAAACACAAAGCGGCCTCTTACACTACTATCATGGAATGTGGCTGGTATTAAATCCAAACTGACAGATCCATCATTTGTTGCTTATATAAATGGCAGCCACATCCTCCTATTCCAAGAGTCATGGGCCTGTGAGGACTTCTATCTAACAGGATACAAGGGCTTCTACCTGAATGCCACGCAGAATTCGTTATCACATGGTAGACCGCAAGGAGGCTTGGCTACTTTTGTTTCCTTAGCCATAAATCTCCAGGCCGAAAAAATCGACATCCAGTCGTCACTCATGCTGATTATAAAGTTGCAAACAGCAGAGGAAACGATAGTAGTGATCAATGTCTACTTATGTCCAATTTATAAGAGAAATTTGGTTGATCTGAGATGGCAGGAAATTCAAGTGACATTGGAAACGCTTTTTGATAAATACCCCGAAGCCACTTTTCTGTTGGCGGGAGATTTTAACGGACGCCTGTCACACACTGACCAAATCTTATTCTCTAAATTTAGCAAGTACCCTTCTTCACCTCTTATGACTACAGATCTTTTACCAAGGAAATTCAAAGATAACATAGCCACGTACGCAGGTTTCAAATGCAGGCAAACCTTGCTGACCCTCAATTTCCTTCTGCTAAATGGGGCAATCAGCTCGGACTACCCTGCCGAATTCACCTATTGGTCAGGTTCACGTGCATCCACTATTGATTTTGTATGGATCTCTCCTGACCTTACCCCAAAAATATCCAGCTTTAAGGTGGCTTCAAGATTGGAGAGTGACCACTTCCCTCTAGAAATTTCCTTGACTTTGGCTGACAATCTTGATAGGCACTCCTTTGTGCACCTATCAAATGACCATCTGGAGATAAGACCTAGAGCCCTTAAATGGACCTCCAATTCGGCCCAGCAGCTGAACGAACTTCTCTGGTCTGATCAGCTCCAAATAAAAAGAGCTTCCCTTATGCAGGCGGATGAGCCTCTACCAATATATGACGATATAGTAGAACTTCTAAAACCAACACTAGCTCGGTCCCCCACAAAGCAGGGTAAACAGTTTTTCCACAAAAAATGGTTCGATGAGGAATGCAAAAACTTCAAGAATCATCTGTATAATGAATGGCTGGCATACAGAGCATCAAATGACCCCATGCCAAATAATCGTCTTATCACCCTCAGGAGAAGTTATAAAGCCCTACTAAAGGAAAAGAAGCTCGAGGCAGAAAGAAACAATTGGAACAACCTCTTGATAGCTGCAGAGAATAGAAATCCAGCCTCTTTTTGGCAGTTAATTTCCAGATACCTGGGTAGGCCGCTTGCAAGAATAGAACCCCACATCTCAGCGGACACTTGGGAAAGATACTTCGCCGATCTGTATGCAGCTCATGATGCCTGCGGAGATACGGTGGAGCCGGAAACACTGCCCGATTGGGACCCAGTTACATGCCCTGAAGTTGAAACTCTCATAGATCGATTTAAAGCAGGCAAGGCCCCCGGTGATGACCTTATATCCATTGACGTCATCAAAGCAAATAAAGATTGGTGGATCCCACTTTTAGCAGCACTTTACACGCATATAAACAAAACAGCAAAATTCCCCTCAAGCTGGAGCTCTGCGTTGATTGTATTAATACATAAGAAAGGACCACGTACAGAGCCGAGCAACTTTAGGCCAATCAGCTTGCTAAATGTCATTGGGAAGATTTACTCGGGGTACCTGCTAAACAAACTATCGAAATGGATGGAGGACGACAATATCATTGCCGATGAACAGGCGGGTTTTCGCCCTGGAAGATCCACCACAGACCAAATACTAACCTTGAATCACCTGGTGGAAAAGTATGCCGGCAAAGCCCCAAAGGTTCTTCATGTGGCTTTTATTGACCTTAAGCAGGCATTTGATCGAATCTCTAGAAAGCAGCTATGGACAAAACTGGCTGCTACAAAGATCGATCGCCGTCTCCTTCATCTGATTATCAGCCTCCATACAAACACCTTTCTGAGAATCAGGCTAGACAATAAAGGCCTAGTCTCCAACCCTGTTACCACCACCAGAGGGGTAAGACAGGGTTGTCTATTGGCCCCAGCATTGTTTAATTTTTACATTAACTCACTGGTGACTCACATGGCCAATGATGCTTTCCACCCCCCCAAATTAGCAGGCCGACCTCTGAACGTTCTTCTGTATGCGGACGCCGCCGCACTTCTTGCCAGATCCCCTATTGGACTGAGGAGAATGTTGCAAGCGCTACATGAATACTGTGATCAGCATGAGCTCCAACCCAACTATGCTAAGACCAAGATCATGGTCTTCTCTGCCCGACCGAGACTCCATCGATGGTTGATGAACGGGACCCCCCTAGAGCAGGTTAACTGCTTTAAATATCTGGGACAAGTAATACGGTCAAATATGTCTTTTCTGGCCCATAGAGACTATATAACAACTAACGCATCTAAAGCAGCCATCCAGATTAGATCTCTATATGCTAAGAATCAGGCTCAATCAGTGAAGATAGCTTTGAGACTCTTTCAAATGAAAGTCCTCCCCCTTCTTTTGGTGGGCATCTCTTTAGGCTCCCGTAGGGATTTTTTGAAACTGGATTCTATCCAAACGAGATTCCTTAGAGCCATCCTTAGGATTCCCCCCTCGGTAGCGGGTGCGGTTATGAGATTAGAGGTCGGCTGGCAAGCCCTACGGTATGTGGCCTTGAAGACGAAGCTCTGGCTATGGCTCAAGCTTTGTTTTAAACCAGTGGGTATTGCCCCCTTGATATTGAGGGACGATTTCCAATCATCGTGGGAAAGGGAGGTCATTAATGAGGTTCAATCCTGCGGATTGTCTCACCTCTACTTTGAGTCTATGACGTACAATCAAGCTAGAGCTGTGATCTCCCGGAGACTGAGTGACGTTGCCAGACAAGAGGACATAGCCCAGGTAAAACCAGGGATGTTCCTAGGGGACCAGATTTATCGGACCATACCAGCCCCCTACCTTGCAGAAATCCATTATGTGGAATACCGTAGACTTCTTACAGCGGCTAGATTAAATGTCCTTGACTCTGCGATATTGTGGGGAAGGTACAGGGGGGTACCATACGCCCAGAGAACCTGTCATTGTGCCATGGGTGTGGTTGAGTCCACTGAACATATTCTTTTGACTTGCCCTTCTTATGCAGAGCTTAGACAAAATTTTATAGACCCTCTCCTATGTCAATTCAGCTTCCTACCCGGAGAAAACCAGGTTTTACACTTGCTGAATAACGCCACTAGAGCTATACCTTTCTTGGTGGCCAAATTTCTCTTTTTAGCTTTTAAGCGTCACAAGACTATAATTGACTGTATTGATATGGGGCTATCTGTTTAGCCCATTTTAGTGTTGGCTAAGTTTTAAAATCTTCCTGGATGTTTTAACTGTGTATTGATAAAATGTACTTTTTTCTGACTGACGGTCGAATAAAAATGATGATGATGATGATGATGATGGGGACAGCAGGCCACGACGAGAAGGGTGAGGACGGGCCAGTGCAGGGAAACGAGAAAGCCTGGCTGCTGACCAGCAGGGGCAGCAGCCAGGCCAGCGACCAATAGAAGTGCCCCGGCCTAACCCTCCCAACGCAGCTATAGCCATTGAAGTGGTGCTAGAACTCCCAAATGGGCACCCAGTCAAGGTGAATGGTCTGCTGGATTCTGGCTCCTCATGTAATTTCTTCAGTAGAGACTTCGCCCTGGAGCACCAGCTCCACCTGTTGCCACGTGGCCACGCTGGCGGGACCCCCAATAATACTAGGAATGAGCTGGCTGGCACTACATGACCCAGTGGTGTCATGGCATCAGCGGTCGCTCACCTTTGGGTCAGCTTACTGCTTAGAAAACTGCCTGGGAGGAAAGGAACCAAGAATGACTGTGGCTAGGGTGGCTGGGGTGGCCCTGGAGGAAAAGGGACGGGTGCCACCGCAATATGCTGATTTGAAGGCGGTCTTCAGCGAGAGAGAGGCGGATAGACTGCCCCCCCACAGACCATATGACTGCCAAATCAACCTGCTTCCGGGGGCCCAGTTACCGGTGGGTAAGCTGTATGCCATGTCCGACCGGGAGATGGAGGAGTTGAGGCAGTTTATTGACAAGAACTTGAAGAGGGGCTTCATAAGGGAATCGAAGGCGGTGAGGCAGAGTCCAGTGTTCTTTGTGGACAAAAAATTGACCAATCAGCCCAGATTGGTGGTGGATTACCGCCGTTTGAATTTGGTGTCAGAACCTGTCACTTTCCCAATGCCCAGAATCGACGATATTCTGACACGTGTGAGGCAGGGAAAGATTTTTACCAAGCTGGACCTAAGGGGGGCATACAATCTAATTAGAATACGGGAGGGGGACGAATGGAAAACGACCATGTTCACCCACCTGGGGGCTTTTGAGTATTTAGTTATGCCATTTGGATTACAATCGGGATCCGCCTGCTTTCAATCCTTCATGCACCATGTGTTGGGGCCCCTGCTGTACAAGAATTGCGTGGCCTTTATGGATGACATCTTAATCTATTCGGAGAATGAAGCGCAACACGTCAAAGACGTCAGGGAGGTGCTACAGAGATTGAAGAAGCATCAGTTGTGGGTCAAGCTGGAAAAATGCCAATTCCACGCCCGGGAGGTCGAGTTCCTGGGATACAGGTTGTCAGACAAGGGACTGGCCATGGACCCAGGCAAGGTGGAGGCAGTGCTGGAATGGAAAAGCCCCCAAAACCAGGAAGGGTGTGCAGAGGTTCCTAGGCTTCAGCAACTTCTACAGGAAGTTCATAAAGAACTTCGCCCACTTGACAGCACCCATAACGGATTGTTTTGGTCGGGTGGCTGGATTTAAACTAAATAAACAGAAAACTAAGGTTTTGGGGAAAAATTTGACTGATACAGAGTCAGAACGGTTTCAGAATGAGACGGAACTTAATGTGGTTAAAAAAGTAAAATACCTAGGGGTAAACATAACAGTAAAAAATCTAAGTCTATTTAAGGACAATTATGAAAAATGCTGGACAGAAATCAAGAGAGACTTAGATAGTTGGTCAAAATTGAAACTTTCTTTGTTAGGCCGAATTGCTGCAATCAAGATGAATGTATTGCCAAGGATGTTGTTTTTATTTCAAACACTTCAGGTTCTGGACAAAACGGAGTGCTTTCAGAAGTGGCAGAGAGACATTTCTAAGTTTGTCTGGCAGGGCAAAAAGCCCAGAATTAAGTTTAAGATACTAACCGATGCAAAACAAAGAGGGGGCTTCGCCCTGCCAGACTTAAAGTTGTATTATGAAGCCGCAGCGTTTTGCTGGCTAAAAGACTGGCTACTTCTTGAAGACACTGATGTGTTAGATTTGGAAGGGTTTAACAATGCCTTTGGATGGCATGCATATTTATGGTATGACAAGGTTAAAGCAAATAAGGCCTTTAAGAACCATATTGTCAGAAAATCATTGTTTAATGTCTGGACAAAATATAAAGACTTGCTGGAAAATAAAACACCAAGGTGGCTTTCACCTTTGGAAGCCAAGGCCCGAAAAAGACCCAATATGGAGGCTAAATGGCCAAAATATTGGGAAATACTAGAAAAGGATGGAGACAATTGGAAATTGCAGAGTTTGGAGAAAATGAAAGACAAAGTGCGAGATTGGTTACATTACGCTCAGATTAAAGAAGTTTTTAAAAATGATAAGAAACTAGGGTTCCAGGTGGAGAAGTCGAAATTGGAAACAGAATTGCTAGAACCAAAGATTAAGGTACTTTCAAGGATGTATAACTTGCTGTTGAAATGGAATACACAAGATGAAATGGTTAAATCGGCTATGATAAGGTGGGCACAGGACATTGGGCATAATATCATGTTTGAGGACTGGGAGAGGTTGTGGAGTAATGGATTGAAATTTACTGCATGTAACGCTCTGAAAGAAAATGTAATGAAAATGATTTATAGATGGTATATGACCCCAGTCAAACTTGCCAAAATTTACCACCTGTCTGATAATAAGTGTTGGAAATGTAGAGAGTGTGAGGGAACGTTCTTCCACCTCTGGTGGACTTGCCCTAAAGTGAAGGCGTTCTGGGAAATGATTTATAATGAATTGAAAAAGGTATTTAAATATACCTTCACTAAGAAACCAGAGGCTTTCCTTTTGGGTATTGTCGGCCAAGGGGTGGCAAAGAAGGACCAGACATTTTTTATGTATGCAACAACAGCAGCAAGGATACTTCTCGCCAAACATTGGAAAACTCAAGATTTACCCACACTGGAAGAATGGCAGATACAACTGATAGACTACATGGAACTGGCTGAAATGACCGGCAGAATCCGTGACCTGGGAGAAGAGAGGATTGAGGAGGACTGGAAGAAATTTAAGAACTATTTACAAAAGTATTGTAATTTGAGTGAATGCTAAATAAGATGCTAGATTAAAATAACTGAGCATCACTAAATTTAGAAGTTTTTAAGAAAATAAGTAAGACTGTGAAAATTTAGCTCCTTCCGAGAATTATAAGATTATGAAATATAGAAGGGATATAAGAATTTAAATAAGATGATAAATTGCTGACAAAATGTTATAACGATGAAAGTGGGAGCGGGAGATGTGAGGAAGTCCAAAGAAAATGTGAAAATATGTTAAGATAAATGTTATATTGTTTATTATGTTTATTTTTATTGTAAAACCCAATAAATTGCTTTAAAAAAAAAAGAGAAACTGAAGAAGGCGTTCGCCTCGGAAGAACAGCTCCTGCACGTGGATCTGGAGAAGCCCATGAGACTGGAGACGGACGCATCCGACCGCGCGATTGGAGCAGTATTGTTGCAACCCGGGTCCGAGGAGAACTGGAGACCGTGTGCCTTTTTCTCTAGGAAGCTGAGCAAGTCGGAGCAAAACTACACGGTGTATGACCGAGAACTGCTCTCAATTTACGCGGCATTTCGTCAATGGAGACACCTTTTGATAGGGGTGCGGCACAAGATCCAGGTCCGAACTGACCACAAGAACCTGGAATACTGGCAGACCGCGCGAGTGCTTAACCAGAGACAGATCAGATGGTCCCAGGAGTTCACCAAGTTTTTCTTCGAGATACAATACGTGCCGGGAGGGGAAAGTGTTAGGGCGGATGCACTCTCCAGGAAACCGGAATACATGGAGGGGGAAGGGCCTCCGGAGGCCAGGCACGTGTTCCCCGAGGACCGGTGTGTGTGGGGGGGAGCGTTGGTAGGTAAACGAGAGCTAGCAGGGCTCACCAGAGACGATGAGTTTGCTCAGACTAAAATCAGGGAGCTCAGAGGTGGAAAGGAAGACAATGGGGGGTTTGAGGAAAAGGAAGGGCTACTGTACTACAAGGGGGCGCTGTATGTACCAGGAGAGACATTGAGGGATAAGATACTTAGGCAGCTCCATGACAACCCAACACCTGGGCACTTTGGACAGCACAAGACCATGCTACTAGTCACCAGGCAGTTCTGGTGGTCAAAGGTGAGGGAGGACGTACGAGAATATGTACGAGGGTGCGACCAGTGCCAGAGGGCAACGGGGGAAAGGACTGCCCCCGCAGGGTTACTTTTTTTTAAAAAAAATGATATTTATTAAAAGTTTAAGAATTACCGAAAAAAGAGAAAAAGAAAACAACAAAAAATTTGACAAAACATACATTACAATACATAAAAAGAAAAACATAAAAAACAATACAACAATACAGCAAAAAAACCCCAATAACATTAAAACACACATCCAATGTTCCATATCTTTATCTTTCATTTACTTGATTCATCGACCTCCTCACACCTCCCTTTTTGTATTCTAATTTAATTAATTGTTTCAGCAAATTCTTTCCATCTTTCTCAATTTTTGTTATATAATTTATCTTAACGATCTAACCTTTTAATTAACTCAACAAATCCTTTCCATCTTTCACTATATTCTGTCATTCAATTTACCTTAATTTATTTAACCTTATCTTACCATAAAAAAACCTTAAAACTTAAAACTTAATACTTATTTGTACATAACTCCTTATATCATTTCTACTAAAGCCAAATAGTTTCATTCCAACATTTTTCCTAATACTCGTTAATTTTACACTAATTCTCAAAATAATTTTTTTAAAAACTTTCTTCCAATCTTCATCCAATGTCTCTTCTTCCTGGTCTCGGGTTTTGTCAGTCCTTCTTGTCCATTCCATCTAGTCCATGTCCATCTTTTCCATGTCCCTTCTGCAGATCTTCTTCTTGTTTATACCTGCACTTTACTTTGTCTTTTGTTGATCTTTTTCTTAATTTCTTAATTTCTTTCCTTTCCCATTGGGGGGTAGGTCTCAGGAGGACTCCAATCCAAAAATATCTCCATCTCCCCTCAGCAGATCAACCCATTCCCCACAGTCCCATTCCCCACAGTCAACACTGTAATCCAGGAAGTATTTAAAAGCATGTTTCAAAGTCCTTCCAAAATTAAGAGCCCTCACAACTCCAGACCCCCCCTGGTCCACTCCAGATTCAAACTTCAAGAACAGCGGCTTATGCTCCTGCAAGGCCTCGGATCTCTCCATTTGTGTTACTTGAGGTTCAATAGCAACCTCCTCCATTATCTTCTGCACTTGCGCTTGCCCTGTCAAAACAAGTTCCTGGGCTGGTTCCTGAATGGTTTCTATATGGGTATTCGCCGTTTGTCCAAAGTTTTTAACTGCAACAGTCATCAAATCCATCTTCTCATGCATCTGCTCCAGCAAAGCGCTTGTCTTGCAAAAAGCAAGCACCAAAACTTCTTCTAAACACATTTTTATTCAAGGTCAGAGTCTGGTCTCACGATCCTAATCTTACAGCTGTGAAATCCCCAGATCGACTCCGGCAACAAATTAACAAGCTCCCTCTAGAGGAGACAATTTCTATTTGTATCCATCTTTTGAAAGCAGGACCAACAAAAGAAAATTACTTTCATTTTTCAAATTTTTTGTTTCTTTTGAATGCAAGAAGCAACATTGGAGTCAATTTGTTTCTCTTTTTTTACTATCTGTCAAAAGACGTTCCATTCACAGTCGATGAACTTCCTCATAAATTTCTGTCTCTGACACCCCTTTCCCAGGTCTGAGATGGTGGAAGTTTATCTTTCTTTACTCTCTCTCCTGCAGGCTTAAACAGTCAAAAATTCCCCCCCTTTTCTCCTGCTTCCAAGAGGGGTTTTGGTGGTAATAACTGAAGGAAATTTAGACCTTTATATACGACTTTCCAGACTTTAGCTTACAAAGTTTTTGCTTCAATCTAATTACAAAAACGGGAGGCGGACTTCCTGTTTAGAGCCTTCCCGCTTTAGTGCCAAATTAAAATGTTTCTTAATCCAATTTTCCGTTCTACTCACGGGTACTTGTTTAGAGTCCAATTGTCCACAGGAAAAAGTCAGCGCTCTCCGGCAACGGCTGTGTGGCTTCACTCCGTAAAAGTAGCGGTTGATTCAAAACACCGCGCCACTCACCCCACGTCGCTTCGGATCCCCAAAAAAGGGTTTCCCTGCGGGTAGGGGAGGCGCTCCTGGTGTCAGCCGAATCCCATTTTCCCAGGCTTCCTCCGCCTGGGATTTTTAGAGGGTCTCCGCCTTCGCCGCGGCGGCAAGACCCGATTTTCACGGAGCGGGTTCCTCTCGGTCAGAGGAACTCTGCCATTGCCAATGGCGCTAACCCGGAAGTCCTGCCCCCGCAGGGTTACTGGAACCCTTACCAACGCTGGAAAGGCCCTGGGAGGTGGTGTCCATTGATTTTATGACAGATCTGCCCAAGTCAAGGGGAAAGACAGCGGTCATGGTAGTGGTCGATCTGCTGACTAAAATGTGCCATTTCCTAGCGTGTTCGCATGCAGTGTCGGCAGAGGAGACAGCCAGGCTGTTTGTGGACCACGTTTTTAGGCTGCATGGCACCCCATTGAGGGTAATATCAGATCGCAGAAAACAATTTACTTCCTTGTTCCGGCGGAGGCTCATGAGCTTGCTGAAGGTCGAGGTGAGCTTCTCGACGGCGAGGCACCCAGAAACCAACGGACAGGCCGAAAGAGTAAACAGTATATCTGAAAGAGATTGATTTATTGCTCAGATAAATCCTGGCGTCCAGCCCGCTTCGGCTGCGTAGCTCTTGCCAGGCCTCTGCATTCCAAACTCCACATTCCGATGCTCTGAGCAAAAGCAGAAATCAGCAGCGGTAAGAGAAAGCTGCAAAAAACTCCAGTGCATGCTTCAGTGTGCTTAAATAAAGTCCACTCAGGATCTTAGCAGCTAAAAGCAGTTTTATTTACAGCAGACTATCCATTATCTATCACAGCGAACAGCATCGTCAAAACACGTCCACTCTCCTCAAAAGCGAAAGTAGAGAGAGACAAAGGCTGGAGGCTCTCGGAAATGACGAACCTCCCCCCTCCCAACAGTAGGCAGGGCGTACACTCTAAGCTGTTTAACCCTGTAAGCTCAGGTTCTCCTCACACCCCCTCTCGCCCTGCACTACTGTGGGGAAAGTAAGTACAGAACTTACCCCCAACTCCAAACCACCACAAAACTCCCCATGACGCTGGAAGCTTAAAGGTTTGGTAAATCCATCGGCCAAGTTACTGTGACTGGCACAGTACTTCAGCCGTATCAAACCTGACTGAACACTCTGACACACATTTTGGAAACGTATGTCCAGATGCTTGGTTCTGGCCTTAAATTGCGCAGATTCAGCCAATTTCAAACAAGGTTGATTGTCCTCCCAAACCGTGATGGGCAAGCTACAATCCCCATAGATCTCTTGCACCAAGCATCTATAGAACTCTAGTTCCCGGCACAAATCTGACAGTGCACTGAATTCAGCCTCAGTAGAAGACAGCGCAATGAGACTTTGCTTCCGGGACTTCCACCCAACTAGTGACTTCCTAAACTTTACCACCAACCCAGACACAGACTTGCGGTCCTGCGAATTCGCCCAGTCACTGTCCGCATAGCATGTGAGTTTCGCCTCACCTTCAGCTGGCAGCTTAAGACAGAAGTCTTTGGTATGCTGCAGGTAGCGCAGTACCCGCTTGATACCGTGCCAAGCACTCACACTGGGCTTTGACGCTTCCCTACTTAGCAGGTTGGTAGCAAAGGCAATGTCTGGTCTGCTCCATTGGGACAGATACAACAGACTACCTAGAGCTGACTGAAAGAGCTCAGCATTCTCAAACTCAGCACTTTCTGCTTGCTGGCTATCTTTCACGAAGTTCGTCTCCATGGGTGTCCGAACTCCTGCACAATCGGACATTCTGAACTTCTCAAGCAACTGCTCAATCTTGCCATTCTGACTGAGCAAGAAGCTACCATCCTCAGTTCTCGCTATCTGGACGCCCAGGTAGATCTTTACTGCACCCAGGTTCTTGAGCTGAAACCGTTTCCCAAGCTCTTTGGCAAACTTCTGCACCTGTTTGTCTGCCTTTCCAACATGGATGATGTCATCAACATAAAATAACACCAGTTCCTGTGAGTCTCCTGATCCTCTAAGGAACAGGCAACTGTCAGCAAGACTCTTCCTGAAACCTAGCTTCTCCAAAGCTTCATTCAGGCACAAGTTCCAATTCCTGGCCGATTGCTTCAGGCCGTAAATTGACTTGTGAAGTTTCCACACAGTACCTTGCTCATTGCCCTCAAACCCTGGAGGAGGAAGCATGTACAAATCCTCCTGGAGGTCTGAGTTCAAGTAAGCAACATCCACATCAAAATGATGCACCAGCAACCCTCTTTGTGCAGCAATGGCCAAGACCAAGTGTAGAGATTCACTCCTACAGGTGGGAGCATAAACTTCCTGCAACCCCCTGCGCTGCGTGAATCCTCTCGCCAGTAATCTGGCCTTATACTGCGGTTCTCCTGTCACTGTGGGCTTAAGACGGTAAACCCAGCGGCTGCCCACGGCCTGTTTGCCCACCGGCAACTTCATGAGGGAGAACACACCTAGAGACTCCATTGAGCTCATTTCCTTCTGCATCGCCTCATGCCATTTCCTGGCTTCTTCCTGAGGCAGTTTCTGAACATCCTCAAAACTCTCGGGTTCACACTGTGCCATTCCAACCCACACGCTAGTGACGGCAAACCTTTCAGGAGGTTTCCCCTTGGTCGTCCGAGCTGATCGGCGCAGCACTACTTCAGGAACCCCCTCTGACCCACTAGGGCCAGCCAGAACGTCCTTGGCATCAGATGGCTCCCCCTCTGACTTACTGCGCCTTCTGGACTTCTTAGCCGAACCTGTGGGGGAAGATGGAGCACTGTGTTGCTCAATCTTCACAGCCTTGGGAGAAGTTCAATAAAAGTCTTTGGTAGTTTACCTTCTTTTGTCTCTTTCCCCCCTGTCTGATCTATCTTTATCTAGAGATGGAATTCCATTTAGGTCCCCCATTAAGATCATATTTTGATCTGCAAATTCGAGTAGTTCTTTTTCTAATTTTTTAAAATTAGATTGCTTTTTTGTCATTGGGTACATAAATGCCAACCAATATCACTTTCTCTCCCTGAATTTTAATTTGTATTACTAAAATTCTGCCTTTTTCATCCTTATGAATCAATTTGGGTTCAAGTGCAGGATTAATGTAAAAAACTACTCTTCTCTTTTTTGTTTTATCTAATGAGATGAAGTCCATACCTACTTTTTTATTAATTAGGACTCTTTAATGTTTTTTTGCAATTTGTGTTTCTTGGAGACAGATTATATCTAATTTCTGCTTTGCTATTACATGCTCAATCCGTGTGGCGTTTGGCTTTACAGTTTAATCCGTTAACGTTCCAACTCAATATTTTAAGATTGGCCATTGTCAGAGTCAGTTACAATATCTGTTTTTTTGGACATTGCCCCTTCCAGTGCTAGCTGCTCTAAAGCAGCTCTTTGTTCTGCTACTGGGTCCCCCCTGTCTTGTTTTGGGTCTAAGTCTCTCTTGTGTTTTTCAAAGAACTCTCTTGCTTGGAATTCCGATGTTAGCCTGTATCTCTTTTTCATAAATGTGAAGGATATGCCTTCTGGGAATTCCCATTTATATCTGATGTCAGCTCTCCTGAGTGCCGTTGTTAAAAACCTATATCTAATCCTTCTAAGTCTCAATTTCAGTGGAATTTCCCCAAAAATGTCCACTTTCTGACCAGCAACCACGAGATTGTCTTTAAAACTCTTTTGAAGGTTTGCATCCTTCATTTTTTTATATACTAATGTTAATAAGACATCTGCTGGCTGCCTTCGCTCTCTGCTTTCGCATGTCCTAATTCTAAAACAGCTCTCTGAAAGTCCATCCAGCCAATCCCTCCCTTCTCCCATCCACTCCGAGATTGTCTGTGTGACATATGTTTCCAGGTTTGAATCTGTATCAAATTCTGGAAATCCCCTTAATCTTAATGTCCTATCTCTTTCCCTTAACTGCAAAAGGAGAATCTGATCCTCCAGTTCATTCTGCTTCCCTTGAACCCCTTCCAAAGTCCCCTTCATCCCTTTTTGTTCCTCTCTCAATTCTCCTATCTCCACTTTGGTCTTTTCCAATTTATCTACTGTCAGCTTTGTTCTGAAGCTGACAGGCTGGGAATGAGAACAGACAAAGAGAGATAAGGACACTGGAATGTGAGCTGGAATGTGAGAAGGAGGAGGGGCAGCCTAGCGGCATGGCTTCAGAGAGCAGGCAGCAGATAGCAATGGTAATCTGATCCTGGAGCATAGTGACCAAGGAAGGGGGAGCCAGAGCAGGGATACACAAAATACCAATCTTAGCTCAGAAACAGATGGAGAGAGGCCAGGAATAGCCAGCCCAAAAACTCGAAGGCACGAAAAGGTCAGTGAGAGGAGGGGAAAAGAACGGAAGCAAAAGGGTTTTTTCCCCTGTCGGAAGAAGAGGAAGGGGCGGAGTTTAGACTCGGCAACTGCAAACTTCGAATCAGACACGGAGTGAAGGAGCTCCGGAGTGATTTATGTGTTTGAGCAATAAACCTGAGATAATTACTACCGGTGTCTCACTTCTGTGGGAGAGCCAAGCCATTACATCTACTTTGGTTTCCAACTTGTTGACTTTATCTCCCAGTATCCCAAATTGTTCTTTCAGAACTCTGTTTGAATTTTCAATATCTCTATGGACTTGTTCAATCAGTGTTTGATTGGCTTTTTCCATATCGCTATGGAACTGTTGTGTAAGATTTTGCATCGATTGAACCATTTCTTTCCTAAATTCCAAAATTTGCTGTGCAAGCAAATCTGTCTGTTCTCTTCCCCCCTCCCCCTTATCAGGCAATTCTTCCTGAACACTAGCCCGTCTAGTCGCGGCCGCAGCTGCAGCTTTTCAAGTTGTTGCTCCTTCCTTCTCCACCATATCAGTTAGTTCCCAGTGTTATTTGAGTTATTCAAGGTCACACCTACAAGTTCCAACTCTGTCTGACCGTGAGATTGTTTTCCCCCCTCCAAGCTTGTTTCCCAGTTTCTCTTTCCCTTTTGTCTGCCTTCTCCCTCCCCACTGCATCGTATATTACTATCATACAATATCACAAAGAAATAGCAAAGAGGAAAAAAGACATCCAATAAAATTGAGAAACATAAAATGTACAATTATAAGGGAGAGAGAAATGAGAAACAAAATTAAAAAGTCCAATGACAGAAAGTCAGAACAGTACTATTCCAGTTTCATGTCTTTAAGGGCAAAATTGTACTTAGTTTGTACTTAACTGCTTATATTGTCTCAAAAAAACTGCGATAGATCCAAAAACTGTATCTCCACTTTGATCCTTACTGTAATCCCATGGCATGTTTAATTTGGTGTTTAAATCACAAGCATGCTGGAGTTCCAGTTGGTACGTCTTTCTTTGCAGGCACTTATTGTGGGGCAATAAGGTTGCTTTGAGAGCTATTCCAGGCTCTTTCCACTTCCTGAGGTTTCCCCTCAATAGCACCAAGAGTTCCCTGCTAGCTCCCTCTTATATCTCCAAGCCCCAAAGTCTGGGGTTTTTCCTTTCCCCTTTTCTTCTGCGCCCCCAATTTCCAAAAGACTGTCTAAACTGTTCAAATTCCTCCAGCTTACATATCCTTTTTGTTCCAAAGGACAGCTTGATACAGTAATTTCTAACTTGTATCCCAAAGAAGGAAACAGTTCCCAAAGTCAGAGCCAATTTGTAACTAAGTCTCCATGACTGTCAGCAGTTCACTGTCTCCCATTCACAAAAACGTCTCTTGCAGAGCCAGTCCACAGAAACCTGACTTCCTGTTTGGCTTCCGTTTCACCAAATTAATTAATTTAGACCTAATTCCTTTCTTTACGAACTTTATTTGGCTTTTACCTCTAAGTGGAAGATCCGCTGCTTCTGGTGACGGAATGTGGCTTCGGCAATAGAGTGTGTTGGAGCCGTGAGCGAACTCAAGCCTCTTCCCTTTCCCCCGTGTGCAAAGCGGCAAGCGGGGGGTTCAGGAGGCGAGTTTCTCCACTTCTGATGGACCCCTGGGATCCCCACTCTTCCGTGGGGGGTTTTTTGGGGGTGCGCTGACCCCTGGCGATCACCCTCAGGCTCTATTTACCTTAAACCGTGCCGTCTCTTATGCGGACGACACAGAGTTCACTGCCATTTCCTCCGCAGCGGACCGGAAGTCCGGTTCCTCAACATTCTGGATAAAAGTTGCAAGTGGGGTGCTGCAGGGTTCTGTCCTGGGCCTATTGTTGTTTAATGTCTTTATAAACAACTTGGGTGAAGGAATTGAAGGGATGCTCATCAGATTTGCAGATAACACCAAACTGGGAGGGGTAGCTTTACCTTCTTCTTTTTTTTTTTAATATTTTTATTGATTTTTTAACACTTAATTAACACATACAAAACACAATACAATAACAAACAAACACATAAACATGTAAAATTTCAAATCCTTCTTTTCATAACCCTATTCTCTCCGACTTCCCCATACCCTCCCTTTCTGCATCCCTGTTTTCAAATTTCTTCCAGCAAATCCTCTCTTCAAATTTTAATTAATTGACCTTTAAACCCTCTTGTCATTACCAAGTCAATACAGCAGTAACCTCATAATTTCCTAACCTTGGCGTTTTAGCATTCATTTACTTTATAATAATTCTTAAGATAAACTTTGAATTTCTTCCAATCTTCCTCCACTGTCTCTTTTCCTTGATCTCGGATTCTGCCGGTCATCTCAGCTAGTCCCATGTAGTCAATCACCTTCGTCTGCCATTCTTCCAGTGTGGGTAGTTCTTGTGTCTTCCAATACTTTGCTATAAGGACTCTTGCTGCTGTTGTGGCGTACATAAAAAAAGTTCTGTCCTTCTTTAACACCAATTGGCCAACCATGCCCAGGAGAAAAGCCTCTGGTTTCTTAAGAAAGGTATACTTAAATACCTTTTTCAATTCATTATAAATCATCTCCCAGAAATCTTTAATCCTTGGGCAAGTCCACCAAAGATGAAAGAATGTACCTTCAGTTTCTTTACATTTCCAGCATTTATTATCGGGCAAATGATAAATTTTTGCAAGCTTGACTGGTGTCATGTACCACCTGTAAATCATTTTCATAATATTTTCTCTTAGGGCATTACATGCCGTAAACTTTATACCGGTGGTCCATAACTTTTCCCAGTCAGCAAACATAATGTTATAACCGAAATCCTGTGCCCATTTAATCATAGCTGACTTAACCGTCTCGTCCTGTGTATTCCACTTCAGCAACAAGTTATACATTCTTGACAAAGTTTTAGTATTGGGTTCTAACAATTCCGTTTCTAATTTGGATCTTTCCACCTGGAAGCCAATTTTTCTGTCTTGTTTAAAAACCTCCATTATTTGATAATAATGGAGCCAATCTCGAACTTTAGACTTCAATTTTTCATAGCTCTGTAGTTTTACCTTATCTCCCTCTTGCTCTAGAATTTCCCCATATTTTGGCCATTTCGATTCCATATTAAGTTTTTTCAACCCTTTAGCTTCCATTGGCGACAGCCACCTTGGGGTTTTGTTTTCCAACAAGTCTTTATATCTAATCCAAACATTATATAAAGCTTTCCTAACAATGTGATTCTTAAAACCTTTATGAACCTTTACCTTGTCGTACCATATATAAGCATGCCATCCGAAGGTATTATTGAACCCTTCCAAATCTAAAATGTCTGTATTCTCAAGGAGCAGCCAATCTTTCAACCAGCAAAAAGCTGCTGATTCATAGTACAACTTTAAGTCCGGCAGGGCAAACCCCCCTCTTTCTTTTGCATCCGTAAGTATCTTAAATTTTATTCTGGGCTTTTTACCCTGCCAGACAAATTTAGATATATCTTTCTGCCACCTCTTGAAACAGTCCATTTTGTCCAAAATCTGCAAAGCCTGAAATAAGAACAGCATTCTAGGCAAAACATTCATCTTAATAACAGCAATTCGGCCTAACAAGGAAAGCTTCAAATTTGACCAAACTTCTAGATCTTTCTTAACTTCCATCCAACATTTCTCATAATTATCTTTAAATAGATTCACATTTTTAGATGTCATGTTAATCCCCAAGTATTTCACTTTCTTAACCACAGCTAATCCTGTTTCCTTTTGAAACTGCTCTCTTTCCGTAGCTGTTAGATTTTTCTCCAGCACTTTAGTTTTTTGTTTGTTTAATTTAAAACCTGCAACTTGACCAAATTCTTGAATTAATTCCAAAACCCTTTTCGTACTAGTGTCTGGCTCTTGCAAAGTAAGTACTAAATCATCTGCGAAGGCCTTCAATTTATAATGTTTTGCTCCGACCTGAACCCCCTTAACCAACTGGTCTTTTCTAATTATATTTAGCAGGACCTCCAGGACTGATATAAAAAGCAGTGGAGATATTGGGCACCCCTGTCGTGTCCCTTTTTCTATCTGAATTGCTTCAGTTACCACGTTATTTACAATTAATTTGGCCTTTTGTTCAGAATATATTGCACCTATACCATTCTCAAAACCTTGGCCTACCCCCATCCCTTGTAGATTCTTCTTCATAAAACTCCAAGAAATGTTATCAAAGGCTTTCTCCGCGTCCACAAATATCAAAACTGCCTTAGTGTTTCTATTGACTTCTAATAATTCCATAATGTCTATTATATTCCTCACGTTATCTGACAAATGTCTTCCTGGAAGAAAGCCTGCTTGGTCCTTATGAATCTCACCCACCAACACTTTTTTCAGTCTTTTTGCTAAAATGTCTGCAAAAATTTTGTAATCCACATTGAGTAGTGATATAGGGCGGTAGTTCTTGATCTGAGTCTTTTCAGTCTCTGTCTTTGGTATCAGTGTAATATACGCTTCTTTCCACGATTCAGGTGCCTGTTTCCCCTCTAATATTTCATTACAGACTTCCTTCAAAGGTTGTATCAACCACTCCTTCAAAGCTTTGTAATATCTGGAAGTCAGTCCATCTGGTCCTGGAGATTTTCCCAATTGCATATTTTGAATGGCACCCTCTATTTCTTGCTGAGTTATTTTCTGGTTCAGGTCTATTTTACTCTGTTGTGGAAATTTTTGTAATCCATATTTCTTGAGAAACTCGTCTATTTCTCCCTCATTCACCGGGCCCTGTGAATATAATCTTCTGAAAAAGCTCTGAAAACAGTTTCTAATTTCGTTTGGCTTGTTGATACTCTTTCCTTCCACCTCTAAATTGGTAACCGTATTTAATTTTTGTCTTTTCTTCAATTGCCATGCCAGAAGCTTCCCACATTTATCTGCAGATTTGAAGGTCCTTTGTCTCATTTGTTTAATTTTCCATTCTATTTCTTGATTCATCAGTTCCAAATATTGTGTCTGATACAGCTTAATTTCTCTCAAGATCTCCTGGGACTTTGGTTTAGACCTCAACTTTTTTTCCTCTTCTCTTATCTTTTCCAGGATTTTATCCTTCTTCTCATTTTGTTTCTTCTTCTTTATAGAGTTCTGTTGTATTAGGAAGCCTCGCATCACAGCTTTACTTGCATCCCAAATTGTTCTTTTTTCCACCTCTGTTTTCAGATTTATCTCAAAATAATCTCTCAAAGTCTTTTGGGCCTTTTTATAGACCTCTTCATCTCTAAAAAGGGTGTCATTCATCCTCCATCTAAAAGAACCAGCTGTTGTTAGCCTCATCTCCATCTTTACGGCGTTATGGTCGGAGCACATCTTTGGGCAGATTTCCACTTTCTTTATCTTTGGAGCCATTCCACTAGTTACCCATATTTGGTCAATTCTTGTCCATGTCATTTTTGCTTCAGAGAAGAAAGTTCCCTCTCTTTCGAGAGGGTTCTTTGATCTCCAAATGTCAATTAAGTCCATATTGTCAGTCATTTCAAAAAATGTCTTTGGTAGTCTCCCATCCTTAGAGACTACCAGTCTTTGTGCCTTGTCCATGTTTGTAGAGACTACTCCATTCATATCTCCCATCATGATTAAATTGTAATCTAAATAGTCCAACAAAATTTCATGCAATTTCTTGAAGAATTCTGACTTCCCTTCATTTGGTGCATAAATCCCTAATATCAAGAATTTTTCTCCTTGAGCTTGTATTTCAATAGCCAAAAATCTTCCTTGTTCATCTTTAAACATCAATTTTGGGGCTAATTTTTCCTTTGCATATATTACCACTCCTCTTTTCTTAACTTTGTCCGATGATATGAATTCCTGTCCTAATCTTTTGTTGATAAGTAATTTCCTGTGGACCCTGGTCACATGGGTTTCTTG
This sequence comes from Podarcis pityusensis, assembly GCF_964106645.2. Lineage (NCBI taxonomy): Eukaryota > Metazoa > Chordata > Lepidosauria > Squamata > Lacertidae > Podarcis > Podarcis pityusensis. Next base: position 22,547,638 of record NC_138045.1, read on the forward strand.
TAAACAAATCAAGTCCAATTGTTCTTTTTTCAAAATATGAAAAACAGCTCGTCTTTTTCTGGGAAGATTTAGACCATTACAATTCCAACTCAGAAATTGCAGAGCCATCTTGTTGTTATTTGGTTGCCCCTCCAACTGCTCCAAGCAGTTGTTCGTCCTCAGTCGGTGATTTAAGTCCAAATGTTAAATTTAAGATGTCCGTAACCCCCTTTACTTCTGGGGTTGGTTCCTCTGCCACCACCTCCTTCACCAGGTCCTCTTCATTCACTTCTAAAAATTGCTCTTTATCTTGAACAGTTCTTATTTTAACTTTCTTTCCTTTGTAGTTGAACGATAGGCCTTGTGGGAATTCCCACCTGAAGAGTATTCTGTTCTTTTTCAGCAGGTAGACCAAATCCTTATAGTGGGCTCTCACCTCCAAGATATGTTTAGGAAGATCCTTGAAAATTTCCACAAAATTGTCTTCAATCTCAAGAGTTCTTTGAAAATGTAGACTTAAAATTTTGTCTCTTTCTTCCTTTGATCTTAATATTATCAAGCAATCCCTTGGTTTCTTTCTATTTTGTTTTCTGCCCAGTCTGAAAGCAGTAACTATCTTAAATTCTTCCTTCTCCGGGCTCAATTGCCAAAATTCCAAAAACTCTTTTGTCAAAAAACCCTCCAAATTATCTTTTTCATTTTCGGGTACCAATCTCAGTCTCAAATTTCTTTCTTTTCTCTGCAATTCAAGCATGGACAAAGCCAACTCATGTTCATCTACTTTTTTACAGACTGGTGCCAATTTTGCCTGTGTGGTTTCTGCAATTTCTTTAGCTTCTTCAGCAATCTTTCGAATTGTAGTATTTTCTTGTACCAATTTATTTATACTTTCTGTATTAGATGTTATACTTTTGGTATTTAAATCAAGTTTTGCTACAAGGTCTGCCAGCTGTTTACTATTGTCTGCCCCCTGTTTCTGCAACACTTCCAAAGATTCATTAATCTTGAGTAATGCTTGTGTCACGGGGTCAGAAGTCATAACTGTTGTTTTCGACTGCCCAGCTGCAGCCGTTCCTGCTGGCGGAATACTTGAGAGTGAACCCCTTTTCTTTTGTGCAGTTTTACTCTTGGCTCTTGTTATTATCTCCTCTGCTGGGCCACTCATATCAACCAAGGTCGTTCCCTCGTCTAGAAGTTTTAAAATGGAAAATTCCACTAGCTTGGTTTCTGTGGCACACTTTGCAACTGTTTCCCTGCAACCCCCTAGAGGGAGCAGTCCAAAAACAAAGTATCTCTTTGAAAGTATCCAATAAAGTCTATAACAACAATCTCAAGTATCTTTTCTGAGCTTCAATTTAGCAGTTAAATCTCCAAAACAGAGCAGTCCAGTAACAAAATAACAAAGTATTTTTGAAGTCTTAAATATGACAGTTCTAGATGACAGTTCTCAATAGGTGCCTTGTTTAGGCAGTCCGTTCCAAGGAGTCAAGACAGTAGACAGACGTTTCCCTTTAACATTTCCATGCAGGTTATCCAAAATTCACTTTTCTTCCTCCCCCTGCCCCTGCCTGCACGGGGGGATTTAGTCCCAACGTCAAGGTTACTTAGTTCAACTTACGTTTCTCAGATTTTTCTCAGGTTGCGGCTTTATCTTCCTTTGCTTTAAGTTTCATGCAGTCCGGGAAAGGCAGACTTCCTTAATTTATACCTTTCCCGTTTTCGGCCGAATTCTCTTAAAATATTTGTAAAATCCCAATTGATTTGTAAATCCTACTCACGGGCTTTAAATTTGTAATCCAGATTCAGGAAGGAATCGGCGCTCTCCGACCATGGCGACGCGGCTTTGCTTCACGGGCTGGGTGACGACTCTCAGCACCGCGCTTTACCCCCGCTGCCGTTCCGGAGCCTTTAAAAAGGCTCCCTCTCGATTCCGGGGGGGCGCAATGGTGCCCACCGAGTCTCCTTGCTTACAGGCTTCCGCGCCTGTAATTTTAAAGGGTCCCCGCTTCGCCGTAGCGGCAGGACCCGAACTCGTGAAGCAGACCTCCTCCGGAGCTCGGAGGGAGATCCGCCATTAGCCGATGGCACCGACCGGAAGTCCGGTAGCTTTACCTTCTTCATCAAAATAAATCACGTGTCTTGTTATGACCTCTCTTGTTTTTAAGCTCATTATGTGATATCTTTTTCCTCCAAAAAGCCTGAGCTTGAGTCTGGACTAAGGATTCTGAGCTCCTGTGTTCTGATTTGATACATGATGTCCAATCACAGAACATTTCAGGATTTGGGCCTCTGCCATTGGCCCTTGAACTCTGATTCATGATTCGCAGCTTGGGAGTTTAGATAGCCAATCACGTTGGGAGTGGGAGTGGCCAGGCTTTCAGGAATGTATATAAGCAGTTGTTTTGCCCCTGTTTCCCAATCATGTAGTTCAATAAAGATTCTTGTTGTTATCACCATGTCTTGTCTCGTGGGAACCCACCTACACTTCACTGGTGACGAAGTTGGGATGCTAGGCTAGGTATACAGCCCTGACTAGCTTCCACAAGCTGAAATCACTGCTGGGGAACTGTCACCTCAGCTGAGCTGAAATCACTGACTGCAGCCTGTCATGCTCTCCCGTTTTGATAACACAGCAAGCATTGTTAATTAAAAAGAGGTTTTATTGCAAAAGAAACAGATAGTTCCGGACGGCTGTAACCTAGCCGCCGGCATCAGCAATCAAGATGACCCTTCTGAAGAGTGTTTCCTGCAAGACCAGAAGCAACTGAACTTTCTCTTCTGACACCTCTTGTTTTGCTTCCTGTCTTGCAGCCCTCCCATTTGCTGAGACCTTGGACTGTGAGGGTCAGCTCCCACCTCTTCCTCATTCTCTGAGAGGCTGTCTCTTAGCTCTTTCCCACCTGCTAAACTGCTTCCTTCTCTGTTCACGGCATTTTACATTTGTTCACGTCTCAGCTGGCATTCCTAGGGGTGGGGGAGTTGGCACTAGATGATGCTCATCCTACCTGGCAGTTAACTCTCTCTGTTCCTGGCTGCTTCCTTCAGCTGGCAGCAAACCTTCCCTGGGGGCTGGTTCATTCATGACACCCCCCCAAGGTCTTCCTCCACCTCTCCCTGCTCCCCCTCCTCGCGAGGAGCGCTGCCATAACCTCCCCACCATTCATCCTCACTCTCTTCCCAGTAACCTCCCCCTTGCGGGTTTTCCTCTACTTCCAATCCCCAATCTGCCACACTCTCTTCGTCTTCTTCCCACGCCTCACACTCCTCCTTCCACCCTCTTGGTTTGGGTTTGTTGGGGTACCTGTGGTGGAACTCCACCTCCAACCTAGGGGCGTCTACATTCCCCGAGTACTCCCATGAACTTTCCTCATCCCCGTACCCCTTCCAAGACACTCTCCAGCGAGAGTCCAGCAGTTGCGACACCTCATATTCAGGTTTCCCCTCTACCATGATAGGAGGGGGTGGTGACTCTTTTGGCAGTTGATAAAGGTGTGCAGGTGTCACGGGAGAAAACAAGGACCTATGAAATACCAGGTGTATCTTCATGGATACAGGCAGTCGAACCTTGAACAACACAGGGTGAATTTGCTTTACCACTTCAAATGGCCCCACCCTCTGAGGGTCCAGCTTACGACACCGCCCCTTACTCGGCAAATCTTTGGTAGACAACCACACCTGGTCTCCCACCCTTATCTCCCTGCCTTACTGTCTGTGCTTATCCGCCTCCCTCTTGTATTGTTCCTTCGCTCTTTCTAGATGATCTTGCAGTAAGCTGTGCATAGCTTCCAGTTCCTCTGCAAACCACTAGAGATGGGAAGGCCTGGAAAAAACCTGGATTTTTTTTTTTTGGGGGGGGGACAAGTTTTCCCCATTTTTTTCCAAAGCTGTTTATTCCTGGAAAAATTGGGGGGCGGGGAAGTGTGTGGAATATGTTCTTTTCCAATGATAAATAATATATCTATGATATGGTATTCAAACTATATAACATGAAGACCTTAATGAAATATTTCTGAAACTTTTTGTAAAGTCTTAAATTATTGCAAGTTCTCTCAGCTGAAGGCAAGCAAATCCTGGAATAGAATTCAAGTAACACTGTACTTCTCAATGCAGTTCTCAAACAGGATAAATATTCATTTGTGCCACTAGGGGGCACTGCAGGGAAAAGCCTCCAGTTTAGTTTACTTGTGTACCTCAGACCTCCTACAGTTGAGTAATTGTTGGTATACAGGAGGTGATAGTTTTTGTCCTCCTCTCAGGCCTTAACTGAGAGGTAAGGGTAAATTTGTCTGACAAATTAGTTTCTCTTTTGTAACCCTTAAATGATTCCTATTAATGTTCTCCACCACCACAACATAATGTTTACCTATAGTCTGGTCAGTAAATTGGTTTTTCTTTTCCTCCTCTCAGTAAAATGGTGAGACCAACATCTAGAGTTTGGAAACATTTCCAGAGTGCAATTTCTGCTGAGAGCAAAGCTGCTATTTGCAAATATTGTGAGAAGAAATATTCTTTCCCAAATGCTACAAGGATGACAAAACACATTCTTGCATGCCAGAGAGGTGCCCTAAAGACATTTAAAAAATACTTTATGGAATTAAATGATGAGGACCAGAATGAAAGTGCAAGTAGCTTTTCCTTCCAGAGTTCTAATTCCAGAAACACTATTTCTGCTGCTTCTGGGTCATTACAAAGTGTTTCTTCACCAGTGTTGCAAACCACTGTCTCACAAAAATGCACCATACCTCCATTTATAGATAAAATGACACCTGAAAATCAGTAGAAAATTGATCGTGCCCTGCAAGAGCAATATATGCTCCTGGATCAGCGTTGTCAATAACTGAAAATGCATATTGGCAGGAAGCTTTTAAATTATTACGACCATCATATCATTTGCCAAGCAGACATTGCTTGAGCAAGCCTCTTTTGGAGTCAGAATATGAGCGTGTGATGGAATCTGTACAAGGAAAAATCAGTGAAGGACTGTCTTGCAATACTTACAGATGGGTGGACAAATGCTCAGGGAGAAGGAATTATCAACTTTGTGATAACAACACCTTAACCAGTCTTTTATGGAAGCATTGAAACTGGAGAGAACAGACATACTGCAGAGTATATCAGCAGTGAAATATGTGCAGTTTTAGAGAAAATTGAGAGTGGTAAAGTATTTGCTTTGCTGACTGACAATGCAAGTAATATGAAAGATGCATGGAAAATCATAATTGAAAAGTATCCACATATTACTGCAATAGGATGTGCATCTCATGGACTAAACTTACTTCTTAGTGACTTCATGAAACTGGACACCCTTCAAAGGATTTATAGAAGAGCTAAAGAAGTTATCAAATATGTAAAAGCTACTCATGTTGTCACCGCAGTCTTCAAGAAGAAGCAAGCAGAAAAAAATGCACAGAATAAAATAGTGACACTGAAGCTCTGTAGTAAAACACGTTGGGGTGGAGTGGTGATCTCCTTTGAAAATTTACTAAAAAACAAAGATGCTCTTCAAGCAACAGTAATAATTGAGGATCTTAAAATTCCCAGAAATATAAGGAACACTGTGCTTAATGAGGACGTGTTTTGGGTTCAGATGCAGAACTCCCTACAGATTTTAACACCAATTTTTTCAGCAATCCATTCATCTGAATAAGACGCTGCACTTTTGTGAGAAATTCCTAACCACATGGCTATGATAAAAACATCTGTTTTTGAAAACCTAAGTGCATCTCCACTTGCAACTGCTGAAAAAAGTAAAGTGAAAGATTTTATTAAGGAACAGGAATAATTCTGTTGCCATCCAATACACACTGCTGCAAATCTACTGGATTCAAGATGCAAAGGCAGTGGTGTGAGTGATGAGAATACAGCTGCTGGATTACGATACAAGCTGCATATTTAGGACTTGATGTTGGAAAAGTACTTTCAAATGTTGCAGAATACAGAACATCTTCAGGGATTATGGCCAGGAATGTGTCAGTGTTTGAAAAAGAAAAGGTTCTGACCTCCTTTGTCTGGTCCTTGGACCCTAGTCGGCACAAAGAGTCCTTGAGAAAGAGTACTTTGCAGAATGCTGCTTTTATTCTAAAAAAAGTCTTCTCCAACCACAACCGAGAGCTTTATACATATCAAACGCAACCAGCTTTCTACCAACCAGCCATTCTATATATACAGGCACATGTAAGTGAAAGGTTGCATGAGTCATGCAGGCTTTGCCGATTCATTGTAGGCCACTGACTCATGCAGACTCAGTTCCTTTTGTATTAAAGAAACAGCGGCTAATTTTAAGCTGTGACACCCCTTCTGTTTCTTTAAATGAAAAAAACTCCCAACAGAAACAAAACATATATACACTATATACATAAACCCAGTTTTGTCATCAATTCGGTATGACATGCTGTTGGCAAAGGCTTGGTAAACAAATCAGCTATATTATGTTGTGATTGACAATATTCCAGTTTGATTACCCTATTCTGTACACAATCTCTAACGTTTGCATGACAAATAGCAATATGTTTTGATGCGGATTTCATTATTTCCGAACTCGCTAATGCAATTCATGATTGACTATCTTCATACACTTGGATGGGCAAATCCACTTTACAATCTAGGTCTTTTAGTATCTGGATAAACCACATGATTTCATTACATGCTAGACAGTCTCCCGTATTCTGCCTCACAGGATGAGGTTGCGACAAATCCCTGTTTCTTTGACCTGCATCCTATTGTGCAATTGGCAAACATTACCATGCCACTTGTGGATTTTCTGGTAGCTACACTGCTCCCCCGGTCTGCAACAACAAATACTTCTAGTCTCTCATTTTGCATACTAGATATCTTTAAACATACACTTGATGTCTCTTTTAAATATCTGATAAGCCTTTCCACAGCACGCCAATTGGCAGTGCTGGGTTTAGATACACGTTGGCTCAGTACATTTGTAGCACACGCAATGTCTGGCCTTGACCACTGGCTTAAATACAACAGTGATCCTATTTTTGAGTGGTACAACTCAGGCTGATCAAATTCATCATTGCACACTGTCTTTGGGAAATCTGGTGTCATGGGAGTCTGAACTGACTTGCAGTTTTCCATGCCAAACTGCTCTAGCAAACGAAGATTGTTTTCCTTCTGGCTCAGTAGGAAGCTTCCATCAGCTTCACACTTTACTTCTACCCCCCCCCCCCCGTAGTTGCTTACAGGTCCTAGTGCTTTAAGCTTAAATCTCTTTTCCAGCTGACTTGTGAGCTTCTGGATTTCATCTGTGGAACTCCTTGCTACTAGCAAGTCATCAGCAAAGACTAGGAGCATCAGATATTTGTCACCTGTTCCCTTGGTGTAAAGGCATGGATCAGGCACACTCCTTTTAAAACCAAGTTTTACAAGGGCTTCATTTAGACACTGGTTCCAACACCTTCCACTTTGTTTGAGGCCATAGACAGCCTTTTTCAAACGCCATACTGCACCATTCCCCTCTTCAAACCCAGGGGGTTGTCTCATTAACACTTCATGGTCTAGATTTGCATGCAGATATGCAGCATCAAGGGACGCGGGTGGTGCTGTGGGTTAAACCACAGAGCCTAGGACTTGCTGATCAGAAGGTTGGAGGTTCGAATCCCCGTGACGGGGTGAGCTCCCGTTGTTCGGTCCCTGCTCCTGCCAACCTAGCAGTTCGAAAGCACGTCAAAGTGCAAGTAGATAAATAGGTACCGCTACGGCGGGAAGATAAACGGCATTTCTGTGTGCTGCTCTGGTTCGCCAGAAGCGGCTTAGTCATGCTGGCCACATGACCTGGAAGCTGTACGCCAGCTCCCTCAGCCAATAAAGCAAGATGAGCAACCCCAGAGTTGGCCACGACTGGACCTAATGGTCAGGGGTCCCTTTACCTTTACCTTTATGCAGCATCAAAATGATGCACTGCTAATTGTCTTACAGCAGCAATAGAGAGCATTAAACAAAAAGTTTCACTTTTTACAGTGGGAGAAAACACCTCATCATAACTCTCCCGTTTTATCTGAGTGAACCCTCTAGCTACTAATCTGGCTCGAAAACGTGGCTCCTCAGATGCAAGGGTTTTCCTTTTGTAAACCCTCTTGCATGACACCATTCTGCCATCAGGTGGCTGCATTATAACCTCAAACACTTTGTTACATTTAAGAGAGTTCATTTTTTCTTTCATAGCTTGTTGCCACAAAGCACATTCCTCAGGATGTAAGTCTAAGACTTTGTTATAGCTTTGTGGTTCCACATAACTCACATCTTTCACTCTCACTCCTCCTAGGGTCAAACGCTGGGGAGGTACACCCTTGTTTGAATGCTGAGAGCATCTAGCTACAACTACTTCTTCCTGCTCCCTTATCTCTGGGCTCTTCTTCCTCTACCTCTGGAGAAGTAGTATCATCTATTGCCACATCTTTTGGGGAAGTGTGTGCCTCCTCCTCATCCTGCTCCTGTGTTGCCAATGGCTGAGAATAAACCGCTTCTCTTGAGAACTTCCGGGTTGGCGCCATCGATAATGGCGGATTCCCTCTGAGTCTCTGAGGGACCAGCTCCGCGGGATCGGGTCTTACCGCTGCGGCGAAGTGGGCGCCCTTTAAAAATCACAGGCGGGCGAAGCCTGTGAACGTGGGGACTCGGCGGGCACCTTTTGCGCCCCCCCAAGTTGCGAAGGGACCCTTTTAAGAGCTCCGGAGTGGGACGGGGTGAGCGACGCGGTGCTGAGAGTCGACTGCTTCTTCCGCGGAGTGAAGCCGCATAGCCGTTATCAGAGAGCGCTGACTTTTTCCTGGGACAATTTGACTTTGAAAGCAACTACCCGTGAGTAGGATTAAATTGGATTTAAAGGGGAAAAAACAAGTTAATTCGGCACCGAAGCGGGAAGGTATAAACAGGAAGTCTGCCTTCCTTTCTTGTAAATAGATCAAAGCAAAGAGACTGTAAGCGGAAACTTGGAAAGACGTTTGAAAAAAGACTTAAATCTTAACATCTGGAAAGCGATCTCCCCTCCGGATTGCAGGAGAGGAGGGGGGAAAGGTTTGAACTGTATTTACCTGCAAAAAAAGAGGGAAAGGAAGCTAAAATCCACCGCCTAAAACCTGGGAACGGACTGCCCCGAGATAAGGAATGCCGCTCTGTGGAAAGCCTATCGGTAAGCAGAGAACTTTTGACAGCTAACTCTGCTAAAGAGATACAGTGTTTCTGAACTTCTCCTGGTTTTAAAGTAACTGATTAAGTGCAACTGAAACTGTTGTTTTTATGTGAATTGGGCGACTTATAAGGACTATTTTCTTTTTTAAAAGTTGCAAGCTTTGGCTGTTACTGTGTCCCCCTAGAGGAGGCTTGACATTGCTACAATAACAACTGGGCTAGAGGAATTTTCCATTCCAAAACAAATTTCCAGCCGTGGGATCGACCTTGAATTCTCATGAGAGTGTTATGGCAGATGGAAGAGGAAAGTTAGAGTTGGCGCAGGAAAAAAACTACTAGGTCTGGCAGACCCTATCGGACAGATACTGCGTTGCAGCGAAGGGCTTCAACATCTGGACCATCTGGAATACCAGGGGCTGCACCTCCACAGGTTAAACCAAAAGTTATGTCGCGCGAAGACGTTTTGGCACAGGCACTTGGAAAAATTCATGAATCTTTGGAAAATTTAGCTAGACAAGTAGCTGAAACAAATAAACAAGTAGCTGAAACATCAGTTAAAATTGACCAGAATCCTACAAGCATCAATAATTTGGGACAGAAGGTGAATACCAACACAGAGTCTATTGAAAAATTACTACAGGAATCTGCTTCGACCTGAAAGATAGCTGAAGAAGCAAAAGATATAGCAACTGCTACTCAAGAGAAGATACCACCGGTATATAAGCAACTGGAGGACCACGGTTTGACATTGTCTATGATTGAATTGAAAGAGAAACAAAGAAATTTAAGAATCAGGGCTGTACCAGAATGTGAGAAAGACAATTTGGCTGATTTTCTTATGCAGGAATTCGCAGATTTCTGGCAACAGGATTTGGGGAAGGAAGAATTTAAGATAGTGAGTGCATTTAGACTTGGAAGAGGAGGAAGGAGGAATAAGGTGAGAGACTGCTTGATTACCCTTCGAACAAAAGAGGAGAGAGACAAAATTTTGAATCTGCATTACCAAAAGACTTTGGAAATTTACAACTCAAGTGTGGAGATATTCAAGGACATTCCAAAACACCTTTTGGACTTAAGGCTCAACTACGGAGATCTGGTTGCCCTGCTGAGAAGAAACAGAATCATCTTTAGGTGGGAATTCCCTCAAGGCCTGTCCTTTAAATATAAAGGAAGAAATATAAAAATAAGATCAGTCAATGACAAAGATAGGTTTCTGAAGGATCATGGAGAAGATCTACAGAAAGAAGTGGAATCCGGAGAAGAGCCAAAAGCACTGGAAAAAGGAATACTAGACATAGCAAACTTATCTTTTGGATTGCATGGTCCAGAGACACCACTGACAGAACAAGAACAGACACTTGGCGCAGTTGGAGGTAAAGCGAAGTAACCCCATCATGGCTCTGCAACTGTTAAGTTGGAATTGTAATGGTTCGAACTCTCCTCGAAAGAGAAAAAGTGTTTTTCATTTACTAAAAAAGGAACAATTGGACTTGATTTGTCTACAAGAAACACATGTAACAAGGTTACACAGGAAACTACTGATTAATAAGAGATTGGGACAGGAGTTTATCTCATCTGACAAAGTTAAAAAAAGAGGAGTTGTGATATATGCAAAGGAGAAACTATCACCAAAATTAATTTTTAAAGATGACCAAGGAAGATTTTTGGCAATTGAAATTCAAGTTCAAGGAGAGAAATTCTTGATAGTAGGACTTTATGCACCGAATGAGGGGAAATCTGAATTCTTTAAAAAGTTGCATGAGACCTTATTGGATTATTTGGATTACAATCTGATTTTGATGGGGGACATGAATGGAGTAGTATCTACAAACATGGATAAGGCACAAAGACAGGTAGTCACCAAGGATGGTAGACTACCGAAAACATTTTTTGAGATGATAGACAATTTTGATTTAGTGGACACTTGGAGAACAAAGAACCCCTTGGGAAGAGAGGGAACCTTCTTTTCTGAAGCTAAGATGACATGGACTAGAATTGACCAAATATGGGTAACTAGAGGAATGGCACCAAAGATAAAGAAAGTGGAAATCTGCCCAAAAACCTGCTCCGACCATAATGCGGTAAGGATGGAGTTGAAGCTAACATCAACTGACTCCTTCAGATGGAGGATGAATGACACCCTATTTAGAGATGAAGAAGTGTATAAAAAGGCCCAAAAAACCTTGAGAGACTATTTTGAAATAAATATGAATACTAATGTAGAAAAAAGAGTAATCTGGGACGCAAGTAAAGCTGTCATGAGAGGGTTTCTTATACAACAGAATGCAATAAAGAAGAGAAGTCAAAATGAGAAGAAAGATAAAATTTTGGGGAAAATAAAAGAAAGTGAAAAGAAATTGAGAGCAAAACCAAAGTCGCATGAGATTTTGAGAGAAATAAAGTTATATCAAGTACAATACATGGAAATGATGAATCAGGAAATAGAATGGAAAATTAAACAAATGAGACAAAAAACATTTGAATCAGCTAACAAATGTGGGAAATTGCTGGCCTGGCAAATGAAAAAAAGACAAAAATTAAATACTATCACAAATTTAGAAGTGGAAGGAAAGAATATACATAACCCAACTGAGATTAGAAACTGTTTCCACGGGTATTTTAAACAACTATATACACAAGGGCCACAGAAGGAAATGGATATAGACCGATTTCTGAAGACAAATGGATTACAAAAAATATCCCAAGAAAGCAAATTAATGTTGAACTACAAAATATCTGAACAGGAAGTAGAAGGTGCCATTCAAAACATGCAATTAGGCAAATCTCCAGGACCGGATGGGCTGACTTCTAGATATTATAGATCTTTGAAAGAGTGGCTATTACAACCTTTAAAGGAAGTCTGCAGTGAAATATTGGAAGGGAAAAGGGCACCAGAGTCGTGGAAAGAGGCGTACATTACACTTATACCAAAAACAGAGACTGAAAAGACTCAGCTTAAGAACTACCGCCCCATATCGTTACTTAATGTGGATTACAAAATTTTTGCAGACATTTTGGCCAAGAGATTGAAAAAAGTATTGACGGAAGAGATTCATAAAGACCAAGCGGGCTTTCTCCCGGGAAGACACTTGTCTGACAATTTGAGGAATATAATTGATATTTTGGAAAAACTAGAAGTGAACATAAATGTAATGAGTATGGGTTGCTCGTGCGTAAGTTGCCGCCTCTCCTGGCTTTGTTGCCTTGCTAAACCTTTCAGTCTGGGCAGCCCTTCACTTCATGGCTGCCTCAGTTGCTAGCAGAATCCGTCAGTGGGCGTTTCTTAAATCTTTTCCAACATAAAAGTTGTTTGACACCCAGTCTCCTCCTACTCTCTCTGCGCGGAAGTCTTCTGCGCAGGGTGGGCGTGTTAATGGTTTCAGAACTCACAGAGTTAAAGAGTTCTGGTGACGTCTCTTTCCTGAGGCGTGGTTAGAAACACTTAAGGGAGGGGTTTGACTCCGTGTGTTTCAGTCTGACTCTCGGACGCAATGCGAGAGGGAGAATGTGTCAGTTCTCGCCAGGTCTGAATTTATGGTGTTATTCTTCATGATTAAAGGCAAGAGTAGATAAGGACTGCCTTGTGTCTGCTCTGATTTATTCCACACGTGCTGCACTTTGCTTCTCACCGCTGTGTTTCGCTCTGCTACCGGCAAGAGAAAGAGGCCTGAGGAGGACTTTTGCAGGAGGCACGGATAGCTTGCAGAGTTTCGCAAGGGAAGTGTGCCAGGCTCCATGTTCAGCCTCTGTTTACACTCTTGTCCGGTGTAAATCTCAAGAGGGCGTGGGTAGCGGAGGACCCGTCCTCTCCCCGCTGGTGTCCGGTGAAGAGTCCTGGAGCCCTCTCGCCGATTCCCCCATCAGCCCCCCTTTATCCCTGGTGTTGCGCTGATTTGCTTCCCCATCTGTGGAGCTGCCTCTCTCCCTGCTGGGCCCTTCTCCAGCATCATTTGAGAGCCTTCCCTCCGCCTCTAGCTCCGATGTCAGTTCCCTGACATCCACCTCCCCCCCAGGACCCCCTCCACCCCCGGCCCGACCTGCTGACCCAACTTCGTCCCTTTCTTCGGCCGACGATGCGGGGAACCCCCGGAAGGAACTGTCTCCATCCTCTGAGGATTCAAAACCCGCTTCCCACCCACTCTGATCCCTTCCCGCGGGGTGGGCCTCCCAGTCTGATTCTTCTTCCTCCGAAGCCTCTTCTCCCTCCCCTTCGGAGACAGAAAAACCCACAAAATCCTCTTCATCGTCTGTGGTTCCAAATTGCTCCTCCCAGAATCTCGCTAGTGGTTTGGGTTTGTCCGGGAACAAACGGTGGAATTCCTCCACCAGATACCCGTCAGTGATTGCCTCCGCGGGAACCCATGTTTTTTCCGACCCGGGTTCTCCCTCCCAAGCCACCAAGTACTCCACCTGGCGCCCTCGCCACCTTGAATCAAGTATTTCCGTGGCCAAGTTGTGGTGCTCCCTCTCTTCTACCTGCGGGTGTGTGGTGACTTCTCCCTCTCGCCCCGGGAATCCCCGTCCTTCCCTGTACGGTGAGAGTAGGGACCTATGGAACACCGGGTGTATCTTCATGCTGTCTGGCAATTTGAGCTTGAATGCCACGGGGTTCACCTGCTGTGTTACCTCAAACGGTCCCAGCCACCTGGGTTGCAACTTCTTGCACCCCCCCTTAAAAGGTAACCCTTGGGTTGACAACCACACCCGATCTCCCACCTGTATGGTCTCCCCTTCCCTATGGCGCTTGTCTGCCTGCCTCTTGTAAATTTCCTTGGCCCGCTCCAAGTTCATCTTAAGTTGCTGGTGCAGGGCTTCCATTTCTTCCACAAACTGCTCTGCCACCGGTACGCTCCACCCTTCCTCCCCACTCCCCGGGAAGGCCCTGGGGTGACACCCATAATTGGCCATGAACGGGCTCATTCCTGTTGACACATGTTCAGCGTTATTGTACGCAAATTCAGCCAGCGCTAGTTTCTCTACCCAATCGTTCTGCCTCTCGCTGACGTAGCAGCGTAGGTATTGCTGGAGAATACTGTTCGCTCTTTCTGCTTGCCCGTTGGTTTCCGGGTGTCTCGCCGTTGAGAAGCCCACTTCGACCTGCAGCAAGCTCATGAGCTTCCTCCAGAAACGGGAAGTAAATTGTTTCCCGCGGCCGGATATGACCCTCGAGGGAGCCCCATGCAACCTGAAGATGTGATCTACAAACAACCTGGCTGTTTCCTCTGCCGTGACCGCATGTGAGCAAGCTATAAAATGGCACATTTTTGTTAGTAGATCGACCACTACCATGACCGCTGTCTTCCCCCGGGACTTGGGCAAATCGGTCATAAAATCAATGGACACCACCTCCCAAGGTTTCCCCAGCGTGGGTAAGGGTTCCAGTAATCCTGCGGGGGCAGCCCGCTCCCCCTTTGCCCTTTGGCAGCGGTCGCAACCCCGTACATATTCCCGTACATCCTCCCTCACCCTGGGCCACCAGAACTGCCTGGTGACGAGCATCATGGTTTTGTGCTGTCCAAAGTCCCCCGCTGTTGGGTTGTCGTGGAGTTGTTTGAGTTCCTTCCCCCATAGGGTCTCCCCCGGTACGTACAGCGCCCCCTTATAGTACAGCACCCCTTCCTTCTCCTCAAACCCTCCTTGGGTTTCTCTTCCGTCTCGGAGTTCCCAGATTTTAGTTTGTGCGAACACGTCGTTTCTAGTAAGTCCAGCCAGTTCTCGTTGCCCCACCAAGGTTCCCCCCCACACCCATCGGTCCTCGGGGATCACGTGTCGTATCTCCGGTGGCCCCTCTCCTTCCAAGTACTCCGGTTTCCGGGAGAGAGCATCTGCTCTCACGTTTTCCTCTCCTGGTACGTATCGGATTTCGAAGGAAAACTTGGAGAACTCCTGTGCCCATCGAATCTGTCTCTGGTTGAGCACTCGTGTGATCTTCCAGTATTCCAAGTTCTTGTGATCTGTACAAACCTGGATCTTGTGCTGCGCCCCTATTAGTAGATGTCGCCATCGACAAAACGCCGCATAGATCGCAAGCAGTTCGCGGTCATACACCGTATAGTTTTGCTCCGATTTGTTCAGCTTTCTCGAGAAAAAGGCACATGGTCTCCATTCCTGCTTGCTCCTCCCTGGCTGCAAAAGAACCGCCCCAATGGCTCTGTCGGACGCGTCGGTCTCTAGCCTCATGGGTTTCTCCAGATCCACGTGCAGGAGCTGCTCTTCCGATGCGAACGCCTTCTTCAGTTTTTCAAAGGATTGTTGGGCCTCCTCTGTCCAGGCGAACTTCCTTTTGCTACTGAGACAATCTGTGATGGGTGCTGTCAAGTGGGCGAAGTTCTTGATGAACTTCCTGTAGAAGTTGCTGAACCCTAGGAACCTCTGCACGTCCTTCCGGGTTTTGGGCGCCTTCCACTCCAGCACTGCCTGCACCTTGCTTGGGTCCATCGCTAAGCCTTTGTCTGACAACTTGTACCCCAAAAACTCGACTTCTCTGGCGTGAAACTGACATTTTTCCAGCTTGACCCACAACTGGTGCTTCTGCAGTCTCTTTAGCACTTCCCTGACGTCTCTGACATGTTGCTTCTCATTGTCCGAATAGATTAAGACGTCGTCCAAGAAGGCTACGCAGTTCTTGTACAGCAGGGACCCCAACACGTGGTGCATGAAAGCTTGAAAACAGGTGGAGCCTGACTGTAATCCAAAAGGCATAACTAAGTACTCAAAGGCCCCCAGGGGGGTGAACATTGTGGTCTTCCATTCGTCACCCTCCCTCATCCTAATCAAATTGTAGGCTCCCCTAAGATCCAGCTTGGTAAAAATCTTTCCCTGCCTCACCCGTGTTAAAATGTCGTCAATCCTGGGCATTGGGAAGGTTACGGGTTCTGATACCAAATTTAACGCCCTAAAATCTATGACCAATCTGGGCTGGTTAGTCCCTTTTTTGTCCACGAAGAACACCGGACTGCCCCCCACCGCCTTTGATTCCCTTATGAACCCCCTCTTCAGGTTCTTGTCAATAAACTCCTGCAACTCCTTCATCTCCCTGTCCGACATGGCATACAGTTTACCCACCGGTAGCTGCGCCCCAGGCAGCAAGTTGATTTGGCAGTCAAAGGGCCTATGTGGGGGTAGTCTATCTGCCTCCTTCTCGCTGAAGACCTCCTGCAGGTCAGCATATTGTGGTGGCACCTCCCCTTTCGGCTCCACAGCTATCCCAGCCACCCTGGCCACGGTCATTCTTGGGGTTTCTCCCCCTAGACAGTGTTCCAAGCAGTAAGCGGACCCAAAGGTGACCGTTCTCTGATGCCATGCCACCACTGGATCATGTTGTGCTAGCCAGCTCATCCCTAATATTATTGGGGCCCCTGCCAGTGGGGCTATGTGAAAGGCGATGGTCTCCATGTGCCTGGAAACCCTCATTCTCATTGGTGGGGTCTGGTGCGTCACTTCCCCTCCCAGAAGCTCCCTACCATCAATGGTGGTTACTTGCAAGGGGAAATCCAGTGGCAGCAGGTGGAGCTGGTGCTCTAGTGCAAAGTCCTTGCTGAAGAAATTGCAGGAACTGCCTGAATCCAACAGCCCTTTCACCTGTACTGGGTGCCCATTTGGGAGTTCTAGCATCACTTCTATGGCTATAGCCGCCCTGGGGGGGGTCTGGTCTGGGCACTTCTATTGGTTGCTGGCCTGGCTGCTGTGCCCGCTGAGTGGCAGCCAAGCTTTGGCGTTTCCCTGCTCCTTTACCATCTCCTCCTCACCCCCTGCAGCTCCCACCATCCCTTGCCAAGCCTTTCTTTGCGGGCAGACCCTGGCAAAATGTCCTGGCCGCTGGCAGAGAAAACACTTCTTGGTGGTCTTCCCATCCTTTCCCTCCCTCTTGCGACCTTCACTGGAGTTTGAAATCTACCGCGCGCGCGCCCCATCTATTTCCATGGGCTCCGCCGGCGGGGAAGGCTGCCTTGGTATTTCAGGAATGCGGTAGTCATGGTAACGTTGCTCTCTCCCTTCCCGCTTCTCCTGGGCCCGCGCTTCCTGCCTTACACCAATCGCAAGCACAGTCTTGGTCAGCTGATCCATCGACTGCGGGCGGGGTGCGCGGGAAAGCTCGTCCTTCACCGTTGGGGACAACCCCTCCTCGAACAGCATTTGAATGGGTTCAGAGTCCAAATCCCACCTGAGCCGGTGGACTAACATGGCAAAGCGTGACCAGTAGTCTCTAACTGACTGGTTCCCCTGTTTGCAGCCCATCAGTTCCCGCCGAGTCACACTTTGCTTTACATCACTGGAATACATCGCATCCATCGCCTGGAAGAATTTCCTCAGGTCTTTCAAGGCGGCATTCTGCGTTGCCATTGGGGGCCTGATCCATTCTCTGGCCCCATCCTGCAGATGTAAGACAATATAGGCAACCCTCTCCCCATCGTCTGCAAAATCATTCTGTTGCAGTTCCAAAGCGTACTCTATTTCCGTTCGGAACGCACTGTAGTCCTGGGGTTTCCCTCCAAACTTGTGTACCAGTCCCGGTACCTTCCTTGCTACGGGGGTGGGTCTGACCTGAGCATCCTGAGACCTCCTTTCGTCCAGCCGCGCCGTCAGCAGAGCCACATGCTGTTCCAAATCTCGGTTCCTTTCCACCAGATTTTGCCCTCCACCTGCTCCCTCCGTGGCGTCAGCTTCTCCGGTTTTGCTCATGATGCTGCCTGCCTGTCGCTGTGCACGAGCGACGTCAGGGACTGACGGATTGCTGTAATGAGTATGGGTTGGTCGTGCGTAAGTTGCCGCCTCTCCTGGCTTTGTTGCCTTGCTAAACCTTTCAGTCTGGGCAGCCCTTCACTTCATGGCTGCCTCAGTTGCTAGCAGAATCCGTCAGTGGGCGTTTCTTAAATCTTTTCCAACATAAAAGTTGTTTGACACCCAGTCTCCTCCTACTCTCTCTGCGCGGAAGTCTTCTGCGCAGGGTGGGCGTGGGTAGCGGAGGACCCGTCCTCTCCCCGCTGGTGTCCGGTGAAGAGTCCTGGAGCCCTCTCGCCGATTCCCCCATCAGCCCCCCTTTATCCCTGGTCTTGCGCTAATTTGCTTCCCCATCTGCGGAGCTGCCTCTCTCCCTGCTGGGCCCTTCTCCAGCATCATTTGAGAGCCTTCCCTCCGCCTCTAGCTCCGATGTCAGTTCCCTGACAATAAACACTAAAGCAGTTTTGATATTTGTGGATGCGGAGAAAGCTTTTGACAATATCTCTTGGAGTTTTATGAAGAAGAACCTACAGGGGATGGGGGTAGGCCAAGGTTTTGAAAACGGTATAAGTGCAATTTATTCAGAACAAAAGGCTAAACTAATTGTAAATAATGTGGTGACGGAATAATTTAGGATAGAAAAAGGGAAAAGACAAGGTTGCCCAGTTTCCCCATTGCTTTTTATATCGGTCCTGGAGGTTCTGCTGAATATGATTAGAAGGGACCGGTTAGTTAAAGGTATACAGGTTGGAGCCAAACAGTACAAACTGAGAGCATTTGCAGATGACTTAGTATTGACGTTACAGGAGCCAGAATCTAGTACCAAAAGGGTTTTAGAACTGATTCAAGAATTTGGTCAAGTTGCAGGATTTAAGTTGAATAAGTTAAAGACCAAGGTTTTAGAGAAAAATTTAACACCAATGGAGAGAGAGAGGTTTCAGAATGAGACAGGTTTAACAGTGGTTAAGAAAGTTAAATATTTGGGGATTAACATGACAGCAAAAAATGGGAATTTATTTAAAGACAACTATGAAAAATGCTGGGCTGAAGTGAAAAAAGATTTAGAAATTTGGTCAAATTTGAAGCTTTCACTGCTGGGCCGTATTGCTGTGGTAAAAATGAATGTATTGCCTAGAATGTTGTTTTTGTTTCAAACATTGCAAATTGTGGAGAAAATGGACTGTTTCAAGAGGTGGCAGAGAGATATTTCTAAATTTGTCTGGCAGGGCAAGAAGCCTAGAATAAAATTTAAAATATTAACAGATGCAAAGGAAAGAGGTGGATTTGCCCTGCCAGACTTTAAACTATACTATGAATCAGCAGCTTTCTGTTTTTTTATTTTTATAAGATATTTGTTAGGATTTTTTAAAAATATTACATTAAAAAATGGAAAAAAAAATTCAAAATAAAAATGATTAAAAACACTCAGATTTTCCATTTCTTATTTTTCTTTAGCTTGTTTCCCGGACCTCCTCATACCTCCCTTTTTTGTATTCCAGTTCAGTTTGTTGGTTCAGCAAATCCTTACCCTATTTGTTTATCCTAATCTTTGGTCTTAAAATAATAACGTTAGATTTTTACCTCTTAATAACCCCTTTTTCATATTCCCTTGAAGCATTACAGCTAGAAACCACTTAATTTCTATCCAACATTGTTCTAACATTCATTAATTTTACAGTATTTCTGTAGATAATCATTGAACTTCTTCCAATCTTCTTCCACCGACTCTTCTCCCTGGTCTCGGATTCTGCCAGTCATTTCTGCCAGTTCCATATAGTCCATCAGCTTCATCTGCCATTCTTCCAGAGTGGGTAAATCTTGTGTCTTCCAATACTTTGCAGTGAGTATTCTTGCTGCTGTTGTGGCATACATAAAAAAGGTTCTATCCTTCTTTGGCACCAATTGGCTGACTATGCCTAGGAGAAAGGCCTCTGGTTTCTTCAATAAGGTATATTTAAATATATTTTTCAATTCATTATATATAATTTCCCAGAAAGCCTTAATCCTTGGGCACGTCCACCAAAGGTGAAAGAATGTACCTTCAGTTTCTTTACATTTCCAACATTTATTATCGGGCAAATGATAGATTTTTGCAAGCTTGACTGGGGTCATGTACCACTTGTATATCATTTTCATAATATTCTCTCTTAAGGCATTGCATGCCGTAAACTTCATACCTGTGGTCCATAACTGTTCCCAGTCAGCCATCATTATGTTATGTCCAACATCTTGTGCCCATTTAATCATAGCAGATTTCACCGTTTCATCCTGAGTATTCCATTTCAACAGCAAGTTATACATCTTTGACAGAATCTTAGTTTTGGGTTCTAACAGTTCTGTTTCTAATTTTGATTTTTCCACCTGGAAGCCAATTTTCTTGTCCAAATTATATGCCTCCATTATCTGATAATAATGAAGCCAGTCTCGCACTTTGTTTTTTAATTTCTCAAAACTCTGCAATTTGAATCAGCAGCTTTCTGCTGGTTGAAAGAATGGTTGCTTCTTGAAAACATTGACATTTTGGATTTAGAAGGTTTTAACAATGTATTTGGATGGCATGCATATCTGTGGTATGATAAGGTCAAAGCACATAAAGCATTTAAAAATCACATCGTCAGGAAAGCATTGTTTAATGTCTGCATAAGATACAAGGACTTATTGGAAAATAAAACTCCAAGGTGGCTGTCACCGATGGAAGCAAAAGCTCTGAAAAAGCTCAATATGGAGGCCAAATGGCCGAAATATTGGGAAATTTTGGAACAAGATGGAGACAGACTGAAATTGCAGAGTTTTGGTGCTTGCTGAGCCCCTTCTGTGGGGCCTCCAGCAGTCTCTTCTGACTCTCTTTAGAGTCCAACTGGACGGTCCTGGTTGGCACTCACCGGCTTCTAGATGCCGCCTCTGTCGACCCTCAGGTCCCTGTGTTGCAAAATATGAGTCAGCAATATCAAAAGCAACACGATGGCCAGAAACAATTACAATGTGAAAAACTTTATGGAATAATTCAAAACATCAAAACTAACAAACTGAAGTATCTGAAAGTCTCTGAAAAACCTTAAATGAATCACAGTGCCAGACTTTACCTGGCGGAGAACAAGCTGTGAAGCTTTGTATAATCAGCAAATGTCCAATTCTGATGTCCAACTCTGAACTCTGCTGAACAGTGCTTCCTGATAACAACTACTGTTTCGGTGAATTCTTCATCAGCCAATTAGTTCAGCACTCGTAAGTATAAAGATATGTAATTTCTTCATTAACTGAAAATAAAATATTCAAATGATGACCTGCACATGCATAACAACAACTTCAAATAGCGTAGAAATTATAAACTGTAACATAAAAAAGTTACATAGCCAATTTTTTTTGAATAGCTATAATATACAGGAGAATGAAAAATACTCTGGAATAGTGCTCATGTGATTATGTAGTCACTGTTACTAACAACATTTTTTGAAAAAAATATATATAGCCAATCCCGGGTGATACTAATAACAAGGAGACCGAGTTTAAAGACACGGTACAAAGTAACAGCAAAGATACAGATAATCAAAACAATTGAGGTCTAATTCAGAGTTAAGTCCCCCTGCATGAATAGTTTTAAACATAAAAATAAAATGGGTTTCTTGCTGCCGTAACTGTCACTCATAATCTTTTCTGATACCAATTGTCTTCTGATTCACCCATAAAACTGTAAATAATAAATCCATGTCTGAAGGATTGTGAGAAACAAAGTGTTCTACCACAGGTGCCTCCATATTGGCATTACGTATGTGTGAGTGATGTTCCCCAATACGAACCCCAACTGCTCGAGTGGTATTCCAGTTTTTTATTGCCTTCCTAAGATCCACAAGGACATTCATTTCCCCCCAGGCAGGCCTATAGTATCAGGATTGGGTTCCATTTTGGATCCCACAGCGAAATACTTACTTTTTTCTTCAACCGTTTGCCAAGGATTCACCAGCGTATTTACATGACACGTCTCATTTTATTCGAGTCATAGAGCAGACCAGAGTCACTGACGCTATGGTTCTAGCTGCTCTGGATGTAGCCTCGCTATAGACCAACATTCCTTTAGATGAGGTACATTCAATTATCAGTCGCCTTCTGCGATCCCACACAGATCCTTCACACACACACACACACACACACACACACACACACACACCGGATTTCCCTCTTGATTTATTGGATATTATATTGGCAGGGGGAAAATACTTCCGTTTCATGGACCAATTTTATTTTCAATTGCAGGTAGTGGCTATGGGATCTCCCATAGCCCCCTCGGTATCTAATATCTTCATGAATGAATTTGAAAAATCACACATTTTACACAACAATCCTTTTTCTTCTGCTTTATTACTTTATTACAGATACATTGATGATTTATTTTTCCTTTTCAGTAATGAACAAGAGTTTTTACAGTTTTCCACATGGCTTAACTCGTTACATCCATCTTTATCTTTTTCGGGTCATCATAGCTCCGTTTCTTGTATTTTTTTGGATGTTGAGGTTATAAAACATAATGGCTTCCTTGCTGTTAAACCTCAGAAAAAAAACCCACTGATTGTAATTCTCTATTACACTATTCTTCTTTTCACCCCAGACGATTGAGGGACAACTTACCTTATGGACAATTTTTACGCCTTAAAAGAAATTCCTCTTCTGGACCATGATTTCCATAACAGTGCAGAAATTCTAGCTCACTCTCTTCGTTCCAGGGGATATCCTCCCACCATTGTCAACAGGTCCAAATATAAATCTCTTACGAAGGACTGGACATTGCTTCTCGGTCCCACAACCACATCATGGTCTCAAAATCGCGTTACGGGCTCATTAGAATATACTACTCATGCAGATAGAATTATTAAAATTATACGCAAACATTGGCATGTACTCTGGAATGTACCAGGTTGTAATGAATTTCCTTTGATTGGCCTGAGACGGACCAAATCAATTAAAGATATGTTAGTACACACGGATATGAATTCCAAAAGAATTATAAATTCTGGTTTCCTGATCCTTGGATTCTAGCCGCTCCAGCATTGCTTCAGACAGTTACAGCTTGCCACTAACTGCTTCAACACACAGCCACTGGCTCCATACACCACCAGGACTCACCAGCTCCCTGCTGAGATGCTGTCAGTCATCTTGCACTCTGCACACGCTCAGAAACACTGGGCCCATAACCTGTCAGTGTTTTTAAAAGAAAAGGTTCTGACCTCCTTTGCCTGGTCCTTGGACCCTAGTCGGCACAAAGAGTCCTTGAGAAAGAGTACTTTGCAGAATGCTGCTTTTATTCTAAAAAAAGTCTTCTCCAACCACAACCGAAAGCTTTATACATATCAAATGCAACCAGCTACCAACCAACCCATCACACACAATCAATGACCACTCTATATATACAGGCATATGTAGGTGAAAGGTTGCATGAGTCATGCAGGCTTTGCTGATTCATTGTAGGCCACTGACTCATGCCGACTCAGTTCTTTTTGTATTCAAGAAACAGCAGCTAATTTTAAGCCGTGACAGAATGCATTCTGGGATTCTGCAAAACATATCCCTCCTGCAACATGGTGGCAAGGTTTCTGCACCACACAACCTCTGACACCTCTTGCATCTCGCTTACTGCAGATTCCTGCATCTTCTGCTGCATGTGAAAGAATCTGGTCTATGTTTGATAATATTCATACCAATTCAAGAAACAAACTGACCTGTGAAAGGGTAGAAAACCTTGTTTCAATCCATGCAAACAAAGTTTTTAGAAGTCCATGAGAAAAATGACAGAGGAAGAGGAAGAAGCAATGGAAAATGATAGTAGTAGTTCAGAAAATGAGATAGAATAAATTGCAGGTATATGTTGTGTCTTCTGTTTCTTTTTTTTTTTTTTTTTTAAGCACCACTCAAAGGGTAGACCTTCTATGGAGCTTAAATATTGAGGTGGACCTTAACATTATTTGCTGTTGGTTATTTTTTATGTTGGTGGTCTCTTGCTTTTTTGTTGCTTTTGAGGAAAAGGGGGGTTACCTGTTTTATTGCCAGCATAATACTTTTATATACACTGTGTTTCACGCAATTTGTAAAACTACTCCACACTGAACTTTGTTTCAATTTCCCCAAAATGTCTATTTTTTCTGGGGAAAACCAGCAGATACGTTGTTTTTTTTTCTCATGGCTTCAATATTTCTGGAAATTTTACATCTCTAGCTATCACTACTGCCCTCAGTCATTTGTACTCTGACATTAATGGGAAGGGGGAGACCAAGCTTCAAGTTAACAATCTTTTGCAGAAAATGAAAGAAATGCTGCATTTTTGGACCCATGTGCTAGGTCATTTTCACAAGGTCAGCAAAGCCCTTCAGAAATCATACCTGTTATTGAGTTCTTGTGCAAGTTTGTACAGTTCACTTCTGGATTTTTTTTAAGGAAAGTTAGAGAAGATTTTGATGAACTTTAGAAACAAGGGGGAGTTGACCAAGATGGCGCCGAGGCAAGTCACGCTCTCCGGCGCTCACTTTTATTTTTAAAAACCTTATCTTAATTGCCCTCCGGATGCCAATTTTTAACAAACGGAAAACATTTTAAAGACTCTGAACATTTTTATAACTCCTGTCGGCTCTGCGAGCTTCAGCTTGTCCCAGCCTGCTCCCTCCCTCCTTATCAGCTGCCCGGTCAAGGTTGCCAGAGAGGAGAGAACGCTGCTGCCTGAACTGAGAGCAGAGAGACAGAAGAGGTCTAAAGACAGAACTGTGAACTGCTTACCCGACCAACGGTGCCTGGAGAAGGAGGGTAAGGAGAGATACGACTGTGAGCTTTGCTTTGAGATTGGCCCATAGACACCCAGCTCTGCTGAACACAGAGAAAGATAAAGCTTGGAGATTCGGGGGTTAACGGAACTGACTGACCCCCGCCCAGCTGGGGGGCTGTGTGAACTAGCTGGGGACAACATTCCTGCTTAGTTGAAGAGGAAGTGCTGTAGCTGGAAAGACTCTTCATTTTAATAAATTCTTTCGAGGAGACCAGCTTTTATATTCTCAGAGACTCCTGGTGAAGGCACCCTGAGTTTTTTACAGGAAGTTTTTAATCTACACAATAACTCCACAACAGTGTATCGGATAGGACCCTCTGGAGGTTTGGAAAACCGGCTTCAGCAAGATATCGTTCTGTGCCCTGCCTTATGTGGTAGGCCTTTGAAAGACTACCTAGAAGGAATCAGCGAACCAGCCCACAGAAAGTTTCCCTTCTGGGGCTCTTGGATATCCTTCGTTCAGTATAGGGCGGTGGAAGATGGCCTCTAAAGACTAAGCTAGGCCTCTAAAGACTAAGCTAGGACCCGAAATACAAGGTTATCATAGCTGTACATGCGCTATAGCCAAACTCCACTATTATCCTTTTCCAGCTGCACATAAATTGCCTAAATAAGGCAATTTTAATTTTAATGTAGTTTTTAGCCGTTTTATTACTGCTGTCTCTTTGGCAGCATTGTTTTATTATTATATTCTGACTAGGTTGCAGTATTTGTGAAACAGCGCTGGTCGCATGATTGAGGTGAAAACTACAGGCTTAGGACAATTGCCAAGATCTAAAAGCAGAGAACTCAAAATAGAGAAATATATTGAGGCTGTTGATGAGCACATCAGGAAGCTGTTGCAGAGAGCAGGTGGGAATATAGATTGATACCCCCACTTGCCCCCCAATCTAAGGCAGTCGCACCTGGGGTAAACTGCCCTCTCTCTATATCAAGACCACTTTTACCATGGTTTTTACTAGAAGAAAATACAAGGAGTTGGGTATCCTGCCTGACTCGGCAATCAGCCCCTCGGGCCCTGGTAAAAGACAAAGCAAAATCACAAATTACTTTCCTAAGATGGAGGAGGGTAAGAGTCCACAAAAAGAGTTAATTCTTGATGAAGTAATACCCCCCTCTCTTACTGTTCTTGATTGGACGTCTAATTTTAAAGAGATATACCAAGATACTGGAAATATTAACTCCCCATGCAGCCTAGCGCAAGAACTAGCTTTAGCCGAGGAACTTCAGGAGGGAAATACCTCTATTACTAAGGAACAGCTGCCCACGGAAGAAATTACATCAACCCATCAAAACCAGATACCTACTCCAAAATACTCTCAAACAGAATTGAGTGACGGTCGCCCTTTGGATTATTCCCTAGCAATAAGTTCTGATTTAGCCAACATAAAAAATTATCTAACAATAACAAACGGGCTACTGCTGACGTTAGTAGAAAATTTCACATCTCAATTAAAAGAGTTAAAATTAAATGATATGCCACAAGAACATAAAACAGTTGAGCTAGCGTCGACGAACAAACCAGTAATAAATAAGAATCTGCAAAGACATAACTCAAGGGTAAAAGTGAAGAAAAGTAAAAATATTAAAACAACAAGGAAAGCCACGTATACCCGCAGTAATCGAAACATACATTGGCAGAAATTGTTTAAACTTCTTCCCCCAGCCCCAAATAAATCGACCACACGGGGCAGCAAAAAGAAGGGTAAAAAGAGAGAAACAAAGGTAGTTACACAGCAACCGGCTAAGGAGGACTCGCCAAGGCTGACTCCAGTAGCAAGTGAGAAGGCAGAAGTAACAACTCAGTCCTTGGATAACCAACTTTTTAATAAACCTGATGCTGCGGAAGTAGAGGCCTCTTCCTATGAAGGCAATAAAACACTTAGCAAATCGAACAGCGGGGAAGAGGAAGCGTTTAGTAGAGATGATACCCCCCTTCAGACCTGGCAAGCCTCCAGTCAGGAAAGAGATTGGAATTTGATCCTAAATCCCCAAAAACTGGTATTCACGAACTTCCCGAAGCCTAAGGGCTTCCTTACAGGGAAACAGCGAATAATGAACTTTGTATCTAGTCTAAATGACATACTGCCAGGAATGGTTAATGCTAATGATATCACCTCGGTGGAATATTTACATTATGATGGTCACTCAGTGAGAGCACTGACCACTTTTAGGGATCAGAACCTGGCCAAGTATATTTTTAGGTCAAGACCTGCCTTTTTAAAAGCACGGACAACAATACTTAGGCTCTTTGAAAATAAGGCTCCTTTGAGCCCCCTTTTGAAAACTAAGCAGGCAAATCTTAGAAAGGGGAAACAACTCTCAAAATTCTGGCCTGACAAACAGAACCCGCAATGCCTTGCAAGCAAAGGTGAGGATTTCTTTACTATGGAAGAAAATATCCTAATTGACCAATTCTGGATGTTCCCACCATTAATACAAACTGACATCTTGGGAAGACTAGATAAGCTAAGAGATAAGCTGGCCGAGAGAGCTTCAGCCAACGAGGTTATCAAGGGGGACCAAAAAAAGACCACAACACGTAACCTTCAGATCAAAGCGGAGATTAACTTTCCACCAAGAGAGAATGTGCCACCCTTCAAGGAGAGTACTCCATCACCCCCCCGAAGGAGAAATACCCCCAAGGTGACCCCACAAGACGTATGGGACAAAATGAGATACCTAGATGAAACAGAATTGGGCCAAAATCAGGCCAAAACAGACTATCCACAGAAGGAATTTATGCATAATAAAGATCTGGTGTTCACAAACGTGAGCACTTTGCATCCACCTATTGAAATCATAGAGCGGCTGGATAGCCCGCCATTCAAAGACGATAGGCGTCCGATACATAAAGCGACAAACCCTAAAAGTACGTTAGCTAATAATTGACAAAGATTCGATTGTGATAAAGCCAATCTTAAATTTTTATCATGGAACATTGCTGGTTGGCTCAACAAGGCGACTGACCAATCATTTGTCAATTTTATTCAAGATCATGATATAGTCTTCTTGCAAGAGACATGGCTAACAGGGGATCTAGATGTAAATGGTTTTGCCTCATTTTCGCTCGCAGGTTCACCAAGCAACAAAGGGGGACGAGTTAAGGGTGGGCTAGGCATTCTAATATCCACAAGGCTGAGAGCATCTTTCGTCGAGCTGGAGCCTCTGAGCAGTGTGGCCATGGCATTATTAATGAAATGCAGATATTGCACACTTCTGTTGATTAATATATATGCCCCTCCCCAAAGAGGCAAGCAGCTTATCAAAAATCTCTGGCATAGGATAGAATCTTATGTCGATGAGCTAATGAATCAAACTCCTGCTGCGGCAGTGCTGCTGGCTGGGGATTTAAATGCCAGAATTGGCCAATCAGACGAAGCGTTATATGCTCATTTTCACGACGTACCTCCCATTTCTGAAGAAGCCCATTCTATTCCCCCAAGGCTCTCAAAAGACAAGGGCTGCAATTACGCAGGCCTATGCCTTCTACGTTTTTCCAACAATCTGGATTTGACTGTATTAAATGGCCGTGTCGACAGAGAACCCAGTGGGGAATTTACATTTATATCCAACATGGGAGCCTCCACTATCGATTACGTCCTGGTGTCATCTAACCTTTTGAGCAGAGCACGGGAATGTAAAGTGGTGGAGAGGGTTGACAGCGACCATCTACCGCTCTGTTTAATACTGGATGTAAGAAAAGATTTATTTTGCTCTGATAAACTTGTAGCCCCATGCTTCGAAAACATGGAGCTAAGATACTCACGTATTAAATGGTCCAGCAAATTGAGTGATGAAATATCGGAAAGACTTCACTCAGATATTTTTCTTGCTAGAAAGGAGAACCTCGTTAATTCCCCAACTCCTGAGGCTAGATTAGACATGTTCCGGGAACTGATTTCGTCGCTACAACCTTATCTGACCAACAAAAAAACGCCACGGCAATCTCGACACTTTAATAAATCCAAACCTTGGTTTGACCAAGAATGCATGGCTATGAAACGCCTCCTGCTGGATAAGTACAGGAACTATAGAACAGCGAACTTACCTTCGCTTCCATTAGACTGGTTTGAGTCAAAACGCAGTTATAAAGCTTTGATTAGCAAGAAAAAGCTCCAGGCACAAAGGGAGGAATGGCAGTGCCTAGTGGAGGCCTCCCAAAGGAAAGATTCTGCCACGTTTTGGAAAATAATTGCAAAAAGCTGGAGAGACTCCCCGATTGAAATCAAATACTCTATACCCGCTGGAGCATGGGAGGCCTATTTCCTCTCATTATATTCATCAAATCAACTGGCCCCAGCTCTGCTTCCTGCTTCAAGTGAATTTGGTAAGGAATGGCCCCCTGTAACTACAGAAGAAATTACTGGCCTTATTCAAGCTCTTAAATCAGGGAAAGCCCCGGGTGCTGACAATATCCCACCAGAAATTCTTAAGGCAAATGTCGAATGGTGGGCCCCTGTGCTAGCCGCCTTGTTCACTAGTATAAATCAAGCGGCTATTATCCCCGAGGACTGGGGTTTAGCCATCATCATTCCAATATTTAAGAAAGGAAACAGAACTGAGCCAGCTAACTATAGACCAATCAGTCTATTAAGTATTATTAGCAAACTGTATGCTGCTCATTTATGTGATAAATTAGTGGAGTGGATGGAAAGAGAGCATATTCTATCAGAAGCTCAAGCTGGTTTTAGAGCAAAGCGTTCAAGTATAGACCAGGCCCTTACCCTTCAACACCTGGCAGACAAATACTCTAGAAAAGGGGGGTCTTTATATGCAGCATTCGTGGATTTTAAATCGGCGTTTGATCTAATACCAAGGGATAGACTCTGGGAAAAGCTTGGCGCTACAAACATAGATAAACGCTTATTACGCCTTATCCGTGGTCTATACGAAAACACCAGGGTGAGGGTAAGATGCGATCGGTCAGGCCATCTAACTAAAGAAATTCAAACGCACTATGGGGTTAAACAAGGATGTGTCCTCGCGCCAACGCTATTTAATTTCTATATCAACTCTCTAGCAGTAAATATGGCGAAAGAAAATGCCCACCCTCCCAAACTGGCAGGTATTCCCATCCCGGTGCTTCTGTATGCGGACGACGCAGTCCTACTCTCCTTTTCCTGCGTTGGCCTGAGGAAGCTTTTGAGATCACTTGCTGACTATTGTCAAGCGGAACAACTATCAATAAATTACAGCAAATCTAAAATTATGGTGTTTTCAAAAAAAAGAAGGAAACACAAATGGAGAATTAATGGTCAACCTATTGACCAGGTAGCAACTTTCAAATACCTGGGAATAACTTTTCAGGAAAGGGTCTCGTGGCACCAACAGATGAAAAACGCCATTGCCAACGCAGGAAGGGCTAATAAAGCCCTTACAAGATTTTTTCACGGGAAAGGGGGTAAATACGTTCCGGCGGCCTCCCAGGTTTTTGCTGCAAAAATACTCCCACAACTCACTTATGGATCCCAGGTTTGCAGTTTTAAAAATTTTGCGCCTATGGAGGCATTTCAAACAAAATTCTATCGGTGTTTATTGGGGATCCCCCCCTGTGTATCTAATATAGCTGTCCGCTTAGAAGTTGGACAACCACCCGTTAATGCGCGGCTGTGGATTCTAAAGATACACTACTGGTTAAAACTTATTTTTTCCCCGGCCGGTTTGGCTCCTTTAACACTCTTAGACACCTTTCATTCCACCTGGAAAGCTTCCCTGTTTGAAAAGATAAGAAGCTTGGGATTCTCCCCGCAGATCTTGATAGCGGCAGGATATGAGAGAGCCAGAAGTCAAGTGCTCCAACGCATTAGGGACATAGAGCTGCAATGTCATATGGGCAAAATGGATAAACATGCCATAATTAGAGACTTTGGGAGAGGGTTCTCACCCGCAAATTATTTGGCTGATTTACAAATACCTAAGTACAGACACTCCTTTACCCTGGCCAGATTTAACGTTCTACCCTCTGCCCTGCTGCTAGGCAGATATGAGGGCAAACCATATGAGTCACGTGTTTGCCCGTGTGGCTCATCGGAAGTGGAAACAAGTCTGCATGTATTGCTGCACTGTAGTTACTACGAGGATCTACGTTTGACCTTTATTGCCCCAGTTCTACAAAAGCTTAAAAATGAACCAGAACTCCAACGTATGAGAGCCTTGGTAGAAGATAAGGTTCCTGAAATTACGATCAATGTGGCCAAATTTTGTGTAGCCGCTATTAGGCGCAGGAAACAAGAGCTTTCCAATGTCAATATGCAGGCGAAGGCAAATACTTAATTTTATTTATGCTGTCTAATTTTAAATTGAGTTATGCTGTTATTGAGTTCTTGTGCAAGTTTGTACAGTTCACTTCTGGATTTTTTAAGGAAAGTTAGAGAAGATTTTGATGAACTTTAGAAACAAGCAAAAGCCACCTTGCCAAATGTTAACTACAAAATAAGGAGACGAAGAGTGAGGGAACAGCAAATAAATGACAGAAGTGCACCTGATGCCTTAGATGCACTTTCTTCAAGAGATAGGTTTAGAATAAAATCCTTTATTCCTATGTTAGATGCACTTGAAGCCTATTTAAAAAGAAGTACTGTGTACTGTGTTTTCCATTTTTGCTAATCTGACAGCATCGAAGCAAGAAATTCAGCAAGGTGTTGAACTGTTGATGGAAGCATACCCAGAAGATATTGACCTGAAACTTATTGATGCACTTTTGCACTTTCATCTGTACGTGAGACAAAGCCATGGGCTTACAGCAGAGCACTCTCTGTCTCATACAGACCTTTATCAAATTATATACAAGAAAAAAATTCAGATGGCCTTTCCTAATGTGGAAGCAATCTTGCTGCTATTTCTTAGCTTTATGGTCACTAACTGCTTGGGATAGAGGAGTTATTCAAGACTCAAAAGAATTAAAAATAAATTAAGGGCCACAATGTCTCAAGAGAGGTTGTCTGCACTGAGCATTCTGTACATTGAAAGTGACAAACTTGGACAAACAATTTTTTATGAAGTTTTGGATGAATTTGCTATGAGGAAGGAAGGCTAGAAAAAACATTTTTAGGACTTCCGGTTGGTCACCTGGTAATGGGAGACAGGAGCTCTTTCAGCTGAAAGAGCCCCAACGCTGTGAAGTTTGGGGTGACCCTGAAAGCAACACGGTACCCCAGGAAAAACCTCAGATCGTGCGTTCTGAGGGCTTGTTGTTCTGGCGGGTGCCCCTGGTGACTCCCCCACTCCCCGGTAAGCTCTAAAAAGAGCCCCAAGAGTGAGTGGGGTCGGAGACGTGGGCACTGTGGAATTGATTCGCTTCCCTCACAGCGCGAAGCTCTGAGTCCGGAGATCGTGAGCGGCCGATTTCTCCGTTAAAAATAAGAATTTGAAATTGTGAGTAAAGAAAAAAGATGCAATTTGGACTATTAAATTAGAACAAAAGGGATTTAAACACGGAGGTCGATCCCTTTCTGCTGACTTAAAAGCGAAAGCAGCTACCGCTGACCGAAGTCGTAAGCGGAAAAAACTGTCAGAAAACTTACAAGTAATCTTCAAAATCCTCCCTTCTAGCAGGGGGAAGGGGGGCAAAAACTTTGTTTTAAGAAGAGATCCCTGCATGTTCGAGATCTGTTTTTAAAGAGACTCTTTCTTTCTGAAGTGGACCTCCTGGTAGGAGAAGGCTAGACTCCATTGTGACGTCACAAAGGGAAAGGAAATCTTCAACTTTCATTGTTGTTTTTTTAAAAAAATGATATTTATTAGTAGTTTCAGAATTATAGAAAATAAAGAAAAAAGAAAAAACAACATTATAATACATAAAAAAGAAGAAAAAACACAAAAACCAATACAACAATACAGCAAAAAGAAAAAAAAGAAGACAAAAGGAAAAAAAACAACAAAAATCCCAAATTACATATCTATAACTTCCATTTGCTTGTTTCATTGACCTCCTCACACCTCCCTTTTTGTATTCTAGTTTAATTAATTATTTCAGCAAATTCTTTCCATCTTTCTCAATTTTTATTAAAAAAATTATCTTAACAATTTAACCTAATAATTAGCTCAACAAATCCTTTCCATCTTTCCCCATATTCTGTTATTCAAATTACCTTAATTTATTTAACCTTATCTTACCCTAAAATACCTTAAAGCTTGAATCTTAGTTTTCAACTATACATAACTCCTGATATCATTTCTGCTAGAGTCATATAGTTTCATTCCAACATTTTCCCTAATATTCATTAATTTTAAGCTAATTCCCTAAATAGAAAGTTTTCTTAATAATTTTTCTTCCAATCTTCATCCAACGTCTCTTCTTCCTGGTCTCGGATCGTGTCAGTCCTTACTGTCCATTCCATCTAGTCCATCAACCTGGAAGCCTTATGTCCGAGGCCCTTAAATCTCTTCCATGTCCCTTCTGCAGTTCTTCTTCTTCTTGTTTATACTTGCCCTTTTCCTTGTCTTTTGTTGGTCTCTTTCTTAATTTCTTTCCTTTCTCATTGAGGAGTAGGTCTCTGGGGGATTCCAACCCAAAATTGTCTCCATCTCCCTTCATCAACCCCGCCCATTCCCCACAGTCCCACTCCCCACAGTCATCAATATAGTCCAAAAAGTATTTAAAAGCATATTTCAAGGTCTCTCCAAAGTTAGGAACCTCCTCAGCTCCAGACTCCCCCTGGCCCACTCCAACTTCAATCTTCAATGACAGCGGCTTATGCTCCTGTAGGGCCTCGGGTCTCTCCATTTGTATTATTTGAGGTGCAACCGCATCCTCCTCCATTATCTTCTGCACTTGCCCAGTCAGTACAGATTCATGAGTTGGTCCCTGAATGATTTCTGTATCAATTTTCCCTGTTTGTCCACAGTTATTAACCACAACAGTCATCAAATCCATTTTCTCATTCATCAAGTCCATCTTCTCGTGCATCTGTTCCAGCAAGGCACTTGTCTTGCATAAAGCAAGCACCCAATCTTCCTCCCAGCTCATCTTTAGTCAAGGTCAGAAAAGACTGTTCCCACGGTCTTAATCTCACAGCTGTTGAGTCCTCAAGTATACTGCAGCAACAATTTAACAAGCTCCCTCTAGAGGAGACAATTTCTATTTGTATCCATATTTTTTTTAAGGCAAGTCCAACAAAGGAAAATTATTCATTTTTCAGATATTTTGTTTCTTTAGAATGCAAAAGGCAACATTGGAATCAGCTTGTTTCTCTTCTTTAGCTACCTGTCAAAGTATTCCATTCACAGTCGATGAACCTCTCCAACAATTTCTGTCTCTGACACCCCGTTCCCAGGTTAGAGACGGTGGAAACTTATCCTTCTTCACTCCCTCTCCTGTTAGGGTTAAACAAAGTCCCCCCCCCCTTTTCTCCTGCTTCCAAGGGGGTTTCAGTAATTCTGAATGAAGGAAATTTAGACTTTTTTAACAGCTTTCCAGGCTTTAGCTTACAAAGTTTTTGCTTTAGTCTATATACAAAAAGTGGAAGGCGGACTTCCTGTTTTGAGCCTTCCCGCTTCGATGCCAAATTAAGATATTTCTTGATCCAATTTTCTGTTTCTACTCACGGGTACTTGTTTTAAATCCAATTGTCCACAGGAAAAAGTCAGCGCTCTCCGGCAATGGCTGTGCGGCTTCACTCCGTGAAAATAGCAATCAGTTCGCAGCACCACGCCACTCACCCCACTTCGCTCCGGCGCCCCAAAATGGGGTTCCCGGTGAGTAGGGGGGGTGCTCCTGGTGCCCTGCTGAACCCCACGTTCCCAGGCTTCCTCTGCCTGGGATTTCTAGCGGGTCCCCACCTTCGCCGCAGCAGGAAGACCCTGTTTCCACGGAGCCCGTTCCTCCGGTCGGAGGAACTCCGCCATTCACTGATGGCGCTGACCCGGAAGTCTCGGAAATCTTCAACTTTCGTTTCCTCTTTTGGCAGAGAGAAAGTAAACTGCAGCTGCCTGAACTGGTTTCTATATTTTTAAAAGTATCTTTCACCCTCAAGGAACATTTTTTAAAGTATAAAGAGATTCTGAGGAGTATTTAACAAATTGTTTTATGAGTAAAAAGGAAAAGGGGAGCTGCAGAACTGCCTGCAGCTGGCTATGGTGGGAAACTGCCCCCCCCCCTTTCTCTCTGACTGTGTGACTGACCTTGAAATTGTTGTGCAACTATGAATGGGGAGAAAGGAGAGAAGAGCAAAGTAAGATGGGGCTCTAGAGCTGTACCCTTTGAGGAAAATGTGATGCAATTACTGACTGAAAATAAAACGAAGGTGAAAGGAAATCAGCAGAGTATTGAAAAACTGAGTCAAGATTTTGCTGACTTGAGAGCTGAACTGAAAGAGGTCAAAACTGAGGTCACAGGCCATGAGACAAGACTGACACAACTAGAGACAGTTAGAGTACCGGATGTTGAGAGACTACAGTTTGAAAACTCCAGTGCAATTGCTTTCCTTCAGATGAGGGAACGGGAAACCCAGTTAAGATTCAGAGGTGCACCTCAACTGGAACAGGATCATCTCAAAGATTGGCTAATTGATCAATTTCTTGCATGCTGGGATCTTCAGAAAGATGAGTTAAATTCTTGGGTTGAAAAGGCTTACAGATTTGAACCTTAAAAAGATTCTAAATTATACATGACTGTATAGAGGTCTTTAAGACCAAGGAACAAAGGGACACTATTTTGGGCCTTCATTACAAAAAAAGGTTAAAGATCAAGGATAAACCAATTGTTTTGTTCAAGGAGATCCCAAAACACTTTTTGAACTTGAGAAGTAACTACGCAGATCTTGCTGGCACCTTAAGAAGGACAAATATCTTCTTTAGGTGGGAATTCCCGGAAGGACTTTCCTTCAAATTTGAGGGAAGAAAACAAAGAATCAAGACTGTTGGAGAAAAGGATAAGTTTTTGGAAAAATATGCAGTTGAATTTGGATTGGAAAGTCCACAGCCACGGGGGGCAGGGGCAGCGGCCCCTTAATATGAAAGATGGATGGCCCTGAGAGTCTACTCTTGGAATGTTAATGGACTAAATTTTCATCAGAAAAGGAATCAGATTTATCATGTGTTCGTAAAACAAAATTTGAATATAATTTGTGTACAAGAAACTCATGTTATTAGATTACCTAGAAAAATTCTTCAGAACAAAAAACTCGGACAAGAATTTATTTCCTCAGACAAAGTTAAATAAAGAGGAGTGGTATTCTATGTTAAAGAAAAAAGGAATCCAAAATTTATATTTAAAGACGAGGAGGGAAGATACATTGCCGTAGAGATTAATGCACAAGGTGAAAAATATCTATTGTTGGGAATTTATGCACCAAATGATGGCAAAGCAGAATTTTTCAAAAATTTGGAAACAAGACTGCTGGAATATTTGGACTACAAAATAATTTTGCTGGGTGATCTGAATGGAGTTGCATCAACATTAATGGATAGAACACAGAGACAGAAAATAATGAATGCTGGCAGACTACTAAAGACTTTTTTTGACATGATCGACAGATTTGATCTGTCAGACATATGGAGAATAAGAAACCCAACAGAAAAAGACTTCACATTCTTTTCAGATGCAAATCAATCTTTTTCCAAAATCAACTATTTATGGATATGCAGAGACTCGGTTCCTAGAGTAACTAAAACGGAAATTTGCCCTAAAACCTGCTCAGACCACAATGCAATGTCTATGGAAATGAAATTATCTGTGCAGGGATCCTACAGATGGAGAATGAATGATGATTTGTTGAGGAACGAGCAAATAATCAGCAAGGCCCAAAAGACTCTAATAGATTACTATGATAAATATGAATTCCGGGATGGAAACAAGAGTCGTTTGAGATGCAGGCAAGGCAGTAATGAGAGGATTTCTCATACAACAAAATTCAATCAAGAGAAAGGTACAGAATGAAAAAAAAGACAAGATTTTGATGCAACTAAAAGACAAGGAGAAGAATCTGAGAAGTAACCCAAAGAACTTGCAGATACAAAAGGAAATTAAAGCTTTACAGATGCAGTATTCACAGATCATAAACCAAGAAATAGAATGGAAATTAAGAATGATGAGACAAAGGAACTTTGGATCTGCAAACAAATGTGGAAAACTGCTAGCTTGACAGTTAAAAAAGAGACAGAAACAAAGTACTATTACAGACATTGCATCAGAAAGAAAGTCTGTGGAGAACCCTGCAGAGATAAGAAGATGCTTCCAGAAATACTATAAACAACTGTATAAAAATGGTAAAGAAGATAAGGAGAAAATTGAGCAAGTCATCAAAACCAAAGGACTGCAAAAAATTCCCCGAAAACAAAAGGATCCTACTTAATGGATTAATTACATGACAGGAGGTTGACAAGGCGATAAACCAGATGCAACTTGGCAAAGCCCCGGGGCCAGATGGAATATCAGCAAAGTATTATAAGACTATAAAAGACTGGCTTATTCAGCCATTGGTAGAAGTTTGCAAGAAGATAATAAGAGGGGACAAAGCACCCAAAACCTGGAAGGAAGCCTTTATAACCCTGATACCGAAACAAGATTAAGATAGATCCAATGTAAAAAAATTACAGACCAGTCTCATTACTTAATGTGGATTACAAAATTTTTGCCAATATTATGGCCAACAGGCTGAAGAAGGTATTGTCAGATTATATTCACAAGGACCAGGCAGGGTTTCTGCCTGGAAGACATATGAAAGATAATATTAGGAATATAATCGTTATCTTGGAAAGGCTGGACATTAAAAAAAAAATGTAAAGCGATGTTAATGTTTATTGATGCAGAGAAGGCCTTTGATAATGTGTCTTGGAGATTCATGATACAATATTTAGAGAGTATTGGGGTTGGACAAGATTTTCTAAATGGTATTAATGTGATCTATTATGAACAAAAAGCAAAAATTTTAATAATGTGGTGTCGGAGGAAATTAGAATTGAAAAGGGTACCAGGCAAGGGTGCCCACTTTCCCCTCTGCTTTTTATATCGGTTCTGGAGGTTTTGTTAAGTATGCTAAGGAAGGAGGAACAAGTCTTAAAAAAGTAAAGTACCTAGGGGTAAACATAACAGCAAAAAATCTAAGTCTATTTAAGGATAACTATGAAAAGTGTTGGGCAGAAATTAAGAGAGATTTAAACAGTTGGACAAAATTGAAACTTTCTTTGTTAGGCCGAATTGCTGCTATCAAGATGAATGTATTGCCAAAGATGTTGTTTTTGTTTCAAACACTTCAGGTTCTGGATAAGACGGAGTGTTTTCAGAAGTGGCAGAGAGATATTTCTAAGTTTGTCTGGCAGGGCAAAAAGCCCAGAATTAAGTTTAAGATATTAACTGATGCGAAAGAAAGAGGGGGCTTTGCCCTGCCAGATTTAAAGTTGTACTATGAGGCCGCAGCTTTCTGCTGGCTAAAAGACTGGCTACTTCTTGAGGACACTGACGTGTTGGATTTGGAAGGGTTTAACAATACTTTTGGATGGCATGCATACTTATGGTACGACAAGGTTAAAATTAATAAGAACCATATTGTCAGAAAATCACTGTTTAATGTCTGGTTAAAATATAAAGACTTGCTGGAAAATAAAACTCCAAGGTGGCTTTCACCTTTGGAAGCTAAGGCCCGAAAAAGACCCAATATGGAGGCCAAATGGCCAAAATATTGGGAAATATTAGAAAAAGATGGAGACAACTGGAAATTGCAGAGTTTGGAGAAAATGAAGGATAAAGTGCGAGACTGGTTACATTACGCTCAGATTAAAGAAGTTTTTAAAAATGATAAGAAACTAGGGTTCCAGGTGGAGAAATCGAAACTAGAAACAGAACTGTTAGAACCAAAGACTAAGGTGCTTTCAAGGATGTATAACTTGCTGTTAAAATGGAATACACAAGATGAAATGGTTAAATCGGCTATGATAAGGTGGGCGCAGGACATTGGGTACAATATCATGTTTGAGGACTGGGAAAGGTTGTGGAGTACTGGGTTGAACTTTACTGCATGCAATGCTTTGAAAGAAAATGTAATGAAAATGATATATAGATGGTATATGACCCCAGTCAAACTTGCAAAAATATACCACCTGTCTGATAATAAGTGTTGGAAATGTAAAGAGAGTGAAGGAACATTCTTCCACCTCTGGTGGACCTGCCCTAAAGTGAAGGCGTTCTGGGAAATGATTTATAATGAACTGAAAAAGGTATTTAAGTATACCTTCACAAAGAAACCAGAGGCCTTTCTTTTGGGTATTGTCGGCCAAGGGGTGGCAAAGAAGGATTGGCCATTTTTTATGTACGCAACAACAGCAGCAAGGATACTTCTTGCAAAGCACTGGAAAGCTCAAGATCTACCCACACTGGAAGAATGGCAGATGCAACTGATAGACTATATGGAACTGGCCGAGATGACCGGCAGAATCCGTGACCTGGGAGAGGAGAGGATGGAGGAGGACTGGAAGAAATTCAAGATTTATCTACAAAAATATTGTAATTTGAGTGAATGCTAAGCAGGATGCTAGATCATAAATAATTGAGCACCACTAAATTAGATGATTTAAGATGATAATGTGAGATTGAGAAAATATAAATTTCTTCGAGAATTACAAGATTATAAATAAATAGATGGGGCATAAGAATGCAAACAAGATGATAAATTGCTGGCAAAAAGTTATAACGATGAAAGTGGGAGCGGGAGATGTGAGGGAGTCCAAAGAAGATGTGAAACTATATTAAGACATATGCTACATTGTTTATTATATCTATTTTGTATGTTAAACCCTATTAAACATTTATAAAAAAAAAAATAAGGAAGGAGGAACAAGTCAAAGGTATAACAGTAGGATCCAAACAATATAAATTAAAAGCCTTTGCTGACAATTTGGTGTTAACACTTCAAGATCCAGATTCCAGTGCAGTAAAAGCACTGGAGCTGATACAGGAGTTCGGGCAGGTAGCAGGATTCAAGTTAAATAAGAGCAAACCCAAAGTATCAGGGGTGGGGAGGGGATGGATAATGAGGAAAGAAAAATTCTTCAAGAAAAAACAGGCCTAGTCTTTGTGGAAAAAGTTAAATATTTGGGTGTTAATCTATCGGAGAAAAACCTAAACTTATATAAGGACAACTATGAAAAATTATGGAATGAAATCAAGAGAGATCTTGAGATTTGGTCAAATTTAAAACTGTCATTAATGGGCCGAATATCTGTGGTTAAGATGAATGTATTGCCAAATAGTTGTTTTTGTTTCAAGCCCTACAAATTATTGATAATGTGAAATGTTTTAAGAGTAGCAGAAAGCTTTGTCTAAATTTATCTGGCGGGGGGGAAACCCCAGAATTAATTATAAATTGCTAACAGACTCAAAAGAAAGAGGGGGATTTTCCCTGCCAGATTTCAAGATATATTTTGAAGCCGCAGCCCTTTGTTGGGTTAAGGAATGGATCCAATTAGACAATGCTGATGTTCTTGATTTGGAGGGGTTCGACAATGTATTTGGTTGGCATGCTTATTTATGGTATGAAAAGATAAAGGCCCACAAAGGTTTTAAAAATCATGTAATTAGGAAATCATTATATAATGTTTGGATTAGATATAAGGATCTCTTAGAAAGGAAAACACCCAGATGGCTTTCACCAATGGAAGCTAAGGCCCCCCAAAAAGTTAAATATGGAGAATAAATGGTTCAGATATTCTGACCTTTTGGTTGTGGATAGTGAAGGATTTAAATTAAGACCATTTGATCAAATCAAAGATAAAGTGGACTGGCTTCAATATCATCAGATTAATGAATTATATAAATTTGATTTAAAAAATGGTTTTGCAATAGAAAAAACCAAACTGGAAACGGAGTTGTTAGATACCAATGTTAAAAACTTATGTAAGATGTATAATTTATTGTTGGAGTGGCATACAAAGGATGAACAGGTGAAATCGGTGATGATAGATTGGGCAAGAGATTTTGGACACAATATAATGATGGAAGATTGGGAAAGGTTGTGGAAGAAAGGGGTTAAGTTTACTGCTTGTACTGTTTTAAAGGACAATATCATGAAAATGATGTATAGATGGTACTTAACCCCGGTAAAATTAGCTAAGATCTACCATACGAGTGATAATTTATGTTGGAAATGTAAAGAAAAGGAAGGTACCTTTTACCATATGTGGTGGACGTGTCCCAAGGTGAAAGACTTCTGGGAAAAGATTTATAATGAATTGAAAAAAATGTTGAAATATACAGTTATCAAAAAGCCAGAAGCCTTTCTACTTGGAATAATAGGTTTGGAATTGCCCCCAAAAGACGCTAGATTGTTTTTGTATGCCACAACTGCAGCAAGAATTTTGTTAGCCAAAAATTGGAAACTACAAGAAATACCAACAGTGGAGGAATGGCAGATGAAGATGATGGACTTTTTGGAGCTGGCCGACCTGACTGGAAGAATCCGTGATCAGAAAAAGGAGGAACATCAAGAAGAATGGAAGAAATTTAAGGACTATTTAGCTAGATATTCTAATATAACATAAGTAGAACTACTCATAAGTACCAAACTGGCCTAGGAATAAAATATGTGGAATTGTATAACATTATGGATTGAAAATATTATGAAAAGAAAGAAAGATGGTAATTTGAATAAGTCAATTTTATTTGAAAGTGGATATTGGAAAACTGCTACAAT
This sequence comes from Podarcis pityusensis, assembly GCF_964106645.2. NCBI lineage: Eukaryota > Metazoa > Chordata > Lepidosauria > Squamata > Lacertidae > Podarcis > Podarcis pityusensis. The sequence goes on from NC_138045.1 coordinate 22,588,912, forward strand.
GAGATCTATAGAAACTCAGTTTAGGGGGATTCGAGGAAGTCATCTAACAATGATAACTAAATTGGGACATTAACAGTTAGGATACATGTTTGTTTGTTTGTTTGTTTGTCTTTTTAATAGTGTAATTGTCAGGGGTTCAGGAGCAGAGGCACAGGAAAGGGAGGAAATAGAGAGCGAGGGGGAGGAGTCCGAAGGAAATGTTAGCGATGACAGCGGTCCGAGGTCTCTGAGTCTTTCCAGCGAATCGGAAGATTCACAGAAAGGGGCTCCCATGGTCAGAGCAAGGGGGGTGCCGAGGGGGACACCCCAGGAAGAAGGGGCCAGAGGGGACTCAGAGAGCAGCAGTTGGAAATCAGGACCAGCGTCCACACCAGAGTGCAGTAGGGGGGAGGAGTCCCAGGCATCGGGATCAGGCGGCGCACTGCCAGTGGGAGGACATGAGTCAGGATTGGCCACGCCTCCATCGGGGAGCGAGGAAACGGTCGAGAGGAAGGTTGAAGGCTGGGCGCGCGCGCCAAGTTCAAATGTACAGGAGGGCGGCGCAGTTGGCAGCCCGGATAGGGAGCCAGGTCCCAAAGCCCGCCGAAAAGAGGGGGAGGAGTCAGGGGGGTCAACGTCAGCGTCAGAAGAATCCAGGAAGGAAGGGACCCCGGGGGGTAGCAGGACCCAGAGGAGAAAGGAGAGACGGAAGAGGTGGAGTAAGGCTAGAATCTTAAACTGGTGTACAGGGGGCGGAGACTCAGATGGAGCTTCGCCGATCTAACCCCTAGACGTAGAGCTGGGGCGCTGCGGCTTGAAAATGGAAACTGTACTTCAATAAAGACTTTTGTACATTACTGCCGGCTAGCGTTGGTCCTCTGTGAGCTGGGACCTGGAGCCAGCTCTGACAGTAAGCTCCATCTCCAAAAGTTTTGCACCAAAAACCTCGTAACGTGAGTGGACGCAGCGAGGGAAGAAGATTGGTGCTTCGCGAGCTCACAAAAGTCAGGCAAGATGACTACAGAACAGCAACTAGCAGCCCTGCAAGATGCAGTGACACAACTCAACGCGGAGGTACTCGCATCCAGGAAAAGGGAAGAGGAAGCGGCTGCCGCCTGCAGGGATCTCCAAGCCAGGTTGGAAGTGCTTGCTAAGCAGGGGCAACCGGGACCCAAATCAGAGGGGATTGGGCTGGGGAAAAGAGGAGGCAGCCTGGTATCTCATTTCGATGGGAATTTGCAGCAGTACCCTAACTTCCGAGCAGACGTGCTGTTTGCGCTGGAACTGCTGGATAAAGACTTTAGAGATGAGCAAGAGAAGGTGGGGTTTATCTTGTCCCATTTGCATGGGGAAGCTAAAGCGTGGCTGCGCAATCTGTGGAGAGATAAGGATCCGGCGCTCCAAAATGCGGATGCATTCATTAAAGCGATGGATTCGTGTTTTTTATCAAATATAGACATTGATATCGCCAGAAAAGACATACATGGGCTCAAACAAGGCAGAGCCAGTGTAAGGCAGTACCATTCCCGCTTTTTTGCATTAGTCCATGCGCTGGGATGGGAGAAGGATTCTGCCCCAGCCAGAGACCTTTTTTGGGAAGGCTTGAATGCAAATGTGAAAGATGAGATTGCAAGGGGGGAGAGACCAAAGAGCACTCAGGAGGTTGTCCAGCGGGCGCTGCAAATTGGGGTGCGTCTGGAAGAACGTCCATGGAACAGAGAAGAAGGACGTTGGGGACGTACGCCAGTGAGAGCACCTCCCCTCTTTCCCAAGGATGCAGCGCGTGCGCAATCCACACCTCCGCAGGGAGGGGGAGAGGAACCGATGGAGATTGGAGGCGCCAGGGCTCAGTCAGCAACCAGAGCCCTAACACCGGGAGCAGTCAAAGCGAAGCCTCCTAGAGGAAACAGGAAGTGCTACATCTGCGACAGTGCTCAGCACATGGCGAAAGAGTGTCCCCAGAGGCTCCACAAGCACACTGCAGCCTCAGCAACAGTAACAGACGCAACTCAGCAGAGAGAACCACAGCAGGGAAACGACAGAGTCTGGTTGGAGGAAGAGGCACTGGGGCCCAGCCAGACAAGTCAATGAAGCCGTCCCCAGAGATTTTGCAGCCCACAGACCCCCTCCCGCCCAAACCAGTGGTGCAGCTCACAGCATCGCTCCAACTACCCAATGGACTCACTATGGAAGTGCCGATTACCATTGACTCTGGTAGTAACGCAGACTTCATAGGACTGGATTTCATTCAAGAGCACAACATAGCACTCCTGCCAGCCACGCTGCCTCTGAAGGTTGTCACGGTGGATGGCAGGGAATTGCTGGGGGGGCAGGTGGTGCAGCAAACGCCTCCGATGGTGATGCAAATTGGGAATCACCGAGAAGTCATCAGCTTCAATGTCACCCAACTGTCGGACACGCCTATAGTATTAGGCATGAGTTGGCTGCACAGGCACAGCCCAGCATTGGCGTGGTACCAGCGACAACTGACCTTCGGCTCCTCATACTGTGCGGAACATTGCATTCTGCCTAGCCCGGAAGGGGAAGAGGATGACCCGCAGCTACAATTAGGCACGCTGCAAGCAGTGCCACTCAAGTACGCAGCGTTTTTGGAGGTTTTCTGCGAGAAGGAAGCGGACAAGCTGCCTCCCCACAGGTCCTATGACTGCAAGATTGACCTCCTGCCAGGGGCGACGCTGCCAACCGGGAAACTGTATTCCATGTCTGAAGACGAGCTGCAGGAACTCAGGGAGTTCATAGACCTCAACTTGAAGCGCGGTTTCATCCAGGAGTCGAAGGCAGTGGGGGGCAGTCCTGTATTCTTTGTGAAGAAGGACACGCCCCAAAAAAGGCTTGTGGTGGACTATAGAATTTTGAACTCGAAAACCAAGCCCACAGCCTTTCCCATGCCCAAGATAGATGACCTGCTCGCAACGGTGAGGAAAGGATGCGTTTTCACAAAGTTGGATCTGCGAGGGGCGTACAACCTGATTCGCATACGGGAGGGCGACGAATGGAAGACTGCCATGTTCACGCCCCTGGGCACCTATGAATACAGAGTTATGCCCTTTGGATTACAAAATGGCTCCCACTGTTTTCAAGCCTTCATGCATCACGTATTGGCGGGTCTCCTCTACAAGAAATGCGTCTGCTTCCTGGACGACATCCTGATATTTTCAGAATCAGAGGAGACCCACGAGGGAGACGTCAAGGAAGTTCTGCAGAGACTGCAGGAGCACAGGCTGTACGCCAAGCTGGAGAAGTGCCAGTTCGACATGAAGGAGGTAGATTTCCTGGGCTACAAGTTGTCGGACAAGGGGCTCGCCATGGACAGCGCCAAGGTTCGCTCAGTGTTGGACTGGAAGAGCCCGCGCAATCGGAAGGAGGTCCAGCGGTTTGTCGGTTTCGCCAACTTTTACCGCAAGTTCATCAAGGGGTTCGCGATGCAGACGGCGGCCATTACCGACACGCTCAGCTCCAAGAAGAAGAAGTTCATCTGGACGGAGCAAGCGGAGCAGTCCTTTCAGAAACTCAAGCGTCTCTTCTCGTCCGAAGAGCAGCTACTGCATGTGAATCCCAGCAGACCGATGAGGGTTGAAACGGACGCCTCAGACAGAGCCGTGGAAGCAGTACTGTTGCAGCAAGACCCGCATGGGGACTGGAGACCGTGTGCCTTCTACTCCAGGAAGCTCAGCAAGTCAGAGCAGAACTACACCATCTGGGACAGGGAGTTGCTGGCCATTCATGCAGCATTCAAGGCGTGGCGGCACTTCCTCATTGGAGCCAAACACACAGTGCAGGTCCGCACGGACCATAAAAACCTGGAGTACTGGCGCACGGCAAGGTTCCTGAACCAGAGGCACATACGATGGGCGAAGTTCTTTGCGGATTTCGACTTCAGGATAGAGTACATCCCAGGCGACAACAACATCATGGCGGATGCACTGTCCAGAAAGCCGCAATACCTCGAGGAGGCGGCACCAGCAGCGGCCAAGCACATTTTCGCACCGAAAGCGTGGGCGTGCGCTTCAGCAACCGTGGACCTGGATGCTGTACGTCGAGCACTGCAGGAGGACCCCTTCGCACAAGCCAAGATGGAGGAGGTGCAAAGGGGCACGGCGGAGGACGACGAGTTCCAGATACGCGACGGATTGCTCATCCGCAGAGGGGCCCTCTACGTACCGGGAGACGACCTCCGCGCGAAAGTACTGCAGCAGTTGCACGACGCACCCACCGCCGGGCACTTTGGCAAAGAGAAGACGGTAGAATTAGTAGCCAGAGATTTTTGGTGGCCCAAGATGCGGGGGGAAGTCGCGGATTACGTCTCGAGGTGCGACACCTGCCAAAGGGCCAAGTCAGTGCACAAACCGCCGGCGGGACTGCTCGAACCGCTGCAGACACCGCTCGAACCGTGGGAGAGGGTGGCCCTGGACTTTGTCACGGATCTACCCAGCTCGAGGGGCAAGACGGCAGTGCTAGTGGTGGTGGACATGTTCACCAAAATGGCCCACTTCATTCCGTGCGCGAAGGTGGCCACGGCGGAACAGACCGCCAAACTGTTCATAGACCACGTGTTCAGGGTTCACGGTCTGCCACGGTCTATCCTGTCCGACCGGGGGCGACAGTTCATCTCGAACTTCTGGCAGAAGCTGATGGGTTTCCTGAACGTCAAGATCAACCTAGCGTCGGCGAGACACCCGCAGACGAACGGACAAGCGGAGCGAGTCAACGCCATCATGCAGCAGTACCTGCGATGCTACGCAAATCAGCAGCCGGCAACATGGGTGGACTACCTGCCGCTCGCTGAGTTCGCCTACAACAACACGAAGCACGTGTCCACGGGGGTGACACCGTTCTTCGCCAACAACGGGAGGCATCCCAGAACCTTCCCGGGATTAGCGAGAGCGGGGGAGGGGGAGCCACAGGCAGCGGAAGCCTTAGCATCAGAGTTGCAGGAGGTTCACGAACAGCTTCGGAGGCAGTTAGAACTAGCAAAGCACGCATACAAACTGCAGGCTGACAAGCACAGAAGGGTTGGGGAAGACATACAGGTGGGAGACTGGGTTTGGTTAGCAGCCCAGGCAGTGCCGGCCAGATCGTTAGCGAAGAAGAAGCTAGGGCATAAGCAGCTAGGACCTTACCAAGTCGAGGCACAGGTCAATCCAGTGGCCTTCCGGTTGACACTGCCGGAGGGATCCAGAATGCACCCAGTTTTCCATAGATCAGTGCTCACGCCCTACAAAGCACCTCATAGATTTCAGGAGCCAGGCACGGCACCAGACCCGTTCAGGGAAACGCCCACAAGGGGGGGTCGCCAAGGCGGGAACCCGTCAACGAAGTCACAGAGATTTTAGACTCGAGATGGGGGGAAGAGGGAGTAGAATATCTTCTCGCCAGAGAAGGTACCCCGGCCAGCGCCAACAGTTGGGTGCCAGACTATGCCTTGGACGAACCTCTTCTCAAGGACGAGTTTCATGCCCTTTTCCCACACAGGCCCATGCCAGCCGAGTATTTCGACGACTGGCTTTTCACACCCACATTTTCAGCCAGCACATTCCAGGGGTTCACCTCGGACGAGGAACCGGCACTAGAAACACGTTCCCCGAAGGGATCACCCTCGGGGTCTGCCTCAGACCGTTCCTATTGGTGGGACGATCGACCAGAGGAGCAGTGGCGCAGGAAGTGGCTGGGGGGTCCTTGGCAGGCAACGTCCCCGGAGGAGACCGGGGGAGAGACGGACATGGACGTGTTGGGGGAGGACCTTGGGTTCGAGCACGGCGGCAAAGAGATGGAAGCAGAGGAAATTGAGGTCGGCGAGAGCACGGAGGACGAGCCGGACTTATCCGGCGGGATGCACGCCACGGGGGACGAACTGTATCCGGCACTCACCCCCACAACGACGGAGCACCCAGTACCCACACCGGAAGGAGGGGAGGGGGGAAGGGGGGGCTTCGAGGGGGGGATGGATGTCAGGGGTTCAGGAGCAGAGGCACAGGAAAGGGAGGAAATAGAGAGCGAGGGGGAGGAGTCCGAAGGAAATGTTAGCGATGACAGCGGTCCGAGGTCTCTGAGTCTTTCCAGCGAATCGGAAGATTCACAGAAAGGGGCTCCCATGGTCAGAGCAAGGGGGGTGCCGAGGGGGACACCCCAGGAAGAAGGGGCCAGAGGGGACTCAGAGAGCAGCAGTTGGAAATCAGGACCAGCGTCCACACCAGAGTGCAGTAGGGGGGAGGAGTCCCAGGCATCGGGATCAGGCGGCGCACTGCCAGTGGGAGGACATGAGTCAGGATTGGCCACGCCTCCATCGGGGAGCGAGGAAACGGTCGAGAGGAAGGTTGAAGGCTGGGCGCGCGCGCCAAGTTCAAATGTACAGGAGGGCGGCGCAGTTGGCAGCCCGGATAGGGAGCCAGGTCCCAAAGCCCGCCGAAAAGAGGGGGAGGAGTCAGGGGGGGTCAACGTCAGCGTCAGAAGAATCCAGGAAGGAAGGGACCCCGGGGGGTAGCAGGACCCAGAGGAGAAAGGAGAGACGGAAGAGGTGGAGTAAGGCTAGAATCTTAAACTGGTGTACAGGGGGCGGAGACTCAGATGGAGCTTCGCCGATCTAACCCCTAGACGTAGAGCTGGGGCGCTGCGGCTTGAAAATGGAAACTGTACTTCAATAAAGACTTTTGTACATTACTGCCGGCTAGCGTTGGCCCTCTGTGAGCTGGGACCTGGAGCCAGCTCTGACAGTAATGTTTTCTTTTATGTTTGCCCAAAATTTGGAAAACCAAAAAAAAATTGGGGGGGGGGGGGGACAAAAGAAAAAACATTTTTAGTGTTACTGTATTTGATGGTAGTAGTTTACTTCTTAATATGTATTTTAAAACTGACTGTTTTGTTAGAGGGGGTTTTTTCCCTCTGGTGGCAGATGACAGAAACTACGACACCACGAGACCGGTGTAAAACCAAACAAATAAACGTTTGGGGTTTTTTATTAAAAAAAATTATTCAAAATTATAACAAGACCTATTATCCAAAAACATATCATCCTTGTTTTTTCCCCCATTCCCCCCCTCCCACACAAAACCCAACCACCCCCACCCCACCCCCCGACTTCCCTCAGTTCCAGTCTTTGGTTTCTCTAAGAATGCTGTTTTCTGCATGTTAAAAGTTGTATAGATCCTCAAACTATTTAGCTGATTATTATCAATAAAAGGTTTGTGAATGTTTATTCAAAACCTGCCAAAGAGTCCAGTTCGCTTTGTTGCGTCTTCAGATACTTTGTAAAGGGTTCCCATTCATCCTTAAAGTCACAGTTATCCTTGTCCCGTAGCTTATATGTCAGTTTTGCCAGTTCTGCATAGTCCGTCAATTTTTCTTGCCATGATTTTTTAGTTGGGGTTTCTTCAGTCTTCCATCCTTGTGCTACCAGAACTCTCGCGGCCGTTGTTCCATACAAGAAGATGTTTTTCAACCTTTTTGGCAGTTCTTTCCCTACAATCCCCAACAAAAATGCCTCGGGTTTTTTAACAAATGTTAAATGGAACATTTTGTTCAATACGTTGTTGTATATCATTTCCCAAAATTTTTAAATTACCTTACAATCCCACCACATATGATAAAATGTCCCCTCCTTTTCCTTACACTTCCAACATATATTTGAACTAGTTTTGTACATTTTCCCTAACTGCACTGGTGTTGTGTACCATCTGTACATCATCTTCATTTAATTCTCCTTCAGTAGGGAACACTCTGTAAATTTTAAGTCAGTTTTCCATAATTTAACCCAATCTTCCATCATAATGTTGTGACCTACATCTTGTGCCCATTTAATCATAACTGATTTTACCTCTTCATCCTTTGTTTCCCATTCTAATAGTATGCTGTATGCGGCCTTCAGTAGTTTCACTTTCCCTTCAATCACTTCCGTTTGAAACCTAGATCTAGTATAACTAAATCCTTTCTTGCTGTCTTCTTTATGTGTTTCAAGTAGTTGTTGATAATGCAACCAACTCTGAAAGTGGTCTTTGATCTCATCATAATCTCTTAATTTCCATTTTCCATCATGTTCCTTTAATAAATCAACATATGTGAGCCATTTTCCTTTCTTTCCAAGTGGTTTGAGCAGTAATGCTTCGTGTGGTGAAAGCCACCACGGGGTCTTTTGTTCCCATAAGTCTTTGTATCTCTCCCATACTCTCATTAGTGATTTCCTGATTATATGGTTGTAAAAACTTCTATGAACCTTCCCTTTCCCGTACCATAAGTATGCGTGCCAGCCAAATCTTTTGTCATGTCCTTCTAGTTCTAATGCCTCTTGCTTGTTCAATCTCATCCAGTCCCTGATCCATACCAAACAAGCAGATTCATAATACAATTTAAGGTCTGGGAGGGCAAACCCGCCTCTATCTTTTACATCTGTAAGTATTTTATGTTTTATCCTTGGCCTCTTGCCCCCCCCCCCGATAAATCTTGAAATCTCTTTCTGCCATGCAACAGAAGCAACTTAATTTGAAATTTAAAGGAGTGGGAGAAGAAGTGAACGAGAACATAAAAGAAAAAATGATTAAGGAATTAGCAAAATGGTTGGAAATAAAAGAAGAAGAGGTAGCATATACGGTAGAAAATGCATTCAGAATAAGAGTGAAATCCTAACAAATTAAGTCAAAAAAAATTACTGGTGATTGTTTAGTTATTTTTAACTCAATCGAGATGAAAAACACAATATTAAGAACGAGCTATCAAAAAAAAATTAATAATTGGAGGCAGGCCAATTATTATTTTTAAAGAAATTCCAATCAGGATCCTACGCAAAAGGGAAGGATATAGACAAATAATAAGTGTCTTGAAAAGAAATGCTATACAATACAGATGGGAGTTCCCAGAACGAATCTCCTTCTACTACAAGGATAAAAGATTTAAACTGATAGACACTCAAGAAGTGAAATTTTTTTTGAGAAGATACGAAAAGGAACTTGGAAAAGTGGAAGAAAGACCTGGAGGAAGAGAGACGAATACGGAGGAGAAGAGAGGAAGAAAGGAAAGAGAAGTCGAGAGGGCAGAGACAGGAGGGGGAGAGGAGGAGGAAGATGGAGAAGAGGAAGGAGCAGTGGGAGGAGAAGAGGAGGAAGAGGAAGAAACTATTGGAAATAGAACCACTAGAATATAAACCAGAAAAACAGAGTAGAACGAATAGTAACTAAATATAACAATGACTCTTAAGTTTTTGTCCTGGAATGTGAATGGTTTGAATGAAAAATCTAAGAGGAATAAAATTGAGAAGGTTTTAAAGAAAAAGAACTTTGACGTGATTTGTTGTCAGGAAACAACATGTGGCCAAAAAACATAAGCATATTTTGATAAATAAAAGGTTGGGAATAGAATTCATTAACTCAGATACTAATAAAAAAAGAGGGGTAGTGATATACGCGAAGGAGAAATGGGAACCCAAATTAATTTGTAAGGATGATGAAGGAAGAATTTTGGGAATACAAATTAACCATCAGGGAGAACAACTTAATGTGGTAACTGTTTACGCCCCAAACACAAATAAAGCAGAGTTCTTTAAGAAATTGGAACAAATATTACTAGATCTAGAGAGTTATAAGCTGATTTTACTTGGAGACTTAAATGGAGTGCCAACACCAGAATTAGACAGAAGCTCAAAAAGGAGAAAACTGAATCAAGGGAAACTACCAAGATCGTTTAATGACCTCGAGGAAAACCTAGACTTAATAGACATATGGAGATATAAAAATCCAATGACGAAACAATTCACACATTTTTCAGAACCACATCAGAGCTGGGGTAGGTTGGATCAAATATGGGTCTCAAGAGAACTAACAACAAGAGTTGTGAAATGTGAGATACAACCTAGAACCCTCTCCGATCATAGCTCGATAGTTTTGGAGTTAAAATGTGAAGTACAGGATACATACAGATGGAGAATGAACGATTACTTACTTGAAAATGATGAGGTGATTGAGAAGGCCAAAGTTACCCTGAAAGATTATTTTGATTTAAACATTAACAAAGAAACAAACATAGATATAGTTTGGGACGCCAGTAAGGCAGTTTTAAGAGGGTTTTTGATTCAACAAAACAGTTACAGGAAAAAGTTGAGAGAACAAAAAAAAGAAGAGATACTCAATTAAGAGAATGTGAAAAAAATCTAATAACAAAACCTAGTGAGGAACGAAACAAGCAATTGTACAAGATGTTACAAACACAATACTCAATATTAATAAATCAAGAAGTGGAATGGAGAATTAAGTTAATGAAACAAAATTCCTTTGAATCAGCAAATAAAACGGGGAAAATTTTGGCGTGGCAATTAAGAAAAAGGAAAAAGCAAAACATGATTAACAAAATAAAAATAGAAGAGCAACTTTTGGAAGACCCTAATGAAATAAAGAAATGTTTCCTTAAATTTTATGAAAAATTATACAAAAGAGAAGAGGAAGATATAACAGAAATAGAAAAATATTTAGAAGACAATAGAATCAAATGCTTAACGAAAGAGGAGAAAAGCCAACTAAACAAACCTATAAAAATAGAGGAAATCCAAGAGGCGATAAAGAAGATGAAACTAGGGAAAGCCCCAGGGCCTGATGGTTTATCGGCAAAGTACTGTAAAGTCCTAGAGTAACGAATAACATCTTAAGAGGAGGAAAGATACCAGACTCCTGGAAAGAAGCATACATTACGTTGCTACTCAAACCAGACTCAGACAAACTCAATATTAAGAACTACAGACCGATATCATTATTAAATAATGATTATAATTTTTTTGCAGAAGTAATGGCGAATCGGTTCAAAAAATGTTTAATTAATTTTATTCATACGGATCAAGCCGGATTCCTACCCAATAGACAATTAAAAGATAATGTAAGGCACATAATAAACATTATTGAATATTTGGAATGTAAAAATGAAATCCCCGCGGCACTAATTTTTATTGACGCCGAAAAAGCTTTCGATAATGTATCCTGGCAATTCTTATTAAAATGTATGGAAATAGCAGGGATAGAGGGCACATTATTGGAAGGAATAAAAGTGATCTATTCGTATCAAAGAGCTAAACTGATTATCAATAATAACTTAACTGACTCATTTGAAATCTCGAAGGGTACGAGACAGGGGTGCCCTCTGTCACCCCTTTCGTTTATAATGGTGCTAGAAATAATTGCAAATAAGATAAGGAAAATATCAGAGATATGTGGAATTAGAATTGGTGTAAAAGAATATAAACTGAAAGCATATGCTGATGATTTGATGTTATCGTTAGAAGATCCACAAAAAAGTGTTGGTAAAGTGTTAGAATTACTAGAGGAATTTGGAAAGTTATCCGGCTTCAAATTAAATAAAACAAAAACTAAAATGATGACTAAGAACATGAAGGAAGATTTAAGAAACCATCTTAAATCACAGACTGGGATTAAAGTGGTAAAAAAGGTAAAATACTTGGGAATGTGGCTAACCATGAAAAACATAAACTTAATGGAAGATAATTATACAAACACCTGGAAAGAAATAAAAAAGGACTTGGATACTTGGAACAGGATAAAACTCTCATGGTCTGGAAGAATGGCGGCAATTAAGATGAATATACTTCCAAAACTGCTGTTTTTATTCCAAAACATTCCAGTAATCAGGGGAACCTCAGTATTTAAAGATTGGCAAAAAATTCTCTCAAAATTCATTTGGCAGGGGAAAAGACCGAGAATTAAATTTAAATTACTTATTGACCAAAGAGACAGGGGAGGATTTGCGGTTCCAAATCTGAGAATATATTATGAAGCCTCGTGCCTTTGTTGGATCAAAGAATGGATTGTTTTAAAGAACACAGACTTGCTGGACTTAGAAGGTTTTAACATCAGATTTGGATGGCACGCATATCTGTGGCACAATAAGGAAAAGGTCCATAAAGGATTCTCTAACCATATTATTAGAGGGCCATTGCTTGAGGTATGGGAGAAAAATAAAAAACTGCTCGAAAGAAACACTCCCTGGTGGTTATCACCAATTGACATCTTAACAGTTAAAAAAATAAACATAGAAGGCGAAAGATGGACTTATGAAGACCTTCTAGTAAGAACAGAAAAAGGATGGAAAATCAGATCATATGAAGAGATAAAGAATAAACTAACAGGTTGGATCCAATTTCACCAAATCAATGCTCTGTGGACTGAAGACAAAAAGATAGGGATGAATGAAAAAAAATCCAGATATCAGGTAGAAATATTAGAAGGTAAATCTAAAATTCTATCCAAAATGTATAACCAGTTGCTAGAATGGGACACCAAAGATGAAGAGATAAAAGAAGTAATGGTAAAATGGGCGATAGATTTTGGATATAATGTAGAATATGACAGTTGGAATAAAGGTATGAAATTTACAGCTTGCACGGCACTTAGAGAAAATATGGAAAAAATGATGTACATCACACCTGTAAAATTGGAGAAAATGTACAAGACTGGAGATAAAAGATGATCATCCAAATGTCATAGACCAAATGGAGCAAACAGCACGCAGACCTAGTGGTAGGAGGAAAAAATCCTTAAATAAGAGACACGGGGGAATGATTAATGGACTTCAATGTCTGTACACTAATGCGCAAAGCATGGGAAATAAACAAGATGAGCTTGAGCTCTTGGTACAGCAAACTAAATATGACATAATAGGCATCACTGAAACCTGGTGGGATAAGTCCCACGATTGGAATGTAATAATGGAGGGATACAATCTATTTCAGAGAAACAGACCAGACAAGAAAGGAGGAGGAGTGGCGTTATATGTCAGGGATGTGTATACCTGTGAAGAGATCCAAGATTTAGAACCTCAAAGCCAAAGTGAGAGCATTTGGGTCAAAATTAAGGGAGAGAAGAATAACAGTGACCTCACTGTGGGAGTTTACTATAGATCCCCAAGCCAAACGGAGGACATAGATGATGCCTTCCTGGAACAGATGGCCAAGCATGCAAAAGGAAGGGAGATCGTAGTAATGGGGGACTTCAATTACCCGGATATTTGTTGGATGTCAAACTCAGCCAAGAGCATAAGGTCAAACAGATTCCTCACTGGCCTTGCAGACAACTTCATTGTCCAGAAAGTGGGAGAAGCAACAAGAGGAACAGCCATTTTAGATCTGGTCCTAACCAATGTTGATGACCTGGTTAGTGGGGTAGAAGTGGAAGGATCATTAGGCGCGAGTGATCATGCTCTTCTGAAGTTTACTATACAGCGGAAAGGAGCAGCCAAGCATACTAGGACTCAATTTCTGGACTTTAAGAAAGCCGACTTCATAAAACTTAGGGAAGTGCTGGGTGAGATCCCATGGACAGTAATACTAAAAGGAAAGGGAGTTCATGATGGCTGGGAGTTTGTTAAGAGGGAGATAGTAAAAGCACAACGTCAGGCAATACCAATGAGACGGAAACATGGAAGGTGCCTAAAGAAGCCAGGGTGGCTATCTAAAGAACTTTTAACTGAGTTAAGATTAAAAAAGGATGGGTACAAAAAATGGAAAAGGGGGGAAACCACCAAAGAGGAATTCAAACAAATAGCCAGCACATGCAGACACAAAGTCAGAAAAGCTAAAGCACAGAATGAACTCAGGCTTGCTAGAGAGGTTAAAAGCAACAAAAAATGGTTTTTATGGGTATGTTCGTAGCAAAAGGAAGAACAAAGAAACAGTGGGGTCACTCAGAGGAGAAGATGGTGAAATGCAAACAGGGGACACAGAAAGGGCTGAACTCCTCAATGCCTTCTTTGCCTCAGTCTTCTCCGATAAAGAAAACAATGCCCGACCTGAAGAATTTGGAGCAAATGATTCAGCAAAGGAAACACAGCCCAGAATAACTAAGGAGATAGTACAAGAATACTTGGCTAGTTTAGATGTATTCAAGTCTCCAGGGCCAGATGAACTGCATCCAAGAGTATTAAAAGAACTGGCAGATGTGATCTCAGAACCACTGGCAGTCATCTTTGAGAATTCCTGGAGAACAGGCGAAGTCCCGGCAGACTGGAGGAGGGCAAATGTTGTCCCTATTTTCAAAAAGGGGAAAAGAGAGGACCCAAATAATTACCGCCCAGTCAGTCTGACATCAATACCAGGGAAGATTCTGGAGCAGATCATTAAGCAAACAGTCTGTGAGCACCTAGAAAGGAATGCTGTGATCACCAATAGTCAGCATGGATTTCTGAAAAATAAGTCATGTCAGACTAACCTGATCTCGTTTTTTGACAGAATTACAAGCCTGGTAGATGAAGGGAACACAGTGGATGTAGCCTACCTTGATTTCAGCAAGGCATTTGACAAGGTGCCCCATGATATTCTTGTAAAGAAGCTGGTAAAATGCGGTCTTGACTATGCTACCACTCAGTGGATTTGTAACTGGCTGACTGACCGAACCCAAAGGGTGCTCGTCAATGGTTCCTCTTCATCCTGGAGAAGAGTGACTAGTGGGGTGCCACAGGGTTCTGTCTTGGGCCCGGTCTTATTCAACATCTTTATCAACGACTTGGATGATGGACTCAAGGGCATCCTGATCAAATTTGCAGATGACACCAAATTGGGAGGGGTGGCTAACACCCCAGAGGACAGGCTCACACTTCAAAACGACCTTGACAGATTAGAGAACTGGGCCAAAACAAACAAGATGAATTTTAACAGGGAGAAATGTAAAGTATTGCGCTTGGGCAAAAAAAATGAGAGGCACAAATACAAGATGGGGGACACCTGGCTTGAGAGCAGTACATGTGAAAAGGATCTAGGAGTCTTGGTTGACCACAAACTTGACATGAGCCAACAGTGTGACGCGGCAGCTAAAAAAGCCAATGCAATCCTGGGCTGCATCAATAGGAGTATAGCATCTAGATCAAGGGAAGTAATAGTGCCACTGTATTCTGCTCTGGTCAGACCTCACCTGGAGTACTGTGTCCAGTTCTGGGCACCACAGTTCAAGAAGGACACTGACAAACTGGAACGTGTCCAGAGGAGGGCAACCAAAATGGTCAAAGGCCTGGAAACGATGCCTTATGAGGAACGGCTAAGGGAGCTGGGCATGTTTAGCCTGGAGAAGAGGAGGTTAAGGGGTGATATGATAGCCATGTTCAAATATATAAAAGGATGTCACATAGAGGAGGGAGAAAGGTTGTTTCCTGCTGCTCCAGAGAAGCGGACACGGAGCAATGGATCCAAACTACAAGAAAGAAGATTCCACCTAAACATTAGGAAGAACTTCCTGACAGTAAGAGCTGTTCGACAGTGGAATTTGCTGCCAAGGAGTGTGGTGGAGTCTCCTTCTTTGGAGGTCTTTAAGCAGAGGCTTGACAACCATATGTCAGGAGTGCTCTGATGGTGTTTCCTGCTTGGCAGGGGGTTGGACTCGATGGCCCTTGTGGTCTCTTCCAACTCAATAATTCTATGATTCTATGATTCAATTTCTACCACATGTGGTGGACTTGTGAGGTAATCAAAAAGTTTTGGGAACTTATTTATAATGAATTAAAAAAAATATTTAAATATACTTTTGTTAAAAAACCCGAGGCCTTCCTTTTGGGGATAAATGGAGATGAAATTAAAAAAGAAGATCAGATATTATTCCAATATGCAACAGTAGCCGCTAGAATATTGATAGCACAAAATTGGAAGACACCAAATACCCCAACTGTAAAAGATTGGCAAACTAAATTATTTGAATACGTAGAACTGGCAAAAATGACACAAAAAATTAGAAACCAAAAAGGTACAAAGTTTATTAATGATTGGAACAAATTCATAACATATATTGAAGTCGATGTAAAAAATTTAAAAATCACAGTAGGTTCGATATAACTCCTGCGACGGACCTCCGGGTTAGCGCCATCGGGGAATGGCAGAGTTCCTCCGACCGGAGGAACTGGCTCCGTGGAAACTGGGTCTTCCCACCGCGGCGAAGGTGGGGACCCGCTAGAAATCCCAGGCGGAGGAAGCCTGGGAAAGTGGGGTTCGGCAGGGCACCAGGAGCGCCCCCCCTACGCACCGGGAACCCCATTTTGGGGCTCCGGAGTGAAGTGGGGTGAGCGGCGCGGTGCTGCCCGCAGAATGCTACTTTCACGGAGTGAAGCCACACAGCCATTGCCGGAGAGCGCTGACTTTTTCCTGTGGACAATTGGATTTAAAACAAGTACCCGTGAGTAGAAACGGAAAATTGGATCAAGAAATATTTTAATTTGGCACCGAAGCGGGAAGGTTCAAAACAGGAAGTCCGCCTTCCGCTTTTTGTACATAGACTGAAGCAAAAACCCTGTAAGCTAAAGCCTGGAAAGTCGTTAAAAAAGTTTAAATTTCCTTCATGTATAATTACTGAAACCCCCTTGGCAGCAGGAGAAAAGGGGGGGGGGACTTTGTTTAACGCCTGCAGGAGAGGGAGTGAAGAAAGTTAAGTTTCCACCGTCTCTAACCTGGGAACGGGGTGTCAGAGACAGAAATTCTTGGAGAGGTTCATTAACTGTGAATGGAATACTTTGACAGATAGCTAAAGAAGAGAAATAAATTGATTCCAATGTTGCCTTCTGCATTCTAAAGAAACAAAATATCTGAAAAACGAAATTAATTTTCCTTTGTTGGACTTGCCTTAAAAAAATGGATACAAATAGAAATTGTCTCCTCTAGAGGGAGCTTGCTAAATTGTTGCTGCAGTCTACTTGAGGACTCTACAGCTGTCAGATTAAGATCGTGGGACCAGGCCTTTTTGACCTTGACTAAATATGAGCTGGGAGGAAGTTTTGGTGCTTGCTTTATGCAAAACAAGTGCCTTGCTGGAACAGATGCATGAGAAGATGGATTTGATGAATGAGAAAATGGACTTGATGACTGTTGTGGCTAATAACTGTGGACAAACAGGGAATATTGATACAGAAACTATTCAGGGACCAACTCAGGAACCTGTACTGATTGGGCAAGTGCAGAAGATAATGGAGGAGGTTGCGGTTGCACCTCAAATAATACAAATGGAGAGACCCGAGGCCCTACAGGAGCATAAGCCGCTGTCTTTGCAGATTGAAGTTGGAGTCGGCCAGGGGGAGTCTGGAGCTGAGGAGATTCTAAACTTTGGAGAGACCTCGAAATATGTTTTTAAATATTTTTTGGACTACATTGATGACTGTGGGGAGTGGGACTCTGGGGAATGGGCTGGTTGGATGAAGGGAGACGAAGATAATTTTGGGTTGGAATCCCCCAGAGACCTACTCCCCAACGAGAAAGGAAAGAAACTAAGAAAGAGACCAACAAAAGACAAGGAAAAGTGCAAGTATAAACAACAACAAGAAGATCTGCAAAAGGGACATGGAAGAGACTTAAGGGCCTCAGACATTAGATTACCAGGTTGATGGACTAGATGGAATGGACAGTAAGGACTGACACGACCTGAGACCAGGAAGAAGAGACGTTGGATGAAGATTGGAAGAAAATTTATAAAGAAATTTTTTTTCTCTAGGGAATTAGCCTAAAATTAATGAACATTAGGGAAAATGTTGGAATGAAACTATATGACTCTAGTAGAAAAGATATCAGGAGTTATGTATAATCGAGTATTAAGTGTTAAGCTCTAAAGTATTTTTTGGTAAGATAAGGTTAAATAACTTAAGGTAATTTGAATAACAGAATATGGGGAAAGGATGGAAAGGATTAGTTGAGTTAATTAATAGGTAAATTGTTAAGATAAATTATTTAGTAAAAATTGAGAAAGATGGAAAGAATTTGCTGAAATAATCAATTAAACTAGAATACAAAAAGGGAGGTGTGAGGAGGTCAATGAAACAAGCAAATGGAAGTTAAAGATATGTAATATGGGATTTGTGTCTTTCCCCCCCCTTCTTTTTTATCTTTTTGCTGTATTGTTGCATTGGTTTTTATGTTTTGTTTTTTTCTCTTGTTTTTTCCCCTATGTATTGTAGTGTTGTTTTTAACTTTTTTCTTTCTTTTCTGCAATTTTGAAATTATTAATAAATATTATTTTTTTTTAAAAAAAAGATATAACTCCTGCGACGTGCAGAGGTTAAAAAATGAAACTGCAGAAAGAAAATCTTTTGTAATACAGTCCAAAACCGAGTTGAAGGGAAGTCAACTATTGTTGCGTTGTTTAACTATTGTATGTCTTGTTTTTTCTTTTTTTTGCTGTGTTCTTTGTTTCGTCTTTGTTGGTTGTTGTATGGTTAATAGAAACTAATAAAAAGAATTATAAAAAAAAGAAACCTATTTCTGCCAATTTTTTAAAAATGATATTTATTAGAGTTTCACATGAAAAGAGACACATTAATAAAAAAAAGAATTTAAAAATAAAAAGAAAAATACACATTACAAGTTACAGAATACAAAAAGAAAAAAGAAAAAACAGTTAAAAACAATTCCATCTTTTCATCACTACTTTTACCTTTACTTGTTTCCCGGACCTCCTCATACCTCCCTCTTTTGTATTCCAATTCAGTTTGTTAGTCCAGCAATTCCTTTCCCTCCTTTTTAATCCCAGTCCTTCATCTTAATATAATATAACATTAATTTTTACCTATTAAAAACCAATTTTCCATTCTTTTAACCTTTTTTAGTCCTAATCCTTAATCTTAATCTATATATAACTTTAAAACCTGTACAGCTAGAAGCCACTTAATTTCAAAAAAGTTCTATCCTTTTTTAACACCGATTGGCCGACTATGCCCAGGAGAAAGGCCTCTGGTTTCTTCAAGAAGGTATATTTAAATACCTTTTTTAATTCATGATATATCATCTCCCTATTTCTGCCATTTTTAAAGCATTAATCTTTCAGGATGACTGGTATTGATTGAAAAAGAAATAGCATTTTTGGCAACACATTCATTTTAATCGCTGATATTTTTCCTAACATTGAGAGATTCATTCTGCTCCATATTTCTGAATTTCTTTTTTTTTTTTAAATATTTATTAAGATTTAAAAGGTTACAAAAAGAGAAAATAGAAAACAGCATATTAAGCAAAAACAAAACATCACATCACAATAAGGAAGAAAACGAAAAAAACAAAAAAAAAAAACTAGAAAGATAAAAACAGTTAGAAAAAAAAAATACAATGAACCTTCCCATAACTTATCTTTCATTTACTTGTTTCCTTGACCTCCTCACACCTCCCTTTTTTGTATTCTAGTTCAGTTAGCTATTTCAGCAAGTCCTTTCCATCTTTTCCAGTTTTTGTCCTATATTTTATCTTAATATAATGTAACTTTACTTTCCCTCCTTTCACCATTTAACAATCTCTTTTTTCTTAATCCTTTATAGCATTTCTGCTAAAACCACATTACTTCATTCCAACATCCCTCTAACATTCCTTAATTTTACAATGTTTCTGTAAATAAACTTTAAATTTCTTCCAATCTTCTTCCACCGACTCTTCTCCCTGGTCTCGGATTCTGCCAGTCATTTCCGCCAGTTCCATATAGTCCATCACCTTCATCTGCCATTCTTCCCGGGTGGGTAGATCTTGTGTCTTCCAGAAATAGCATTTTTGGCAACACATTCATTTTAATCGCTGATATTTTTCCTAACATTGAGAGATTCATTCTGCTCCATATTTCTAAATTTCTTTTTACCTCAAGCCAAATTTTTTCATAGTTATTTTAAAATAGGTTTATATTTCTTGATGTTAACCAAATCCCTAAATATTTAACCTTTTTATGGACTTCAATATCAATGTTTTGTTCTAATTCGGTTTTTTCTTCTTCCTTCATGTTTTTAACTAATAATTTAGTTTTATTCCTATTTAGCTTAAATCCTGCCACTTCCCCAAAATTCTGAATTTTTTCTATTACTTTAGGGAGTGAAGTTTTAGGTTCTTCCACTGTTATCACTAGGTCATCTGCATACGCTTTTAACTTGAATTCACTTTTCCCAGTTTTTACACCTGTAATCTCTTTATTTGCTCTTATGTTTTTGGTAAGTACTTCCAAGACCAGAATAAACAATAATGATGATAATGGGCATCCTTGTCTTGTTCCTTTTTGGATCTTACAGTCATCCGTTATCACCTGATTTATAATTAGTATGGCTTTTTGTTCTGAATAGATTGCTGCTATTGCTTTTAAAAACTTAGGACTGCTTCTGATTTGTTCTAACAACTTTATCATGAACTTCCAAGAAACATTATCAAAGGCTTTTTCAGCGTCTGTAAACATCATTGCCACTTTCTTTTCATTTTTAGCCTCCAAATATTCTATTATATTCAAAATATTCCTTATATTCTCCTTCATTTGTCTTCCTGGTAGGAACCCGGCTTGATCTTGATGTATATATTCATTTTTAAAAAAAAATATTATCTGTTAGCTAGAATATTTGCAAAGAATTTGTAATCGTTATTTAAAAAGGAGATAGGCCTATAGTTTTTAATTTGCAGCAAATCTGCGTCTTTTTTTGGAATTAATGTTATATAGGCCTGTTTCCATGTTTCTGGGATTTCGCCTGTGTTCAATATTTCATTCATGACATCTTTCAATGGGTTCGCTAATTGTTCATTTAATTTCTTATAATATGTTGCCGTAAAGCCATCCGGGCCTGGAGATTTGCCATTTTTAGAGTTTTTTATTGCCTCAAGTATTTCTTGCATTGTTATCTGGGAGTTAAGGATGTTCCTTTGTTCTTCTTTTAAATATGGCATATTGCTATTTCTAATGTACTCTTCTATCTTAAATGTTTTTTTCTTTCACTTGTCTATACAGCTCAGAAAAATATTTAACAAATCCTTCTCGTATTTCCTTCAGTTTGTCTGTAATTCTACCATTTATGTTAATTTTATTTATGGAGTTCCTTTGTTCACTTTTATTCAACTGCCAGGCTAACAACTTCCCCGGTTTATTTGCATGCTCAAAATATTTTTGTTTTACTCTTTTTATTTTCTTTTTTTTTAAAAAAAAATTTTTATTAACCGGCCAATCAAATCAAATTAAATCACATCACATAAATTCCGAATTACAAAGCCGAATTTTAAATTTTGTTGGGGGGACCCATATTTCAAGATCCGAAGGGGGATTCTGATCATCTTCTTGCTACTGCGTTAATGTCCAAATCAGTCCAAACAGAGTTCATAATTCTATCCAGTCTTATCTTGCTGTTTCCACATCACATCTTGTTTATATATTTTCTCTTTTTTCTTTATGATCTCTTCTGATAGTCTCCTTAAGCCGATAAACACCAATAATAATAATAATCCTGTGTGAATTTTCCGTTCTTCCATTCCTCAAATCGAGATGGTTTCCATATATCATCGCCTTCATAGATAACATCGCTCTTTCCATCTCGCAAAACTGTCGCTCTTAAGTCCCTCTGAGGAGTTTCACCCACAATATATAAACAGCTCTATTTCTCTCTTTCTCCTCCCAGACTCAAGACCTCCGACAGAACTTCCCAATATGGCGACGGCATTTTTAACTGCGTCATTCCCAAGCTCTTATACATTCCTCGCTCTTCTTAAAACATGCTTTGGTTTGAAAGTTTATCTCCACACAGCCTTAAATCCACAGCTTAAGTCCTTAAAACGACATTTCTGACTCGTGACTCGTGAGGGGAGGGGATTCTTGTTAATCACATAAGAAAAGAAAGGAAAGTTTTTTTTCCCCTCCCCCATCAGTCATTTGCCATACCGTGTCTTGGCGTATCTTCTCATGTTTTATTCTTGTCTTGTTTTATCAGAGATCTCGTCTATAGCAGTCTTTACTCCCCTCCTTCCTTGAAATATGTGCATTCCTTCATCCAAATTATTTTCTTTTGAAGTTCAAGCAGCTAGTGGCACGAATCAGGGACGGCGTCCAGGAGTGCCGGAATCCCACAGGAGGGCTTTGTGCCTAGTGCCCCCATCCCCACAAGTTCGGGGGTGGTATAGGGCACAGCAGGCAAGGGCAGTCCCCCCCACCGTCCGGGGGGGGGTTAGGGAGGCTAATTACTCCCATCATAGCCTCCAAATTACCTCGTGTGGGTCGGAGAGATGTTATTGTCAGCCATCTTCCGATGTGCCCCCTAGTGGCCCCCCTACTCTTTTTATTTTCCAGCTGATTTCCTCGTTTATAATAATTGAATATTGGGTTTGTAATGTTTTGATTGCCTGTTTTACTGCCTCTTTATTTGCTTTGTTTGACAGCTGTTTCTCCTTTTTCATAATTTCCTCTAATATTTCTTTCTTTTTATCTCTCAATTTCCTTTTAAATGAGTTTTGTTGTATAAAGAGTCCTCTAATTACAGCCTTGCTTGCATCCCAGACCGTCGGTAACTTTGTTAGCCCTTGACTATTTATTTCAAAATAATCCATCAAGGTCTTTTTTGCTTTTTCAACAAATTTGTGATCATCTAATAAATCATCATTTAATCTCCATCTAAAAGAGACTTGGCTTCCTTTTTGTAATTCCATAGTCAGGGAATTATGGTCTGAAAAGGTTCTGGGATTGATTTCAATTCTTTTGACTCTTGTCTCCAGTTCTTTGGAAATCCATACAGAGTCTGTTCTTGAGCTGTTGTCATGTACATGGCTGTAAAAAGTATACTCTCTATCAAACATGTGTCTCATTCTCCAGATATCTATCAGCTTTAGATTTTGAGTCATGTCAAAAAAGGTTTTTGGCAGTTTACCTTGTTTGGTCTCTTTTTTCCTGGCTGATCTGTCTTTGTCTAAAGTTGGAACTCCATTTAAGTCTCCCATTAAGATAATCTTTTGATCTGCAAATTCAAGTAGTTCTGTTTCTAGTTTTCTGAAAAAAGTTGCTTTTTTATCATTGGGGCGTAAATACCAACCAATATCACTTTCTCTCCCTGGATTTTAATTTGTATTATTAAAATTCTGCTTTTTTCGTCCTTCTGAATCAATTTGGGTTCAAGTGCAGGATTAATATAAAAAACAACTCCTCTCTTTTTTGTTTTATCTGATGAGATGAAATCCATAACTAATTTTTTGTTTGATGGGAAGTTCTGCTTCTGCACACGAGTCTGGAATGTTCAGTTCACATTGAGTTCATGAAACACTGTACCCTGACCTGTTCTTAACGCATTGTTGACCACATCTACGGAATGCGATTGTTATGCTCTTTCAAGTCATGCAGTATCAATCATTAGTAATAGTTTAAGTCTTACTAAATCAATCACTAGTGATTGTTTAATAAGGAGGGTTTCACGCCTGTCCAATTCTGTGTTCCTTTTCCCAACCTTTAATCTATTGATGATTAATGCCTATATTCAACCTTTGCATTGTATTTGTGTTAACCAATCAGCAACAAGCACATATGTGGCAATGCTGTAATATTCAATAAAAGGGACTCTCCGACACATGCTCAGCAGATGCCTCCCATATGACACTTGCCATTCGTCTGTCGTTTATTTCAACCCAACATTTGTTAATTAAGACCCTTTCATGCTTTCTTGCAATATGTGTCTCTTGGAGACAGATTATATCCAATTTCTGTTTTGCTATTACATGTTCAATCCGATGTCGTTTGGCTCCAGAATTTAAACCGTTAACATTCCAACTCAGTAATTTAAGATTGGCCATTTCCAGAGTCAGTTACAATATCTGTTTTCCCTGATGCCGCCTCTTCCAGTGCAAGTTGTTCCAAGGCTTTCTTTTGCTCAGATCGGGGGTCTCCCCTGTCTTGTTTGGGGTCTAAGTCTCTCCTATTTTTATCCAGGAATTCTCTCGCCTGAAATTCTGATGTCAGTTTATATCTCCTCTTCATGTATGTAAAGGAGATACCCTCAGTGTGGGAATGTTCTGGGGTGCGGGAGAGGATTATATCCTTTATATCCTTATCCAACTTGTGCTAACAAATTCCCAAAATATCAGCAGAGTTTATAGACATTCCCCTTTAAGTTCGCAACGGTAACATCTGCACAGGTTCGCTAGAACCTCTATAATAATTACTCTGGTAATTTCCCCTTTGCTCCCTCTTAAAATACAAGACACAACACAGTCATTATAAAAGTATAAAAGAGTTTACTCATGTTCTGTTCACAATATGATCCCAGAAGGCAGACAGCTTTAAAAAGGTTACATCCATTCAGAATCTATCTTATAGGAAGATAGTCCTGTCCTCTCTTGGCTGAGAGCCAAGAGGGAATCCTGCTTCTTCAAAAGATGAAGATGAGAAAGAGCAAGAGGCAAGAGAGAGAATGTCTGCCTGCCCTGTGCTTTTATCATTTACCTGCACAGGTGAGGCCACACCCACCTCTGGTCACATGCGGAGGAAGTCCGTCCCCAGGAAGTTTACCTGCTTGCTGGACAGACATCCCTCCCCATGTTCTAACATGTACACTCTAGGAATGTTGTCACTGACTGCTCCTGTGTTTACATCCCACACTCAGGAAATTCCCATTTGTATCTGATGTCGGCTCTCCTAAGAGCCGTTGTCAAAAACCGGTATTTTGTTCTTCTTAATCTCAGTTTCAGAGGAATTTCTCTAAAAATGTCTACTTTCTGTCCAGCAACCACGAGATCATTTTCAAAGCTATTTTGAAGGATTGCGTCCTTCACTTTTTTTGTCACTAATGTTAACAAAATGTCTCCTGGCTGCTTCCGTTCTCTGCTCTGAAACAATTTAATTCTATAACAGCTTTCAACTGAACCATCCAGCCAATCTGTACTTTCCCCCATCCACTCTGAAATTATCTGTGTCACATATGTCTCTAGGCTGCTTGCCCACCAGGTTTCTCTTACGCACAGCAACCCAGGCCCTGTGGGCGGGGAGGGGGGGGTTGCAGTGATTTTTAGGAAGTCATTAGCTTGCATCAGGCGCCCTACTGGGAAGATCCAGTTTTCTGAGTGCATGTTCTGGAAGCTGGGCAATAGGGGCAGTACAGGATTCCTTTTGGTGTACCGACCTCCCCGCTGCACCAAGGATTCCCTGTCCGAGCTGCTTCAGGTCATGGCGGATGTTCTCCTGGAGACACCTAGTTTGGTTGTCCTAGGGGATTTTAACATCCATGCCGACATGACCTTACAAGGGGCCGCTCGGGACTTCGTGGAAAGCATGGCCTCCATGGGGCTGTCCCTGAATAGGTTTGGCCCAACTCATAGTCATGGACATGCCTTAGACCTGGTGTTCACCTCTAGTGACGTGGGTGATCTGACACTAATTAAAAGTGAAACAAAAGAAGTGCCATGGTCAGATCACTTCCTGGTGCAACTGGACTTCTCCGCGACCCTTCCCCTCTGCAGGGAGGTGGGACCAATTCGGATGGTCCACCCTCGACACTTAATGGATCCAAATGGTTTCCAGAGAGTGGTAGGGGATGCTTTATCCCATGTTGATGGCCTTTCAGCTGATTCCCTGGTGGCCCGCTGGAATGCAGAGTTAACCAGGGCTATCGACTGTCTGGCTCCAAAGCGCCCTCTCCGATTGCATGGAGCCCGGACAGCCCCGTGGTTTTCTTCGGAGCTGAGGGCGATGAAACAATCACTGAGACGGCTAGAGCGTCGGTGGCAGAAAACTCACTCCGAATCTGACCGGACACAGGTTAGAGCTCAACGTTGAGCCTACCAAGTGGCAATAGCGACGGCGAAGAAGACTTTCTTCACCGCCTCTATTGCATCTGCAGAAAATAGTAGCAGGAGACTCTTTCAGGTGGTCTGCAATTTAACGGAACCACCTTTACCACCGGGGCCTTGTAAAGTCCCCAAGATCTCCTGCAACGATTTTGCAAAGTTTTTTGCAGATAAAATCACTCATATTCGGAAGGAGCTAGACACCACCGTGGGAGCAGGGCTGGGGCGGGAGAGTGCTAGAGCCCTGTCTGGTCAAGTTGCATGGAATCAATTTCAATCAGTTATCCCCGAGGATGTGGACAGGCTGCTTGGACGCGTGAAACCAACCACCTATCTCCTTGATCCTTGCCCATCCTGGCTAATAAAAGTAAGCCGGGAAGGGCTGGGCGATGGGCTCTGCGGGGTGGTGAATGCTTCCCTCTGTGAGGGAACATTCCCAGATCCGCTGAAAGAGGCGGTCATTAAACCGCTTCTTAAAAAAACATCTTTAGACCCGGCCAGTATGGCCAACTATCGCCCAGTCTCAAATCTTCCATTCTTGGGCAAGGTGATTGAGCGAGTGGTTGCTGAACAACTCCAGGCACACCTGGAGGATGCGGACCATTTGGATCCCTTCCAATCGGGATTCAGGCCTCATCATGGGACTGAAACTGCCTTGGTCGCGCTGGTTGATGATCTCCGGCGAGCTAGGGACAAAGGTGAGAGTTGTTTCCTGGTTCTGCTGGATCTCTCAGCGGCCTTTGATACAATCGACCATAACATCCTTCTGGACCGTCTAGAGGGGCTGGGAGCTGGGGGCACTGTCATACAGTGGTTTCGCTCCTTCCTCCTTGGCCGTGTTCAGAAAGTGGTGGTGGGGATTGAGTGTTCAGATCCCTGGGCCCTCACTTGTGGGGTGCCTCAGGGTTCCGTCCTCTCCCCCATTCTTTTTAACATCTATATGAAGCTGCTGGGAGAGATCATCAGGGGGTTTGGACTGGGTGTCCATCAATATGCAGATGATACCCAGCTCTACCTCTCTTTCAAATCAGAACCAGTGAAAACGGTGAAGGTCCTGTGTGAGTGCCTGGAGGCGGTTGGAGGATGGATGGCGGCTAATGGATTGAAGTTGAATCCTGACAAGACAGAAGTACTGTTTTTGGGGGACAGGGGGCGGGCTGGTGTGGAGGACTGCCTGGTCCTGAATGGGGCAACTGTGCCCCTGAAGGACCAGGTGCGCAGCCTGGGAGTCATTTTGGACTCACAGCTGTCCATGGAGGCGCAGGTCAATTCTGTATCCAGGGCAGCTGTCTACCAACTCCACCTGGTATGCAGGCTGAGACCCTACCTGCCCGCGGACTGTCTCGCTAGAGTGGTGCATGCTCTAGTTATCTCCTGCTTGGACTACTGCAATGCGCTCTACGTGGGGCTACCTTTGAAGGTGACTCGGAAACTACAACTAATCCAGAATGCGGCAGCTAGACTGGTGACTGGGGGCGGCCGCCGAGACCACATAACACCGGTCTTGAAAGACCTACATTGGCTCCCAGTACGTTTCCGAGCACAATTCAAAGTGCTGGTGTTAATCTTTAAAGCCCTAAACAGCCTCGGCCCAGTATACCTGAAGGAGCGTCTCCACCCCCATCGTTCTGCCCGAACGCTGAGGTCCAGCGCCGAGGGCCTTCTGGCAGTTCCCTCATTGCGAGAAGCAAAGCTACAGGGAACCAGGCAGAGGGCCTTTTCGGTAGTGGCGCCCTTCCTGTGGAACGCCCTCCCATCAGATGTCAAAGCGATAAATAACTACCTGACATTCAGAAGACATCTTAAGGCAGCCCTGTTCAGGGAAGTTCTTAATGTGTGATATTTTAGTGTATTTTTGGTTTCTATGGAAGCCGCCCAGAGTGGCTGGGGAAACACAGCCAGATACAAATAATTTATTATTATTATTATTATTATTATTATTATTATTATTACACTGGTCAACAACAAATTTGTTGTCTGCGTTTTTTCAGTTGATTTAGGACAAATCTGATGCGCTGAATCCAAAAATCACATTGGTTTTGCTCAATCAGGTCAAGTTTTTGAGCTATGGACACGTCATTTTTTTACGTTTTTGTTCACATGTACGCTTGTGTGGAGCATTTTAGAAGAAGTTGGTGGGGGTAAAATGCCATGTCGAATAATTGTTTTGATTGGAAATGATTATTTTAATGACAAGAAGTATTCAGGTCCGATAGTTCTGGGCGATTATGTCGAAAAGGGATCAGTTTGAAGTCATAAAACCTCAAAATCTTCCATAAATTTGTGTGGCAAAGCATAAAGTTGGGGGATCAAAACTAAGTTAATGGGGCAGCCGCCCCACAAAGTATCCTGATCTTCAATCAGCACGTCGTCCTGTAGCTCATTGTGATGAAATTCCAGTGCCTATCTTTGGAGAACTTCCTGACATTAGTGACGAAGATGCCTCCAGTGTTGAAGGACATGAAGAAGAAGAAGTGGTTCTTGAAGAGGATGCTCCACATCCATTTTCCCAAAAGGAGTTGAATGATCTAGTTCACGACCTCAGCTTGTCAAAGGACTCTGCCGAACTGTTGGCATCTAGATTGAAGGAAAAAAACCTCCTCTCTGACAGTGCTCGCATCAGTTTCTTCCGCAACAGGCATCAAGAGTACCTCCGTTTTTTCTCGGAAGAGAAGGACTTGGTGTACTGTGCAGATATTGCGCAGCTTCTGCTCAAGCTTGGAGTGCCACAGTACGAACCCAAAGATTGGAGACTGTTCATTGACAGCAGCAAGCGATCACTGAAATGTGTTCTGCTACACAACGGCAACCAGTTTGCCTCTATACCCCTGGCTCACTCGAGTACACTGAAGGAGAACTATGAAGCGGTGAAGTATGTGCTGGAGAAAATTGGTTATGATTAGCATAAGTGGTTTATTTGTGTTGACCTGAAGATGATGAACTTTTTGTTGGGACAACAGTCTGGCTTCACCAAGTACCCATGTTTTCTGTGCATGTGGGATAGTAGGGACCATGCTCAGCATTACACGAAGAAGGACTGGCCTGTGCGGGAGGAATTGGTGCCTTGCAGAAAAAGGAACGTCATCAACGACCCTCTGGTGGACAGAGACAGAATACGCTTCCCACTGCTGCACATCAAGCTCGGCTTAATCAAGCAGTTCACCAAGGCTCTGGACAAGGATGGTGACTGCTTCACTTACTTGTGCCAGGCTTTTCCAGGATTGACCATGGAGAAGTTGAAAGCTGGCATCTTTCAGATCCATCATCTCATCAGAGATCCAGAGTTTGGAAACTCAATGAACGAAGTGGAACTGGAAGCATGGAAGGCATTTGTTCTGGTAGTGAAGAACTTTCTTGGCAACAATAAGGCCAGAAACTACGCAGAACTTGTCAACAACATGCTGACTGCTTTCAGAAACCTGGGCTGCAACATGAGCGTCAAGATGCACTACCTATTTTCACATATGGACCGGTTTCCTGAGAACCTGGGTTCAATGAGTGACGAGCAGGGGGGAGAGATTCCATCAGGACATGAAAGAGATGGAGACCAGGTATCAGGGTCGCTGGGACGCAGTCATGATGGCTGACTACTGTTGGACTCTGAAGAGAGACCTCCTGCCGCTGAGCATTCCAGGAGTTCCAAGAAACGGAAGTTCAAGCCCTGAAGTTTGAAAAATGGTGAAGCAACATGCAATTTACGTGTACTTACCCTTATCAATGCCCACCATTCAGTTTACAGTAAACCTGACCTGGTGGAGAGAAACGGATGCCATTTCCTGATTCAGCAGTGCAAAAATACCCTAAATCAGTTGTAAAAATCTAGACAACATTCAAAAAGTAAAAAATTGTTGTTGGAGAAAGTGAAAAAAGATTGAGAACAAAACCAAAGTCCCAAGAGATTCTGAGAGAATTAAAGCTATACCAAGTGCAATACATGAAAATGACGAATCAGGAGATAGAATGGAAAATCAAACAAATGAGACAAAAGACATTTGAGTCGGCTAATAAATGCGGGAAACTGTTGGCTTGGCAAATGAAAAAAAGACAAAAATTAAATACAGTTACAAATTTAGAAGTGGAAGGAAGGAATATACAGAACCCAGCTGAAATCAGAAATTGTTTCCAGAGGTACTTTAAACAACTATATACACAAGGGCCATTGAAAGAAACTGATGTAGATAGATTTTTGCAAACAAATGGATTACAAAAAATCTCTCAAGAAAATAAATTAATGTTGAACTACAAAATAACTGAACAGGAGATAGAAGGTGCCATTCAAAATATGCAATTGGGTAAATCTCCAGGACTGGATGGACTGACTTCTAGATATTACAGATCCTTGAAAGAATGGCTAGTACAACCTTTGAAAGAGGTCTGTAATGAAATAATGGAGGGGAAAAGGGCACCAGAGTCGTGGAAAGAAGCTTATATTACACTTGTACTGAAAACAGAGACTGAAAAGACGCAGCTTAACAACTACCGTCCCATATCATTACTTAATGTGGATTACAAAAATTTTGCAGACATTTTGGCTAAGAGACTGAAAAAAGTGTTGTTGGAAGAGATTCATAAAGACCAAGCGGGCTTTCTCCCGGGTAGACATTTGTCTGATAACATGAGGAACATAATTGACATTTTGGAGAAACTAGAAGTGAATATAAACACTAAAGCAGTTTTGATATTTGTGGACGCGGAGAAAGCCTTTGACAATATTTCTTGGAGTTTTATGAAGAAGAACCTACAGGGTATGGGGGTAGGCCAAGGTTTTGAAAACGGTATAAGTGCAATTTATTCAGAACAAAAAGCTAAATTAATTGTAAATAATGTGGTGACGGAAGAATTTAAGATAGAAAAAGGGACACGACAAGGTTGCCCAATCTCCCCATTGCTTTTTATTTCGGTCCTGGAGGTTTTGCTGAACATGATTAGAAGGGACCAGTTGGTTAAAGGTATACAGGTTGGAGCTAAACAGTACAAATTGAGAGCATTTGCAGATGACTTAGTATTGACGTTACAGGAGCCAGAATCTAGTACCAAAAGGGTTTTAGAATTGATTCAAGAAGTTGGTCAAGTTGCAGGATTTAAACTGAATAAGGTAAAAACTAAGGTTTTAGAGAAAAATCTAACACCAATAGAGAGAGAGAGGTTTCAGAATGAGACAGGTTTAACAGTGGTTAAGAAAGTTAAATATTTGGGGATTAACTTGACAGCAAAAAATGGGAACTTATTTAAAGATAACTATGAAAGATGTTGGGCTGAAGTGAAAAAAGACTTAGAAATCTGGTCAAATTTGAAGCTTTCACTGCTGGGTCGCATTGCTGCCGTAAAAATGAATGTATTGCCTAGAATGTTGTTTTTGTTTCAAACATTGCAAATTGCGGACAAAATGGACTGTTTCAAGAGGTGGCAGAGAGATATTTCTAGATTTGTCTGGCAGGGCAAGAAGCCCAGAATAAAATTCAAAATACTAACAGATGCAAAGGATAGAGGTGGATTTGCCCTGCCAGACCTTAAACTTTACTATGAATCAGCAGCTTTCTGCTGGTTGAAAGAATGGCTGCTTCTTGAAAACACTGACATTTTGGATTTAGAAGGTTTTAACAACGTATTTGGATGGCATGCATATCTGTGGTATGACAAGGTCAAAGCACATAAAGCATTCAAAATCCATATTGTCAGGAAAGCACTGTTTAATGTTTGGATAAGATATAAGGATATATTGGAAAACAAAACTCCAAGGTGGCTGTCACCAATGGAAGCGAAAGCCTTGAAAAAGCTCAATATGGAGGTCAAATGGCCAAAATATTGGGAAATTTTGGAACAAGATGGAGACAAATTGAAATTGCAGAGCTTTGAAAAATTAAAAAACAAAGTGCGAGACTGGCTTCATTATTATCAGATAATGGAGGCATACAATTTGGATAAGAAAATTGGCTTCCAGGTGGAAAAATCAAAATTAGAAACAGAACTGTTAGAACCCAAAACTAAGAATTTGTCAAGAATGTATAACTTGCTGCTGAAATGGAATACTCAGGATGAAACGGTGAAATCTGCTATGATTAAATGGGCACAAGATGTTGGACATAACATAATGATGGCTAACTGGGAACAGTTATGGACCACAGGTATGAAGTTTACGGCATGTAATGCCCTAAGAGAGAATATTATGAAAATGATATACAGGTGGTACATAACCCCAGTTAAGCTTGCAAAAATCTATCATTTGCCTGATAATAAATGTTGGAAATGTAAAGAAACTGAAGGTACATTTTTTCACCTTTGGTGGATGTGCCCAAAGATTAAGGCTTTCTGGGAGATGATATATAATGAATTAAAAAAGGTATTCAAATATACCTTCCCCAAGAAACCAGAGGCCTTTCTCCTGGGCATAGTCGGCCAATCGGTGTTAAAAAAGGATAGAACTTTCTTTATGTATGCTACAACAGCAGCAAGAATACTCATCGCAAAGTATTGGAAGACACAAGAGCTACCCACACTGGAGGAATGGCAGATGAAAATGATGGACTACATGGAATTGGCGGAAATGACTGGCAGAATCCGTGACCAGGGAGAGGAGTCGGTGGAAGAAGATTGGAAGAAATTCAAAGATTATTTACAGAAATATTGCAAAATTAATGAATGTTAGAGTGATGTTGGGTTGAAATTAAGTGGCTTCTAGCTGTACAGGCTTTAAAGTTATAAATATATCAAGATTAAGGATTAGGATTAAAAAGGTTAAAAGAATGGAAAAATTGGTTTTTAATAGGTAAAAATGTAATGTTATATTATATTAAGATTAAGGATTGGGATTAAAAAGGAGGGAAAGGAATTGCTGGACTAACAAACTGAATTGGAATACAAAAGAGGGAGGTATGAGGAGGTCCGGGAAACAAGTAAATGTAAAAGTAGTGATGAAAAGATGGAATTGTTTTTAACTGTTTTTTCTTTTTTCTTTTTGTATTTTGCATTGTGTATTTTTCCTTTTATTCTTGAATTTTTCTTTTATGTTGATGTGATTCTTTCTTGGTGAAACTTTAATAAATATCATTTAAAAAAACAAACAAAAAGTAAAAAATTGTTGCCCAGTGTTATAGGACTGGCTCACAGTCAGAGTCTGGTAGCCCTCTGATTCTGATCATCCTGTCCCGTTCTCGTAATTTCAGAAGTAAAACCTGATCTTCTAACTGGCCCCAACAACATCACACATACCATCTCGGGACTATTCAATTGCTCATCATCTAACATTGTGTATGGCATCAAATGCCAACAGTGTCCTTCAGCTCTCTATATTGGACAAACAGGCCAAACCTTACGCCAAAGAATAAATGGACATAAATCTGACATCAAGAATCACAAAACAGAGAAACCAGTAGGAGAACACTTCAACCTCCCAGGACATTCTATACAAGATCTCAAAGTAGCTGTTTTACTACAAAGGAATTTCAGAAATAGACTGGAAAGAGAAGCTGCTGAATTGCAACTCATTACCAAACTTAAAACCATGGAGAGACCTGGTTTGAACAAAGACATTGGATTCTTATCCCATTATACATGACTAAGCCATTTCTCACCTTCTCACCCCTTGCCTTTTCCTGTAAGACCTATTACAGTCGTTAAGAGTCGTCAGCAGGCTCATCTCAGCTATCTGCCAATCTCCCATTCCCACCACCCTTCTGAGTAATACCCCTCCCCACCTTCTCACTATATAGAAGGATCTGGCAACTTCTGTTTCAGTGTATCTGAAGAAGTGTGCTTGCACACGAAAGCTCATACCAAGAACTAACTTAGTTGGTCTTAAAGGTGCTACTGGAAGGATTTTTTTATTTTGACTATGGCAGACCAACACGGCTACCTATCTGTAACTGATCTTCTAAGTCACTCTTTTTCTCTTGAACCCCTTGTACCAATCCTAACATCCCTTTTTGTTCCTCCCTTACTTCTGTGACCTCCTCTCTTAATTTTTCTAATTTATCTAATTTTGTCTCCAAGTTACTAACCTTGTCTCCTAATATCCCTAATTGTTCTTTTAGAACTTTATTTGAGTTCTCAATATCTCTATGTACTTGTTCCTTCAATGATAAATTAGATTTTTCCATGTCACTACGGACCTGTTGTGTAAATTCTTGCATTGATTTCATCATCTCTTTCCTGAATTCTAAAAGCTGCAGTGCAAAAGGGTCTGTCTGTTCTTTGTCACCTTTTCCCCCATTATCGCCCTGTACACTGGCCTGTCTTGCAGCTGCAGCAGCAACCAAAGCTGCTGTTTTCGTGTTGTTATTCTGTCTGGCCCCGACATTTCTTATCTGTTGGTTCCCAGTATTATATGAGTTGTTCAAGGTCACACCTGCCAGCTCTGAGTCTGTTCGGCCATACAGGTATCCCCCCTCCCAGCTTTCTCCCAGTTCCCCTTTTGTCAGCTATCTCTCTCCCCGTCACACTTTCACATTCACTTTTATCCCCTAGGCAAAGGAAGATATGGGAAAAAAGGGGGGGACTTTCAATAAAGCATGTAACATAGAATATGTAAATATACAATACAATATTTAACAATAAGGGGGGGGGACCAGTTAATTAATATTCCAAGAACAAGGGAGGTAAAATTAAAAAATATATTAGGTCAGTCCAATTTCCAATTTCCGATATTGTCTTGTAACAAAAGGAATGCACAAAACAATTTTTTAAAAAACAACAAACCAGCAGAGAAGAGATTATTCTTTAAATTATACTTATCTACTTATAGTCTCTCAAATGGTGGTGATTTGTAATATTTCCAGAACTTGTAGGTCCTTTTAGTTGGTTCTTATTTTTAATTCCATGACCGTAGTCTTTTTTTCCAAATCGTAAATTCACAGGCAACTAAAGTTCCAATTCGCAAGGAGCTGAGGCTTTGATTAACAAATCTTATTTGGAGAGCTCTCCGATTTCTTTTTGGGGTACTTTAGAATACTTGGGAAGCTGTTCCAGGCTCTTTCCCACTTTTATTTTGGAGGTTGCCCCCCCCCCCAAATGTGCAAGAGTTCCCTGCAGGCTTCCTGTCTTTACTTCCCCCTTTCTTCTTTAGCTCCTCCATTTTTTTATAAAGTTGCTTAAACCTCCAGCTGTGTAGATATTCACTTATATCTCACTGGGTAACTGGATACAATTAAAGTTGCAAGCCGTTAGAATGTAACCATCCTTCCAGTCAAAGTTAGCTGTAGCAATTCTCCATAGCAATAAACAAAGTCTGAGTCCCATTAACAAAAAAGTTCCCTTGCAGAGCCTGTCCGCAAAGATCGGAAACTGACTTCCTCTTTTGTTTCCGTTTCGCCAAATTGAAGTTTTATGGTTTAATTGTGCCTTTAAATTGTTTTATTGGCTTTTACCTCTAATTAGGAAGGTCTGCTGCTTCTGTTGTTGGATCGTAGCTTCGGCAGGAGGATGCGTTGTTGCCTGGAGCGTCCTCAAGCCTCTCCCCCTTTCCTCCCGTGTGCTAAACAGCCGCCGGGGGGCTCGGGGGGCGAGAATTTTCGCTCTGCAGGAACCCTTGGGTCCCCACACTCCTGTGGGGGTTTTTTGGGGGTGCGCTGAGCTCTGGCGCTGCCCTCAAAGCCTCTCTGCCGGCTCCATGTCACAGACGACACTTAGCACACCAACATTTTCTGTAGGAGTGCAAATATCCAGAGTGTGGGGTCAGGTGGGATTACTATGAGAAATTAAAAAATATGCATCAAGCCATTGTGTCCACGATGAATGCATTGTGTTGACTGGGTTTAATTCACTGACAATAATTTCTGATCAAATCCCACAACCCTCTGCATTTCTGGCCATTTCCTCTACTGTCCATCTCTCTTGCTTCACAAGTTACGTACACAGCCCAGTTGCTTCGCCAGGCAGGATCCTGGGCCATAAAGATAGTGGGCAAGCTTCTTTGAAGGCCTTTCTGATATGTTAATCTTAGGGCCAGGAAACAGATCCCACATAAAGGTGATAATGATCGCTGTCCTCCTGGCCATCCTTCTTATCATGTATATTGCTTGTTTATGACCTCCGGGGTTGCTGAATGAACTCCTTTGTAGTTCTGTTAATTAGTTTTGGTAGTTTAACTTGTCCCCACATGGGGTTTGTTGAAATGCTCAGAAGAAATCTGATTGGTTCTTATGAACACTCTGTAAAAAGTTCTTTTGTGAATAAAACGACCTGGGCCGAGGGCTGGAGGGACACAGAGAGAGAGATTATTATATGCACCCTTCCCAGAGTCTTGCTGGTTCAAGCCTCTGTGTGTATTCTTATTAATCAGAGTTCAATCCTTCCTTTAATTTGTGAACGCCTCAATTTTCCACCGCAGCAGTCCAGAAATAAAGTTCTTATTACAAAACAACAAAGCTTGTGGGTGTTTTCTTCCTGCAGGCAAAGTTCAAACTGCAACTTTTCCTCCTTTTGTAGTCATGACCAGCTGTACCCAATCTGCCCAGAGCTCACAGAAACAATTCTTAAAGGTACAAACATCTTTACTGTTTCTTTGCGGAATGACTCCCAACACCCCCTCTCATTCAAACAGAAACAAAACAGTACTTTAAACATATACCAAACATTTATGCATCATGCACAACAATTCCTAATTTTGTCACTAGTTGTGCATGTTTCTCAAAAGTTGATGCTTTCGTAAATATATCAGCCACATTTTGCATGCTCTCACAGTATTTCAGCATTATCAGGTTTTGTTTAACATTTTCACTTACATTTTGATACTTAATTTCTAAATGTTTGGATTTATTTTTAAACTGCTCAGACTCAGCTAAAGTTATTACAGCTTGATTGTCTTCCCATATTTGAACTGGATAATCACATTGTATATCTAAATAATTGAGGATTTGAACGTAATATTTTATTTCATTACACAACTCCAATAAAGCACAGTATTCAGCCTCTGTTGAAGATGTGGCCACGATTCCTTGCTTTTTGGACTTCCAACCTATCAAGGAATACCCAAATTGAAACACCATACCAGAAATGGATTTTCTATCAGGCAGGTTGGCCCAATCGCTGTCAACGTAACACTGCAATTTTGTAGACCCTGAAGATGGTAATCTTAAACAATAATCAAGTGTATGTTTTAAATACTGGAAAATACGTTTTAAACCCTTTCAGGCATTTTCTGTGGGGTAGCTTACTAGTCTGCTCAGTATTCCAACTGCATAACTCAAATCTGGTCTGCTCCACAATGAAATGTATAATAAACTTCCAACTATTGAATGGTACTTTTCAGGATTTATTGGTTCTGTGCAA
The DNA here is from genome assembly GCF_964106645.2 of Podarcis pityusensis. Taxonomy (NCBI): domain Eukaryota; kingdom Metazoa; phylum Chordata; class Lepidosauria; order Squamata; family Lacertidae; genus Podarcis; species Podarcis pityusensis. The sequence goes on from NC_138045.1 coordinate 22,625,663, forward strand.
TCTCTTCGTTCTTGAAAAAAACTATTTCCATTGGGGTTTTTACTCCCTTGCTGTTTTGCATATTGCTTCTTTCAAGTAATTCCATTATTTTCTCTTTTTGACTCAACAAAAAAATTCCATCGTTTGTCCTTTGAATTTCTAGACCAAGATTATTTTTTACTGGTCCCAAATCTCTTACTTTAAATTCCTTTCTTAGTTGTTCTGCAAATTTTCCCACTTGCTTGTCATTATTTGTAGAATAAAGCAAATCATCAACATAAGACAAACATAATTCTTGCTTATCACCCTTTCCTTTAGTGTACAAGCAGTTATCAGCTAACCTTCTTTTAAAGCCAAGTTTTTTTAAAGTATTATCAAGACACTCGTTCCAATTTCTAGCTGATTTTTTGAGCCCATAGATTGCTTTGTGTAACCTATATACAGAATTCTGTTCGCCTGTCACAAATCCTGGTGCTTGATTAATAAAAATTTCTTTGTGCTGAAATTGTTGTTGTTTAGTCGTTTAGTCGTGTTCGACTCTTCGTGACCCCATGGACCAGAGCACGCCAGGCACTCCTGTCTTCCACTGCCTTCCGCAGTTTGGTCAAACTCATGCTGGTAGCTTCGAGAACACTATCCAACCATCTCGTCCTCTGTCGTCCCCTTCTCCTTGTGCCCTCCATCTTGTGCCCTCCATCAGGGTCTTTTCCAGGGAGTCTTCTCTTCTCATGAGGTCGCCAAAGTATTGGAGCCTCAGCTTCATGATCTGTCCTTCCACTAAGCACTCAGGGCTGATTTCCTGAAGAATGGATACGTTTGATCTTCTTGCAGCCCATGGGACTCTCAAGAGTCTCCTCCAGCACCATAATTCAAAAGCATCAATTCTTTGGCGATCAGCCTTCTTTATGGTCCAGCTCTCACTTCCATACATCACTACTGGGAAAACCATAGCTTTAACTATACAGAACTTTGTTGGCAAGGTGATGTCTCTGCTTTTTAAGATGCTGTCTAGGTTTGTCATTGCTTTCCTCCCAAGAAGCAGACGTCTTTTAATTTCGTGACTGCTGTCACCATCTGCAGTGATCATGGAGCCCAAGAAAGTAAAATCTCTCACTGCCTCCATTTCTTCCCCTTCTATTTGCCAGGAGGTGATGGGACCAGTGGCCATGATCTTCGTTTTTTTATGTGAAGCTTCAAACCATATTTTGCGCTCTCCTCTTTCACCCTCATTAAAAGGTTCTTTAATTCCTCCTCACTTTCTGCCATCAAGGTTGTGTCATCTGCATATCTGAGGTTGTTGATATTTCTTCCAGCAATCTTAATTCCGGCTAGGGATTCATCCAGCCCAGCCTTTCGCATGATGAATTCTGCATATAAGTTAAATAAGCAGGGAGACAATATACAGCCTTGTCGTACTCCTTTGCCAATTTTGAACCAATCAGTTGTTCCATATCCAGTTCTAACTGTAGCTTCTTGTCCCACATAGAGATTTCTCAGGAGACACATGAGGTGATCAGGCACTCCCATTTCTTTAAGAACTTGCCATAGTTTGCTGTGGTCGACACAGTCAAAGGCTTTTGTATAGTCAATGAAGCAGAAGTAGATGTCTTTCTGGAACTCTCTAGCTTTCTCCACAATCCAGCGCATTTTTGCAATTTGTGAGGAGATTTCACCCCTCCCATTCCAATAATGTGCTGATGTTCTCTGCTGATTCTCCAGAGAGGAGGGGGACGGTTTCTGCTCACTACTTATTCCGCTCCAGCCTCATCTCAAAGAGAGAGACTGAGTGTTAGAGAGAGAGAGAGATATCTATGTGTTGATAAGGTTGCTGCTAAGAGCAGCTGCAGACACTCAATGCAGTTCAGCTTCTCCATTTAGCTCTGTGTATAGTTTGTATGATAGTTGTAGATAGAATAAAAGTAGTTATTCTACAGAGCTGTTCTCTGAGTGGTTTATGCTGTGCTGTACTCTGCTGTGCAATGACTGTCTTTGGAGTGAATTTGGTGCTCACAACTCTGAGTTGTGGGTCCACAGCACTTTGACCTGTTCCTGTACAGAAGGTGGTCTCTGAAAGTGCTACCCCAGCTCGCCTGGCCCAGTCGGGCTGAAGTGGATGAGTCCAGTCGTTGGCACTGGTTCAAGGGCGATGCTGACAATTTGGTCTCTGGTTCCTCTGCCTCTTCTAAATCCAGCTTGCACTTCTGGGAGTTCTCGGTCCACATACTACTTAAGCCTGCCTTGTAGAATTTTAAGTATAACCTTGCTAGCGTGTGAAATGAGTGCAATTGTGTGGTAGTTGGAGCATTCTTTGGCACTGCCCTTCTTTGGGATTGGGATGTAGACTGATCTTCTGCAATCCACTGGCCACTGCTGAGTTTTCCAAACTTGCTGGCATATTGAGTGTAGCACATTAACAGCATCATCTTTTAAAATTTTAAATAGTTCAGCTGGAATACCATCACTTCCACTGGCCTTGTTATTAGCAGTGCTTTCTAAGGCCCATTTGACTTCACTCTCCAAGATGTCTGCCTCAAGGTCAGCAACCACACTACCTGGGGTGTACGAGCCATCCATATCTTTCTGGTATAATTCCTCTGTGTATTCTTGCCACCTGCTTCTGTTAGGTCCTTACCACTTTTGTCCTTTATTATGGTAATCTTTGTACGAAATTTTCCTTTCATATCTCCAATTTTCTTGAACAGATCTCTGGTTCTTCCCATTCTGTTGTTTTCCTCTATTTCTTTGCATTGCTCGTTTAAGAAGGCCTTCTTGTCTGTCCTTGCTATTTTTTGGAAATCTGCATTAAATTTCCTGTATTTTTCACTATCTCCCTCACATTTTGCTTGCCTTCTCTCCCCCGCTATTTGTAAGGCCTCGTTGGACAGCCACTTTGCTTTGCGTGGCGAGTTCCCGCCTCCCACCAGTAGGAATAAAGACACATGACACCGATATTTTAAGGCTTATGGGCTAAAATTGGCCACAACTTTATTGGTTAAAAGTGATGAGCGGTATTGGCTTAGGCATTGGTCCTATCCGACTAATCAGCTTCAGCCTGCTTGCTTGAAGACCTGGAAGGGTTAACACCAGGCAGGGGGATCCCTGCTGATGCACATCAACTAGGCACTCCCCTGGGGTCACCGCTCGAGGGAGTGCCTTGGGCCCTGGCCTCCATAGGCTTCGGACGGGGCCATGCCCCCAGAATCCTTTACCAGACTACCCTTCAATATCTGGGGGAGGTGATGGCGCTCCTCCCCATACATCTACATAACAATACCCATACCAATGCCTAACCGCCACTCGAGGAAAGCTCGCCGCCAATACCCTCAGACCTGCAACAAATCCCTAATCCCCGCAGATATGTCAGCCAACCAAACATTGTTTCCCGCATTGGAAATCATAGAATCATAGAGTTGGAAGAGACCACAAGGGCCATCGAGTCCAACCCCCTGCCAAGCAGGAAACACCATCAGAGCACTCCTGACATATGGTTGTCAAGCCTCTGCTTAAAGACCTCCAAAGAAGGAGACTCCACCACACTCCTTGGCAGCAAATTCCACTGTCAAACAGCTCTTACTGTCAGGAAGTTCTTCCTAATGTTTAGGTGGAATCTTCTTTCTTGTAGTTTGGATCCATTGCTCCGTGTCCACTTCTCTGGAGCAGCAGAAAGCAACCTTTCTCCCTCCTCTATGTGACATCCTTTTATATATTTGAACATGGCTATCATATCACCCCTTAACCTCCTCTTCTCCAGGCTAAACATGCCCAGCTCCCTTAGCCGTTCCTCATAAGGCATCGTTTCCAGGCCTTTGACCATTTTGGTTGCCCTCCTCTGGAAAGATGCACGCCATCCTCACGGTACAGGGTCACCTTGCTGAACTGGATGTTGGGGTGGTCAATGACCCTCCCCCCAGCGCTGCCACTCTACGAGCCACTGAGCGTTCCAGGATCTTTCTGGATTTGTTTATAGCAATAGGGCATCGGCAGTCCCTTCAAGTGCGCCTTTCCAACAGTGATGACCAAATTAAGACTAAATTTGGGAAAGAAATCCTCAGATCATCAAAATCATTGAAAATTGTAATGGTTCTAGGGGTTGCTCGTGCGTAAATCGGCGCCCCACCTGGCTGGGTTGCCTGAGTGAACCTTTTCTGTCCGGACAGCCACTCGCCCGTGGCTGTCTCAATCGCTGGCAGCATCCATCAGTGGGCGTTTCTTGAACTTCTTCCAGCACAAAAGTTCTTTGACGCCTAGTCTCCGCCTAGTCTCCCTGCGTGGAAGCCTTCTGCGCAGGGAGGGTGTGGGCAGCGGAGGACCCATGCTCTCCCCGCTGGTCCCCAGCGAAGAGCCATGGAGCCACCTCGCCGCTTCCCCCATCTGCCCCCCTTCTCCACTGGTGCTACGCTGATTTCCTTCCCCAGAAGATGTGCTGCTTCTCTCCCTCCCGGGACGCTCTCCGGAATCCCTCTGGAGCCCCCCCTCTCCCCCTGGCTCCGATGGCAGTTCCCTGACATCCACCCTCCACCCCCGGCGCGATTTTCCGATATAACCTCGTCTCTTTCCTCGGCCGACGATGCGGGGAATCCCCTGAAGGAGCTGTCACCATCCTCTGAGGATTCAAAACCAGCCTCCCACCCACTCAGATCTCTCCCCTCAGGGTGGACCTCCCATTCTGATCCTTCTCCCTCTGACACCTCTCCTCCCTCCTCTTCGGAGGCAGGAAAACCCACAAAGTCCCCTTCGATGTCTGTAGTTCCAAATTCTTCCTCCCAGAATCTCGCTAGTGGTTTTGGCTTATCCGGGAACAAACTGTGGAATTCTTCCACCCGATACCCCTCATTGATTGACTCAGTGGGGACCCACGTGTTTTCTGACCTGGGTTCTCCTTCCCAAGCTACCAGGTACACCACCTGGCGACCTCGCCACCTTGAATCGAGTATTTCCGTGGCTTGGTTGCGGTGTTCCCTCTCCTCTACCTGCGGGTGGGTGGTGACTCCTCCCTCCTGCCCCGGAAATTCCCACCCCTCCCTGTACGGTGAAAGTAGGGACCTATGGAACACCGGATGTATCTTCATGCTGTCCGGCAACTTGAGTTTGAATGCCACTGGGTTCACCTGCTGTGTTACCTCAAAAGGCCCCAGCCGCCTCGGCTGCAACTTCTTGCACCCTCCCTTTAGGGGTAACCCTTGGGTTGACAACCACACCCGGTCTCCCACCCGTATGGCCTCCCCCTCCCGACGGTGCTTGTCCGCCTGCCTCTTGTAAACTTCCTTGGCCCGCTCCAAGTTCATCTTGAGTTGCTGGTGCAAAGCCTCCATTTCTTCTACAAACTGCTCGGCCGCGGGTACACTCCATGCTTCCTCCTCCCTCCCCGGGAAGGCTCTGGGGTGACACCCATAATTGGCCATGAAAGGGCTCATTCCCGTGGACACATGTTCAGCGTTATTGTATGCAAATTCAGCCAAGCCTAGTTTCTCTACCCAATCGTTCTGTCTCTCGCTGACGTAGCAGCGTAGGTATTGCTGGAGTATACTGTTCGCTCTTTCTGCTTGTCCGTTGGTTTCTGGGTGTCTCGCCGTCGAGAAGCTCACCTCGACCTGTAGCAAGCTCATGAGCTTCCTCCAGAACCTGGAAGTAAATTGTTTCCCGCGATCCGAGATTACCCTCGAGAGAACCCATGCAGTCTGAAAATGTGATCCACAAACAACCTGGCTGTCTCCTCCGCAGTCACCGCGTGTGAGCAAGCTATGAAATGGCACATTTTAGTCAGTAGATTGACCACTACCATGACTGCTGTCTTCCCCCTTGACTTGGGCAAATCTGTCATAAAATCAATGGGCACCACCTCCCAGGGCCTTCCCGGCGTGGGTAAGGGTTCCAGTAGCCCCGTGGGGGCAGCCCTCTCTCCCTTTGCCCTCTGGCATCGGTCGCACACCCGTACATATTACCGTACGTCTTCCCTCACCTTTGGCCACCAGAACTGGCTGGTGACGAGCAGCATGGTCTTGTGCTGTCCAAAGTGCCCCGCTGTTGGGTTGTCATGGAGTTGTTTAAGTACCTTCCCCCTCAAGGTCTCCCCCGGTACATACAGTGCCCCCTTATAATACAGTAGCCCTTCCTTTTCCTCAAACCCTCTATGGTCGTCCCTTCCGTCCCGGAGTTCCCTGATTTTTGCTTGAGCGAACGCGTCGTCTCTAGTAAGCCCTGCCAGTTCTCGTTTCCCAACCAACGTTCCCACAAACACCCACCGCTCCTCGGGAAACACATGTCGGATCTCTGGTGGTCCCTCTCCCTCCAGGTACTCCGCTTTCCAGGAGAGAGCATCTGCTCTTACGTTTTCCTCTCCCGGCACGTATCTGATCTCGAAGGAAAACTTGGCGAACTCCTGGGCCCATCGAATGTGTCTCTGGTTGAGCACCCGTGCGGTCTGCCAGTATTCCAAGTTCTTGTGGTCAGTACAAACCTGGATTCTGTGCCACGCCCCTATCAACAGATGTCTCCATTGCCGAAACGCCGCATAGATCGCAAGCAGTTCTCGGTCATACACCGTGTAGTTTTGCTCTGACTTGCTCAGATTCCTTGAGAAAAAGGCACACGGCCTCCAGGCCTGCTTGGCCCCGGGCTGCAAAAGGACCGCCCCAACAGCTCGGTCGGACACGTCCGTCTCCAGTCTCATGGGCTTCTCCAGATCCACGTGCAGGAGCTGCTCTTCCGAAGCGAACGCCTTCTTCAGCTTTTCAAAGGATTGCTGGGCACTTTCTGTCCACGCGAACTTCTTTTTGCTACTGAGACAATCTGTTATGGGTGCTGTCAAGTGAGCGAAGTTCTTTATGAACTTCCTGTAGAAGTTGCTGAACCCTAAGAACCTCTGCACATCCTTCCGGGTTTTGGGGGCTTTCCATTCCAGCACTGCCTTCACCTTGCCTGGGTCCATAGCTAGGCCCTTGTCTGACAACTTGTACCCCAGAAACTCGACCTCCCTGGTGTGAAATTGGCATTTTTCCAGCTTGACCCACAACTGGTGCTTCTGCAGTCTCTGTAGCACTTCCCTGACGTCTTTGATGTGTTGCTTCTCATCGTCCGAATAGATTAAGAGGTCATCCAAAAAGGCTACTCAATTCTTGTACAGCAGGGGCCCCAACACGTGGTGCATGAATGCTTGAAAGCAGGCGGAGCCCGATTGTTATCCAAATGGCATAACTAAGTACTTGAAGGCCCCCAGGGGGGTGAACATGGTAGTTTTCCATTCGTCCCCCTCCCTTATCCTGATTAAATTGTATGCCCCCCTGAGGTCCAGCTTGGTAAAAATCTTCCCTTGCCTCACCCGTGTTACAATGTCGTCAATCCTTGGCATTGGGAAGGTCACGGGTTCTGACACCAAGTTCAACCTCCTATAATCCACGATCAATCTAGGCTGATTAGTCCCTTTTTTGTCCACAAAGAACACCGGACTGCCCCCCACCGCCTTGGATTCCCTTATGAACCCCCTCTTCAGGTTCTTGTCAATAAACTGCCGCAACTCCTGCATCTCCCGGTCGGACATGGCATACAGCTTACCCACCGGCAACTGAGCCCCTGGGAGTAGGTTGATTTGGCAGTCAAAGGGCCTGTGGGAGGGTAGTCTATCTGCCTCCTTCTCGCTGAAGACCTCCTTCAGGTCAGCATATTGTGGTGGCACCTCCCCCTTTTGTTCCACGGCCAGCCCAGCCACCCTGGCCACCGTCATTCTTGGGTTCTCCCCTCCCAGACAGTGTCCTAAGCAGTAAGCTGACCCAAAGGTGACTGACCGCTGATGCCATGACACTACGGGATCATGCAGCACCAACCAGCTCATTCCCAGTATTATTGGGGGTCCTGCCAGAGTGGCCACGTGAAAGGCAATGGTCTCCGTGTGCCTGGAAACCCTCATCCGCATTGGCGGGGTCTGGTGTGTCACTTCCCCTCCCAGAAGTTCCCTGCCATCGATGGCTGTCACCTGCAAGGGAAAATCTAGAGGCAACAGGTGGAGTTGGTGCTCTAGAGCGAAGTCTCTGCTGAAGAAATTACACGAGTTGCCCGAATCCAGCAGTCCCTTAATTTTGACAGGGTGCCCATTCGGGAGTTCTAGCACCACTTCTATAGCTATAGCTGCCTTGGGGGGGTCAGGCTGGGGCACTTCTATTGGTTGCTGACCTGGCTGCTGCCCCTGCTGGTTGGCAGCCAGGCGTTGTCTTTTCCCTGCACCTGCCCTTCCTCCCCCTTCTTGTCGAGGACTGCAGCCCCCACCATCCCTTGCCAGGCCTTTCTTTGAGGGCAGACCGTAGCAAAATGTCCTGGTCGTTGACAGAGGAAACACTTCTTAGTAGTTTTCCACCCCTTTTCCTCCTTTTTTTGACCTTCACCGGAGTTTGAAACCTCTCGCGCGCGCCATCAATTTCCATTGGCTTCGCCGCCTGGGAAGGCTCCCTCGGTATCTCTGGAATGCGTTAGTCATGGAAATGATCCTCTCTCATTTCCCGCTTCTCCTGTGCCCGCGCTTCTTGGCGTACGCCTATCGCGAGCACAGCCTTTGTGAGCTCGTCCATCGACCGTGGCCAGGGTGCTCGGGACAATTCGTCTTTCACTTCGGGGGACAGACCCGCCTCAAACAACATTTGTATCGGTTCAGAGTCCAGATCCCACCCGAGCCGGTGGACTAACATCACAAAACGCAACCAGTAGTTTCTGACGGACTGGCTCCCCTGCTTGCACCCCATCAGTCCCCACCTTGTTACGCTTTGCTCCACCTTGCTGGAGAACATCGCGTCCATTGCCTGAAAGAATTTCTTAAGGTCCTTCAGGGCTTCATTTTGGGTCGCCATTAGGGGCCTGATCCATTCACGCGCCCCATCCTGCAGATGCCCCACAATGTACGCCACCCTTTCCCCATCATCAGCAAAGTCATTTTCCTGCAGCTCCAAAGCGTACTGCACTTCTGTTCAGAAAGCATTGTAGTCTTGGGGCTTTCCACCAAACTTGTGTACCAGCCCCGGTACTTTCCTTGCGATGGGGGTGGTTCTGACCTGTGCATCCTGAGCCCGCCTTTCCTCCAGCCACGCCGTCAGGATAGCTACATGCGTCTCCAAGTCTCGGTTCCTTTCTACCAGGCTCCGCACCGCAGCTGGCTTCTCCGTCTCTCCGGCTGTCCCTGTTTGGCTCATCGTGCTGCCTTTCAGGGGCTGCGCACAAGCAACGTCAGTGACTGACGGATTGCTGTAATGGTTCTAGGGGTTGCTCGTGCGTAAATCGGCGCCCCACCTGGCTGGGTTGCCTGAGTGAACCTTTTCTGTCCGGACAGCCACTCGCCCGTGGCTGTCTCAATCGCTGGCAGCATCCGTCAGTGGGCGTTTCTTGAACTTCTTCCAGCACAAAAGTTCTTTGACGCCTAGTCTCCGCCTAGTCTCCCTGCGCGGAAGCCTTCTGCGCAGGGAGGGCGTGGGCAGCGGAGGACCCGTGCTCTCCCCGCTGGTCCCCAGCGAAGAGCCATGGAGCCACCTCGCCGATTCCCCCATCTGCCCCCCTTCTCCACTGGTGCTACGCTGATTTCCTTCCCCAGAAGATGTGCTGCTTCTCTCCCTCCCGGGACGCTCTCTGGAATCCCTCTGGAGCCCTCCCTCTCCCCCTGGCTCCGATGGCAGTTCCCTGACAAAAATGTTCCACATTAAGTCCACGCCCTTCCGGTAGGCCAAATCATTTTCACTCAGCTGAATGACAAGGGCATCCAGTGGGCCTTTCACGGCGGCTCTTGCTTTTACCGCTGGCAGAAATTCCGCCCAACACATTCCACAGAGAGTGATCCAGGAGATTTCAACATTTTTTGGCAGATCTAACCCGCACCCCTGGCCACGACTGACAGCATGGTTTCTGGCCCAGTGGACGATGCTATGGCCTATGATCCAAACGTGCACAACCACGTCACCTAAAAGAAAAAGAGCATAACAAGGAGGGGTCAGGGGTTATGAAAACAGTCATAAAGGCCTCCGAATGTACCTTTTAAAAGCATCTGACTTCCATCGACCCAGATCCTTTATCCTTTCAGCTGGTAAGCCTAAGTGTACCGCTGTAGTGGCTGCCCTGATCCGAAATGAGTGGGCCGCAAATTCACCTGGGGGCAAACCACAAGCAGCAATTGCCTTACACATAACACGTGTAAACTCATGTCTTGTAAGGCGGGAGCCATCTGCATGTATGAAAAATGGTCCAGGGGTATTTGGTCTCAAATATATAAATTGTCTTGCGTCCTTTACTGGGCATGGCCCTTTCTTTTGAGTTGCTATAAGCCGAATTAGGGCCCCTTTTCCTAGCTGATCAGTTTTTGAGCTCCGGATATGGAGCACTATATCTGAACGAGATAATGTCACATCCTTTAAGAGGATCCCACGTGCAACAGAATCTGGCTGGTCGGCGCAAACCACCTCGCCTATGCGCAAGGCGCCGAAAAAGGCGATGGAGTAAGCTGCTGAAAATAGGCGTGCTTCATACTTTGACCAACAAATGGCCCTTAGTTTTTTATGGATTTGACATAGGATGTCGAAGGTTATGGGTCTTCTACCATCACTGCTGGGAGGCTGAAGCCTGCGCCAGCCCTCCAGCACCTTCCTCACCAGAAAATCAGCACAAGGGTCTACTGAGTACATGGCGTTACAAAAGAAGGAGATCGCTGCAGACTGTATGTTAAGTGTCTTCGCTGTGCGGCCCAACCCTCGTAAATGTTAGTTTCTGTTCTTATTCTGAAGTGATTTATTGCTCAGAGAGATAAGTCTGGTGTCCAGCGCTTCCATCACTGCGCCAGGCCTCTGCTTCGCAGCCTGCATTCCAAAGGCATTCCAAAGCTCTGAGCAGAAGCAGAGTCTAGCAACAGTCAGAAAATAAGCCTCTGTCTTCTGTGCGTTGGTGTGCATAAATCAGAGTCACTAAAAGCTAAAAGCACTTTAATACAGCAGAATTATCCACAGTCACGGAACATCGTGCAAGCATGTCTGTCCCGGACAAAAACCGAAAGCAGAATAGAACAAAGGACTGAGACTCTCAGAAGTGATGCAGAGTCTCTCTGCCCCACAGTAGGCAGGACGCACACTCTGAGCTGTTTAACACTGTAAGCTCAGGTTCTCCTCACACCCCTTCTCGTCCTACACTACTGGGGGCAAGCAAGTATCACCACTTACCCCAACTCCAAACCACCACAGAATTCCCCATGACACTGGAAGCTCAATGGTTTAGTAAAGCCATCAGACAAGTTATCGTGACTCGCACAATATTTCAGCTGTATCAAACCTGATTGAACACTTTGACACACATTCTGGAAACGTATGTCTAGATGCTTGGTTCTGGCCTTAAACTGCCCAGATTCTGCTAGCTTCAGATAGGGTTGATTGTCTTCCCAAACAGTGATGGGCAAGCTACAATTCCCATAGATCTCTTGCATACAAGCATCTATAGAACTCCAGTTCCCGACACAAAGCTGACAGTGCGCTGAACTCAGCCTCAGTAGAGGATAGCGCAATGAGACTTTGCTTCCGGGACTTCCACCCAACAAGAGAATCCCCAAACTTTATCACCATTCCAGATACGGACTTCCTGTCATTCAGATTCGCAAAGTCGCTGTCTGCCCAGCATGTGAGCTTCGTCTCACCTGCAGCTGACAGTTTGAGACTAAAGTCTTTGGTATCCTGCAGGTAGCGCAGTACCCACTTGATACAGTGCCAGGCACTTACACTGGGCTTTGAAGCTTCCCTACTGAGCAGATTGGTAGCAAAAGCAATGTCTGGTCTGCTCCTTTGGGACAGATACAACAGACTACCCAGAGCTGACTGAAAGAGCTCAGCGTTCTCGAACTCAGCACGTTCTGCTTGCTGACTGTCTTCCACATAGCTTGTCTCCATGGGTGTCCTAACCCCTGCACAATCAGACATTCTGAACTTCTCAAGCAACTGCTCAATCTTGCCTTTCTGACTGAGCAAGAAGCTACCATCCTCAGTTCTAGCTATCTCCACGCCCAGGTAGATCTTTACTGCACCCAGGTTCTTGAGCTGAAACCGCTTCCCAAGCTCTTTGGCAAACTTCTGTACCTGTTTGTCTGCACTTGCAGTGTAAATGATGTCATCAACGAAGATTAACAGCATTTCCTGTGACTCTCCTGACCCTTTAAGGTACAGGCAACTGTCAGCAAGACTCTTCCTGAAACCTAGCTTCTCTAAAGCTTCATTCAGGCACAAGTTCCAATTCCTGGCCGATTGCTTCAGGCCGTAAATCGACTTGTGAATTCTCCATACAGTACCTTGCTCATTGCCTTCAAACCCTGGAGGAGGAAGCATGTACAGATCCTCCTGGAGGTCTGAGTTCAAGTAGGCTACATCCACATCAAAGTGATGCACCAGCAAACCTCTTTGTGCAGCAATGGCTAAGAGCATGCGCAGAGTTTCACTTCTGGAAGTAGGAGCATAAACCTCCGTATAATGCAGCCGCTTCCGCTGCATGAACCCTCTGGCTACCAGCCTAGCCTTGTACTGCGGTTCTCCAGTTGCTGTGGGTTTAAGACGGTAAACCCAGCGGCTACTCACGGCCTGTATGACCACTGGCAACTTCATGAGGGAGAACACACCTAGAAACTCCATTGAGCTCATCTCCTTCTGCATCGCCTCATGCCATTTCCTGGCTTCTTCCTGAGGCAGTTTCTGAACATCCTCAAAACTCTCGGGTTCACACTGTGCCATACCAACCCACACACTAGTGACTGCAAAACTGTCAGGAGGTTTCCCTTTCGTTGCCCGAGTTGAACGACGCAACACAACTTCAGGTGCCCCCTCTGACCCACTAGGGCCAGCCAAAATGTCCTTGGCATCAGAGAGCTCCCCCTCTGACTTGCTGCGCCTTCTGGACTTCTCAGCTGAACCTGTCGGAGAAGAAGGAGCACTGCTGTGTTTAAACTTCACAGCTTTAGGAGAAGTTCTCCCCTCTACCTGCTCTGTGTCTGGACTCTGTGCCTTAGCAGCAGGTTCAACCTCTTCCTCTTCCTCTTCTTCATCAGCAGAGTCAAGCAGACTCTCTGAAAGAATATCAGGGTTCCCATGTATCTGTGTCCACCCACTCTGCTCACAGAATTCAGCACTGTTGCTGAGCAGAATTCTGGACTGATTCCCTGATGGATAAGCGAACCTCCACCCCTTGTTCCCTGGCTCATACCCACAGAAAATCATCTTTTGGGACCTAGGGCCACCCTTTCTGCGTTTGGCCTTTGGCATGAGGACCCAAGCCTCACAGCCAAAAACACGGAAGAAATACATCTTGGGCTTCTTGCTGTGCATCAGAAAATAGGGTGTGTCCCCTACCACTGAACTGAACGACCTGTTCAAGGTAAAATTGGCCGTCTGCCAAGACTCCCCCCCAAAAGCGCTGTGGGAGCCCGGCATCAAACAGCAATGCTGCGGACATCTCCTGCAGCGTTCTGTTCAGGCGTTCTGCAACGACATTCTGCTGGGGACTGTGTGGAGCTGTCAACCTGTGTTGAATTCCCTTCTGGCAGAAGAAACTTTGTAGCACAGACCCGGTGAATTCTTCACCGCGGTCGCTCTGAAAGTTTCGCACACGCGTGGAAAACTGCAGTTCCACTGCCGCAATCCAGTCTATGATTAGCCTCACTCTTGTGTTTAAGCGTGAACAGCCAGCCATTCCTCGAAAACTCATCTATCAGCACCGACGCAAATTTAGCCCCGCCAAGACTGGTTACTGACATGGAGCCACACAAATCTGCATGTACTAGCTGAAAAGGCCTAGTGGTCACCTTTTCAGACCTTGGGTATTGGCACGTTTTCACCTTTGCGTGCTTACACGCTCTGCACTCAAGAAACCTAGCACAGGATTTCATTTTGCACCCCTCAGTACATTCTGGGATCTTCTTCACGGAACCCCAGCTCTCTATCTGTGAGCCTCCTCATTGCAAAGACGCCCCGCAATATAATCCAGACGCAGCTGGTTGGCCGGCATAGTCTCCAAGGTCAAACACAACATCTCATAGCTCCTGTCCAATGAGCTCAGGAGAATGTACACTTTGAGCTCCTCAGAGAGAGGGACTTGCAGCTGTGGAAGCTTATTAAACATGGCCAGCATCTGGGTTATATGCTCTCTCATCGAACCCCCTGGCATAAGCTTCATCTCAAAAAGACTCCTAGTAGTATGGATCTTGGCCCCAGCAGTCGTTCTCTGATGGACACACTCCAGAGCGTCCCAGACGGCCTTCGCTGTGGTCCAACCGTCAACATGAGGGACTTGGGGGGAATCCAAGGCAAGGATTAAAAGCCCCAACGTTCTCTGGTCCCTTCTCAGTGCAGTAGCTGCCTGCAACCTCGCTGCTTCATCAGCACCAGCAGCTGCTGGGGTAGGTTCACGTTGAACACAGCTCCACAGGCCTTTCCCTGTTAGCCACGCCCGTGTTCTCCTCGACCAGTCCTCCCAGTTATGCCCATTAAGCCATTCAAATGGCACATTAAAAGTTTTCTGGAGCTCAGCCATCTCCTCCCCCGGTCCTCCCTTGGGGCTCAGAAGTACTCACACGTACCAGCCGGCTTCCAAGGAGAGGCCTCCAGTGACACTTTGCAGCACACAGCTTGCAGCCAGCAAGACCCCCTGCTTTCCTCCAGGCAGGGTCTCAGAGCTGGGCTTCCTTCTTCAGCAGCCAAAAGCTTTTTTAGCACACAGCACATAAAGCAGGCTTTCTCTGACAGCTTAAAACTTCGGCCATAACCTCTGAAGTGATTTATTGCTCAGAGAGATAAGTCTGGCGTCCAGCGAGCTTCCATCACTGCGCCAGGCCTTTGCTTTGCAGCCTGCATTCCAAAGGCATTCCAAAGCTCTGAGCAAAAGCAGAGTCTAGCAGCGGTCAGAAAATAAGCCTCTGTCTTCTGTGTGTTGGTGTGCATAAATCAGAGTCTTATGCAGAGTTACAGCAGAATTATCCACAGTCATGGAACATCGTGCAAGCATGTCTGTCCCGGACAAAAACCGAAAGCAGAATAGAAGAAAGGATTGAGACTCTCGGAAGTGACGCAGAGTCTGTCTGCCCCACAGTAGGCAGGACGCACACTCTGAGCTGTTTAACCCTGTAAGCTCAGGTTCTCCTCACACTTATCACTAAGCAGCTGTGTGGAGTCACAGGACTCTGTTTACATTCCAGGGATTCCAGGCTATTGGAAGTCTCACGGAGACGGGAGACAGGATGTGACATTAGTGGTTTCTTGTTTCCTTTGTTCCTTTGTATCGTTGCTCTCTGCTCTCACAGGGAGAGGATGTGTTAGGTAGATTTATTGCTTTATTGTTCGGCGTCCGGCACGCTTCCCCTGCACGCCTCTGCAGGTCGTAAAGCAATTAGCAGAACTGCACAGCGTCCGTGTTGAAAGGGCAGTAAAAGAAGTCCCACACGTTTCTTCTTTCCTAATATCACTTTATTTGCTCAAAAGTAGCATATTTACAATCCAGAAATTCCATCTGATTCAAGCTGCATTTTTCTCTGCGTCCTTCTCTCTCAGTTTGCAGCTGCGTAACAAAGCTGCTTTCACTTTTCACTCAGCTCACAGCATTCCAAGCTGCTTTCGTCACGTCCTGGCTTACTTCCCTTGTAAGCGCCTCCTTTCAGCCTCGAGACACAGAAGGTTAACCCTTCACTACACCTAACACCCCCTCTTGTCTCGCGCCTGAGGGGAGAATCGACCCTTGGTCGTCCCAAACCCAGACCTTCACAAAACTCCCCATGTCTTTGGAAGGTGAGTGGCTTCGTGAACCCATCAGCTAGGTTCTTGGCAGAGGGACAATACTTCAGCGCAACTAATCCCTCCTGAACACTCTGGCACACATTCCGAAAGCGAATGTCTAGGTGTTTAGTTCTGGCCTTGAACTGACCTGACTCTGCCAAACGCAGGCATGGTTGATTGTCCTCGAAAACACGTATCGGCAGACAATCCACTTCGCAGAGTTCCTGCACCAAACAAGCATAGAATTCTACTTCTCTGCACGTCTCTGAAAGAGCACTGAACTCAGACTCAGTGGATGAGAGCGCTATAAGACTTTGCTTCTTGGACCTCCATCCAACTACTGAGTTCCCAAACTTCACCACTAGGCCAGACACAGACTTGCGATCCTCAAGATTAGCCCAATCTGAGTCCACAAAGCAAGTCAGTTTGACTTCTCCTTGTGCTGGCAACCTAAGACAAAAGTCTTTGGTCTCCTGCAAATACCTCAGAACTCTCTTGATGCCATTCCAGGCTTGCACACTAGGGTTTGATGCCTCCCTGCTGAGCAGATTGACAGCAAACGCTATATCAGGTCTGCTCCACTGGGACAAGTACAACAAACTCCCTAGGGCTGACTGAAACACTTCAATATTTTCGAATGCAGCGCGTTCTACTTGCTGGCTGTCCTTCACAAAACTAGTCTCCATAGGACTTCTCACTCCTGCACAATCACTCATCCTCATTTTCTGAAGCAATTGCTCAATTTTACCTCTCTGGCTGAGCGAAAAACTTCCATCCTGTGCACGCTCAACATTGACACCTAGATAGGTTTTGACAGCACCAAGCTGTTTAAGCTTGAACCGTTTACCTAGCTCTTTGGCAAACTTCTCCGCCTGTTCATCTGTTTCTGAGAAGAAAAGCACGTCATCAACATAAATCAGCAAATACTCTTG
Source organism: Podarcis pityusensis (assembly GCF_964106645.2). NCBI lineage: Eukaryota > Metazoa > Chordata > Lepidosauria > Squamata > Lacertidae > Podarcis > Podarcis pityusensis. The sequence goes on from NC_138045.1 coordinate 22,642,329, forward strand.
TGTTGCTCCTGAACCTCTCAAATAAAAGCAACTATCAGCAACACTTCTCCTGAAACCTAGCTCTTCTAAGGCTTCATTCAGGCACATGTTCTAGTTTCTAGCAGATTGACGTAATCCATAGATGGATTTGTGCAATCTCCACACAACATCCTGCCTTGAGTTCTCAAACCCCGGAGGAGGAATCATGTACAGCTCCTCCTGGAGATCTGAGTTAAGGTAGGCAACATCCACATCAAAGTGGTTTACTTTCCAGCCTCTCTGTGCTGCACAAGCTAAAAGCGTTCTCAGAGTCTCCGCTCGTGACGTTGGCGAATACACCTCCGTGAAGTGTATTCCCTTCCTCTGAGTAAATCCTCGAGCAACTAACCTGGCTTTATACTGCGGCTCTCCAGCGTCAGTGGGTTTCAAGCGGTAAACCCACCTGGAACTCACAGCCTGCTTGCCTGGTGGCAACTCTGTGAGTGAGAACACACCTAGATCTTTCATGGACTTCATCTCTTTGTCCATTGCCCTGTGCCACTTGCCTGCTTCTTCCTCAGGTAAACTCTGAATATCCTCAAAGGATTCAGGTTCACATCTGGCTGAACCTACCCAGACGCCTGAAGCGTCGTACCGATCAGGAGGCCTCCTTGTCCTCGCTGATCTCCTCAGTGTGAATCCTGGTGACCCTGCTGCTTCACTGGGTCCAGCTAAGTCATCCTCAGTGTCTTCCCCCTCTGACCTGCTGCGCCTCTTGGGCCTTACAGCTGGTCCAGCAGGTGAGGAAGGCTCACTCTTTGGCTCAAACTTGACACTTGCCTGAGGAGGTGTTCTAGGTTCCCCCCTCTGAGGGATCCTGAGCTGTCCCTGCAATTCCTCAAAAGATCAGGAGATGGCACCAACGAATTTGAGGCACCACTGTCAATTATTATAGTGAGAAAGTCTTGTTGTTTACATTCCTGGGTCGCCAGGGCAACAATCTCCTCACTACCCCCCTCCTTGGGGCTTCTGCAGATGTCCTCTCTGGTTGTCACGGCAACAGACTCCCCCCGGCAGGAAGACTTGCCCACGACCTTCACAGCTTCCGTAGATGCAACTCTCTCAGTTGCCATGGAGACTGGATTTGTCTCGGCGTTCCCACACAACTCTGAAGCTCTTATCTCTACTTGCTGCAGGTGGCCGACCTTGAAGCCTCTAGCTCTTTTCAGCTTCCCAGGCTCCGACTCACAACGTAAACAACTCTTGGCAGCTTTTGGAAAATGAGGCGTCTCTGAGCTTTCACTGCTCACTGCCCCCCCCACTGCTCACAGGGTCTCCAGGACGTTTTCCTGCACCCCCTCTGATGGGTAAAGGGCTCCCAACACTTGGCCTCTTTCCAGGCTTCTCACACAGACACGTTGCAGCATCCACACAGCTCCCAGGCTCAGCAAAAGCACAAGCAGCATTGCTAGCAACAACAACAGCAATAGTCCCTTCGCCCCCCTGTGGGGGCTCACAGCTCCTCCCAGCTGTGTATCGGCTCTCAAGAATGTGGCCGGCGCCATCTTGCCTCTCCCTTTCAGATGCAGCCACTTCTCGGCCCTTGCTTCCCACTCCAGCTCCACAAGCTTCTTGGAGTGCTAGCCAAGCGGCCTCTGGCCTTCTTGCACCCAGGACAACAGGCACCAGATGAGCATCCACACTTTCTGCCAAAAAAGCAAGCACACGCTTCTCAACTTCACTTTGCTCTGCAGCCCTCTTAGCCTCTGCTTTCCCAGCTGCATTCTGTGTGGGGTGAATTACATTCCACAGCTGCTCCCCAACTAGCAAAAGCTCCACTTGAAAGCTCCACTGCAGCCAATTTTGGCTAGTCAGTTTCTGACATGGCAGTTTAAGCTCAAAGCCATGCTCACAGGGCTGAGCCATTGCCTCCCTTCTGTTGGCTTTTCCAAAGGTACTCACTCAGCAGTCAAACTGGGAACTCCGGACGTCATGGCTCTCAGCTCCCACTCCGTCAGCCTCCTCCGATCTGTCCTTTGAAGTCTCCGGCAGTCGATCAAACTGACGATCAGCAAATAAAGCTTCAAAGCCCTTTCTCACATGCTTCACGTTGACCCATAACCATGTTAGGTAGATTTATTGCTTTATTGTTCGGTGTCCGGCACGCTTCCCCTGCACGCCTCTGCAGGTCGTAAAGCAATTAGCAGAATTGCACAGCGTCCGTGTTGAAAGGGCAGTAAAAGAAGTCCCACACGTTTCTTCTTTCCTAATATCACTTTATTTGCTCAAAAGTAGCATATTTACAATCCAGAAATTCCATCTGATTCAAGCTGCATTTTTCTCTGCGTCCTTCTCTCTCAGTTTGCAGCTGCGTAACAAAGCTGCTTTCACTTTTCACTCAGCTCACAGCATTCCAAGCTGCTTTCGTCACGTCCTGGCTTACTTCCCTTGTAAGCGCCTCCTCTCAGCCTCTAGACACAGAAGGTTAACCCTTCACTACACCCAACAGGATGTATATTTCTTTGCTCTCTGCATAGCTAGAAAATAAAGCATAGCAATGTAGCTCATACTATCTCATCCTTCCGCGTGCTGTTTTGATGCTCTGCTGGGACGACGTGCCTTTGGCCTTATCAAAGGATCAGGTCGTCAATTAACCGTCGGTAGGTGATTCCGAAGATGAGCCTTATCAGCTCGGTCGAACGGAGATTCCGACATTTTTGGTCCTGGGCCCAGAAGAACAGAATCCAAACGAACGGCAGAGGAACGGAACACAGCTTATCTTCTCTGCGTGTCAAGAAGATTGATGAGAGGTATGTGCTCTTGCCGCAGGAAGCCTGCCAGTCCTTAATTAATGGCAATAAGGGGTGGACTTTGAACTTCAAGCCAAAGCACTAATCAGCTGCGGCAGAAGCTCAGGAGAAAGCGAAAGCCTTATGCAGTGTGCTTTTGGAATGCAGCTGGCAAATAGACGCAGTCTGCTTTAAAAGACACAGACATGGCCAGTCCAAGAGTAACAGAGGCTCTTGAGAACGTGTTTGGATTTCCAAAACTAAAAAAAAAAAAAAAAAAAAAATCAAAACTGGGTGCAGCATGCAGAAGCTCTGCTACGAAAAGAGGGTCTGTTTAATGTGATATCAGACGCCCCCCCAGCTCCAGTGACTGAACAATGGAAGGCTAAGGATTCCAAAGCAAGGGAAATCTGACGCTTATCGTGTCTCCTGAAGAGTTATGTCTTTTGCGTGACAAGGCCTCAGCCAAAGAGATGTAGGACAGTCTCCAACACTCACATTTAAGAACAGACGCGGGAGCTTCTTTGTTCTTTTATGCCAAGTTGCATGATATGGCACTTGTTGAAGGAGCAGACGTACGTGCTCACCTCATGGAAATGCAGAATCTCAGGCACGAGTTGCAACAGCGTGGAATCACCTTTCCAGAGGCTGTGCATTCCTTCATGATTCTACGTTCTTTGGGTTCAAGTTGGGAAGCGATTGCCAGCCAGCTTGCTGTTTTGCCTGTGGTAGCGCATGTCACTGCTGTGGTGTTAAATGAAGCAGATCGGCGTAGTGCTAGCTGCATCACCAAGGGGGAGTCCTCACAGACGTCATCTCAGAATGCAGTGGAACCACTAGATGGTGCCAAAGCTTTGAAGGCAGTGAAATGCTACTCGTGTGGACGTCTAGGCCACGTGAAGGGGGAATGTGAATATTCCAAGGCCAAGGCAACAGAGCAGCGCAGTGAAGGCTCAACGCGTGGAAAAGGCAAAGGCAAAGGTCCGAAGTCCAGGACAACGCAACACAAGGCAATGGTCTCACGCTTCACTCCAAAGGTCCAGAAGACGTCTAGATCTTTCTCCATCGTCGACTCGGGAGCTACTAGGCACATCTGTCGGGACAAACACCTGTTCGTGGTCTTTACTCCGCAGGAAGGTGCGATTCACCAAGCGGATGACCACATGATCTCCAGTCAAGGATACGGAACGGTTGTTCTTCACAGCTTGGATGCATCGATACGCAACGTTCTTTTTGTTCCAGATGCTGCACACAACCTATTGAGCATCTCACAGCTGACTGAACAGGACATAGACGTTTCCTTCAAGAAAAGGAAGTGCACCATCACCAAGAAAGATGACTTTGTATTGCATGCTGATTATATTGATCATTTGTTTGTATTGCATTATGATGATTCTGTTGATGTTGTGCAGGATGAAACTTGTTGAATTGCAGATACTAACAAGGTTTTGCACGCAGGATGTATTCATGATTATCACAGGAAACGTGGTCATTTAAACTTCGAGGCAGTTTCCAAAATGCCTGCCTTAGTTGAAGGTATGGCTATTAAACCCTGCAGGTACCACATGAAGTGTAAGGCATGCGCAGCAAACAAAGTCAAAATGGCTGCAAAAGGTAAGGTGTCTAGTAGACAAGCTACAGAACCATACCAGGTAGTGCATGCAGATCTCGTTGGTCCACTAACACCCTCTTTGGGTGGAGCCCAGTACTTCATGGTCCTCATTGATTTATTTTCCAGGTATATTCACGTGTTCAATCTCAAGCAGAAATCAGAAGCGTTTCCTAGTTTCAAGGAATTCTGTGCTTGGTTGAAAAATGTGCATTATAAACAGGTGAAATGTTTATTTACAGATTGAGGGGGAGAATTCACTTCTCAGCAGTTTGAAGCTGTTCTGACTGAGAAAGGAATTCAACATGACCTTTCAAGTCCACGGTCTCCTTGGATGAATGGACTTTGTGAAAGGGCAAGCCAAACATTGCTTCAAGGCTTGAAAACCTTGCTGCATGATGCCAATCTTCCAGAGAGTTATTGGGCAGAATCGCTCAGCTGTTTTGTTTATACTTATAATTGCAGATTGTCATCACCGATTGGTTGTACCCCCTATGAAAAGATGTTTGGCAAGAAACCATACATCAAGCACATGAGAAGCGAGCCACGGACCCGACGCAAGCAGGATTTTCTCGGAGAGGGAAAACCTGGGCTTTCGGGGACAAACGGGGGTGCTACAGGGCACAGTAGAAGAAGAAGAAGAAGAGTTTGGATTTGATATCCCGCCTTTCACTCCCCTTCAGGAGTCTCAAAGCGGCTAACATTCTCCTTTCCCTTCCTCCCCCACAACAAACACTCTGTGAGGTGAGTGGGGCTGAGAGACTTCAAAGAAGTGTGACTGGCCCAAGGTCACCCAGCAGCTGCATGTGGAGGAGCGGAGACGCGAACCCGGTTCCCCAGATTACGAGACTACCGCTCTTAACCACTACACCACACTGGCTCTCAAAGTAGCCCCCCAAAACCCCTCTGGAGGGAAACCAGAGGGTCAGGATCCCAGCGGAGCTGATTGCAGACTGCCTGGCCGTCAGGTAACTCCGTAATAGGAGCGAAGAGAATGGCGGGTGGAGAAGCAGGCACCGGGAAACCATTGTCTTACCCCCGAGAGCGCAGCCCCAGGCTTGCAGGGCGAGTGACCGATTCTCAACTCATAAGAAATTCGAACCAAATTTGGATTTATAATTGGATTTAATAAAAAGGAAGGTTTCGGAATAAAAAAGAAGGAAAACGGAGGTCAGTTTCATCTGAGATTGGACAGGAACGCAAGACTACGAGCGGAGTTTGGAATGAGAGGTTGGTGATTCGGCAGGCGGTTTGAACTTCTTTCTCTGAGAAAGTTTGCTAAAAGTAACATACATTGTTGCAAAAGTTGTAAAAAGTGGGCAACTAAAAGAGGAAGCAGAGGTTGGTTATTTTGTGACTTTGGAGGTCTTAGTTGTAACGATTGGTTTGACAGAAGTAAAGACAGTAAGACGCTTCCCTGTACTTTCGGTTTAAAAAAGAACTGCGCAATAAAATAGAGCTTTTGCACCTCCATTTTAATTGGAGTTTAAAGCAACCCAGCAACAAAAAAGAAGAAGAAAAGAGATAAAAAGACAGATTGAATGAGTTATCTGAATATATTTGGTAATGTGTTTCCTCTATAGGTTTTTTTTTATTACTTCTGTTTTCAACCTAGCTTTTTTATTATAAAAGGGAAAATGACTGAGCTTGAGTGAAGGATCTTCATGTTAATCCCCTCTTTAAAATTTCAAGTACCTACGAAGTACCTACAAAGGAGAAGGAACTGCCTATTCGGCTGCATTGTGGTATAACGTCACTTGATGTATATTTGGATTTAATTTAAACGTGGATTTGGCTTTTTTCTTTTTCATCTCTATATCACCAGATTTGGGGTTACTTCTTCAACATCTCTTCTTTTTTTGGTGATTTTTTTTTCTTTCCTCTGCATAATCTGAATGCACTGTCTGCCAATTGGTTTCTGTGGATATATTGCGATATTTAGGCATTTCGAAAATATTTTATATTCAAATTTAATTTTTTCATCTCAGCACTTTTGAACCCCGGATTGCCCTTTCAATTTTTTCCCCCTTTGCAACACTTCTGGTCACTTTCCTCTTTTTTGCAATAATTTTGGCTATCTTAAAGATTGCACATAGTGTTGAATGGTATACAATTGATTGGACATTATATTATTTAACCTCTGGAGTCTGCCTCGGACTGTGGATAGGATTGGAATTAGCCTAAGTGGTGGCAAGAAGAAAGAATAAATTCTGTTTTGTGTTTTGTTTTTCGAAGGGTGTTCAGTTTTACAATTATAATTGGAAATTATCAATGGAAATTGGGTTTTGACAGTTATATAAGTAATAGGAGAACTTATTTCTAAAATCTTTTGAATTATAATTTGAATTTATAATCCAGTTGAGTTATAAATTAATTTTCAACATTTATATTTGCTATTGGGTGTATGAATATTTCTGGGAGGTGTATGAAAATTTTTGTTTATTCTTTCTCTCTCTTGAAAAAGTGTTTTCGTTACCTTACTACTGACTGTATACTTTAAGTGAAAGTGTTAAGATTTACTAAGATTGGTGGGGGAGATTGAACATAATGTCTCATACACAGAAAAAAGTGAGTGAAGGCGGAACGCCGGTGGATAGGAGAGGGTCTAAACAGGAAGCAGACTTTAGAGGAGAGATTTTGAAAATGTTTGCAGAAATTAAAAGTGATATTAAGCAGAGTGAAAAGAATTTAGAAACAAAACTAGAACAAAACAAAACAAAATTAGAACAAATGGATAAAAGAATGGGCCAGATGGATAAAAAAAATGATGTAACAGTTAATGAACTGAAAGGGCAATTAAAGGAGGTGAGCAGGAGGACACAGACTCTGGAGGAAGGGATGAAAAGGACAAAATTGGAGATGAAGGAGATGAGAAAAGAGGAAGAGAAAATAAGAACAGGGATGTCAGAAATTAACAAATCACAGGAGGAGGTCTGGGACGCGATTGCCATGAATGAACATAAGCAGAGAGAAGTGAACTTAAGATTTAGGCTTGTCCCAGAGGTGCAAGGAGAAAATATTAAAGAGAAATTAATAAAAGAGATAGCACAATGGATGGAGTTGCAGACAGATGAGGTTGCAAGAACAGTGCAGAACGCATTTTGAATGAAGATAAGATCTGCTAAGGCAAAGAAGTTCCCAGGAGATTGCTTGATTACATTTAAAGATAAAGAGATGAGAAACTTGATACTTCAGAGGAATAGAGAAAAGAGATTGAACATTGAGGGAAATTATATAATTATTTTACAAGATATCCCAATCAGGCTGTTAAAACGGAGAGAGCCATACAAACCAATGGTGCAAGTTCTAAAGAAAAACAAGATAGAATTTAGATGGGAATACCCGGAAGGGATTTCCTTCTTCTACAAAAGTAAAAGACAAGTCCGGAGGAAACAGGTAAATTTTTGAGAAGGTACAAAGAGCTACGAAGCGAAGATGAAGAAGCAAGAGATGCAGAACCAGGAATGGAGGCGGCAGGAGGAGTGGACTTGGATGAGATAGAAGAGGAAGAAGAAAGGAAGAAGATAGACGAAGAAGAGGAAGAAGAAGAAGAAAAGGTAGATAGATTATAAAATTTGTAATAAAAATTTCAATATGGCTAAAATGGCGTTGAAATTATGGACTTGGAATATTAATGGGATTAACGGGGGAAAATGGAACAAAATTGAACAACATTTAAAAAAGAAAAATTTGGACATTATTTGTTTACAAGAAACTCATGTGGCAAGAAGACATAAAAAAGTTTTGATTAATAAAAGATTAGGAAATGAATTTATATCCTCGGACAAGACTAAAAAGAGAGGGGTAGTTCTGTATATTCGGGGAAAAATAGAAACTCAGCAAATTTTCAAGGATGAGGAAGGCAGAGTTATTGCAGTCCAGATCAAGTGGCAAGGAGAAAAAATAATAATCGTCAGGATCTATGCACCCAGTGGTAATAAGACAGACTTTTATAAAAATTTAGAAGAAAAACTATTCGAATATATGGACCAGAAGATTATAATAATGGGAGACCTGAATGGAGTGGTGTCAATGGAAATGGATAGATTGAGAACAACAGGGGTGAGTAAAGATGGAAAATTACCTGTGATGAGTATGAGTTACTCGTGCGTAAACTGGTGCCTCTCTAGGCTAATTTGCCTTGTTAAACCTTTCTGACTGCACAGCCCTTTCTACTCATGACTGTCTCAGTCACTGGCAGAATCCGTCAGTGGGCGTTTCTTGAATCTCTTCCAACATAAGAGTTGTTTGACACCCAGTCGTCTCCTCCTCCTCTCACTGCGCGGGAGCCTTCTGCGCAGGGAGGGTGTAGGTAGCGGAGGACCTGTCCCCTCCTCACTGAGTTCCAGTGAAGAGTCCGGGAGCCCTCTCTCCGATTTCCCCATCTGCCCACTTTTGTTCCTGGTGTTGCGCTTAAATGCTTCCCCCTCCACTGAGCTGCTTCTCCCCCTGCTGCTGGGTCCTTCTCCAGCATCATCTAGGAGCCTCCCCTTCGCCTCCCGCTCCGATGTCAGTTCCCTGACATTACCTAAGACTTTTTTTTCAATGATAAAGAACTGTAATTTGATTGATATTTGGAGACTTAGACATCCGCTGGAGAAACAATTCACATTCTAATTTTTTTAAAAATTATATTTATTGAGAATTCAAAATTACAGAGAAAGAAAGAAAAAAAACAAGAGAAAAAGAAAGAGAAAGAGAAAGGTAGACAAAAATAACAATTGAACAATACAAGTCAACAAAAACCAAAGTCAAAAACAAAAAAACAACAACACAATACATCAAAATCAAAAAACAAAAATAAACAAAAAAATTAAAAACAAATCCAATATTCCCAAATCCTTATTTTCCATTAACTTATTTCATCGACCTCCTCACACCTCCCTTTTTTGTATTCTAGTTATTAATTATCTCAGCAAATCCTTTCCATCTTTCACAATATTCTGTCATTAAATTACCTTAATCTATTTTAACCTTATCTTACCATAAAAAAACCTTAAAGCTTAAAACTTAAGTCTTATTTATACCTAATTCTTTTAACCATAACATATTCTTACATAATTCTTTTTAACATTTCTACTAAAGCCAAATAATTTCATTCCAACATTTTTCTAGTACTCATTAATTTTACGATGATTTTCTAAATAAGTTCTTAAAACTTTCTTCCAATCTTCATCCATTGTCTCTTCTTCCTGGTCTCGGGTTTTGTCAGTCCTTTCTATCCCATCCAACTAGTCCATCAACCTGGTGACCTTCTATCCGAGGCTCTTAAGTCTTTTCCATGTCCCTTCCGCAGGTCTTCTTGACGTTTGTACCTGTACTTTACTTTGTCTTCTGCTGATCTTATTCTTAATTTCCTTCCTTTCTCTCGGGGAGACTCCAACTTGACAATATCTTTGTCCCTTCTCGACAAGTCAGCCCATTCTCCATAGTCGACACTGAAATCCATATGATATTTAGGGGCATGTTTCAAAGACCCTCCAAAGTTAAGGGCCCCCACAACTCCAAACTCCCCCTGGCCCAAAGCCAAATTCGAAAGGTCAAAACATCCCTGCATAGGGGGATCTATCCAGCTTCCCATCTCCAAGCCAAACAGAACTCCATCTCTCCAAATCTGGCTTTCTCCAGATTCATTCGTCAGATCCAACAACTTATGTTCCTGCAGGGCCGCAGCTCTCTCCATTTCTGCTACTTGAGGTTCAGCAACAACCTCCTCCTTTATCTTCTTCACCACTTGATCTGTCAAAGCACATTCCTGGATTAATTCCTGAGTGGGTTCTATATAGGTATTCACTGTTTGTCCAAGATTTCCGACTGCAACAGTCATCAAATCCATTTTCTCATGTAGCTGTTCCAGTAAAGCACTTGTCTTGCAAAGAGCAAGCACTAACGCTTGTTCTAGGCACATTCTTGTTCAAGGTCAAAGTCTGGTCCCACGATCTTTAATCTCTACAGCTGCAAAGCTCCCCAGATCAACTCTAATAACAGTTTCACAAGCTCCCTCTAGGGGAAACAATTTCTATTTGTATCCGTCTTTTTAAAAGCAGATCTAGCAACAAAGTTCCTTTCCTTTTTCAGATATTTTGTTTCTTTTAAATACAAGAGGGAATATTGGAATCAATATGTTTCTCTTTTTTAACTATTTGTCAAAGACGTTTGTCCACAGTCAATGAACTTCCCCAAAGCGTCCGTCCTGACACCCCGCTCCCAGGTTCAAGACGGTGGAAATTTATCTTTCTTTACTCTCTCTTCTGCAGGTTTAAACAGTCTAAAAAGATTCCCCCCTCTTCTCCTGCTTCCAAGGGGGTTTAGTAATTTTAAATGATGGAAATTTAATCCTTTACAGACGACTTTCCAGACTCTAGCTTGCAATGTCTTTGCTTCAATCTATTTACAAAAGCGGAAGGCGGACTTCCTGTTTAGACCTTCCCGCTTCGGTGCCAAATTAAGAAATTTCATAGTCCAATTTTCCGTTCTACTCACGGGCAGTTGTTTAAAATCCAATTGTCCACAGGAAAAAGTCAGCGCTCTCCGGCAACAGCAATGCGGCTTCACTCCATGAAAAAAGCAGTCGATTCGAAGCACCGCGCCATTCACCCCACGTCGCTCCGGATCCCCGAAACCGGGTTTCCCCGCGAGTACGGGAGGCGCGAAAGGTGCCAGTCGAATCCCACGTCCACAGGCTTCTCCCGCCTGTGGTTTTTAATGGGTCTCCGCCTCGCCACGGCGGTCCAGACCCTAATTCTCACGAAGCGGATTCCTCCCAATCAGAGGAAATCTGCCATTGCCAGAGGCGCTAACCCGCCATTGCCAGAGGCGCTAACCCGGAATTCACATTCTATTCGGAGCCAAATCAATCCATGTCAAGAATAGGTCAAGTATGGGTCTCAAATGAACTAACTCCAAGAATCTTGGACATTGAATTCAACCAAGAGTAATTTCGGACCATAGTGCAATAAAATTTGAATTAAAAGGTTATGAAGAAAAATCTTTCAGATGGAGACTCAATGATTACCTTCTAGATGATCAAAAAGTTTTCGAGAGTGCACAAAAGCATCTGTCTGATTACTTTGTAAATAATTGCAACAAGGGGACAAAAATGAATATGCTTTGGGACGCCAGCAAAGCTGTGATGAGAGGTTTCTTTATTCAGCAAAATGTTTTGAAAAATAAAAACAGAAAGTAAAGAAGGAAATTCTGAGGCAAATAATGGAGAGTGAACAAAAATTGATTAAAAAACCCAACAATGTGAAAATAAGACAGAACATAAAGACTTTACAAACACAATTTGGAATGATAATAAACAGGGAAGTAGAAGGGAATATAAAAAGAATGAGACAAAGGAGCTTTGAGTTTGCTAATAAATCAGGAAAATGGCTGGCGTGGCAGATAAAGAAAAGAAAGGAACAGAACACAGTGAACAAAATCATCATTGAAGGTGCAGAAATAGACAATCCAAAAGAGATTAGAAAAGGATTCTTGAATTTTTACAGACATTTGTACAAAAGTAAAGAAAAGAACAATATGAGGAAAATAGAAAGATTTTTAAAGGAAAAAGAGGTGCAGAAGATCCCAGCGGGGAAAAAAGATAATTTGAATGCTCCAGTTGAGTTAGAAGAAATAAAAGAGGCGATAAAAGAGTTGAAGAAAGGAAAAGATCTAGGACCAGATGGATTTACAGCTAGTTACTACAAGGAAATGAGACATATCCTACTTACACCAATGAAAGAAGTTATGAACAATATTATGAAAAATAGAGAAATTCCGGAAACGTGGAAAGAAGCTTTTATTACATTTATCCCAAAACAAGATTCGGATTTAATGCAAGTTAAAAATTATAGGCCTATTTCTTTGTTAAATACTGATTACAAAATGTTTGCAAGTATATTAGCAAAGAGAATGAAGAAGTTATTGCAAGAATTTATACATAAGGATCAGGCAGGTTTCCTTCCTGGCAGACAAATGAAAGATAATATAAGAAATATAATCAATATTTTAGAAGATTTGAATGCCAGGAATGAGAAACAAGCTATGTTAATTTTTGTGGATGCTGAAAAGGCCTTCTACAATATATCATGGGACTTCATGTTAAAAAATTTAGAACATATGGATGTGGGTAAGGAATTTTTTAATGGAATAAAAGCAATATATACGGAACAGAAGGCAAAGTTGATAGTAAACAATATCATGACAGAAGATATAAAAATAACTAAAGGTACAAGACAGGGTTGTCGTCTATCGCCATTATTATTTATCTTGGTACTGGAAGTTTTGTTAAAACCAATAAGGAAAAATGAAGAAATAAAAGGGGTAACTGTAGGTAAAAACGAATACAAAGTTAAAGCGTTTGCAGATGATCTGGTGATAACGGTAGAGGAACCACTGGACGGTGTCAAAAGAATATTAGAAGAAATAGAACAATTTGGTCAAGTTGCAGGATTTTATATAAATAAAAAGAAGACTAAAATTATTGCAAAAAATATGAATCAAGAATTAATAGAGGTAATGCAACAACAAATAGGTATAGAAATGGTGAATAAAGTGAGATATTTAGGAATTTGGCTAACCCCCAGAAATATTGATTTGTTTCAGAATAATTATTTACCAGTATGGAATGGAATAAAAAGGGATCTGGAGGTGTGGGGAAGGTTAAAGTTATCTTTTTGGGGAAGAATATCTACGATAAAGATGAGTGTGCTGCCAAATATGTTATTCTTATTTCAAACACTCCCGATAATCAAGAGGGTATCAATATTTAAAGAATGGCAAAAGATAATTTCAAGATATATCTGGCAGGGTAAAAGACCAAGGATTCAGTTTAAGTTATTAACAGATGCAAAAGAAAGAGTGGGCTTTGCTCTGCCAGACTTGAAATTATATTATGAAGCATCATGCCTTTGTTGGTTAAAAGAGTGGATTAAATTAGAAAATGGAGAATTGTTGGATTTGGAAGGTTTTGATAATAGATTTGGTTGGCATGCGTATTTATGGTATGAAAAGAAGAAAATTCATAAAGGATTTGAAAATCATATCTTCTGAAGATCACTTATAGATGTATGGGACAGGTACAGAAGCCTGTTAGAACCAAGACTTCCCCACTGGATTTCGCCATTAGAAGTAATGAGTGTGAAAAAGATAAACATGAGGGGGAAATGGATAACGTATGGAGGATTGATAGTAAAAGAGGGAGAGAAATGGAAAATGAAAACGTATGAAGAAGTAAAAGAGTTTGTCTATGATTGGTTGCATTACTATCAGGTTAATGAAATGTTTAAAAAAGACTGTAAAGAGTGGGGATATGGAGAAAAAGACTCAAATTTTCAAACAGAGGTAGTGAATAATGAGTACAAAACTTTGTCTAAAATGTATAAAATGTTGCTGGAATGGTATACAAAAGATGAAGAGGTTAAATCAGTAATGATACAATGGGCCAGAGATTTTGGATATAATATACAATATGATGATTGGTTTAAATTATGGAATGAAAGGTTAAAATTTACGGCATGCACTGCGTTAAAGGAAAATGTAATGAAAATGACATATAGATCGTATATAACGCCAGTAAAATTGGCCAAAATGTATAAAACATGTAATAAGTGTTGGAAATGTAAAGAAAAAGAAGGGACATTTTACCATATGTGGTGGGAGTGTAAAAAGGTGAAAGGTTTCTGGGAAATGATATATAAATGTAATGGTTCTAGGGGTTGCTCGTGCGTAAGCCGGTGCAAACACCTGGCTGGGTTGCCTGAGTGAACCTTTTCTGTCCAGACAGCCACTCACCCGTGGCTGTCTCAATCGCTGGCAGAATCCGTCAGCCTCCTCCTCAGGACCCCCACCCCTGGCGCGATCTTCCGATACAACCTCCTCTCTCCCTTCGGTCGACGATGCGGGGAATCCCCTGAAGGAACTGTCATCATCTTCTGAGGATTCAAAACCAGCCTCCCATCTGCTCGGATCTCTTCCCGCTGGTTGAACCTCCCAGTCTGATCCTTCTCCCTCAGACACCTCCCCTCCCTCCTCTTCGGAGGCAGGAAAACCCACAAAGTCCCCTTCGTCGTCTGTGGGTCCAAATTCTTCCTCCCAGAATCTGGCTAATGGTTTGGGCTTATCCGGGAACAAACCGTGGAATTCTTCCACCAGATACCCGTCAGTGATTGATTCAGCAGGGACCCACGTGTTTTCAGACCTAGGTTCCCCCTCCCAAGCTACCAAGTACTCTACCTGGCGACCTCGCCACCTTGAATCGAGTATTTCCGTGGCTTTGTTACAGTGTTCCCTCTCCTCTACCCTCGGGTGGGTGGTAACCCCTCCCTCCCGTCCCGGGAATTCCCGCCCCTCCTTGTAAGGTGAAAGTAGGGACCTATGGAACACCGGATGTATCTTCATGCTGTCAGGCAACTTGAGTTTAAATGCCACTGGGTTAACCTGCTGTATTACCTCAAAAGGCCCCAGCCGCCTAGGCTGCAACTTCTTGCACCCTCCCTTGAGGGGCAACCCTTGGGATGACAACCACACCTGGTCTCCCACCCGTATGGCCTCCCCCTCCCAACGGTGCCTGTCCGCCTGCCTCTTGTAAACTTCCTTGGCCCGCTCCAAGTTCAGCCTGAGTTGCTGGTGTAAGGCCTCCATTTCCTCCACAAATTGCTCAGCCGCAGGTACACTCCATCCTTCCTCCCCCCGCCCCGGGAAGGCCCTGGGGTGACACCCATAATTGGCCATGAAAGGGCTCATTCCCGTGGACACGTGTTCAGCGTTATTGTACACAAATTCAGCCAAAGCTAATTTCTCTACCCAATCGTTCTGTCTCTCGCTGACATAGCAGCGTAGGTACTGCTGGAGTATACCGTTCGCTCTTTCGGCTTGTCCGTTGGTTTCTGGGTGCCTGGCCGTCGAGAAGCTCACCTCAACCTGTAGCAAGCTCATGAGTCTCCGCCAGAACCGGGAAGTAAATTGTTTCCCGCGATCCGAGATTACCCTCAATGGAGCCCCATGCAGTCTAAAAATGTGATCCACAAACAGCCTGGCTGTCTCCTCTGCCGTTGCTGCATGCGAGCAAGCTACGAAATGGCACATTTTAGTCAGTAGATCGACCACTACCATGACTGCTGTCTTTCCCCTTGACTTGGGCAGATCTGTCATAAAATCAATGGACACCACCTCCCAGGGCCTTTCCGGTGTGGGTAAGGGTTCCAGTAGCCCCGTGGGGGCAGCCCTCTCTCCCTTTGCCCTCTGGCATCGGTTGCACCCTCGTACATATTCTTGTACGTCTTCCCTCACCTTTGGCCACCAGAACTGCCTGGTGACAAGTAGCATGGTCTTGTGCTGTCCAAAGTGCCCAGCTGTTGGGTTGTCATGGAGTTGTCTAAGTACCTTCCCGCTCAAAGTCTCCCCTGGTACATACAGCGCCCCCTTATAGTACAGTAGCCCTTCCTTTTCCTCAAACCCTCCATTGACTTCCTTTCCGTCCCTGAGTTCCCTGATTTTTGTCTGAGCAAACTCATCGTCTCTGGTGAGCCCTGCCAGTTCTCGTTTCCCAACCAACGCTTCCCCACACACCCACCGGTCCTCGGGGAACACGTGCCTGGTCTCTGGTGGCCCCTCTCCTTCCATGTACTCCAGTTTCCGGGAGAGAGCATCTGCCCTTACGTTTTCCTCTCCCGGCACGTATCAGATCTCGAAGAAAAACTTGGCAAACTCCTGGGACCATCTGATCTGTCTCTGGTTGAGCACTCGCGCGGTCCGCCAGTATTCCAAGTTCTTGTGGTCAGTTCGGACCTGGATCTTGTGTCGCGCCCCTATCAATAGATGTCTCCATTACCGAAATGCCGCATAGGTCGCAAGCAGTTCTCAGTCATACACCGTGTAGTTTTGCTCCGACATGCTCAGCTTCCTAGAGAAAAAGGCACACGGCCTCCAGTTCTGCTTGGCCCCGGGCTGCAAAAGGACCGCTCCAATCGCGCGGTCGGACGCGTCCGTCTCCAGTCTCATGGGCTTCTCCGGATCCACGTGCAGGAGCTGCTATTCCGAGGCGAACGCCTTCTTCAGTTTTTCAAAGGATTGCTGCGCATCCTCTGTCCACGCAAACTTCTTCTTGCTACTAAGACAATCCGTTATGGGCGCTGTCAAGTGAGCAAAGTTCTTTATGAACTTCCTGTAGAAGTTGCTGAAGCCTAGGAACCTCTGCACATCCGTTCTGTTTTGGGGGGCTTTCCATTCCAGCACTGCCTTCACCTTGCCCGGATCCATGGCTAGTCCTTTGTCTGACAACCTGTACCCCAGGAACTCAACCTCCCTGGCGTGGAATTGGCATTTTTCCAGCTTGACCCACAACTGATGCTTCTTCAATCTCTGTAGCACCTCCCTGACATCTCTGACGTGTTGCCTTTCATCGTCCGAATTGTTAGGGTGTGAAACCTAAGACGCTGGCAAGTTAGCAATGTCATGTGACTTTAAGTAGTCAAGCTCGTTAAGTTGTTAAGTTGCTCAGTATATAAAGAGTGTTTGTTTTCTCTGCCTGTGGGGCGTGAAGCAAAAATGTCTGAAAGCTCCGGAGGTATTTCTGTTATCTTTCTGCAATAAACCTGTCTTTGGAAAGACAGGCTTCCCTGTGTCGTTATTTCTTTGCTGCTGAGACTCTGAAGCTTGTACTGCAACAAGAATCTCTGCACTGGACTTAATTAATACTCTGCAAAGAGAGCTGTTGCTGGTGGTGCAGCGGAAGCGTTTACTGGACCAGTACACAAACTCTCTTAGGTTATGGATCCTTCTACGTTTCTACAGCTGTATTGTGTGCAGAGAAAGTGAAAGCAGCTTTCGGATGAGAGAAGACCGGCTTGGTCGTAAATCCAGCTCTTAAAGGCTTCAGAGGAGGCTGGAGGCGTCTGAAAAGTGAGTAAAACAAATCCCAAGGGGAAAAAGAAGAAAGGGCACACAGAGGGAGTAGCAGCAGACCCCAAGAATGGCAGTGGAAAATTTCCAGGTTCCCTTTACAAAGTTGAACTCTGCTAATTACGTGCAGTGGTCTAAGAGGGCTCAAGTCTGGTTGGAAGCCAAAGAAGTGTGGGCTGACTATGTCCAGAGGCGAAAGCCGTTTGTGGCTGTTGCAGCAGATGCCACAGCAGAGCAACAGGCTGCTGCACATGCTCAGAATAGGGAACATGATAAAATGGACACTAAAGCTAGATGCATGTTGATGGTATCGATAGACGATTCCCAATTACCTCATGTGGAAAATTTAAGGTCTGCATTTGAAATTTGGGAAGCTCTTAGGCGAATTCACCATACAGCCACGCCCGGAGAGAAGGTGAACATTATACGTGCTTTGTATGAGTTGAAACTGAAGCCAGGGGATAGTGTGGTTGAACACACGTCACAGATGACTGAGTATTTCAACCGACTGTCATCTTTAGGTGTGAATTTTCCTGAAAATATTAAAGTTTATACTCTGCTTAGCAGCCTGCATGCAGGGTTTGAAAACTTAGTACTAACTTTACAGGTTTTGCCAGAGGACCAGCTGAATATGAATTATGTGACTGGTAGATTGTGTGAGCAAGAATATCAACATCATCGAAAACGTATTGATAATTCAAATACCCCAAGGGTTGGATGTTCAGATAATTCCCAGCGTGGGGAAACTAGCAGGCAGAGCTGTAAGGAAGCCTCACAAGTGTCTGCTATGGCCAGCAAGTCATGTTTTCGATGTGGCAGCAGGTTTCATTTGATAGCAAAGTGTCCAGAAAAGCAACAGGAATTTCAACAGTCCAGGGCCAGTTTCCGGAGCTACAGGGGAAGACGACGTGAGAACTACAAGAATCAACGATCCAGAGGGGGAGCAGGTGCTGATAAGGGACTATCTGCAATGGCAGCACAAAAGAGTCCTAAAAGGAGCCAACAAACCTTGAAGTGGATAATTGACAGTGGAGCAAGTCACAGTTTAGTTCCAGCGACATCTAGTGGCCGCTTGATGAACTGCAAGACATTACCAGTTGCAAAAACCGTGACTATAGCAGACAATAGTAAACGAGAAATGAACCTTAAAGGCACAATTTATGTTAACTGTTTGCAAACTAACCTTCCTGTTTTTGTTCTTCCAGGAATGAAGAATGGACTTTTGAGTGTGTCATGCCTGGTAAAAAGTGGTTTTAAGGTTGAGTTTGAAAATGATGTGTGCACCATTTCGAAACAGGGGAAGGAGCTAGTTAAAATTCCCTGTGAGGCTGGGCTTTTTGTTTTGGATGAAGAGCAGTTAGCAGCAGGTAGATGTTCAACAGGTGAAGCGCAAGCTAAGTGTGTAAATAAGGCTCCTCATACAGGTTGTGCACATCTACTACACAGAAGGTTAGCTCATATATGCTTTAAGTATGTAAGCAAGATGCCAGATTTAGCTGAGGAGTGTAACATTAAACCCTGTCCAAATTTTCTGGATTGTTGTGCTTGTAAACATGCTAAGGTTAAGACATGTAACTATCCTAGATCTGATAGAGTAAGCAAGAAACCCTTTGAACTTGTGCACACAGACGTGTGTGGCCCTATGCCAGTCAAATCGCTTGGAGGTGCGAGATTTATGCAAATTTTGGTGGATGATTTTTCAAGGGCTAGTTGGGTTTTCTTTCTGAAAGAAAAATCACAAGCAGCTTCCATCCTGATGGATTGGATTGAAGAAGTCGAATGTAAATTTGACACCAGGGTACGTAAAATACAATCAGATCGTGGTGGGGAATATGTGAACCACACGCTGGAGACGTGGTTAAAAAGGAAAGGTATAGTTCATAGGCTTACCAATCCCTATTCACCACAGGAGAATGCAGTTGCTGAAAGAAAATTTCGAACATTACAGGAAGCCATTGCTGCTTTGCTGTTTGATTCTGGACTTCCACAGCGTTTTTGGGCTGAGGCTGCACTGTATGCGAATTATACTTTTAACAGAGTGTACAATAGCACAGTAGGCAACACTCCTTACTTCATGCTATTTGGAAAAAAACCAAAAATTGATCATCTAAGAGTTTTTGGATGTCGTGCTTATGTGCTGGTGCCTAGGGCACAACGTAGGAAAGGCGATCCTAGGTCTAAAGAAATGTTTTTCTGTGGTTATCAAGCAAACACAAAAGGTTGGAGATTTGTGAATGTAGAAGGCAATCAAACGAAAATCACAATCAGCAGAAGTGCAGAATTTTGTGAACAGGATGGTTGGAATAAAATTCATAGAAATCCTGACATACTATTTGATGTGGTGAACAGCAATGAAACTCAGGCCCCAGGGCAGGTATTAGTTCCAGAACAGACTGAGGAATTTGAGTCTGAGGATAAGGGTGAGAAATCGCCTAGTTCACCCAAGTCTGTAAAGTCAGAATCTTCTAGTTCTAAAAGTTCACCTGTACAGCAAGAGAGACGTGTAAAGTCAGAATCAGAAAGTTCTACAACTACTAGTGACAAACAGGTGACGACTAGTGATTCTGGGTCAGAGGGGGAAACTGAAGGAACATCGCAGGAACTGTTAAGGCGTTCTAAGCGTACCAACAAAGGTAAACCTCCTGAAAGGTACCAAGCTATTAGTGTTTGGGCTGGTTTGGCAAATTGCGAACCTGAAAGTTTTGAGGAGGTTGAACAATTACCCCAGGAGGAGGCCAGTAGGTGGCGTGAGGCCATGCAAAAGGAGTTGAATTCTATGAAAGAACTGGGTGTGTTTTCCATCACCAAACTGCCAGAAGGTACCAAAGCAGTAAGTTGTAGGTGGGTGTATAGGATAAAGACAACAGCGATGGGGAAACCAGAGTACAAAGCAAGGCTTGTAGCTCGAGGTTTTACGCAAAGAAAGGGGTTACATTATTCCGAAGTCTATGCACCCACTTCAAGGAGTGAAACCCTACGGGCACTATTAGCAGTTGCTGCTCAGAAAGGGTTCAAAGTGAATCAATTTGATGTCTCTACAGCTTATCTTCATTCAGACTTGGCTGAAGAGCTCTATATGGAGCTACCGCCAGGATTGAAAGTTGGTAAATCAAATCAGGTATGGAAACTACATAAATCTATTTATGGACTCAAGCAATCTGCTCATAATTGGAATGAATGTTTGAATGACGTTTTGGTAGGCATTGGTTTTAGCAGGAGCAAGGCTGACAATTGCTTATATTTCAGAAGTTCAGGAGATGCTCAAGAATCTTTGCTTGTTTATGTAGATGACCTGATTTATACTTCAAAGACACAAGAACAAGTAAAAAAACTAGCCAAAGAGTTAAATAAACACTTCAAAGTTAAGAATCTTGGTGATGTGAAGGTCTATCTTGGTGTTCAGATAGATAGGACCAAAAATGGCAGTTTTCTACTGAATCAAAAAGGCAAGATATTGCAAATGTTGAAAAAGTTTAACATGACGGAGTGTGCAGGTGTTAGAACACCAATGGAAATGGGTTTTGTAAAAGACAATGAGTTCAAGGATAGTGCTGAATTCAAGCGTGCTGAAATCTTTCAGTCAGCACTGGGAAGCTTACTTCATCTTTCGCAATGGAGTAGACCAGATATTGCTTACGCTGTTAACTTACTCAGCAGAGAAGCTTCGAAACCTAGTGTAAATGCATGGAAAGGAATTCAAAGAGTGTTAAGATATTTACAATACACCAAAGATTTTTGCCTTGAATTGTTTTCGGAAGGACAAGCACAGATTACTTGTGGGCAGATAGTGATTGGGCAAATTTAAAGGATAGAAAATCAGTGTCTGGCTGTGTAATAAAATTTGGTAACTCTCTGATTGGGTCGAGATCCAAGAAACAGAACCTAATTGCTTTGTCGTCAACAGAAGCTGAGTTCTGTGCCTTATCTGAGTTATGTAGAGATCTAGAATTTTACAAATGCTTGGCACAAGAGATGTATGAAAAGGCCATCACTCCAATCACTGTATGGGGTGATAATCAACCGTGTCTTAAGTTAGCACAAAATGGGCAGTTTAAAGGTCGTACAAAACATTTGGATATCCGCTTTCAAAATGTTTGTCAAACGGTAAAAGCAGGAATTGTTAAATTAAATTACTGTCCCAGTCATGAAAATCAAGCTGATGGTTTTACAAAACCACTTGGGTTTCAGCGGCATGAAAACTTTTGTGAAGAAATGGGTCTGAAGTAATTTTGTTTTTTGTATTGCCAGCGAGAGGGGGTGTTAGGGTGTGAAACCTAAGACGCTGGCAAGTTAGCAATGTCATGTGACTTTAAGTAGTCAAGCTCGTTAAGTTGTTAAGTTGCTCAGTATATAAAGAGTGTTTGTTTTCTCTGCCTGTGGGGCGTGAAGCAAAAATGTCTGAAAGCTCCGGAGGTATTTCTGTTATCTTTCTGCAATAAACCTGTCTTTGGAAAGACAGGCTTCCCTGTGTCGTTATTTCTTTGCTGCTGAGACTCTGAAGCTTGTACTGCAACAAGAATCTCTGCACTGGACTTAATTAATACTCTGCAAAGAGAGCTGTTGCTGGTGGCGCAGCGGAAGCGTTTACTGGACCAGTACACAAACTCTCTTACGAATAGATTAAGATGTCATCCGAAAAGGCTACGCAATTCTTGTACAGCAGGGGCCCCAACACGTGGTGCATGAAGGCTTGAAAGCAGGCGGACCCAGATTATAATCCAAAGCTTCTGCCTCCATCGCAACCTTCCCTAACCCTCCCTACAACTCAGCTCACATCCACCCCCCCATCCCTCCTTCCCTCCCTCCTTCGCCTGCCTCAGCCCCTGCGTGCTCTCCCACAGGAGCTGTGCGCGCCGCGCTTTTTCAAGCTAGGCAGCAAGGAATCCTCTCCTTAGAGGATGAGGCTGGATGGGCTGGCGAAATGCCATCTGCTTTCCCAATCTCCTATATAAACCCTGGCACTGCGCAACAACAGATTATGTACGAGGCACTTCCTTATTCTATTCTGAGGGAATTAAGAAAAGCCATTACTGATTCTGGCCTAAAATCTTCTTATGTGCTAGGGATGCTGGAGGGGATCGCAAATGGTTACACAATGCTACCTCAAGATTGGAAAGATCTGATGCGCATGCTTTTATCCTCGGCTCAGTATGTGGTTTTTGAAAGTGAATTTAAGCATGGCGCAACAGCCCTGACTGATCCACAGCATTCAGCCAATCAACTTCTTGGCGCTGGTCCGTATGATAATATACCAGCCCAGGCGCAATTGACACCTTTACATTTCAGTCGCACCGCGACCTGTGTACAACGCGCCTTTCGCAAAGTCCCTGTCTCAGGGCAACCACTGAGCTCCTTTGTTAATATTAAGCAACAACATTCGGAGCCTTACCATCAATTTATAGACAGATTGAAAGACTCAATCACCAGGCAGATTGATGACCCTACAGCTCAAAATGAATTGATGAAAAAATTGGATTTGGAAAATGCAAACACCGATTGCAAGAAGGCTTTGCAGTCAATTATACACCGCCCTAAATATGACCTGGCCAATATGATTCAAACCTGTGCAGATGTTGGCAGCCAGAGCCACACGATGTCTTTGCTTGCCGGTGCCATCCAGGCTGGCAATAAACCTATGGGCAATTGCTTCAATTGCAAACGCCCAGGTCATTTTGCTAAACAATGCAGAGCCCCTGGTGGGGGAGCAAACAGGAATGGTGAAGCCAATAAGGCTAAGCCTTCCAAGAAATGCCCGAAATGCGGAAAAGGCTATCATTGGGCAAATCAGTGCAGGAGTTCGGGAAACTCCATGGGAGCCCTGCTCTCGGGCCAGGACAAATAGAGAGCCCTCCGCCGTTAGTCTCCACTATTAGGACCTTTTCTAAGGATGTACCCTCTGATTTCACCATTCATTTAATTAATCAGGAAACCAAAGACCCTGTTTTACCTGGTGAAATTGTGGTCATGCCCACTCAGTTGGCGGGCCCACTACCACCTAAGGTCGCAGGCTTAATTTTACCCAAATTCTCTGCGGCCAAAGAAGGAATCCTGGTTATTCCAGGGGTCCTAGATCCTGACTATGTGGGCACAATCATGGTTCAACTCTGGAGCCATATGCCCATGCAGTTAAAAAAGGGTGATTCTTGGGCGCATTTGGTAGTGCTCCCTTCTCATCCTACTGCTTTTATTGTGGATAGGAATTTGCACCAGCTCTCTCCCCTTCCCCTTTCTCCACAGCTGTTAGCTGTAATCCAGAGGATTGGTGAACAGAAACTTCTTCGTAAGTATAAAATCAATGGCAAGGTTCTGGAAGGCTTGATTGACACTGGCGCAGACATTTCTGTCATATCCAGCTATTGCTGGGACCCCACGTGGCCCCTTGAGTCTGCCTCTGCAGTTTGGGGTGTGGGTGGATCTCAAACCTCTTCCAAAAGCGTACAGTGGCTGCCTGTTTCTCTGCCTGATAGCTCTGAAACCATTGCATACATCCAGCCCTGTGTGCTGAAAATCCACCTCAATCTGTGGGGCAGAGACCTATTACAACAATTACAAGCTACCATTCAATTTAATGAATAAGCTTGCACTTCCCCTCAACTCTAAATCCACCACCCCGTATGGGTGGAACAATGGCCCATAACGGGGGAGAAACTACTTGCTTTAAAACAATTGGTGAATGAACAATTATCGGCAGACCATATTGAGTCCTCTGTTAGCCCCTATAACACCCCCATCTTCGTCATAAAAAAGAAAAGTGGGAAATGGAGATTTCTCCAGGATTTAAGGAAAATTAATGACATCCTTGAACCCATGGGGCCTTTGCAGTGTGGTCTGCCTAATCCGAATGTGATCCCCCATTCTTATCAATTGGCTATCATAGATTTGCAAGATTGTTTCTTCTCCATGCCCTTACAGGAGAAGGATCGTAAATTTTTTGCTTTCACTGTTCCTGTGTTAAATAACAGCCAGCCCACGGAACGGTATCAATGGAAAGTCCTACCGCAAGGAATGCTGAATTCCCCTACTAATATTATGTGAATCAAGCCCTCCAGCCTTTCCGTCTGCAATATCCACACCTCTTAGTCTAACGTTACATGGATGATGTGTTAATTGCTGGCCCCCACCTTCCCCCTCAATGGAAACATGATATGGTAGCCTGTTTGTCACTTTATGGTTTGAAAATTGCTCCCGAAAAGGTACAGGAATCCTCTCCTTTTCATTATCTGGGACATAAAATGATAGCTAGCTGTTCTATTCCTATAGTCCCTGAGCTTCATGTTCCAAAAACAATGAAATATGTCCAGCTACAACAATTGCTGGCCAATATCAATTGGATAAGACCATATTTTAAAATCCCTCTTGAAGTTTTACGGCCGCTTTTTTCAGCCTTAAAAGGCCATCAATCTCCTGGTGAGCAAATTACCTTAACCTCCCCTCAACAGAAAACCGTTGCCCAGTTAAAGGAAATTATGCGTCTCCACTGGGTTGACCGAGCAATTCTTAATGTCTTGCCAGATGTAGTCATAATGACAGATTCTGTCCAACCTTTTGCAGCCCTTATTCAGTCAGGCCCATCAAAAGTTCATATTATTGAATGGTTGTATTTACATCATACACCAAAAAACAGGGTGACTCCTCTAGTGGACCTCCTTGCTCAGCTCATCAGCAAGGGCCGCCGTCGATGTAAAAGCCTTTTTGGCACCGATTGCCGCCAAATTATTGTGCCTATGCTCCTGGAACAATGGGAGACTGTTCTTTCCACTAGCATGGATTTGCAGTGCGCTTTAGCAGATTTTGTCGGCTTGGTGGATTGCCATATCCCCGCCGATCCTCGACTGCAAATGAGTAGACAATTTTCCCTATCTTTCTCTTCCATATCGTCTCCTGTTCCTTTGGATGCCCCTACTGTTTTCACTGATGGAGCCCCCTCCGGGGGGGGGGGTGGTTGCATGGCAACAAAATGAGGAATGGCACAGCCTCTATACTCTCCCACAAAAATCAGCTCAGCGTTCTGAGTTAGCAGCTGCAGTTAAAGCCCTGCATCATTTCTCCTCACAGCCAATTAATTTGGTAGTGGACAGCCTTTATGTTGCCAATGTTATAACTCATTTACAGGGCAGCTATGTAAGTCCCTTATTAGATGACAACCTATTGAGCCTTTTTCTGTCCTTGCAATTGCTTCTCTCCAATCGCTCCCACCCACTATTTGTGGTGCACATTCGCTCTCACCAACCTTTCCCAGGCTTTCTCACTGATGGTAATTCAAAAGCAGACTCTTTGCTTAGGGCTTTGCCTGTCTCCCCCATTGAAAGTCATGCTTTCCATAATCAGAATGCAAAAGCCCTTAACCGCCAATTCCAAATTCCGTTGGAAGCGGCTTGTGCAATTATCCAACAATGCCCGCAATGCTCTAATCAGATTGGCCACCCCAGCCCTGGTGTCAATCCCCGTGGGCTGCAGGCCAACCAATTGTGGCAAATGG
This sequence comes from Podarcis pityusensis, assembly GCF_964106645.2. Classification (NCBI taxonomy): domain Eukaryota; kingdom Metazoa; phylum Chordata; class Lepidosauria; order Squamata; family Lacertidae; genus Podarcis; species Podarcis pityusensis. The sequence continues at coordinate 22,668,052 of NC_138045.1, forward strand.
ATGTGACTGTGATGGCCTGGGATTCCGAGTCTGAGAGTGAACCGGAGGAATCCCAGCCGGCACAGGAGTCCCCGCCTCCAGGGCCGGCTGAACTGGGGCAAGGCCTAGATGCTGAGGAGCCTGCACCTGTGCCAGATCCTCAGGGGCAGGCACCAGGTGAGACCATTCTGGCCCCAGAGGTGCTGGAGGACTCAGTGGCTACAGGTGAGCCTCCCCCGGGGCCCAGTAACCCTTCGGCCTCTCCTGAACTGCAGAGGCTTAGGGCAGAGAGGCGAAGGGAACTGGTCTCTCCCAGGAGGAGTGCTCGCCTTAAGGCCAAGAGAGGCGGGGCTCCTGGGGGCCGGGACCGCCCCCGGCCTTAGAAGAAGATAAAGGTCAGGCAGCCCGGTCCCAGGTTGCGGGAGCAACGTCGTTGTGGAGTACCTGCTTTACCCAGACCTAGATCTGCACTCCCAGTGTGCCTGTTTCACGCCCGGCTTCCTGCTCCTGACTCTCCGGTGTTCCTGTTCCTCGCCCAGCTGCCCGCTGCTGACCCACCAGTGTTCCTGTTCCCCCGCCCGGCTCCCTGTTTCGGACCTCGCGTCTCATCTAGTGATTGTCTACCCTGCTAGTGACTCTGGACTGAACTTCGGCTACGGTATTAGTACCTTCCCCCCCCCCCCCGGGACCAGCACAGTTTGCTCCCGCCTCACCCGCACTCCCTCTTTGTTGGGGTGCGTTCGGGAAGAGTCAGAGGCCATGGCCGACCAAGCGGCTAGACTGTTGGCAATAGCCCAGGAGAACCAGGCCTTGAGGCACACCGTGCAGCAGCTCAGTAATGCGGTTACGGCACTTCAGCAGCGGTTGGACGCCCTCCCGGCTCCTGGGGCCGACGCCCCGGCTCCTGGCAAGTACCCAGTGGCCTTGCCTGAGAAATTTGATGGGGCCCCGGCCAGCTTTCCCATGTTTCTTGCCCAGGCCAAGCTGTACATTCAGGGGCGCGCCCGGAACTTCCCTGACGACCGCACCAAGGTGCACTTTTTGATTAGTTTGTTAAAAGACCAGGCGGCCAAGTGGGCGTTGCCGCTGCTCAGGCAGGACTCCCCTTTGCTGGTGGACTATGTGGGGTTTTGCAATCTGTTGGAGGCCGCGTTCGGCAACCCCCAGAAGGGGAGTCAAGCCAACCGGGCGATTCGGCGGTTGAAACAGGGCAAGTCCACGGTGGCCGCATACACCACGGAATTCCGGCTGCTGGCACAGGACTTGACCTGGAATGACTCTGCTCTTCGGGACCAGTATCTCGAGGGGCTTTCAGACGAGATACTGGACCAGCTGGCCACTATGGAACGCCCCACCACGCTAGACACCCTCATTCAACGGAGTCTACAGATAGACGATCGGCTAGAGGACCGTCGTCAGGCTCGGGGCCGCCGGCACTTTCAGTTCTCGGCACCAGTTTCTACCAGCAGCCCCACAGGCACAGCTGAGTCATTGGAGGAACCTATGCAGCTTGGGGCAGTGCGGCCACGCCTCTCCCCCGCAGAGAAGTCGCGGCGTCGGGAGGGGAATTTATGTCTCTATTGTGGCGGAAGCGGACACTATGCCCGGTCCTGTCCTGAGAAACGCCAGCCACAGGGAAACCGCCAACCCCAGTAGCTGATGGCCCTGGCTACCTGGGGTCCCAAACAGCACAGAATGGGGCCGCATCAATTGAACTACAACACCTTATGGTTCCGGTACGTCTATACCCTCCAGGTGGACCCTGGATTCTTACCCATGCTCTAGTGGATTCGGGGGCAACCCGCTCCTATATGGACGCTGCTTTTGCTGCCCATCATCGGGTGCCACTTCAGAACAAGCCAGAACCGGTACAGGTGGAGGCAATCGACGGGCGGCTCCTGCGTTCGGGTGCCGTTACTCAGGAGACTCAGCCCCTGGTCCTGTGCCTCCAGCAGCACCGTGAGATGCGAACTTTGGATATTGCCTCCATGCCCCGGTTCCCCCTGGTGCTTGGGATGGACTGGCTGGAGGCTCACAATGTGCAGATTGACTGGGTCAAACGGACTGTACACTTCCCAGACCCAAGTTCTCCTGCTGAGACTGAAATGCTAGCAGCTGCGCCCACTGAGGAGGCTGCTGCAACGCTCCCCGCTGAGTACCGGGACTATCACGACGTGTTCGAGGAACGGGGGGCCGACCAGCTGCCGCCGCATCGGTCCTTTGACTGCGGCATAGACCTCCAGCCCGGAGCGCCCCTACCGGTGAGTCGCTTATACTCTTTAACAGAGCCAGAGCGCGAGGCTTTGCAGGACTTCTTGCGCAAGAACCTGGAGCGTGGGTTCATTAGGCCTTCGACCTCGCCCACTGCTGCGCCAGTGCTCTTTGTTAAAAAGAAATGTGGGGAGCTCCGCCTTTGCCATGATTACCGGGCCCTGAACAAAATTACCATCCCAGACCGGTACCCCTTGCCCCTTATTTCGGAGTTGCTGGAGCGGGTGCAAGGGGCGCAGGTGTTCACCAAGCTAGACCTCCGGGGTGCCTACAATTTGATTCGGATCTGAGCCGGGGATGAGTGGAAGACAGCATTCGGGACCCGGTACGGGCAGTTCGAATACCTGGTTATGCCCTTCGGTTTGTGCAACGCGCCTGCTGTGTTTCAACGGTACATCAACCACGTGTTCCAGGACTTGCTAGACAAGTACGTGGTGGTGTACCTGGATGACATTCTGGTTTACTCCCGTGACCCGGCGCGCCACGAGGGTCATGTCCGGACCGTGCTGCAGCGCTTGCGCGAGCACCGTTTGTATGCAAAGCTCAGCAAGTGCGAGTTCCATCAGCGGTCAGTGGACTTCCTGGGTCACCGACTCTCACCAGGTGGGGTGCAGATGGATCCTGGGAAGGTGGCAGCGGTTCGAGAATGGGCGGCACCTCGGAACCGCAAGGACCTACAGCGTTTCCTGGGGTTCGCCAACTATTACCGGACCTTCATTGCGGATTATGCTCATCGCACCACCCCGTTGACCCGGCTACTGCGCCCCAAGACGCCGTTTTCCTGGGACAAGGAGGCAGAGGAGGCATTTCAAGGGTTGAAGGCCTGTTTCCAGAGAGCGCCAATCTTGCAGCATCCGGATCCTTCTCGACCCTTTGTGGTAGAGACTGACGCCTCCAGTACGGCTCTCGGTGCCGTCTTGTCTCAGCAGTGCGGACCAGAAGCGCCACTCTTACCCTGCGCCTTTTATTCCCGCCAGCTCCTTCCAGCGGAGCGTAACTATACCGTGTGGGAGCGGGAACTACTGGCCATCAAGGTGGCCTTTGAGGTTTGGCGCCACCATCTTGAGGGGGCACGACACCCGGTGGAGGTGAGAACCGACCACCGGAACCTGGAGTACCTCCAGACCACCCGCAAGCTGAACCAAAGGCAGATCCGGTGGGCGTTGTTCTTTTCCCGGTTCCAGTTCCGGATCCGCTACATCCCTAGCTCCCAAAACCAGAAGGCGGATGCCCTGTCCCGGAAACCTGAAGACAACGCAGACACGGTACAGCAAGCAGTACCCACCACGATTCTACCACCAGCTGCATTCCTGGCCACCCAGGAGGTTGAGCCACTGCAGGCTCGGGTGCGGGAACAGCAGCGGGTCGACGCTTGGGCCCAGGAACGACTCCGGGAACTGGCCGAAGGGTCATGCCCTCAGTATCCAGGGCTGGTCTTGCATCAGGGTCTTCTGCTGCACCACGGGCGCCTGTACATCCCACCAGGGCCGCTGCGGGCTGAGGTTCTCCGGATGACCCATGATGCTCCAGCAGCGGGGCACTTTGGGCGGTATCGGACCACCCATCTGGTAAGCCGTGAGTTTTGGTGGCCCCGTCTGAAGGCTGACGTGGCTCGCTACGTCGCTGGTTGTGATGTCTGCAGGCGGGCCAAGGGGCCTACCGGGCGACCCCCCGGCCTTCTTCAGCCGTTGCCGGTTCCACCACGTCCTTGGCACACAGTTTCTCTGGACTTTGTAGTGGAGCTACCCCCGTCTCGGGGCTACACCTGCCTTCTAGTTTTCTCCGACCATTTCACGAAGATGGTGCACTGTGCCCCCTGCCCATCCGTACCCTCAGCTAAGGAAACCGCTCAGCTGTACCTTCAGCATGTCTTCCGCCTGCATGGTCTACCTGAGCGTGTGGTGTCCGACCGTGGCGTTCAGTTCACGTCCCGGTTTTGGCGAGCTTTGCACCAGGCCCTCGGAACAGAGGTCTGTCTCTCATCTGCTTACCACCCACAGACTGATGGCCAGACGGAACGGGCGAACGCGGTGCTGGAGCAGTACCTCCGGTGTTACTGCAGCTACCAGCAGGATGACTGGGTCGACCACCTAGCCTTGGCGGAGTTCGCTTATAACAACGCGGTGAATGCGTCCACCCAGCAGACCCCGTTCCAGGCCAGCTACGGTTTTCATCCACGGTTGTTCCCGGATGTGCTGCCGGCATCTGCGGTCCCTGCGGTGACAGAGTGGCTTCAGGAGCTCCAGTCCCAGCAACAGCTGTTGATGGAGCAGCTGCGCCAGGCCAAGGAGGCGTACAAGGTCCAGGCCGACCGCCACCGCCAGGTGGGGCCGGAACTCCACGTCGGTGACCTGGTATGGCTCTCCACTCGCCACCTCCACCCTTCTCGACCTTCGCGGAAGCTGGACGCCCGTTTCACCGGCCCGTTTCCCATCGTGCACCAGGTCTCGCCGGTGGCATTCCGTCTCCGGTTGCCAGCAACCCTGAAGGTTCACCCGGTATTCCACAGGTCCCTTCTGAGTCCGGTGGCCCCACCCGACGAGTTCCACCCGAACCGTCCCCGACCGCAGCCAGTTTTGGTTCAGGGAGAGCCTGAGTACGAGGTGGAACGCATTCTGGACTCCCGATACCGCAGGGGAAAGCTGCAGTATCTCATAGACTGGAAGGGGTATGGGCCGGAGGACCGTTCCTGGGAACCAGCGACCAACGTCCACGCACCTGCCTGCCTCCGAGAGTTTCATGCGGCGTACCCCAACAAGCCGGGTCCGGACCCTCAATTGAGGGGGGGGCCTGGGAGGGGGGATGGTGTGATGGCCTGGGATTCCGAGTCTGAGAGTGAACCGGAGGAATCCCAGCCGGCACAGGAGTCCCCGCCTCCAGGGCCGGCTGAACTGGGGCAAGGCCTAGATGCTGAGGAGCCTGCACCTGTGCCAGATCCTCAGGGGCAGGCACCAGGTGAGACCATTCTGGCCCCAGAGGTGCTGGAGGACTCAGTGGCTACAGGTGAGCCTCCCCCGGGGCCCAGTAACCCTTCGGCCTCTCCTGAACTGCAGAGGCTTAGGGCAGAGAGGCGAAGGGAACTGGTCTCTCCCAGGAGGAGTGCTCGCCTTAAGGCCAAGAGAGGCGGGGCTCCTGGGGGCCGGGACCGCCCCCGGCCTTAGAAGAAGATAAAGGTCAGGCAGCCCGGTCCCAGGTTGCGGGAGCAACGTCGTTGTGGAGTACCTGCTTTACCCAGACCTAGATCTGCACTCCCAGTGTGCCTGTTTCACGCCCGGCTTCCTGCTCCTGACTCTCCGGTGTTCCTGTTCCTCGCCCAGCTGCCCGCTGCTGACCCACCAGTGTTCCTGTTCCCCGCCTGGCTCCCTGCTTCTGCTCTACCAGTGTTCCTGTTACCCGCCTGGCTTCCTGCTGCTGCCCTACCAGCGTTCCTGCTCCCCCGCCCGGCTCCCTGTTTCGGACCTCGCGTCTCATCTAGTGATTGTCTACCCTGCTAGTGACTCTGGACTGAACTTCGGCTACGGTATTAGTACCTTCCCCCCCCCCCGGGACCAGCACAGTGACTCACTTTTCCCCTTTCTCACCTTGGAAATTTATACATGTCTGCATTGATACGTTTTCTGGCTTTATTTGGGCCACCCCTCAAAGGGGAGAACAAGTTAAGCATGTTTGCAATCATCTTGTTCATACCATGTCAGTCATGGGCAAGCCTCATTCCTTAAAAACTGACAATGCCCCAGCGTACTGTGCAAAAACCTTTGCTCAGTTCTGTGAAACTTGGAATATTCACCATTTATTTGGCATCCCTTACAATTCTCAAGGCCAAGCTATTGTTGAACGTGCCAACCGCACCCTTAAAACTGCCTTGATTCGACAGGAAAAGAAGGCCGGAGTTCCAGCCTCACTTTCTGAAAAGGAAGGCTGGTTGGCTAGTGTTCTCTTTACTCTCAATCATTTGAATGTCTCCATACAGGATCATCAATCCTATACTCGCCTTCAAAAACATTTTCAGCAAAAAGAGATACTTCCAGCCCCGCTGGTCCGTTATAAAATATTACCCTCCAACGAATGGAGTGAACCAGTAAAACTTATTACCTGGGGAAAGGGTTACACTGCAGTTTCTACTCCACAGGGTGCTCGCTGGGTTCCCGCACGCTGCGTCCGCCTCTACCATGGCATGGCAACAGGCCCTGCAAAACCTGATACCGCGGTTCGACTGCCAACTCCAGATCTCCCAGGATGTGGCGTCCAGCCCCCCCCCCGACTCGCAAGCGGGGAAATCGTAATGGACCGGTGACGTGGGGCCAGATAAAATCACTCTCATTTCAAGCTGAACAGCTTAGAAAGGAAAAGCAGCTAGAAGCAACCCCATATAATTTGCTTCTGTGTCTCATCTCCTGCCTTAATATTAATTCCATGATAGTGCTCATTTTCAGCGTTTTGTTTTTACCTCTCTCTGCTTCCGCTCCTAATAGCAGTGATTCCACATCAACAAATGTGTGGGAATCTTTCGCAAAGACCCTCAATGTTTCTTCCTTTTGCCTAACCCAACAGGTATCAATAGGTGAAATCCTTGGCTCCTGCCTTATACCTGTTTGCCATGACCCTTTTGACATACAAAATGATACCTGGTTTTATTCATCCCTACCCCAAAATGATTCTCTCCGCACCCTTGGTTATTCCGGTTACTATGTCTGGGGTAACCAAGTGCGCCGGCGCCCTCCTCTGGCCATTGATTTGTTGACCCCATACGTGGCTTCCTTTAATGTCACTTGCGCCCGTATGGTCAATTGCACAAAAACCAACTGTGTGAAAATAGGCAAGGATAATTTCAACTGCTCTAATTATGTAAATATTTCTTATGTATATAAATATACAGAGCTGCCTGAAGGCTGGTTCTGGTCGTGCCCAGGATATACATTCAATTATATTCCAGCAAACATTAGCCATGGCACACCTTGCTGTTTAAGCCGTTTGTCCATCATTTTACCCAAAAGGCATCATCTGTCCCGCTCTAGATATCGCCGCTCTGTGGAATTGACTAATGATTGTGATGATTCTGTCTCTCTTCCCAGTAGATCTGAATATATCTCTTTAGCTGTTTCTCTCTTAGGAGTCCCTGGATTGGCTGTACGGAATAGTATGAACATTAATTCTTTAGCTTGCTCCGCAGCAAAAGTTCTGAATTTTACTTCCCAAGCTCTTCACCTTTTGAATAAAGAACAGAGTGAACTCCAGCATGGACTTCTGAAAAATTGCGCTGCTATTGACTATTTACTGATGCTTCATCATTATGGCTGTGAACAAGTGGATGACATGTGTTGTTTTAATATTACTGATAATTCTAAAGCCATTCAAAAGCAAATCTCTCATTTGCAAAATCTTACACACCACATTAAACAGGACGTTGGATTTTCTGGCCTCTGGGATTCATTCACCCAGCGGCTTACTGGTTGGTTGCCAAATCTGAATTGGCTTCGTAATCTTTTTCAATATGCTATTGTCATAATATGTATATTAATTCTGCTATGCTGCTTCATCCAATGCATTCCTGGTCTCATACGTCTTTGGTCTCGGCTTTTCTACCCCCCTCAGCCACCTAATAAGTGGCAGCACCAACTGTAAATAATAGGGGAGATGTGGGTGAACTTATTTTGGGCATGCGCTGGCATACCACGTATCCCAAAGTATTTTTGTCCCATCCACCCTGGAGAACTTATTTTGGGCATGCGCTGGCATACCACATATCCCGAAGTATTTTTGTCCTATTCACCCAGAAATCATATAGTAACACCTCGCAAATAAGAAAAGAAAGGGGGAGATGATGAAGAATGGTTTACATTCTTTTCTTATCACCCTGGAGTGTTCAGTTCACATTGAGTTCATGAAACATCATATCCTGACCTGTACTTATCTTTCTGTGTACATTCTTTTCTTACCACCCTGGAACGCTCAGTTCACGCCATATTAATCATGATAAGAAGGTTTTCATGCCTGTCTAACTCTGCGTTCCTTTTCTCAACCCTTAACCTATTGATGATTAATGTCTTATATGCAACCGTTGCTTTGTACTTGTGTTAACCAATCAGCAACAAGCACATATGTGGCAATGCTGTAATATTCAATAAAAGAGGCTCCCCGACACATGTTCGAGAGATGCCTCCCGTATGACACCTTGCCATTCGTCTGTCGTTTATTTCAACCCAACACTTCCGAGATTAAGACGTCATCCAAAAAGGCTACGCAATTCTTGTACAGCAGGGGCCCCAACACATGGTGCATGAAGGCTTGAAAGCAGGTGGACCCCGATTGTAATCCAAATGGCATGACTAAGTACTCAAAAGCCCCCAGGAGGGTGAACATGGTCGTTTTCCATTCGTCCCCCTCCCTTATCCTAATCAGATTGTATGCTCCCCTGAGGTCCAGCTTGGTAAAAATCTTCCCCTGCCTCACACGTGTCAAAATATTGTCAATCCTGGGCATTGGGAAAGTCACGGGTTCTGACACCAGGTTTACGGCCCTATAATCCACAACTAATCTGGGCTGATTAGTCTCTTTTTTGTCCACAAAGAACACTGGACTGCCCCCCACCGCCTTTGATTCCCTTATGAAACCTCTCTTCAGGTTCTTGTCAATAAACTGCCGCAACTCCTGCATCTCCCGGTCGGACATGGCATACAGCTTACCCACTGGTAACTGAGCCCCTGGAAGCAGGTTGATTTGGCAGTCAAATGGCCTGTGGGGGGGGCAGTCTGTCTGCCTCCCTCTCGCTGAAGATCTCCTTCAAATCAGCATATTGTGGTGGCACTTCCCTTTTTTGCTCCAGGGCCACCCCAGCCACCCTGGCCACAGTCATTCTTGGTTCCTTCCCTCCCAGACAGTGCTCTAAGCAGTAAGCTGACCCAAAGGTGAGCGACCGCTGATGCCATGACACCACTGGGTCATGTATTAGAATCATAGAATCATAGAGTTGGAAGAGACCACAAGGGCCATCGAGTCCAACCCCCTGCCAAGCAGGAAACACCATCAGAGCACTCCTGACATATGGTTGTCAAGCCTCTGCTTTAAGACCTCCAAAGAAGGAGACTCCACCACACTCCTTGGCAGCAAATTCCACTGTCAAACAGCTCTTACTGTCAGGAAGTTCTTCCTAATGTTTAGGTGGAATCTTCTTTCTTGTAGTTTGGATCCATTGCTCCGTGTCCGCTTCTCTGGAGCAGCAGAAAACAACCTTTCTCCCTCCTCTATATGACATCCTTTTATATATTTGAACATGGCTATCATATCACCCCTTAACCTCCTCTTCTCCAGGCTAAACATGCCCAGCTCCCTTAGCCGTTCCTCATAAGGCATCGTTTCCAGGCCTTTGACCATTTTGGTTGCCCTCCTCTGGACACGTTCCAGTTTGTCAGTGTCCTTCTTGAACTGTGGTGCCCAGAACTGGACACAGTACTCCAGGTGAGGTCTGACCAGAGCAGAATACAGTGGCACTATTACTTCCCTTGATCTAGATGCTATACTCCTATTGATGAGGCCCAGAATTGCATTGGCTTTTTAAGCTGCCACGTCACACTGTTGGCTCATGTCAAGTTTGTGGTCAACCAAGACTCCTAGATCCTTTTCACATGTACTGCTCTCAAGCCAGGTGTCACCCATCTTGTATTTGTGCCTCTCATTTTTTTTGCCCAAGTGCAATACTTTACATTTCTCCCTGTTAAAATTCATCTTGTTTGTTTTGGCCCAGTTCTCTAATCTGTCAAGGTCGTTTTGAAGTGTGATCCTGTCCTCTGGGGTGTTAGCCACCCCTCCCAATTTGGTGTCATCTGCAAATTTGATCAGGATGCCCTTGAGTCCATCATCCAAGTCGTTGATAAAGATGTTGAATAAGACCAGGCCCAAGACAGAACCCTGTGGCACCCCACTAGTCACTCTTCTCTAGGATGAAGAGGAACCATTGATGAGCACCCTTTGGGTTCGGTCAGTCAGCCAGTTACAAATCCACTGAGTGGTAGCACAGTCAAGACCGCATTTTACCAGCTTCTTTACAAGAATATCATGGGGCACCTTGTCAAATGCCTTGCTGAAATCAAGGTAGGCTACATCCACTGCGTTCCCTTCATCTACCAGGCTTGTAATTCTGTCAAAAAACGAGATCAGCTTAGTCTGACATGACTTATTTTTCAGAAATCCATGCTGACTATTGGTGATCACAACATTCCAGCCAGCTCATTCCCAGTATTATTGGGGGTCCTGCCAGCGTGGCCACGTGAAAGGCAATGGTTTCCGTGTGCCTGGAGACACTCATTCGCATTGGCGGTGTCTGGTGTGTCACTTCCCCTCCCAGGAGTTCCCTGCCATCGATGGTGGTCACCTGCAAGGGAAAATCTAGTGGCAACAGGTGGAGCTGGTGCTCCAGAGCGAAGTCTCTGCTGAAGAAATTACACGAGCTGCCAGAATCTAGCAGCCCCTCCACTTTGACTGGGTGCCCATTTGGGAGTTCTAGCACCACCTCTATGGCTATAGCTGCCTTGGGAGGGTCAGGCTGGGGCACTTCTATTGGTTGCTGGCCTGGCTGCTGCCCCTGCTGGTTGGCAGCCAGGCTTTGTCGTTTCCCTGCACCGGCCCTTCCTCCCCCTTCTTGTCGTGGCCTGCAGCCGCCATCATGCCTTGCCAGGCTTTTCGTTGAGGGCAGACCTTTGCAAAATGTCCCGGTCGCTGACAGAGGAAACACTTCTTGGTAGTTTTCCGCTCCTGCCCCTCCCTTTTCCGGCCTTCACCAGCGTTTGAAACTTTGCGTGCGCGCGCGCTCCATCAATTTCCATCGGTTCCGCCGCCTGGGAAGGCTCCCTCGGCATCTCCGGAATGCGGTTGCCATGGAAACGTTCCGCCCTTATCTCCCGCTTCTCCTGAGCCTGCGCTTCCTGGCGTACACCGATCGCAAGCACAGTCTTTGTGAGTTCATCCATCAACCGCAGGCGGGGCGTTCGGGACAACTCGTCTTTCACTTTGGGGTCCAAACCCGCTTCAAACAACATTTGTACTGGTTCAGAGTCCAGATCCCACCCAAGCTTGTGGATTAACATCGCAAAACGCGACCAGTAGTTTCTGATGGACAGGCTCCCCTGCTTGCACCCCATCAGCTCCCTCTGTGTCACGCTTTGCTCCACCTCGCTGGAGAACATCGCGTCCATTGCCTGGTAGAATTTCTTAAGATCTTTCAATGCATCATTCTGCGTCGCCATTAGGGGCCTGATCCATTCGCGCGCCCCATCCTGCAGATGTCCAACAATGTAAGCCACCCTTTCCCCGTCATCCGCAAAGTCGTTTTTTTGCAAATTCCAAAGCGTATTGAATTTCCATTCGGAAGGCATTGTAGTCTTGGGGCTTTCTCCCAAACTTGTGTACCAGCCCCGGGACCTTCCTCCCTATCGGGGTGGCTCTGACCTGTGCATCCTGAGCCCGTCTCTCCTCCAGCCACGCAGACAGGGTAGCGACATGTGCCTCCAGGTCTCGGTTCCTCTCGACCAGACCTCGCACCATGGCTTCTTGCTCTGTCTCTCCGGCCAGCCCTGTTTGACTCATCGTGCTGCCTCTCCGGGGCTGCGCACAAGCAACGTCAGGGACTGACGGATTGCTGTAATGGTTCTAGGGGTTGCTCGTGCGTAAGCCGGTGCCAACACCTGGCTGGGTTGCCTGAGTGAACCTTTTCTGTCCGGACAGCCACTCACCCGTGGCTGTCTCAATCGCTGGCAGAATCCGTCAGTGGGCGTTTCTTAAACTTCTTCCAGCAAAGAAGCTCTTTGACACCTAGTCTCCTCCTACTCTCTCTGCGCGAAAGCCTTCTGCGGAAGGAGGGTGTAGGCAGCGGAGGACCCCTACTCTCCCCTCTGGTCCCTGACAAGGAGTCATGGGACCGCCTCGCCGCTTCCCCCATCTGCCCCCCTTCTCCACTGGTGCTACGCTGATTCTCTTCCCCCGAAGATGGGCTGCCTCTCCCAATCCCGGGACGCTCTCTGGAATCCCTCTGGATTTTGCTCTCTCCCTCCGGCACTGATGGCAGTTCCCTGACAATAATGAATTGAAAAAGATGTTGAAATATACGTTTGTTAAGAAACCGGAGGCCTTTCTCTTGGTAATGGTTGGAAATGATATAAATAAGAAAGATTGTAAACTTTTCCAATACGCAGTAACAGCAGCGAGAATACTTCTGGCCCAAAAATGGAAGCAGGAAGAAATTCCAACGGTGGAAGAATGGAGACTGAAACTGACTGAGTATGCGGAACTGGATAAATTAACAGGGAAGATTTGATATCAGCGGGACCAAAAGTTCATCGAGGACTGGGGAAGATTTACAGATTATCTGAAAAGTATAAGTGATGAACAGGTAACTCTTGTTGGTTTTCAAGAGACTCTGTGAAAAAATAAGGAATGTTGTAAAAAAGAGAGTAAGATGGAGAGGTGATATTTAAAGGCAATAATAAGTTTAGAAATGCGTTAATACAGTGGTGCCTCGCAAGACGAAATTAATCTGTTCCGCGAGTCTCTTCGTCTTGCGTTTTTTTCGTCTTGCGAAGCACGGCTATTAGCGGCTTAGCGGCTATTAACGGCTTAGCGGCTTAGCGGCTATTAACGGCTTAGCGGCTTAACGGCTTTAAGAAAAAGGAAAAAAACTCGCAAGAACTCGCAAGACGTTTCGTCTTGTGAAGCAAGCCCATAGGGAAATTCGTCTTGCGGAACGACTCAAAAAACGGAAAACTCTTTCGTCTTGCGCGTTTTTCATCTTGCGAGGCATTCGTCTTGTGAGGCACCACTGTAATATAAATGTAAACGGAAGATTGGCAGAGAAACTGAGGGATGTAAAAAAAAATATGAATGTGTGACAAAATGTGATTGGCTGTATAAAACTGTTTGTGAAAATGAATAAATATCAATATTAAAAAAAGCACATGAGAATGTTTTGTTCTGACATGTGGGTTAACACACCACAAAGCTCCAAGTTAGGCAAACGTGATTTGCATGGTATCTTTCTAGGATCTCAGAAAGGTTCTTGACACTAATACAATTAGGCTCACTAGAAGTGTTGAGTACAATGCCAAGTGGGGGGAGAATGTGGGTATTTTCCAATGTTATCCTGATGACAGCAGCAAAACCCCACACCCACTGATGAAGGTTCTGATTCTGAATCTGAAACTGAATCAGATGGTTCAGAGGATTTCAAGAGTGCTAAGGCCTCTATGCGACCCTCCGAAGGCTCTGATCGAGAATTGGAGAAACCACTGTTCACTATAGGCCACTTTTCTCCTAAGAAAGAAGGGGAGAGCGTTGAAGACCTACGTCTAATTTGCAGGTCTGAAAGAGCCACAAAAGGTAGACCTCCAAAGAGATTTGCTGATGAATTTGCTAAAGCAGCAAAAGCTGTAACGGCTGTTAATAGCTCCAAGAAGGTATTTGAACCTTCAAGTTTCCAAGAGATCCAGGCTTTGGACTCAAAGGATGCTGAGCCATGGTTAACTGCCATGAAGGCTGAGCTTGATTCCTTAGAGAGGAACAAAACATGGGAGCTAGTTCCATCAGTTCTAGGGATGAAACTGCTTGACAGCAAATGGGTCTTCAAAGCAAAGACAGGTGAAAATGGCAAGATAGTCAGACACAAAGCCAGACTGGTTGGCAGAGGTTTTTCACAGGTACCAGGAGAAGACTATCACGAGACCTACTCACCCACCGTGAGATATGAGAGCATTAAGCTTATGCTCAAACTTGCTGCAGAAGAGAATCTACACATTTCTCATCACGATGTGAATACAGCATTTTTGTATGGAACCTTAGGTGAATCACTTTATATGCTTCCCCCTGTACGCCCCTGATGGCGTACAGGTAAAACAGGGATTTGTTTGTTCTCTGAAGAAGTCCCTATATGGTCTCAAGCAAAGTGCATGATGCTGGCACTCTAAACACACTGAAGTGTTGTTTTTTCTAGGTTTTCAGCAAGGTAAAGCTTATCCATGTGCATTTGTCAAAGAGGAAGGGCAAAAGAAGCTGTATTGCTTGTTTTATGTTGATGATATTCTTTGCTGTTGGAAGGATGTCACAATGTACAACAGCGCCCTAGCTCAACTGAAGGAGCACTTTGACATGAAAGATCTTGGTGAGGTAACCAACTACCTATCTCTGGAAATAGAGAGAGACCAAGATGGTAATATTCTAGTACACCAGTCACAGAAAATTGCTGATGTGTTAAGCAAATTAAACCTGATGGATGCTAACCCTGTAGACACACCAATGACAACAGGTTATCAGGTAGATGATACTGAAGAAGCATTTTCTGACACTACACTGTACAGAAGTGTGCTAGGCAAACTAAACTTCATTGCCAGATGTTCAAGACCTGATGCTATGTCAGGTCTGCTCCACTAGGACAGATACAGTAGGCTACCCAGAGCTGACTGAAAGAGTTCAGTATTTTCGAACGCAGTGCATTCTACTTGCTGACTGTCTTTCATGTAGCTCGTCTCCATGGGTGTCCAAACGCCTGCACACTCAGTCATTCTGAACTTCTTAAGCAGTTGCTCAATTTTACCCTTCTGGCTGAGCAAAAAGCTTCCATCTTCAGTTCGAGCTGCCTCTACACCCAGGTAAGTCCGAACAGCTCCTAGATGTTTGAGCTTGAACTGTTTACCAAGCTCTTTAGCAAACTTCTCCACATGTTTATCTGTCTGGGCCATATAAATAATATCGTCAACAAAGACCAGGATAGCTTCCTGTGGCAGCCACAGCCTCTTGTAGTGTTCTGTTCTTGCATTCAGCAATACCATTCTGTTGAGGACTCTGTGGTGCTGTCAGTCTGTGACTGATCCCCTTCTGGCGGAAGAAACTCTGCAGTGCAGATCCAGTAAACTCCGCCCCTCTATTGCTCTGAAAAGCTAACCAATTTGGTAGAAAATTGCAACTCTACCGCTGTGATCCAATCCTTAATCAATGCAGTGGCTTCCCCTTTGTGTTTTATCGAAAAAAAACCAAGAGTTCCTCGAAAAAGCATCCACCAAAACAAGAATGAATTTTGACCCACCCAGAGACTTTACCGGCATGGGTCCACACAAATCTGCATGGACTAGCTCAAAAGGCTTGCTTGTCTCTCTGCTCGACCTGGGATATGAGCATGTTTTTACCTTGGATTGCTTAAAGGCTCTGCAATCTAAAAACTTATCACATCCCTTTAATTTACACCCCTCTGCACACTCTGGGGCCTTCTTGACATAGGACCAATTCAAATGAGCGAGTCTCCTGTGCCAGAGATGGGAACAGCCATCATGTGGTGGGACGTTTGCACACTGCACCTGTGTTACCTCGGGGGGGGGGGTCATCACCAGCAATAGGCATCTCAACCACGAACAGACTATTCTTGCACTCAACACTGAAAAGCTGCTTCCCAACCCTGGAAAAAGAACACATGTTATTTGCAAACTGAACACAGAAACCATCAGCTACTAGAGCAGACACAGATAAAAGACAGTTGGCTATTTCTGGAACCACAAAAGCCTGAACATCATGATCTGGGAATGAACAATAAAGGGTTCCAGACTGAGTCAGTGGCCTTCTGCTTCCATCTGCCAGCGACACATATCTTCCACTTTGCAGTTCTGAAGAAGCCCAGCAGATGACACTAAAGTGTGTGTGGCTCCAGTGTCGACAACAAAGGAGAGACTGGCTTCCTGTTTGGGTTTCACAACAGCCATCGAGGCAGCCAGGTGGTACAGAGATGTTTTCTCTCTACTTTCGCCGCGGCCAGGGCCCTTGCCAGCTTTTCCACGCTTGGAAGTGCTCTTTATCTGGTTGCTTTGGGAGACCACCTTGGGCCCTTCCTGTTGCGCCTCTGCAGGACAGTCTCTCACGAGATGGCCAGTACTTTCACAACGAAAACATCTTTTGGAGACAAAGGCTTTCACAGAGCTCTCCCAGCTTCTGCCTGCACCCCCACTCCTGGGTGCCCAGCTTCCAGAGGAACAGCCTGCGGCTGCTTTCCTCTCAGCTCTCTGCCTCTCTCCCTGTCCATCACACAGATGTGTTGAAGTGTAGAAACAGCTTCCAGGAACATTGTTTTCAGCCCTCACTGGGCTCACGGCCCCCTCTCGGTCTTTGGCTCCCACTGTGGCTTCACACCCCCTCTCCAGTGCCTGCCAAGCAACCCGGGCCTCCTTGCTCCCCCCAAGGTGAGGCAACAGCCAAGCGTCCACGCTTGCTCTCAGCATGCCCAGCACACTCTGCTCCCTTTCCAGAGCTGCAGCCACTTCTGCCTCAGTAGCACTCAGCAGCCTGAGGTGGTGGGGTTTGCATGCATTGCCAGAGCTGTTCTCCCAACAGCCAGTGCTTCATCCTTACGGACCACTCCTCCCAATTGGGGCCAGTCAGCCTTTCAAAAGGCAAGGTGAAAGCCTTTGGAGCCTGCACCATCTTTCCCGGGGCTTAGCTTACTCACACTTCTGCCGGCCGGTGCTCAAAGATGCTTCCTTCAGCTCCGCTTCACAAGCAAAATCTCGACTGCCTCAGCGTCTGGCAGGACTTCAAAGCTGGACATTTCCTTCTCACACTCAGCAGCAAAACGAACGGTCCATAACCTGTGAAATTTACTGCCTGTCTGGCACGCTTCCGTGGTGCAATAAATCTGCTTCCAGACAGCTGCATAGCTGAGTAGCGGTTGCTTCCGTGTGAGAAGAAGGAAAAAGGGTCCACTCACTATTCTTTCTAACAGCATTTATTTACAGCAAGCAGAACAACAAACAGTTCCATCAGAACTCGGACACACGCTGTATGTCTCTCTCTCCGCCAAAATCGAAAGTGCTTTCTACACAGACACAGACAAAGAACAACGCAGCTTCTGCTTCCTGGGAAGCTCCTTCCCAGATGCAGGACATTCAGGAGGTTTAACCCTTAACCACCACACTCCAGAGTAGCTCATACTATCTCATCCTTCTGCATGCTGTTTTGATGCTCTGCTGGGACGACGTGCCTGAAGCCTTATCAAAGGATCAGGTTGTCAATTAACTGTCAGGATGCAATTCTGAAGATGAGCCTTATCAGCTCGGTTGAACGGAGATTCTGACAGTAAATGCACCAGGTATTTTAGCACCTCTGCCTTTGTAGGGGGGGGGGGTGTCACGCCTATCTCTATTTTATTACGGAACGCCAAAAAATCTGACCAAGCCTTTTTATACGATCTAAGTGTTGACGGGGCAATGATCCATCTGGAAGCGATCCATCTGGAAACGAGATAGAGCATCCACAATGTCATTATTAACTCCTTGTACAAACTTGGCCGAGAAATAAATGTTTAGTTTTAGGCACAAAAGGACAAAGGATCTCAGCTGGGCTGCCACCCTTGGGGAACGCGATGACTGTTTTGATAGGACTGAGACAACTTCCTGGTTGTCTGTCCAGAAGCATACCATGTGATCTTTGAACTCCTCCGCCCACAAGTGTACCGCGACCACGATCAGAAAAAATTATAGGAAGGTGAGGTCACACGTTATAGGCTTACCCTGCCAGGCTGAGGGCCACAGTTGCGCACACAACTGTCCTTTAAAGTAGACGCCAAACCCTAAGGAACCCACCACGTCAGACTGTACCTGAAAGTCAGCCTGAAGCGACAGATTGTCCTGCCATAATGAAATGCCATTGTACATGTCCAAAAACTCTAGCCAAACCTCCAAATCAGACTTGACTGCTTTTGAAAGGTGCACCCTGTGCTGGGGGGTCTGCAGACCTGCTGACAACCTTGCCAAACGCCCTCAAAAGTGGCGGCCCGGGGACACCACCCGGCAAGCAAAGTTAAAATGACCTAGGAGCGATTGAATCTGCCTGAGGGTGACCTTCCTAAGAGGCAGCAGCTGTAAAATAAACTCCTTAAGGGCAGTTAATTTTTCTTTGGGTAGGCGAGATGTCTGCGCGATCGTGTCCAGCTCTATGCCCAAGTAGGTCATGGTTGTGATTGGGCCTTCAGTTTTGTCCGTAGCCAAAGGGACACTGAGCTCCTCTGCCAGGGATGTAAATGCTTGTAGTAACGCTGTGCACTTGGGCCCAGTACTTGCCACAAGAATAAAGTCATCAAGATAATGTCCAACCCCTTCGGAACCAGTTTTAAAGCGAAGAGCCCAGTCCAGAAATGTGCTAAAGGTCTCAAAGGCTGCACATGCTACCGAGCACCCCATGGGTATGGCTTTATCTATGAAATACGCCCCTTCAAATTAAAAACCCAGCCAATGGAAGTCGTCCAGGTGAAGTGGAAGGAGACGAAAGGCAGACTCGATGTCGCACTTAGCTAGCAGGGCTCCCCTACCGAATCTACGAATAAGCTTTACCGCTTGGTTGAAGGAGGCATACTTCACGGAACACAATTCCTGTGGTATTGCATCGTTAACCGAACTCCCCTTTGGATAGGAAAGGTTGTGTATCATGCGGTATTCGCCCGGGGCCTTCTTAGTGACAATTCCTAACGGCGAAATGTGTAAACCCTCGAACGGAGGTTCCATGGAGGGGCCAGCTACCCTCCCAGCCATAATTTCCTTATGTATTTTCTTTTTAGCAATATCTGGCATATCCTTTACAGATTTCTGGTTTGGGGGGTTCCCGGAGTTAGGTGTGAATGAAACAGGGATTCTAAAACCAAGGGAAAGCCCCTCCCAAAGGTACCTAGCGGCTTGCTTGTTTGGGTATAAATCAAGGAGGATTTTTAGCAGTTGCAATTTAATTGGTGAGGAGGCCAGACCGAGGGCAGTATTAATACCGGTTTCCGGCCGCACCCTGGGAGGGTCCCGGGGCACCTCGATTTCCTTGGTGGAAGTGCCCCCTGCTGCCCCAAAAGGGCTGCTTACCTTTAAAGCAAGATGTGGCCGGATGGTTGCCTAGGCACTTTTCACATTCGTGCAGGTACTTACAGTTTGGCCACATACACGTCCCTCTGTTATACTCCCAGCACTGCCTACGACGTTTTGACTCAAACTTACCAGACTTAAATGAGTCCTGTGGCTTCTTTTCCATGTATGGACCCACATGCTCCATCCAATAGTTCTGGTCCCTCAGGTCCCAGCGGGTAGTAGGCAGCAAAGAAGCATTTCTGCTTAAATCTTCATCATACGTTAAGGCGGCTGCCTCCCCAGCCAGAGCAAAGGCCCTTCGTACGTGGGGCATGTAGGCAACTAAATGCATGGCGCGTTTGGGGTAACATGCGCAAATTACGCCCATGAAGACCTGAAACCCTGTCCAGCCAGTTCTCAAAATTGCGTTCTGCCTGTGGTGTCCTATACCTTCGTTTCCTGTAAGTACGCTTCTTTTCCCCCTTCCCTGAGACCTTAGCTGGTGGAAGCAGGGTGAAAATATCCACATAATCCCCGTTAAGAATCTTGGCCCTTTTCCTTTTGGATAGGTGATTTCCCAAAATGAAATCAGTGGAAACATTAGTGGATGTTTTCACGTCCTCCACCAAAGCACCTCCCTTACATTCCAAGGACCCATTAAATATCTTACGATGGCAATTAGCCTTCCGCTCATGAACCCATAACGGGACCCCAGAAATTTCTTCCCCCAGACTCCAAGGGGGCATCACTGTCGGAATCTGATGAGGAAGTACCTGATTCATCCTCAGTGTCGGAAGGCTTACTTTTCTTACTCTTCTTCGCTGTGTGTTTCTTCTTTGCCTTTCTCTTTCCTCCCTGCACCTCACTGACGTCAGGGGTCATCTCAGCGGTTGTGGGTGTTACTTGTTGTGCCTGCGCATTATCCTCTGAAGATGATCCTGATCCCCCTTCGGTGGGTGTAGGCTGAGACAGTAGCTCCTGAAATATACTAGGAACATCTATAATCTGCTGCTGAGGAATAGAGCGATTAGACCTAGTGGAATGTGTCCTGCCACCCGTGGAACTGGGCCTAGACCTTTGTGTGCACGACGACTGTGAGCGTGTGTGAGGGCGACTACCCGTGCTGCTCCCAGGCTGCGCAGCACTTAAACTGGAGGCTGATGTACCTGGGCACTCCTGGTTGCTAGGGAGGGTGTCTGGAATGCAATCCTGCGTACCTGCTATTGGTGCAGGGGACCCTGTGACCCTCAGCCTGCATTGTAGATAGAATGTTTCAAACGCAGAAAAGAATTGTGCAAAGGCCTGTGGGTTGCAAGGCATGGCAGGGGTTTGCGTACCAGACCCGCCTCCATTGGGAGAGGGTGCCTGTGGGTTGCCCCTGGAAGCCATGGCACCACCAAGCTTATGCACTGACCACCTAAAACAGTTATTGTTATGTCGGTGCTATTAGTTCAGTATTGTCCACACTAGCCTCCCAAAACAGTTATTGTTGTGGTGGTGCTCTTAGTTGAGTGTTGTCCACACTAGCCTACAGCAGCTCAAAGGTTGCTAAAGTTTTTTATTTTGCTGGGGTTCCGACCTTGCTATTATAACTGACACCACAACAGGATTTTAACTATTCACCCGAAGCACTTACTACGGGTCCGCTTGTGCCCTGCTTGATGAGGAACAAGCCCTTTATGAGCTAGGCACTGCACTATAACACTTTAAATTTAATCCCCTAAGCACGGTAATTAAAACAGAAGCACCCAAAAGTTCTCAAACCACATGCACAAATTAAATGAAATAATATATACTTTCTGCTTGCCACAAAGGAAACTTAAAAATTAAATTAAAAGCGATTACTTCCGGGGTCAGCGCCATAGGTAATGGCGGAATTCCGCTGACTAGGAGGAATTTGCTCTGTGGGAACCAGGTCTGGCCGTCACGGCGAAGGCAGAGACCCTTCAAAAATCACAGGCGGGTGAAGCCTGTGAACGTGGGATTCGGCCGGCACCTTTTGCCCTAATCGTGGGGAACCCCGATTTTGGGGCTCCGGAGCGAAGCGGGGTGAGTAGCGCGGTGCTGTGAATCGACTGCTTTTTCCACGGAGCGAAGCCGCACAGCCGTTGCCGGAGAGCGCTGACTTTTTCCTGTGGACAATTGGATTTCAAAAGCAACTACCCATGAGTAGGATAAATTGGAAGATTTTTTTTTTTTTTTTATAAATGTTTATTAGGGTTTAACATACAAAATAGATATAATAAACAATGTAGCGTATGTCTTAACATAGTTTCACATCTTCTTTGGACTCCCTCACATCTCCCGCTCCCACTTTCATCGTTATAACTTTTTGCCAGCAATTTATCATCTTGTTTGCATTCTTATGCCCCATCTATTTATTTATAATCTTGTAATTCTCGAAGAAATTTATATTTTCTCAATCTCACATTATCATCTTAAATCATCTAATTTAGTGGTGCTCAATTATTTATGATCTAGCATCCTGCTTAGCATTCACTCAAATTACAATATTTTTGTAGATAAATCTTGAATTTCTTCCAGTCCTCCTCCATCCTCTCCTCTCCCAGGTCACGGATTCTGCCGGTCATCTCGGCCAGTTCCATATAGTCTATCAGTTGCATCTGCCATTCTTCCAGTGTGGGTAGATCTTGAGCTTTCCAGTGCTTTGCAAGAAGTATCCTTGCTGCTGTTGTTGCGTACATAAAAAATGTCCAATCCTTCTTTGCCACCCCTTGGCCGACAATACCCAAAAGAAAGGCCTCTGGTTTCTTGGTGAAGGTATACTCAAATACCTTTTTCAGTTCATTATAAATCATTTCCCAGAACGCCTTCACTTTAGGGCAGGTCCACCAGAGGTGGAAGAATGTTCCTTCACTCTCTTTACATTTCCAACACTTATTATCAGACAGGTGGTATATTTTTGCAAGTTTGACTGGGGTCATATACCATCTATATATCATTTTCATTACATTTTCTTTCAAAGCATTGCATGCAGTAAAGTTCAACCCAGTACTCCACAACCTTTCCCAGTCCTCAAACATGATATTGTACCCAATGTCCTGCGCCCACCTTATCATAGCCGATTTAACCATTTCATCTTGTGTATTCCATTTTAACAGCAAGTTATACATCCTTGAAAGCACCTTAGTCTTTGGTTCTAACAGTTCTGTTTCTAGTTTCGATTTCTCCACCTGGAACCCTAGTTTCTTATCATTTTTAAAAACTTCTTTTTTTTCTTTTTTTTTTGAAAATATTTATTGGGGTTTACAATAAAAGTGAACATAATAAACAGTATAACAAATCTTAACATAATTTCACATTTTCTTTGGACTTCCTCACATCTCCCGCTCCCACTTTCATCATTATAACTTTTTACCAGCAATTTATTATCTTATTTGCATTCTTATGTCTCATTTATATCTTTATAATCTTATAATTCTCAAAAAAAAATTTATATTTTCTCAATCTCACTTATTTTCTTAAATCATCTAGGTTAGTGGTGCTCGATTATTTATGATCTAGCATCCTGCTTAACATTCACTCAAATTACAATACTTTTGTAAATAATTCTTAAATTTCTTCCAATCCTCCTCCATCTTCTCTTCTCCCAGGTCACGAATTCTGCCAGTCATCTCGGCCAGTCCCATATAGTCTATCAGTTGCATCTGCCATTCTTCCAGTGTGGGTAGATCTTGAGTTTTCCAGTGCTTTGCGAGAAGTATCCTTGCTGCTGTTGTTGCATACATAAAAAATGTCCGATCCTTCTTTACCACCCCTTGGCCGACAATACCCAAAAGAAAGGCCTCTGGTTTCTTGGTGAAGGTATACTTAAATACCTTTTTCAATTCATTATAAATCATTTCCCAGAACGCCTTCACTTTAGGGCAAGTCCACCAGAGGTGGAAAAATGTTCCTTCACACTCTTTACATTTCCAACACTTATTATCAGACAGGTGGTAAATTTTTGCAAGTTTGACTGGGGTCATATACCATCTATATATCATTTTCATTACATTTTCTTTCAAAGCATTGCATGCAGTAAATTTCAATCCAGTACTCCACAACCTTTCCCAGTCCTCAAGCATAATATTATACCCAATGTCCTGTGCCCACCTTATCATAGCCGATTTGACCATTTCTTCTTGTGTATTCCATTTTAACAGCAAGTTATACATCCTTGAAAGTACCTTAGTCTTTGGTTCTAACAATTCTGTTTCTAGTTTCGATTTCTCCACCTGGAACCCTAATTTCTTGTCATTTTTAAAGACTTCTTTAATCTGAGCGTAATGTAACCAGTCTCGCACTTTATCCTTCATTTTCTCCAAACTCTGCAGTTTCCAATTGTCTCCATTTTTTTCTAATATTTCCCAATATTTAGGCCATTTAGCCTCCATATTGGGTCTTTTTCGGGCCTTAGCTTCCAAAGGTGAAAGCCACCTTGGAGTTTTATTTTCCAGCAAGTCTTTATATTTTAACCAGACATTAAACAGTGATTTTCTGACAATATGGTTCTTAAAGGCCTTATTGATTTTAACCTTGTCATACCATAAGTATGCATGCCATCCAAAAGTATTGTTAAACCCTTCCAAATCCAACACGTCAGTGTCCTCAAGAAGTAGCCAGTCTTTTAGCCAGCAGAAAGCTGCGGCCTCATAGTACAACTTTAAATCTGGCAGGGCAAAGCCCCCTCTTTCTTTCGCATCAGTTAATATCTTAAACTTAATTCTGGGCTTTTTGCCCTGCCAGACAAACTTAGAAATATCTCTCTGCCACTTCTGAAAACACTCCGTCTTATCCAGAACCTGAAGTGTTTGAAACAAAAACAACATCTTTGGCAATACATTCATCTTGATAGCGGCAATTCGGCCTAACAAAGAAAGTTTCAATTTTGTCCAACTGTCTAAATCTCTCTTAATTTCTGCCCAACACTTTTCATAGTTATCCTTAAATAGACTTAGATTTTTTGCTGTTATGTTTACCCCTAGGTACTTTACTTTTTTAACCACATTTAATTCTGTCTCTTTCTGAAACCGTTCTGACTCTGTATCTGTCAGATTTTTTCCCAACACCTTAGTTTTCTGTTTGTTTAATTTAAATCCCGCCACCCGACCAAAGTCATAAATCAGTTGTAATACTCTTTTCGTACTAGACTCTGGCTCCTGCAAGGTCAAAACCAAGTCATCTGCAAAAGCTTTAAGCTTATATTGTTTCTCTCCGACCTGAATTCCTTCCACCAACCGGTCCCCTCTAATCATATTCAGGAGCACTTCCAGAACCGAAATAAATAACAAAGGGGAAATAGGGCAGCCTTGTCGTGTTCCTTTTTCAATTTTAAACTCTTCTGTAACCACATTGTTGACTATCAGTTTAGCTTTCTGCTCTGAATATATCGCCTCAATCCCATTCTCAAAACCCCGTCCCACTTCCATTCCTTTTAAATTTCCCTTCATAAATTTCCAGGAAATGTTGTCAAAGGCCTTCTCCGCATCTATAAAAATTAAGACTGCTTTTGTGTTTATATCTGTTTGCAAAAGTTCCAAAATGTCAATAATATTCCTTGTATTAGCAAACAAGTGTCTGCCTGGGAGAAAGCCAGATCTTAAAGGGAAAAAAATATTTAATTTGGCACTGAAGCGAGGAGGCTCAAACAGGAAGTCCGCCTTCCGGTTTTGTAAATAGATCAAAGCAAACAGACTGCAAGCTAAAGTCTCGGAAAATCGATCGGAGAAGACTAATTTCTCAACATTAAAAAGAAAGTGACTATATATACCTGCAAGAGAGAGAGGGAAGGAAGCTAAAATTCCACCGCTCAGAACCTGGGAACGGGCTGCCGATAGGACAATAAGACTGCTGTATTTTGAAATGCGTCTTGACTGTGAGTAGACCATCCGCTGACAGTTAGCTGAGTAAGAGAGATACATTGTTTTTAGCTGCCCACTTTTGATCTTAAAAAGGAGAAAAGTAACTGAAAATGCAAACTAACTTTCTCGTTTGAGTTGTGCTTTAAAAGGTGTCATTTTGGATTAATGCAAGAACAGATATCAACTGTTTCCCCCTAGAGGAAGTTTTTGAAACTGTTACAAGAGTTGGTTCAGGGGAATTTTCCACTGTCAAGATAAAGCTGTGGGACTGTGGGACTGACCTTGGGTTTTTTTTGCTTTAAAAAAAAAAGTGTTATGGCAGATGGGAAAGAAAAAGTAGATCCATCATTCCCAGACAAAACAACAAGGTCTGGGAAGCCTTGGCAACAAAGAGCGTCAACATCCGGCCCTTCTGCCTCATCTGTGGCTGTACCAACACAACCTAAATCAAGAGGAATGTCATCAGAAGAAGCCCTAGAGCTTGCATTAAGTAAGATAAATGAATCATTGGAACAACTTAACAAGAAAGTAGATACTACAAATGCAAAAGTGGATGCTACAAATGCAAAAGTGGATGCCACAAATGCAAAAGTGGATGCTGCAGTTACTAAAATTGATGCAAATACAGAAAGCATAAATAGTCTGGGACAAAAGGTGAATGCTAACACAGAAACCATTGAGAAACTGATACAGGAATCTAATTTGACATGACAGACTGCAGAGGAAGTTAAGGAAAAAGTTACTTCGGTGGAATTTAAGGTAACACAATTAGAAACAGAGAGAGTTCCAGACCTGCAGAGGCAACTTCATGACCATAAGCTGACGGTTTCTATGATTGAGCTGAAGGAGAAACAGACAAATTTGAGGATCAGAGCTGTACCTGAACTGGAGAAGGACAGTTTGATAGACTTTCTCATGCAGGAACTTGCAGAATTTTGGGAGCTGGATTTGGAACAAGAGGAATTTAGAATTGTGAGGGCCTTTAGATTGGGAAGAGGGGGGAAGAAAGAGAAGAACAGAATAAGAGACTGTTTGATTACCCTCAGATCCAAAGAAGAGAGAGACAGAATTTTGGGTTGGCATTACCAGAAGACATTGGTAATACAACAGTCAAGAGTGGAAATATTCAAAGATATCCCGAAACATCTTTGGGACCTCAGGTCCAATTACAGAGATTTGGCTGCCCTGCTGAGAAGGAATCAAATCATCTTTAGGTGGGAATTTCCCCAAGGCCTATCCTTCAGCTTTAAAGGAAGGAAAATAAAAATAAGATCAGTAGAAGATAAAGCAAAGTTTTTGAATAATTACGAGGAAGATCTGCAGAAGGAACTTGGAAAAGAGTCAAGAGCATCGGACAGAAGATCACCAGACAGAGGACTAGAGCAAAGAGCATTGGACAGAAGACCACCAAAAAGAGGAATAGTGGACACTGCAACACTACCTTTTGGACTGGATCGCCTAGCGGCACCGACACTACCAACAGAAGAAGAGCAGGCATTGGGTGCAGTTGGAGGGAAATCAGAGTAACCACATCATGGCACTGCAAGTATTAAGCTGGAATGTAAATGGACTGAACTCCCCGGAAAAAAGGTGGAGAGTCTTTCATTTATTGAAAAAAGAACAATTGGACTTGATTTGTTTGCAAGAAACACATGTGACAAGGCTACACAGGAAGATATTGAGTAACAAAAGATTGGGCCAAGAATTTATTTCATCAGACAAAGTCAAAAAAAGAGGAGTAGTCCTTTATGTAAAGGAGAGCCTATCACCGAAATTTATATTTAAAGATGACCAAGGAAGATTTGTTGCAATTGAAATTCAATCACAAGGAGAGAAATTTTTGATAGTAGGCATTTACGCACCAAATGAGGGAAAATCGGAATTCTACAAGAAGTTACATGAGACTCTGATGGACTATATGGATTACAATATGATTTTGATGGGGGACATGAATGGAGTGGTGTCTACAAATATGGACAAGGCATTGAGACAGGTAGTTACCAAGGATGGTAGACTACCAAAACCTTTTTTTGATATGACTGACAATATGGATTTAGTTGACATCTGGAGAATGAAGAACCCTTTGGGAAGAGAGGGAACTTTCTTCTCTGAGGCCAAAATGACATGGGCAAGAATTGACCAAATTTGGGTAGCTAGAGGGTTGGCTCCGAAG
This sequence comes from Podarcis pityusensis, assembly GCF_964106645.2. NCBI lineage: Eukaryota > Metazoa > Chordata > Lepidosauria > Squamata > Lacertidae > Podarcis > Podarcis pityusensis. The sequence continues at coordinate 22,695,183 of NC_138045.1, forward strand.
ATCAGAAAAGTGGAAATTTGCCCTAAAACTTACTCCGATCATAATGCTGTGAAGATGGAAATGAAACTAACACCAACTGGTTCCTTTAGATGGAGGATGAATGACACTTTGTTTAGGAACGAAGAAGTGACTAAGAAGGCCCAAAAAACCTTGAGAGATTATTTTGAGATTAATATGAATACCACTACCGAAAAAAGAGTAATCTGGGACGCAAGTAAAGCGGTTATGAAAGGATTTTTGATACAACAGAATGCAATTAAGAAGAGAGTTCAAAATGAGAAAAAAGACAAGATTTTGGAGAAAATAAAGGAAGGAGAGAAAAAATTGAGAGTGAAACCAAAGTCGCAGGAGATCTTGAAAGAGATAAAGTTATATCAAGTACAATATATGAAAATTATGAACCAGGAAATAGAATGGAAAATTAAACAGATGAGACAAAAGACATTTGAATCGGCAAACAAATGTGGGAAACTGCTGGCTTGGCAAATGAAAAAAAGACAAAAACTTAATACCATTACAAATTTGGAAGTGGAAGGGAAAAATATACAGAATCCAGTGGAGATCAGAAAGTGTTTTCAGAGGTACTTTAAACAATTATATACACAGGAGACGCAGAAAGAAATGGACAGTGACCGATTTTTGAAAACAAAGGGACTACAAAAAATCTCTCAAGAAAACAAACTAATGTTGAACAACAAAATAACGGAGCAGGAGGTAGAAGGGGCCATCCAGAATATGCAATTGGGCAAATCTCCAGGACCGGACAGTTTGACTTCAAGATGATGAAGAAGAAGAGTTTGGATTTGATATCCCGCCTTTCACTCCCTTTAAGGAGTCTCAAAGCGGCTAACATTCTCCTTTCCCTTCCTCCCCCACAACAAACACTCTGTGAGGTGAGCGGGGCTGAGAGACTTCAAAGAAGTGTGAATGGCCCAAGGTCACCCAGCAGCTGCATGTGGAGGAGCGGAGACGCGAACCCGGTTCCCCAGATTACGTGACTACTGCTCTTAACCACTACACCATACTGGCTATTATAGATCTCTGAAAGAATGGTTAGTACAGCCATTAAAAGTTTGTAATGAAATATTGGAAGGGAAAAGGGCACCAGAGTCGTGGAAGGAAGCATACATCACACTTATACCGAAAACAGAGTCCGAGAAGACACAGCTTAAGAATTACCGCCCCATATCTTTGCTTAACTGAGACTTCTCTAAACTCAAAATTAAATTGGCATGTGCTTTGTCCTCCAGTCTTTGGTCTGCTTCATCTACTTCTTTACCCTCATCTTTTACAGGAGGGTTAACTATAACAGTCCAACATTGTTCTTTCTTTAAAAATGCCTGCATCTGTAAACTCCATAATTGGATTCTCCCAGTTTCTCTACTGGAAAACATGAAGCTCCCCCTTGAGCTCCAGCTCCAAGTCGAGCCATGGATCCACCCAGCTTTCAGCTTTCCACGCAGTCTTTACTCACATGTGACTTGAAGAAATTGCTCGGCTCCTGGTCGCAAACAGACACTCCCTGCCGACGCCTTCACACAGCTAGCTGCTTGAGAAACACTGAGTTGCTTCCAGTCTCTGGGTTCTTTTCCACAATCTGTCACTGCCCACTCAGGACTGGCACCCATAACCTGTTAGAGGGTTTTTTTCTGTCATCTGGTGGCAGATGACAGAAACTACGACACCACGAGACTGGTGTAAAACCAAACAAATAAAGGTTTTATTACAAAACAACAAACAACAAAGCTTGTGGGTGTTTTCTCCCTGCAGGCAAAATTCAAACTGCAACTTTTCCTCCTTTTGTAGTGAAGGAATGGGTTTCCCAAATCTAAAATCTGACTGTGCAGTCAGTCTGAAACGGGCCCCAAAATCCCATTTTTCCTTCTCCAAGGGTGCATTAGCTAAAAACCATTAACTTGAGCTCTTGAGGAAATGTATAACAAGAACACAGCTGTATAAACAAAGCTCTCTCCTTTATCAGTCCATGATGCCTAATGAATGGCCTTGTCAGTTCCAAAGTGGAGCAGGGATGACACATCTGGGTCTTATCTTACACTGACGCACAGACCTTGTCAGCCCCCCCGGGAATGGCGCCAGGAATGCTCTTAGAGTTGGTGACCTTCTTACCCCAAGATAAGGAATACAGGAACAGGAACACCCTTTTATGGTTAAGAGTACAGGAGCAGGAACATCTGTGATGTCAACTTACGTGTATAAGCTTACGTGTCTGGATTCCTGGGGAAGGGGGGAGAGGGTGCCTGGAGGATATATATACTGTATGCAATTTCTCTTGCTTTTGTGCTTGCTGTGAACCGATTCATGCAGTGCCTTCTGCTATCCGGAGAGCAGAATAAGCTCTTTCTCTGAACCAAACCTTGGTGTCATTTGACTTCCTTCCTCCCGTCCGGTAGCAACGCAGACCCCACCAATCGGTAAGTCTAATAAGGCTACATTTCTTGGTGCATTGACCGGGAATGCATTCCCCGAGGACGAGGGACGAAGGTCCGAGGCGTCACTGCAGGCGAACAGCTCGGTTCGGTGTCACCGTCTCCAAGCGCGCATCCTGCCAGTTTGCAGGAGGAACCGGCCACCTGTTCCTGAGCGGAGACGCTGCAGCGGCAATAGAAAGAGACAGCGGCTGCATGTGGGAGCCAGGGGTCTGATCAGCCCCGACCAGTAGGGCGGTAAAGTGCCACTGGTTTCCGGTAGAAAGGAGTAGAGTGCCGCCGGTTTTGGGAAGTTTGTGGGTAAAGGGGATTGGGGGAGGTGCATGAGGTTTGTATGTATGTGTATTTGTTTGTGTATGGGGACACTCCAGTGAATGTTTTTGAGTGATTGAGACGCTGGGGCTCAGGGCCACTGGCGAAGCGAAGTGTGGTCCTTGAAGTGCAGTTCCTGGCAACGCAAGTCCGTCCAGGCCACTAATAGGATGCGGAGAAAGGTGACTGAGTGAAAAATAATACTAGGTGGTCAGAGTGTCCCGGGTTATGGGGGGACAAAGCAGTAAATCGACCCCCTTGCAGTGTGTGTGTGTTTTCTGGATAATTGGAAGGACGCCACAAAGGGAGATGATTGGGGGTTTAATCCCATGTTCATGCAGATCAGGAGAGAAGTGAGAATGTTAGAACAGGAGAAAAGTTGGTTAGTGTGTTGTAAAGACGGTTGAGTGTGAGAAACTCGAGCTATCTCTGGTTTGGTTTCTGTATTTAAACTATACAAGTTTTGAAAAACTGGCTAGGATTCTGTATGCTGCTGTACCATGGTGAATAATTGGAAGAGGAAGAATTTTGTGTATTGACTGTAACTGCATTTTCCCCAGAACTATTTTTATCTGAAGTATGTAAGGTGTAAATGAAATCAAAGAAATGGGTGTGCAATTCAAACCTTTAGATGAATGTATCAAAAGACTTTCAAGTTTATATTTGCGGCCACCCGGGGGGGGGGGAGAGATATTGGTTTGGAGTAACTTTAGGAATCGTAAAAAGAGTACATTACTCTCAGTAATGGGAATTACTCATAATTTATGAGTAATATCTGCCAGTTGCTAACACCTAGTGGGGATTATGTGCAACTCCAAGACATATGTTCTCTTGGGAAAATGTGCCTTTTATTGTTTTTATTGTTTTGTTCATCAGCCGAGGGCGCTGACAGAAAGCAAAGAAATCTTCTGCCACACCTTTACCAAAGCATTCAGTTGGGCCCTAATGGTTCAGGAGTAGTCTGCGGCTATTAAAATAAGAGAACTAGTGGGTAAATATTTAAATAAACCCAATATTTGTGTGTTTATAATGTCTACAGTTTCAAAAGAAAAGCTTTAAAAATATACATGCAAAGACAATCTACCCTTAGGGCAGAGAGAAACATGATACGGGATTTGGGGCTGCCAAGAAAGTATTGGGCCTGAGTTGACATCCACCTGCACCCAGTTGTGGTGCCAGGTGCAACTTATTGTATGTGATGGAATCATTATTGTATGTGCTGGCATCATGCTTCCATGTAGGATTTCAAAGTGCACGCATAGACACTTCCAAAGGTTACACATGAAAGACATGTACAAAATATGTTTTTGTTCCACAATAACGAACCGCAGGGGAAATGTTGAATGGTTTCACCAGTATTCTAAGTTGTATAAATGTCAAGTAATATCTTTTTTTTTAAAAAAAAAATGGCATTTACTAAACATTTCAGATCCTCAAAGACAAATAATGAATGGCCCCAAAACTACTTGAGAATTATGTGATGCAATTTTAAAAATGAAGACAGGAAAGGTACCAGGCCTAGATGGACTATTGGCTTCTTACTATGCCTTTTGAAGATGAACATTTACAACCTTTGCAATGGACAAAAAACAATAAACAATATTATACAGAGTGGTAAGACACCAGATAGCTGGAAGGAGGCCAACATTACACTTACACCTAAAGAAGCTCAAAACATGTCTTTAGCAAAATAAATAAATAAATAATGACCATTTTCCTTACTGAACAATGATTATATGTTATTTACATTGATTTTGTCAGAAAGATTAAACAAGATTTTACAGGACTTCATTCACGACGATCAGTGTGGAGTCCTACCCAAAGGACAGTTAAAAGAAATGCATTAGACGTTTTTGCATGCTTGAATTACCACAATGAGAAGCAAGCTGCTTTTATTGTTTTTTTATTTTGATTTTTTTATGCAGAAAACCCTTTTGACAACATAAATTGGGTATTTTAGTTTAGAGTACTGCAGGAAATGAACTTTGGAGACAACTTTATTAAATGTGTAAACTTGATCTACACATCACAGACAGCACAGATAATTGTTAATGGATAATTGGCAAAACCCAGTGAGATATACTCTGGGTGGCTTACAACATATATAAAAACATAATAAAACATTATACATTAAAATGCTTCGCTATGTAGGTAAACTGCATTATTGACCAAAACCCTTTCAACAAACTACAAATGCACACACATATGCCTGAAATCTATAAATTTCTTTTCCAGCAACTGGCTGTGTGTGAAAGATTACTATTTCATAAACAATACAACCATTATATCTCAAATAAAATGCTGCCCCTTCTAAGTATTTTTAACCTGCATAGAAAGAGGGGAAATGACACTTTTTAAAGCCATGAAAAGCAAGAGGACATGAACAGGAAAGAAGGAGCTATGAGGTATTGAGAGAACTGGGCAATCTGAAGAAGTTTGGGCAATGTGTGAAATGAGTTTTGAACTGCATGTTGCTCACCTGTGTTCACTTGGGATCAGATAACACACACATTCTTGACTATGGTCCAAAGACCTACAAAAACAGTTTTGAAAGCAAAATGCAGCAGAGATACAAGGAAAAGATTTCAAGGCAGTCACTATGTATTATCCAGAGCATGCTGATTTCTATTTCTTATTACCTCTGAGAATTTTTTTGCCATGGCCAGGGTAATATAATTTGACTTATCTTTGAGAAAAGGGGTTTAATTAATTGATCCCTGGCTTGTTTATATAGCCCACAGTGTAGTAAGATATGCTGCATACAATCAACAGCCTGAAAGCATAAATAGTCTATTCTGATAAGGTATATGAGTCAGTCTGCCGTTTAGAACTTCAGATGGAAATACATTTAATCTGGCTTTGGTAAACAGTTGACAATAATTGGATACTGACAGATTCGTAAGATACAAGGGTAATTGAAAATCATGCCCATATTGAATTCCGGATGCAAATGATCCACAGGTTTCATATGATAGAGAGTGGATGCAATATCCCATAACCTCTGCCTCAATGATTTAAGGGCAATATCATAACCCAGATGATGTAAAAAGGATGGTAAAAGTCCAACTGGCTTTTTGAGCCATAGTTTAACCATGAACTGACAGCTGGTTAAATGTACAAATACTGAAATCTTTAACCAGTATTTCAGGGCAGCCCACCACACTTTGGTGGAAAGCAGGCATTTACCTGTTTCCAGAAATAGAATTGAATTAGGAACACAGTTTAGAACCTGAAGTAGGAACCGAATGAACTTTGCCTGGAACCTGTCTAGCTTAGGACATAAACCATTGCACCAGACATTTGAAGCATTTACGAGTTGGGGAACAGATTTTGCATTAAATATCCTTATGGCTGGTGGAACATAATGACCTCCCTTTGAGGAAAAAAACAAGAAGAACGGAGTATAGCAAGCTTGCTCATCTTCGCCTTCTCACAGGCCAGTGGCAATTCCAGGACTTTGTGTGGTGAAACAACAGCCCTAAATACCGGAAGCATTTGGTCTGCTCTAGATTATGGCCACCCATACCCATTTACAAGGGGAATATCTTTTCTCAAAGACCGTGATTTTTGATTTCTCATAGTTGATGGGTAAACCATTTGCAGACAAGTAATCTGAAAACTTCCTCAGTTGGTATTTCAAACCAGGTCTGGACCAAGAGGGGATGGCCGCATTGTGTGCATACAGTAAGAGAGGGGTCTTTTTGGTTCCTGTTTTTGGGAGGTGACCATCTGGGTCAATTATACTTTCCTCTAAATCGTTTAGAAAAAGGCTGAACAATGTCGGGGCCAAAATACTGCCCTTTCTCACTCCCCTATCCATCTCAATACAATCCGAAAGTTGGCCCTGCAACCCACATCTAACCTGCAATTTACTGTCGCTATACAGAGCTTTAATAAGGTCTTTTATCCTGCAGTACCAGATGTAATTTGGCCCACAATTTCGAGCTGGAAATAGAGTCAAATGTGGATTTCAAGTCCATAAAGACCACAAATAATTTTCCCTACAGAGGCCTGGTGTATTTCTCCGTTAAGTGGGACAGCACAATGCAGTGGTCTGATGTTGAGAAATTCTAGTGAAAGGCAGCCTGGGCTTAAGGTATTATGTTATTATCATTGATTGATTGATATCTCGATACATATACGAAATATTCACATAGTATTACATATACATTATATTTGTAAATTCACATTTTTCCATTTCATTATGTACCAACATTTGGTCATTTCTTATTTGCTTCTTATTTCTTTCCCTATGTCTTCCCTCCACCCGTGCGTGACTTCCTTGGGTTTTTTTTTATAACATTATTGTGATTGTATTTTGTATCTTTATAATTAAACATACATTCTTGTATATCTGTTTAAATTATGCATATCAATAAATTTTTGTTGGAGCATCTTTTGATCATGTATTCGTCTACACACTCCCATTCCTGTTTGAGATTTTGGTTAGATTGCATTCTAATTGTTGCCGCCATTTTTGCTAATTCAATCATTTCAAAAACAATGTGTTGCCAATCTATCACTGCTGGTACTGTTAGGATATTTCCGTTCCTCCTTAAAAAGGGAACAGGCTGTTGTGTGTCACTAGCCTGCGTACTCCCTGCTCACTGGGAGTTTCCATTTTGTATATAGCTTTTGTTTCTGTTTTTTTTTTCCCTCGACATGGATGCAAACAGTCATGTTTTTCCTTTGTTCTGACCAATGTTGAATAAAACTGTAAATATGCTCTTCTGGGTGAATCTTCCGTTGTGGAGACTGCTGAAAAGGGCGTGCATGAGTCTTGGAATGTGTCTGAGGCTCGTGTCGCTAATTGACTGATGCTGTTTCCACGGGAGACCGGGAGATGGTCCGGAGACGATGACTGGGGCCTGCCTGATGCCTCTGTCTCCCTGGCAGTATCCCAACAATAGGTTTTGGGCCCAGATTCACGGCACTTACAGGAGAGTAAGACTGCTGAAGACTGTGTGAGGTATGTGGGGAAAAGCAAGACTTTTCTGATGCTGCGGCAGAGTCTCTGATGTCCGGCAGGCTAATTAGGCTGGTGGAGAAGAGCCAGCAGGCCTCGTAATTTATGAGCTGCCAAAGATAAGGAGTCTTTGAAGGAAATAAGACTCACGGCTGAAGTAAAGAGCTGAAATGGAGTTTTTACAAGCCTCAGGTGGTGTTCCGTGCCAAAGCTTAATGCCCACAATTATGAGACCTGGGCAAGGTACTGTGCCTATTGAGACAGTTTGGAGTGTGGCACACTGTGTGTGAAGCCCCTCCAGTTCCTCTGACAGATAGATGGAGGGCGGAGGATTCAAGGGCCATAGACATGATCGTCTTGTCCATCTCTCTGGAGGGAATTGTAACACTGGCTGGCAACACGACAGCAAGTCAGATGTGGAATGCTTTGAAAGTAGCCCATCTGGCAGCCTTCCCAGCACAGAGTTTGACTGCGTCGGAGGTCCTGACTGTTTCCCAAATTGAGAGTGATTGCAGGGATGCCGAGGGCACCGGTTTCAAGCTGCAGGGGGAGCTGACTGTGATGTCATCCCAGACAGCATTCCAGTGTCCAGGGGGAGCCAAGGAGTCGGCAGCTGAGAGCTCTGTTTCCTGTGAGAACCAAGGTTGTCTTCGCAAAGGCCGGAAGGCGAGATGTAAACAGAGACAAAAGCGTGCAGATGGCCAGGAGCAGGGGGGGGGCAAGCAGCAGCCCAGGCCGGTGGAAAACAAGGTTTTGTTTGCTGGCACTGCTGCTCCAAAGGCCAAAGCCAGATTTGTTGTCGATTCTGGAGCCACACGGCATTTAACTAAGGATCGGCACCTGTTTATCTCCTTCACGCCTCAAGATGGAGAGATCCAACAGGATGATGGAAAGACGTTGAGAATTGCAGGAGTCAGGACAGTTGAGACTGGCAAGTCTGCACACAACCATCAGGGAAGTACTTTTTGTTCCAGATTCTACAGACAATTTGCTCAGCGTCCCACAGCTGATTTCCTTCAAGAAGAGCATCTGTGTCATCAGGACATTTTGCATGCAAAGTTTATAGATGGCTTGTTCTGTATAACTTATGATGACAATGCTGTTGATGTGTCTAATGTTAAATCTTGTTGTGTTGCACAAACTAACAAAGTTCTTCATGCAGGATGTATTCACGAGGCGCACCGAAAATTTGGTCACATGTCTTGGCAGGCACTGGCCAAGATGCCTGGGTTGGTTCAGGGTTTGAACATTAAGCCCTGTAGGTTTCACATGAAATGTGCGTCTTGTGCAGAGAACAAGGTGAAGGTTGCTCCAAAAGGCAAGGTGTCTAGCAGGCAGGCTTCCAAGCCCTATCAGCTAGTCCACGCAGACCTAGTTGGTCCACTTGCGCCCTCTTTGGGTGGAGCAAGGTACTTTGTGGTTTTAATTGATTCTTTTTCCAGGTACATTCATGTGTTTATGCTCCAACAGAAGTCAGAAGAGATTCCTAGGTTCAAGGCATTCTGTGCTTTGTTGGAGAATGCTCACAACAAACACATTGGCTGTTTGTTTACTGATCGAGGGGGTGAATTCACTTCTCAGCAGTTTAAAACTTTCCTGACTGAGAAGGGAATCCAGCACAGCCTCTCAACTCTTAGATCTCCATGGATGAATGGACTTTGTGAGCGAGCAAGCCAGACTTTGCTTCAAGGCCTAAAAACCTTGTTGCATGATGCCAATCTCCCTGAGAAGTTTTGGGGGGAGTCTTTGAACACGTTTGTTTATTCCTATAACACGAGACTGTCATCACCTATTGGTTGTACTCCCTGTGAGAAGATGTTTGGTAAGAAACCTTACGTCAAGCACATGAGAATCTTTGGTTCTGACATGTGGGTCCACACCCCACAGAGTAGCAAGCTTGGGAAGCGTGGGGCACATGGTTTGTTCATGGGGTACGAAAAAGGCATACAGGGTATTCATGACTGACTCTAAGTCCATTAGGTTCACAAAGAGTGTTGAGTACAATCCTAAGTGGGGGGGGGGGATGTGGGAATTTTCCAGAGTCACTCAGAGGAGGAGGATGAAGATGATGTGAAAGAAGCAGATGATGAAGAGGTAGAAGAGGAAGCTGAGGATGATGATCAGAGTTCGGATTCCAGCTCAGTGGGCAGTGCTGCTGCTGTTGTCAGCGACAGTGATGACACAACAGACTACAAGAGCACAAAGGCCTCAGTCAGACCATCTGATGCGTCTGACACTGAACTGGAAGAACCGCTGTTCACCATTGGTCACTTTTCTCCTAAGAAGAAGGAGATGAGTGCAGAAGACTTGCGTCTAGTACGCAGATCTGAAAGGGCCACAAAAGGCAAACCTCCAAAGAGATTTGCTGATGAGTTTGCTAAGACAGCAACTGCTGTTCTTAGTAGCTCGGAGAAGGTGTGGGAACCTTCAAGCTTCAAAGAGGTTCAGGAGTTAACCTCTAAAGATGCTGAGCCTTGGCTTAATGCCATGAAGGCTGAAGTTGATTCCTTGGATAGGAACCAAACCTGGGAGCTAGTCCCAGTAGTCCCAGGAATGAGACTGGTTGGCAGCAAATGGGTCTTCAAGGCCAAGACAGACCAGACTGGCAAGGTTGTAAGGCACAAAGCCAGATTGGTCGCTGGAGGTTTTTCACAGGTACCAGGACAGGATTACCACGAGACATACTCACCCACCATCAAGTATGAGAGCATTCGGCTAATGCTCAAGATTGCTGCAGAGGAGAAACTGCACGTTTCTCATCACATCGTGAACACAGCTTTTTTGTATGGGGTTTTGGGGGAGGAGCTGTATATGCTTCCACCTGATGGAATGCAGATACAGAAGGGAATGGTCTGTAAACTACGGAAGTCCTTATATGGTCTCAAGCAGAGTGCCAGGTGTTGGAACACAAAAGGCACTGAGACATTGCTTTCTCTAGGTTTTCACCAAGGCAAAGCTGATCCATGTGTGTTTGTCAAGGAGGAGGGGCAAAACAAACTGTATTGTTTATGTTTTGTTGATGATCTTCTTCTGTTTTGGAAGAATCAGGCTTTGTACCAAAGCACCCTAGCTCAGCTGAAGGAGCACTTTGACATGAAGGATCTTGGTGAGGTATCCAACTATCTTTCTCTGCAGGTGGAGAGGGACCAAGCAGGTAATTTTCTGGTACACCAAACACAGAAAATTGCTGATGTATTAACCAGGCTGAATTTGGTTGATGCAAACCCAGCAGACACACCGATGGTGACAGGTTACCAGGTAGATAGTACTGCTGAAGCATTTTCTGACACCACACTGTACAGATGCATTTTAGGCAAGTTGAATTTCGTTGCTAGATGCTCAAGACCTGACATAGCTGTAAGCACTAACCTGCTTAGCAGACATGCCAACAATCCTACTGTTCAGGATTGGAAAGCTCTGAAGCGCATAGCCCGCTATTTGAAGGGGACTTTGCACTACAGGCTGAGGTTCACGAGTCAGAAGACTGGAGGTCTTGAAATCTTTGCAGATGCTAGTTTTGGAAGTGACACCACGGATGGTACAAGCACTTCTGGAGTATGCTACATGTACAACCACTGTCTGTTTGACTGGCTGTGCAAGAAGCAGACGACAGTAAGCCTAAGTTCCTTCGAAGCGGAACTCAATGCTCTGTCATTTTCACTCATGGATTGTGAATGGTTGATGCAACTGTTTCAGGACATCAGGGTTTCTGTGAAATGTCCTATACAAGTGTATCAAGACAATAGATCCTGTTTGGCTTTGCTGAACTTAGAGAGTTGCAAGCAAAGAACCAAGTACTTGCAGATTAAGCTACATTGTGCAAAAGAGTGTATTCAGAAAGTGTTAGGGGACATTTGGCACAGAAACATGTGTGTATACCTTTAAGAAGTTTCTGGGATTAATTGGCTGCAGCTGACCGTTGCTATAAAGGAAAAAAGCTGAGTTTTGTAGCTTGCCTGCAGGAATAACACCCACCCGAGTTTGAGTTTATTGTTTTGTAATAAAGTCTTCGTTTTAGTTTGGGTTTTTACACCTATGTCTCCTGGAGTCACTCTGTCCTCTGCCACCAGCTGGGAATCCCCCTCCAACAGAAAGGACTCATTCAGGTGCCCTACATGCCAGGAAATGAAATTCCTGCTGATCTGTTGTCTAAGGTTGTTGACAGAGAACAACTTAAGGTTTATGTACAGAGGTTGCAGTTGGGTTGAACCACAGGTACTACAGGTTACATGGAAAGGGGGAGGATGTTAGGATATTTCCGTTCCTCCTTAAAAAGGGAACAGGGTGTTGTGTGTCACAAGCCTGCGTACTTCTTGCTCACTGGGAGTTTCCGTTTTGTATATAGCTTTTGTTTCTGGTTGTTGTTTTTCTCGACATGGATGCAAGCAGTCATGTTTTTTCCTTTGTTCTGACCTACGTTGAATAAAGCTGTAAATATGCTCTTCTGGGTGAATCTTCTGTTGCGGAGACTGCTGAAAAGGGTGTGCATGAGTCTTGGAATGTGTCTGAGGCTTGTGTCGCTAATTGACTGATGCTGTTTCCACGGGAGACCGGGAGATGGTCCAGGGACGATGATTGGGGCCTGCCTGATGCCTCTGTCTCCCTGGCAGTATCCCAACAGGTACTACTTCTGATTTCCAATTTTTGGCAACCAATAACCTTGTGGCGGCTGTTGCATATAGAAAAATTCTCTTCATGTCTTTGGGGATGTCTTTTGTTACAATTCCTAAAAAGAATGCTTCCGGCTTTTTACCAATTGTTATTCTAAATATTTTTTTCAATTCCTCATATATATTTCCCCCCCCCAAAAAATTAATTTTATCACTTCCCCACCAGACATGATACCAAGATCCCTCTGATACCTTACATCTCCAACACAGATTAGATGTTATGTAGTAATCAGGTGGGATCGCTATGAGGAATTATAATAAATATAGAGTAAGCCATCTGTGTCAGCAATGAAAGCATTGCGTTGACTGGGTTTAAACTATTTTGATATGATTTTTGATCTATCTACACCTCTGCATCCCTGTTCCATTTCTCTTGCTTGACAAGTCACGTACACAGCCCAGCTGCCAGTTGCTTCGCCAGGCATGCATCCTGGGCTATGAAAGATGGTGGGCAGTTTCTTTAATGTAGGTTTTCTGATATGTTAATCTTAGGATGTTAATCTTAGGGCCAGGAAACAGATCTCACCTGAAGGTGATAATGATCGCTGTCTTCCTGGCCATCCTTATCATGTATATTGCTTTTTCATGTATATTGCTTGTTATCACCTCCGGGGTTGCCAGACGCACTCCTTTGTAGTTCTGTTTTGTTTACCCCCATAGTATGCATGCTTAATTAGTGTTTGTAGTTTAACTTTGTCCCCACATGGGGTTTGTTGAAATGCTCAGAAGAAATCTGATTGGCTCTTACGAACACTCTGTAAAAAGTTCTTTTGTGAATAAAAAGACCTGGGTCAGGGGGTGGAGGACAGATTATTATACGCACCCTTCCCAGAGTCTTGCTAGTTCAAGCCTCTGTGTGTATTCTTATTAATCAGAGTTCAATCCTTCCTTTACTTTGGTAACGCCTCAATGTTAGTTTATAAATTTTGGCTAGTTTTACAGGGGTTAAATACCACCTGTAAAATGTCTCTTTTTTTGGATTATTCAAAAGTTCTAACTGGAATTTTGATTCTTCTTTTTGGAAACCAATTTTATTATCAGAGTTAAATTTATCATATAATTGATGATATTGTAGCCAGGTGGTACAAAACTGTTTAAGTTCTTCATATGGTTTCAGTTTCAATTGTCCTTGCTCGTCCTTTAAAAGTTGCTTATACATTACCCCTAATTTCTCCATATTTTTCTTTTTTATTGATATCATTTCAAGTGCTTCTAGTAACCTGTGATATTGTCAAGGATGATTGGTGGGTGCTAGAAAAGATCACAGCCCAGGCCTTCAGCCAGCTTTACAGGGTTTATTGAGTCCATTATCTTATTTACACTACGGAGCTCTCGAAAGCATGTCCGGCTTATTCGGTGTCAGTTGCCGAGACTGGCCCCTCCTTTCGTTTTCTCCAGCATAACCATTTCCGGAGCCCTCCCCTCTTCCTTCCTCTTTTACATGAAGAGCTAAACCCCGGAAGTTGCTCCCCCCTCCCTGATTCATTGCTTCCTGACAACCCTTCGTCATCCTCCCCCTCTGAAGATGTGCAGCTGCTTACGATCGGAGGCTTCTCTCTGTATTTCCCCTTCTCAGCCCCCAGTTCCCTGACAGATATTTCCTCCATACTTTGATAAGAGAGTTTTTTATTATATGGTTCATAAATCCTTGATGGACCTTTGTCTTATTATCTAGAAGATATGCATGCCAACCATGTCTGTTGTTATGTCCCTCTAAATCCAACAAATCCATATTTTCTAGTAATATCCATTCTTTAATCCAGCAGAGACAACAGGTCTCATAATATAATTTTAAATCCGGGAGACTAAATCCCCCCCCTTCTATTTTATCAGTAAGTATCATTTTTAATACGAGGCCTCTTACCCTGCCATATAAATTTTAATAACTCTCTTCTCCATTTGTCAAAGCATCCCATTTTTCCAATTATAGGAATCATTTGAAACAAAAACAATATTTTTGGGAGGATGTTCATTTTTATTGCTGCAATTTCCCCTCAGAATGATAACTTTAATCTTTGCCAAGTTTCCAAATCCTTTTTAATCTGTTTCCATAATTTATTATACTTATCTTCAAATAGGTTGATATTTTTTCATTGTAATTTGTATTCCTAAAGGGAAAGGGAAAGGACCCCTGACAGTTAAGTCCAGTCGCGAACGACTCTGAGGTTGTGGTGCTCATCTTGCTTTACTGGCCGAGGGAGCCGACGTTTGTCCGCAGTTTTTCCGGGTCATGTGGCCAGCATGACTAAGCCACTTCTGGTGAAACCAGAGCAGCAAACGGAAACGTCGTTTACCTTCTCGCCGGAGCGGTACCTATTTATCTACTTGCACTTTGACATGCTTTCAGACTGCTAGGCCGATCATTGTTTGTGTTCTCTTAGAGCCCATTTGGTTGTCTGACTGTCCTTGGATTTGAGCTCTAATGTGAATTATATACTCCTCACAGTCCGGTCCTTTAATATTTGGGTAGGCTGAGTACTTTAACTGTTAGCTGAAGTTTTCCTTTCTTGTTGTTTCCTTCTTAGGCTACCTTAGTTTTGTTTTCTTTGTGATAATAGCAGGTTTAATGGGGGCATTGTGACTAAGGGTAATTGTCCTCTGTTTATTCTTTGGGTGTTATGTCGTTTCTGTCCTCTAGTTGTCACTGTGTAATACCGACCTTCCCTTTTGTCTGCCCCTCTTCCTTGATCCGCTGGTCTATCTTCTTGATGTCTCTTCCTAAAGGGTCAGTGCCTCGATTTAATGAGAATAAGTTTAATTATGAAAAAAAAAGTGTATTGGCAATAAGTAATATGAATTTGAAGTATGGAATAGACAGGAGGTTGGGTCTTTAGTGTTAAGACCAATAGATGTTTTATTGTTTGCTAAGAATATTAAGTGTCTATGGTTATTTTTGTAATCTGTGTGTAATTCGGTATTTGTGTTTTTTGTTTGTTTGTTTTTCTTGTTGTATAAATAAAAAACTTTTTAAAAAAACAAAAAAAAACTAAAGGGTCAGTGCCTCACTTCCGTAATGGCCACTGTCTAATCTGCTGACTCACTCCCCTCTTTCCCCGCTTTCCAGATGACCCTCCGAACAATTCCCCAGATCTCTGAGACACCCACTCTGTCTTTGCACCGCCTCCTCCCTCCGAGTCGTCCCCCGCAGCCCTTCCGAATAGTAACTCTTCTTATCTAAACCGCCTCCTCACTAGTTCAATTGTCGTCGTTTACTTCAAGTCCCCGCCCCCCCCGGTAAGGCTTTTCAGTTCTTTAGCCGCTCCTTCTTCTTCGCATTTTCGCCCTTGCTTACCGTTCTGGTTTGAGGAGGATTTGTGTGGTGTTGGCATTTTCTTACAGAGTTTCTGCAGTTTTCTTGCTTTTAATAAGAGCCTTCTTGCTTTTTGTTACAGCTGAGGTCCTTTTCAGGATGCTGTTTAAAAGACGTTGTTTCCTTTTTAACTGTTGAGTTTTGTTGGATTATTAATCAGTATTAGTCGGTCTGGCGTGTTGAATGTTTTCCTTAAAAATCCACCGCAAGATAGGATAACAGTCTCTGCCTCTGTTGTGGGGGATAGCCCCCTCTTTCCATAACCCTCTATTTACTTGATACTGTAGCAATTTAGTCACTCCCCCCCTTTTCCTTTCCGTTTTTAAAAGCACTTGTTCTGTATTTCATTTATTTATTTCAATTTTGGGGTTTCTCCGGGGGGAGCGTCCCTTTAACTTATGTTTTTCGCAAAGGAAAGTTCAGCGCTGTCTCGCCAGGTTTTGAGGCGCTAGTACCAGGGAGTGGTTTCGTTCGATGCACCGAGGTTCTCCCCACATCTGTTGGTTTTCTATTTTTCCTTCAGTCAACTGACCTATGTTTTGGGGGAACCCCTTATTGCGCCACCTTGAGCTTCTGCTCTCAGGAAATCCACCTGAGTTGGGGCAACCTACGCCTCCCGTTGCTCCCATAAAACCTCACTAAGTGCTGAGTCTGTCTTGAGCTAGCAGGATCACAAACTCCAACCCGTTGCTGAGCGTGCTGCTCCGGAAGTCTTCAATTCAAAAATCCTTTATTTTAACCATCTGATTATTTTCCTACTTCCTGATTTAATAAGGCTGATAATTGATTGTGTGATAATTAAATTGCTTGCCTGCCTTGCTTTTTCATTTTTGGGTTGTTTGGCTAATATTTTCTCGTTTTCTTCCATTTCTTTTCAAATTTGGTCCATTTCCTCTCTCTGTTTCTTTTTTGAATCACATTTTGTTGGATATAAAATCCTCTTATAAATGCTTTACTCGCATCCCATATTATTCTACTATCTGTATCTTGCTCTTTATTAATTTGGAAAAATTCTCTAAGTAGTTCTTGTGCTTTGCATATAATCTTTTCATCATTTAATTTCCCCCCCATTCATTCTCCATCTTCTTTTTACCTTTCTATTATCTCTCAGTTCCAGTGTAACTGGATTATTGTCAGGGCTGGAAGTTTCTCACTTCACCAGAAACCACGGCAGAATGTTGATGGTTTTATAGTCTTTATTTACAACTATATACAGAAGGCATAATGATTAATCCATCAATCCGAGTCACTCACTTTAGATACAGCTAACGGCTTCTTCTTCCTCCTCCAGCACCTAAAGTGCGGGAACCTTGAGCCCCGCCTCTGACCCTTTCATTTGTCCTCACGTCTTGTAAATCTCCAGCCCCCATCCGATTCAGAGTTTAACCCTTGCGATGCCTGTAAGTCAGCCCGTTCACACCCCCACCTCTTCCTGGTTCTCAGGTCCTGTTGGAGTTGACGCTGCTCCACTAGGCTCTTCTCCTTCCCCTTCTACATACATGTATTCCTCTTCTGCTCCTGTCTCTAAGTGCTCATGCTCTGCTATGTCAGGGGACTCTGATCTTATATGCCACCTTTGATGCCTCTAAATCCTCTTTCAACATTTCATGAAAGCATTTCAGCTCCTCCATTAATTGCTCAGTTGCTGGCACCGACAGCTGTTCCTCCTGTCCGGGAGAAGCTCTTGGGTGCAGCCCATAATTTGCCACAAAAGGTGCCTGCCCCGTGGAGGCGTGTACTGCATTGTTATATGCAAATTCTGCCCAAATCAGTTTTCCTGCCCAGTCATCTTGTTGGTAGTTGGTATAACACCTCAGATATTGCTGCAGTGTGGCACTCGTTCTTTCTGCCTCCCCGTTTGTTTGTGGATGCCTGGCCGAAGTGAGACTTACTTCCACGTCTAACAGTTGCATTAACTTCCTCCAAAATTATGAAGTAAATTGAGCTCCATGGTCAGATATTAGCCTCGAGGGCAAACCGTGCAACCTGAAAACGTGGTCTATAAACACCTGGGCAGTATCTTGAGCCGATGGCACCTTTTCGCAGGATATGAAATGTACCATCTTAGTGAACACATCTACCACCACCAAAATGACTGTTGTTTCTGCGAGGTTGGCAGGTCAGTTATGAAGTCTATAGACACTACCTCCCAGGGCTTACTGGGCATGGCCAAGGGGTCAACAATCCAACAGGTGCTCCCCTTAACCCTCTGGCATATCTCACATCCCCTAACGTATGCCTCCACATCTTCCCTCAAACCTGGCCATCAAAACTCTCTTGTGATTTGATACAAGGTCTTATTGTGACCAAAATGACCCGCAGTGGGGTTGTCGTGGGGTTGCCTTAGAATCTTGGCTCTCAATTCTCCTTCTGGGATGTACAGTGCTCCCTTGTGATACAACAACCCTCCTTTCTCTTCAAAACCCTCCTCTTTCCTCCTACCTTGCCTCAACTCCCCTAACTTCTTTTGCGCAAATTCATCAATAGCAGTTTGCTCCAAGAACTGCCTGTCACTCACTATGGTTGCAGCACATTCCCATTGCTCTGGCCTCAGAACCCCTCTCACTTCTGGAAGTGCCTTTTCTCCCATATATTCGGGTTTTCTGGACAGCATGTCTGCTCGGACATTTTGCTGCCCTGGAACATACTCAATCTTGAAATTAAACCCAGCAAAAAACTGCACACCTAATTTGCCTTTGATTCAACTGTCTAGCCTTTCTCCAGTACTCCAAGTTTTTGTGGGCCGTGCGTACCACTGCTGAGCACCCTCCAGGTAGTGCTTCCAAGTCTTAAAGGCAGAAGCGATCGCAAGGAGTTCCTTATCCCAGATTGTGTAGTTTTGCTCAGACTTGTTTAACTTTCTGGAGTAGAAGGCACATGGTCTCCAGTCGCCTTGCCTGTCTTCCTGTACTAAAACAGCACCAATCGCCCTATCTGAGGCATCGGTCTCTACCCTCATTGGTCTGTGTGGATCTAAATGCATCAGAAACTTATCCGATGCAAACATTGCCTTTAAACTCTCAAACGCCTCCTGAGCTTCCTTGGTCCACTGGAAAGGCCCTTTACCCCTTAAAATAACAACAACAACAACAACAACAACAACAACAACAACAACAATTATTTATTATTTATACCCCGCCCATCTGGCTGAGTTTCCCCAGCCACTCTGGGCGGCTCCCAATCAAGTGTTAAAAACAGTACAGCGTTACATATTAAAAACCTCCCTGAACAGGGCTGCCTTAATATGTCTTCTGAATGTCAGGTAGTTGTTTATCTCTTTGACATCTGATGGGAGGGCATTCCACAGGGCGGGCGCCACTACCGAGAAGGCCCTCTGTCTGGTTCCCTGTAGCTTCACTTCTCACAATGAGGGAACTGCCAGAAGGCCCTCGGCGCTGGATCTGTGTCCGGGCTGAATGATGGGGGTGGAGACTCTCCTTCACGTATACAGGACCGAGGCCTTTTAGGGCTTTAAAGGTCAGCACCAACACTTTGAATCGTGCTCGGAAACGTACTGGGAGCCAATGCAGAACCGGTGTTATGTGGTCCCGGCGACCACTCCCAGTCACCAGTCTAGCTGCCGCATTCTGGATTAATTGCAGTTTCTGGGTCACCTTCAAAGGTAGCCCCACATAGAACGTGTTGCAGTAGTCCAAGCGGGAGATAACTAGAGCATGCACCACTCTGGCGAGACAGTCCGCGGGCAGGTAGGGTTTTAGCCTGCATACCAGATGGATCTGGTAGACAGCTGCCCTGGACACGGATTTGACCTGTGCCTCCATGGACAGCTGTGAGTCCAAAATAACTCCCAGGCTGTGCACCTGGTCCTTCAGGGGCACAGTTACCCCATTCAGAACCAGGGAATCCTCCACACCTGCCCGCCTCCTGTCCCCCCAAAACAGTACTTCTGTCTTGTCAGGATTCAACCTCAATCTGTTAGCTGCCATCCATCCTCCAACCGCCTCCAGGCACTCACACAGGACCTTCACCGCCTTCACTGGTTCTGATTTAAAGGAGAGGTAGAGCTGTGAAAACTATCTGTGAGTGGTGTTGTGATCTGTGAATACCTTGGTACGAACTTACGATAGTAGTGTGCAAATCCCAGAAACCTGCACGTCCTTCTTGGTTCTGGGCTGTTGCCATTCCAACACTGCTTGCACCTTGGCTGGGTCCATGTGCACCCCCTTTGGTGAAAGGCAATAGCCCTAAAACTCTACTTCCTGGACGTGGAACTGGCATTTTTCTAGCTTAGCATACAACAAAAAATTATGTTCAAGTTCATCAATCTTTATTCAAATTTATCTAATTTATTACTATGTTAAACTTCTAAACTTAAGTGAATTAATTACGTTGTTCTTGTCTAGTGATTATCCTTCTGCACTGAAGTTTCGATTCTCTCCCTTCCAACGCCTTTTCTGTTTCTGCCAATGCTTCTCCTCCAAGCTCCTTTTTGTACTTTCTCCAGAATTTTGCCACTTCTTCTGTCGATCTTAATGTTTTTCTTCTTTCTTTATTTTTTTTTGTTTTTTTTAATAAATATTTTTTATTAGATTTTCTTATACAAAGTCAGAAATGTAATACAGAAAAGAAAAAAGTAAACAAAGAAAAGAAAAAGAAGTATAGAAAAAACCAACTTTCCAAACCATTTTTACCAATCTAACCGGACTTCCCCACATCTTCCGGACCCTGCGTTCTTTACAATAAAAACATCAGCAATTTGTTACCTTGTTTCGTACCTTACTGTATCTTTCAAATATTATGTTTCTAAATTCAGAATGCTATTTCCCAATTACTTATACCTTAAAATAAACATAATAAAGTTACTTCAAATTTCTACCTTGTCTTTCTTATAACTTAATTTCCAGTTCATCAAATCTAGTTGCTGAAGCTAAAATTTCCAAATCATGCACATTCTTAACATTCATACAGCTTATAATGTTTTTGCAAATAATCCTTAAATTTTTTCCAGTCCTCTTCCATTGTTTCTTCTCCCAAGTCTCGGATTCTGCCAGTCATTTCTGCCAATTCCATATAGTCCATCAATTGCGTCTGCCACTCTTCCAGTGTGGGTAGATCTTGTGTCTTCCAGTACTTTGCGATTAGGATTCTTGCTGCTGTAGTTGCATACATAAAAAAGGTTTTGTCCTTCTTTAACACTTTCTGGTCTACAATGCCCAGGAGGAAGGCCTCTGGTTTCTTGGGAAAGGTATATCTAAATTCTTCTTTCTTTAAAGGTGAATGTCAGTCCCTCCAGGAATTCCCACTTAAATCTTACTGAGTTTTTCTTTAAGGCATCTGTGAGAGTTTTATAATTTTGCCTCTTCTTAAGTAGTCTTTTTGGCAATTCCTTAAAAACTGATATATTCTTTTCATCAATTACTAATTTACATTGGCTTCTTTTTTGAAGTATTTTATCTTTGAGTAGCCTTGAGTTTAAAAACACTAGGCAATCTCTGGGCCTTTGTACGTATTTTATCTTTCTGATCTGATCCTGAATATTTTATCCACGTCCATCCCCTTGGACTCCCACCCACTTTGCTAACTCTTGAATTATTTTATTCTCAATTTGTTCGTCTTGGGATAAAGGGATTCCTCGAAAACGCAGAATCCTTGCACACTGATACATTTCCAAGATGGCAATCTGATCCAATATTTGCTCTTGTGCTTTCTTTATCTCTGTTATGTCCTCCGATAGAGCCTCCTGATTTTTTCTCAGATCTTTATTATTCTGAAATTTTTTTTGGACACTTCTTCTTGCTTAGTAGTCTTAATTTTTAATTCCTGAACTGATTTATCTAGCTCCTTATTTTTGATTGTCAGGTCTTTTTCCTCTCCTTGGAGGTCTATTATTATTTTTAAATTTTGTTCAATCTTATTGTCCATTGAGTCCAGTTTCTCATTTATATTTTCGTTCACATTGACTATCAAATCTTTCAAGTCTGCATTGGGATCAATTTCTGCTGTCGGATGTCTCCTACCTTGTAAGCTGGCAGTAGAAGTTATTTTAGATTGTATTTTCTTATTGGCTATCTTGACTTTCCGTTTGTTTTTCCTATATACACAAGTTAATATGCTTTGACCCAGGTTTGGTTAATGAGATCTTTCAATATAACCAACAACTCCAGAGCCTCAAAGTCTAACATTTTCAAACTATTGGGACCTGTCAGGATATGAATCTTAAGTTCTTATTTCATTCCTTTCTTTTATTTTGGATACTCGGCAAAATTTATTATTCCCAATGTTTGTATCGAAAGACATAGAAGAGTCGGATTCAAATATAAAGGATGAACACATCAACACATTTTACGTGCACTTTTAAAATTGTCTGCCAGGTGGCGCTGTGCGCTTTCCCTTCCTTTGTTACCAGCCATGGTAGGTCTTTCTTCCTGGTTCCCAGAATATTTTTTTAACTGTCCTTCCTCTTTCTTTATTTCCTGTTTGATTTTTCCAAGGTGAGGGTGAGTCAGCAATCAGCAAGCTGACCCCGCCATCTTTATCTGCCCTCAAACCTTTCTCCTTCCTTTCTCTCCTCCCTCCCAGCTCGCAGTATCGTGTCATCCTGGGGGAGGAGCCAACATGGCGCCGAGGTAAGACGCGCTTACCGGTGCTCTTCGGACTTCTTTTAATCTTCTTTTAATCTTTTATACTTTTATCTCAACTGACTCAGTCAGTTTTTGAAGTATTTTATAATTGCTGCAGCCGCATACTATGGAAACTCTTTGAGAGATTTGGCCCTGCTCCAGACTGCTGCAAGCTGCTCTTTGTTTCTCTCGTATCAGCGGGCTGGTTTTAGCTGCTAAAGGAGTTGAGAACGCCATTATCTTAATTGCGTGTCAAGTGTTATGTTATTTTAAGAATCGTATAATCTCTGGCCTGAGGAAAGCATGGGTCAGAAAAAACGCTTGAGAGACTTTGACGAGCCCCTATCATCCCCTAAACCAAAACTATCAAGGTTGGTGCCACACCGGAATGGAGGAGGGAGTGACCATGCCGAGCAATGCTTTGCAGTGGAAACCCAAAATCGCTTCCAACCTCTAATTGATTTAGAAGCTACTCCGATTCCGATGACTCAAAATGTTTCAAATGTAAAGCCTGTAAAGGAGAATACGAAAGAAAAACTCTCATCGCAGGAAGATGGTTTGGCATCTGTTATGGGGGAGTTCCCCAGTTGTGAGCAGTTACACTTAGTAATTAAGACCCTCCACTGTATTTTTAAAAGGCTGGACGAGGTATCTTCACAATTATCCAATATCCTGCTGAAAATCGGAAAACTTGAATCAACAACACAATCTTCAGTTTGTGAGGTCAAAAACTTATTGCCTCACCCCCATTCAGATAAAATACTGGAGACTAAAACTAAATATGTCTTAAATTCCCAATTGAACAATCAGATATTAACTTTGCAACCCAAGAAAAGTTGCCTTTCTGTCAGGTCGGAAATAGGAAGATGGTCAACGCTAGAAGGAGCTAAAGACTGCTTAAGCAAACTTTTAAAAATTAAGAAACATCAGATTGACCTATATGCTGTGATGCCCCTTCCCCGGCAGACCAACTTCTTGAAGGTGATACTTGCGTTCCACTCTGAAAAGATACCATCTATTATTGTTAGGAGGAAAACGCTTTTGTCCATGGCCGACATTGTAGCAACGAGGGTTTTTACAGACAGCAAGATCAAACCCCTTCTAAATAGGTGCCCTGGCGGTGAGGACATTAGGACAAGAGACTCTGCCTTACTTCAAAATACTGTCAGGCCCAACCGCGATGACTCTGCAGCGTGCCATCCGCGACCAAACTCGATACCCTCTCAAACTGCTATATATGAGGATGATAATCTGCAGACTGCCCTCGACGAAAGGGAACTTATTGATTCATTCAGAGCCCTCCCTCCGAGAGAACAGTCGGTGATGTTGCAAAGATTTGACACGCTTAAATCTCAGCTTTTGCAAGTCCAACATAGAGGGGAAGATACTAACGATGTCTCAAATAATCCCACTTGGGCTCACCGGACAGAAGTGGTTGACCTTCTTCAGCTTAGTCCCACTCTGAATTCAAAAACCATCCGACAAGACTCAAATCTTCAAGTTGCTTCTGCAGCGTGCGCTACATTACGAGACGACCAGGCTCTGCCATCCTCACTGAACCTTCATCTATATTCATCAACCAACATACCTAAGGACGAAATTCTGATTTCCCTGCTTGACTCAAATCCCTCTTTAACTCACTCATCTATGCCAGAGCTAGAATCTTCTCCAGTTTCGTCCAGATATAGAAGTAGTCCACAAGTGATGCCCCTGAGAGAGTCTTCCGCAATTTCCACCCCCGTGATGCCCCCTCAATTACCTCCTTCAAAGGAAACTGCGAATGTTACACCTCGGGACCTGCCGTCAGAAACGATTGAAGACCCGATGGGACGCATCAATAAAATAATCCGAATGTCGGATGATAAATCTGCGAGAGGGTTTACCCTGACGGACTCAATTTCCCCCTACCTGGGTATTTCTCTGTCAAGTTGTACCAAGAATTTCGAAATGAAGAGACCTCCTGTTCAGAGATCTACTTTCAGTGGATCATCCACGGTGTGCCAACAGTCGAACCAAATTGTTAAAAACTTTAATTTGCAGGGCGCCTCACAGTTACCATCTTCCCAAAGTAAAATAACTGACTTTTTTGTTACATCTTCTGTCTTTAACAGAGAGTCTGCCCCCCCTCCGTTTTGACTGTTAAAAGAACAACATAGAAGTCCCCAGCTAGCAGTCCTAAGTTGGAACATTGCTGGCTGGAAAAGGAAAAGATTAGATCCCGAATTTCTGTCCTATATAAACTCTTTCCAGATAATCCTTTTGCAAGAAACATGGGAAGAAGATAAAATAGATATAAATGGCTTTGAACTGATATCACTTCCAGCTATCCCCTCCCAGAAAGGTGGCCGGTCCAGAGGCGGTCTTGCAATCGCCATATCGCTTAAAATGAGAGCTAAACTCTCGCTAGTTCATACCTTTCCTCCTTTTGCTTTTACTGGTCTGATTTCAAGTGAAAAATTCTCACTATTAATCACCAATGTTTATCTTCCTCCAGGTGGTCTGATATCAGACCTTCATTATAGATGGGATTCTCTGGAAGATCATTTATTGGCATGCTATGTTAAGTACCCTAATATTCCATCGATAATGGGTGGTGACTTCAATGCACGTACAGCTGCCAACTGGAATGGGATAATTAAGGCCAAGTGGTGGGTATCTCCCCCCTACCCAAAATCTGATTTAATCTCTTTCACATCAAGAAGATCTAAGGACAACAGAGTGAATGAGGCGGGAGTCCTTCTTTATCAATTGGCCATTCGTATGAATTTGAACATTCTAAATGGCAACTGCCCTCCGGACGTGCCAGGTGAATTCACTCATTTGGGCACAACATCAAATAGTGTCCTAGATTATCTTCTAGTCTCAGAAGACCTATTTTCAAACTTCTTTTATCTCAAAGTAGATAATGTACAATCCAGTGATCACCTACCTCTAGCGGCCAAGCTAACGCTTGACTGGCACCCGGTTAGCGGAACACACCCAATTCATGTAGGTTTAAATGCCACAGCTCAAGTAAGAGGCATTAAATGGTCCATGAAACAGGCCCAAAAATATGCAGAATTCTTCCAGAGGAATAGCTCCGAATCCCTTATTGTTTCATTGGTGGAGCTGTCTGAACCAAATAGGATACTGGAGTGGTTCTTCCACTTCTCTGCAGATTTAACTAGCTTCTTTACGATGCCGGCTCACCTGGCTAACCGAGATCAACCCAGGTTCGGTGCACCTTGGTTTGATGCCAAATGTAAGCAAGCTAGACTCTCTCTCTGTTGTATCTACAACAGATATAAAGCCTCTGGAGCTGAAACTCTCCCCCCAGAGTACTTGCAGGCCAAAATTGCTTACAAACAGGCACAGAAGTCAGCCAAGCACGAGTGGCAGCTAAGACGTTGGCAAGCGCTGATTGCTGCCTCTAAGCTTCGCAGCTCTCACGGTTTTTGGAATTTAATCAACAAAAGATCGAGGAAATACCCATTGACGGTTATCCCAGCCCCGACATGGGAACAATTTCTAAGAAAATATTTCTCCCAGACAGACATCTCTAACATCCAATCTGATACTCTCTCAAGTCACTTGCCCATATGGCCAGATACTGACCCGGAGGAAATAGTAGATTTAATTGCTAAACTGAAAACTGATAAAGCCCCAGGGCCCGATCTGATCCCGGCGGAAGCTATTAAACAACACCCAATATGGTGGGCTAAAATTCTTGCAAAAATCTTTGATGCAATCAATGCCACGGGCCAGATACCTACATCATGGAAGGAGTCCATCATAATTCCTATATATAAAAAAGGACCACCAGAGGACCCAGGAAACTATCGTAATATCAGTTTATTATCAATCATCGGAAAAATCTACACTCGCTTCTTGCTAACCAGACTAACCCAATGGGCCGAAGATTCCAATCTGATAGGCCATGAACAGGTCGGGTTTAGACCAAATCGTGCTTCTATTGACCATGCTATAATTCTATATCATTTGGCGCGGAAGTATTCTTCCCCTACTCATGGTCTTCTATGTGCCGCTTTTATAGACCTGAAGGCGGCTTTTGACAGTATCTCTAGAGAGCTGTTATGGGAAAAACTGGCAAAGTGGGGCATAGAAAAAAGGCTGTTGTGGCTATTGATTAAATTACATGAAGGGACGGCCGCTAGGGTGAGGTTAACACCTGAGGGCGATCTCACAAACTCAGTTCCAATAAACAAGGGGGTACGACAAGGGTGTATCCTTGCCCCCTATCTTTTTAACCTTTATATTAGTGACATGAGGACGCCCCTAGCTGAGGCCCAAACCTCCATTCATGCACCCAGGCTTGCAGACTATCGCTGCCCCTTATTATTGTACGCTGATGATGCGGTGATCCTCTCTTATTCTCGAATCGGTTTGAGGAGGGCCCTTAAGATTTTTGCATCATATTGCCAAACAAATTTACTTACTATTAACCATTCCAAATCTAAAGTCCTAATTTTTTCCAGGAGTCGTAAACTGTATAGATGGGAACTTGAGGGGAAGCCAATTGAACAAGTTTACAAATTTCAATATCTAGGAATTTACTTCCAGTATAATATGGGATGGAAAGCGCATATCACATATTTACAAAACAAGGTGAAAGCCCTTATCTACGCTCTACTACGCTTCTTCTTTACTGAGGGGGCTATGCATGTTCCATCCGCCTTAAAAGTTTATAGTGCAAAAGTGGTTGCAACTATGGCCTATGCGGTCCCTTTATGGGGCGCCTTTGTAAACCTCTTGCCTCTGGTGACATTGCAAAATCTTTTTCTAAGACGCCTTTTGAAACTACCCTCCTGTGTAAGCAACTCTGCCATTCGCTTAGAACTTAAGACCCCCTCCCTTGAGATTCTGATGTGGAGACATGCCTTTAATTATTGGCTGTCCCTTTGGCATAAATTGCCAAACTACCATCTTATTCAGTGCCTTTGGAGAGATGAATTCACCAGCCCATGGGCAACAAAAATCCATTCCAAACTGTTGTCTTATGGAATCTCTCCTTCCGATATACTTAATTTAGATCTAATTACAGCTAAAAAGGTCATCAAACAAAGACTGGAGGAGGTAGATTTACAACAAAATCTTACCACAGGTGGAGGTACATGTTCCCCGATATATCAGGGCATTACATCTATGTCCCAGATACCTCGATATCTGTCTACTTTATCGGCTGCGTCGCATAGATTCGCATTTGTTAGAGCCAGATTTAATGTGTTCCCCTCAAATGTGCTGAGCAATAGATTTTCTAACGGTAAAATCTCTGTTTTGTGCGCATGTGACAACAAATTGATAGAATCCCTTTATCATATCTTGTTTAATTGCCCCTTATACAATGTTCCCCGATCAAGGATCCTGAGTTCAATCATTCTGGAAATTGCTGCTAAACCACCTGAATTACATCTAGCTTATCTACTCCAGGACATTGACTCTTATAGAACTTTACAGGTTGCTAGATTCCTGATCTCAGTTCTGTCATATAAAAGACTTCATGGAATGCTGCATGACTATTAAAAATTCAGTAAACTCTATGCACCATCTTTATCTTCAAGGCCATAACACAGTACATTTAGAGATTATGCGTTGAAATATTTTAGTTGATATTTTAGATTGTAAAATGCTATTGATTTTATCTATTGATTTTTATCTATTGATTTGTTTTACCTTGTGGGCTTATAGCCGAATAAAGTATTATCTATCTATCTATCTATCTATCTATTTATCTATCGTGTCATCCTGGCTCTTCCCTCTCCCGATTCCTCTCGATCTCCCCACCGCCTCCACCTCCACTTCTCCCCATGTACCTTCCGTCTGCTTAAACAGCGTTCTTGTTGGTTGGGCAGTATCTTCTTGCAGGTATTTATTTTCTTTGATATGTTTTGTCTTAGTTGAGTTTAGGATGTAATCCTCACAAAGCTTCTTTTTTGTTTTTGTTTTGTTAAATACTTTACTCACTTTCAATAAAAATCTTCCAATTAATGACAAATTAAATCAAATCAATCCAAATTACAATAATAACAATACACCAATTATATATTCCAATTATAAAAAATTTCTTGGGACTTCCCATGTTCCAAATATCTGGAGATAATTGTCCTCATTCATGTCTCTGCATTTTCGGTATGTTTCAAATTCAAGACTAATATTATCCACCCTTCTTCTCAGTCTAATCAGCCGTTGTTTCTGTGGCTCACATCTTGCAGCAAAGTTTTCGTGTAGTTAACCCACAAGATGCATTTTTTTAACTCATCTTATTCCCTGTCTTATTATTTGGTATTCATGTCAGGGAAGTGCAAACGGCAAAAGAGCCAAGGGGGGAGACCAGCACTTATAGAGAGCCAAAAGAGGTAATTAGCAGCGTCTCATCTGACAGCGAAGAAGAGGCAGGGAGGGGGGATGCTCAGCCCGGAACTAGCTATCCTTTGAACAGAGGAAATAAGAGGCGGGGTTTCCGCCGATTAGCCTGCTGGGGAAGGAGGAGTAAGAAAAAGCCATTCGAGGCATCTAATGAGACAGGGACGGACATGCTTTGAAGCTCTGGAAACCTTTTGAACTTTGTAAATAAATCTAAAAGACAGAAATTGGCGGCGAGCCTGGAGTTTTATCTATGCTGGCTTTGGCAGCACTCACCTCTCACAGCATGCCTCGAATCACTTGCTGCTGAAAAGCTGGTGGAATAAGGAATAAGCACCAAGATGGAGAAGGAGGTTTTGGAGCTTAAGAAGAGAAATGCCGTGTTGGAACAGCGCTCTTCAGACTTGCAGGCCCGTCTTGAGGAAGGCAGAGGTGCTCAGAAAGGAGCCACAGGTGGGCTATGGGCAGATGGGGGCAAGGTTGCGTGGGTGGAACGGTTCAATGGCGACCCGGAAAATTATCTGGATTTCAAAACGGAGATGAAATATTTTTTAGAGCTTCCGGGTTTGCGCCATCGGCAATGGCGGATTTCCTCTGAATCAGAGGAATCTGCTCCATGGAAATCGGGTCTGGCCGCGGCGGCGAAGGTGGGGACCCTTTAAAAATCACAGGCGGGTGAAGCCTGTGAACGTGGGATTCGGCGGGCACCATCAGAGCCCCCCCCACTCGCGGGGAAACCCGTTTTCAGGGATCCGGAGCGAAGCGGGGTGAGTGGCGCGGTGCTTTGAATCGACTGCTACTTCCACGGAGTGAAGCCGCACAGCCGTTGCCGGAGAGCGCTGACTTTTTCCTGTTGACAGTTGGATCTAAAAGTATTACCCGTGAGTAAAGCGGAGTATTGGAGTTTTTAAAAGTCGAATTTGGCAACAAACGGGGGGAGGTTTAAAACAGGAAGTCCGCCTCCCTTTTTTGTAACTAGTCGGAAGCAAATAGGCTTAAGCTAAAGCCTTGGAAAGTTTACCTTAAACGTTTAAATACCAGCACTAAAAATAGCAAACCCCCCTTTTGGAAGCAGGAAGAAGAGGGGGGAGAGTTTTTGGACAATATTTGCCTGCTAAAAGAGAGGGAAAGAAGCTAAATTTCCATCGCTCAGAACCTGGGAACGGGATATCATTAAGACTGTTGTATTTTGGAGTTCTGCATAGACTGTGAATACATAGATCGCTCACTGACAGCCAGTGAAACAAGAGTGATACATTGTTTCAACTACCCTCTTCTGACTCAATAGGGACTAAAAGGAGTAAAAGAAACTGAGTAATAATAGCTGAGATTTGATACTAAATATACTGGTGCAACTGTGGTCTGGGGAAAAAGTGACATTTTGGACTAATATAATATAAATAGTAACCATTTCCCTCTAGAGGAAGACTTTGAAATTGCTACAAGGTTTGGAATTTTCCAACTCCAAAGATAAGACTCTGGGACTGTGAAATTGACCTTGAAAGGATTAAGTGTTATGGCAGATGGAAAAGAAAAAATAGATCCGCCAACCCAAGACAAAACAACAAGGTCTGGGAAGGTTTGGAGAAGAGCTTCCACATCCGGCCCTCCTGCTTCTTCTGTGACTGTATTAACTAAACCAAAAGGAATGACTTCAGAAGAGGCCCTGGCACTTGCCTTGAGTAAAATAAATGAGTCACTGGAACAAATGAACAAAAAATTGGATCAGAATACACAAAGTATAAATCAGAATATACAAAGCATAAATAGTTTGGGACAAAAAGTCAATTCAAATACAGAAGCTATTGAGAAATTGATCCAGGAGTCTAACTCAACTCGACAGATCGCAGAGGAAGTTAAGGAAAAGGTTGTTGCTGTGGAAGCAAAGGTAACACAGCTGGAAACAGAGAGAGTCCCAGACCTTCAGAAACAACTTGAGCTTAAAGAAAAACAAACAAACCTGAGAATTAGAGCTGTACCTGAACTGGAAAAAGATTCCCTGATAGATTATCTCACGGAGGAATTTGCAGATCATTGGGTCTTGGATTTGGAAAAAGAGGAATTTAGAATTGTGAGGGCCTTCAGACTGGGAAGAGGAGGGAAGAAGGAGAAGACCAGAATAAGAGATTGTTTGATTACCCTCCGATCTAAAGAAGAGAGAGATAAAATTTTGGGCTGGCATTACGAGAAGACTTTGGTAATAAATCAATCAAGGGTGGAAATTTTCAAAGATATCCCAAAACATCTTCTGGACCTTAGGTCTAACTTTGGAGATTTGGTTTCCTTGCTGAGAGGGAACAAAATCATTTTCAGGTGGGAATTTCCTCAAGGCCTATCCTTCAGTTTCAAAGGAAGGAAAATAAAAATAAGATCAGTAGAAGATAAAATAAAGTTTTTGTTTAAATACGAAGAAGACCTACAGAAGGGAAATGGGAAAGAGCCAACAGCATTGGACAGAAGATCACCAGATAGAGGATCAGAGCAAAGAGCATTGGAGAGAAGATCACCAAACAGGGAAACATTGGACATAGCGACATTATCTTTTGGATTGGACCCCCCAGCGAACGTGCCAACACCATCACCAACAGAAGAGGAGCAAGCTTTGGGGGCAGTTGGGGGGGCACCAAAGTAACTACATGATGGCGCTGCAGGTCTTGAGTTGGAATGTGAATGGACTGAACAGCCCTGAAAAAAGGCGGAGAGTATTTCATTTATTGAAAAAAGAGCATTTGGACTT
The DNA here is from genome assembly GCF_964106645.2 of Podarcis pityusensis. Classification (NCBI taxonomy): domain Eukaryota; kingdom Metazoa; phylum Chordata; class Lepidosauria; order Squamata; family Lacertidae; genus Podarcis; species Podarcis pityusensis. Next base: position 22,726,566 of record NC_138045.1, read on the forward strand.
GATTTGTCCACAAGAAACACATGTGACAAGGTTACACAGGAAATTATTGAATAATAAAAGATTAGGCCAAAAATTTATCTCATCGGATAAAGTTAAAAAAAGAGGAGTGGTCCTCTATGCAAAGGAGAGTTTATCACCAAAATTTATATTCAAAGATGATCAAGGAAGATTTGTAGCAATTGAAATTCAAACGCAAGGAGAAATTTTTTTGATAATAGGTATTTATGCACCAAATGAAGGAAAATCGGAATTCTTTAAGAAGTTACATGAGACTCTGATGAACTATATGGATTACAACATGATTTTGATGGGAGACATGAATGGCGTTGTGTCTACAAATATGGACAAGGCACAAAGACAGATAGTAACTAAGGATGGAAGACTACCAAAAACTTTCTTTGATATGACTGAAAATATGGACTTAGTTGATATCTGGAGAACGAAAAACCCTCTGGGAAGAGAGGGAACTTTCTTCTCCGAGGCTAAAATGACATGGACAAGAATTGACCAAATTTGGGTAACCAGAGGTCTGGCTCCGAAGACTAGTAAAGTTGAAATTTGCCCCAAGACCTGCTCCAATCACAATGCTGTGAAGATGGAAATGAAACTGATGCCAATTGGTTCCTTTAGATGGAGGATGAATGATACTTTGTTTAGGAATGAAGAATTTATTAAGAAGGCCCAAAAAACTTTGAGAGATTATTTTGAGATAAATATGAGTACTACTGTGGAAAAAAGAGTAATATGGGATGCAAGTAAAGCTGTCATGAGAGGATTTTTGATACAACAGAATGCAATTAAGAAGAGAATGCAAAATGAGAAAAAAGACAAAATCTTGGAAAAAATAAAGGAAGGGGAGAAGAAATTGAGGGTGAAACCAAAGTCCCAGGAGATTTTGAAAGAGATAAAGTTATATCAAGTACAATACATGAAAATGATGAATCAGGAAATAGAATGGAAGATTAAACAGATGAGACAAAAGACATTTGAATTGGCCAATAAGTGTGGTAAATTGTTGGCTTGGCAAATGAAAAAAAGACAAAAACTTAATACCATTACAAACTTGGAAGTAGAAGGAAAGAACATACAGAATCCAGTGGAAATTAGAAAGTGCTTCCAGAAGTATTTTTAACAACTTTATACACAGGAGAAGCAGAAAGAAATGGACATTGACAAATTTTTGAAAATGAATGGATTACAAAAAATTTCTCAAGAAAATAAATCAATGCTGAACTACAAAATAATGGAACAGGAAGTAGAAGGGGCCATTCAGAACATGCAATTAGGTAAATCTCCAGGACCGGATGGACTGACTTCAAGATATTACAGATCTCTGAAAGAATGGTTAATACAACCTTTAAAGGAAGTCTGTAATGAAATACTGGAAGGGAAAAGGGCACCAGAGTCGTGGAAGGAAGCTTACATCGCACTTATACCGAAAACAGAGACTGAAAAACACAACTCAAGAACTACCGCCCCATATCATTGCTTAATGTGGATTATAAAATTTTTGCAGACATTTTGGCTAAAAGATTAAAAAAGGTGCTAACAGAAGAAATTCATAAAGATCAAGCGGGCTTTCTCCCGGGCAGACACTGGTCTGACAATACGAGGAATAGAATTAATATTTTAGAAAAATTACAAGTGAAGATTAATACCAAAGCAGTTTTGATATTTGTGGATGCGGAGAAAGCTTTTGACAACATTTCCTGGAGTTTTATGAAGAAGAATTTATTGGGGATGGGGGTGGGTCAAGGTTTTGGAAACGGTATAAGTGCAATTTATTCAGAACAGAAGGCCAAATTAATTGTGAACAATGTAGTGCCAGAAGAATTTAAGATTGAAAAAGGAACACGACAAGGTTGCCCAATCTCTCCATTGCTTTTTATATCGGTCTTGGAGGTTTTGTTAAATATGATTAGAAGGGACCAATTGGTAAAAGGTATACAAGTGGGAGCCAAACAGTACAAATTGAAAGCATTTGCTGACGATTTAGTATTGACTTTACAGGAGCCAGAATCCAGCACTAAAAGAGTATTAGAACTAATTCAAGAATTTGGTCAGGTAGCAGGTTTTAAGTTGAATAAGACGAAAACTAAGGTTTTAGAGAAGAATCTAACAGAGATTGAGAGAGATAAGTTTCAGAAGGAGACAGGACTGACACTGGTTAAGAAAGTGAAATATTTAGGGGTTAACATGACTGCTAAGAATGTGAATTTATTTAAGGATAACTATGAAAAATGTTGGACTGAAGTGAAAAAAGATTTAGAAATATGGTCAAATTTGAAGCTATTGTTGTTAGGCCGAATTGCTGTGATAAAAATGAATGTATTGCCAAGAATGCTGTTTTTGTTTCAAACACTGCAAATTTTGGATAAAATGGACTGTTTCAAGAAGTGGCAGAGAGATATCTCCAGATTTGTCTGGCAGGGCAAGAAGCCTCGTATTAAATTTAAGATATTAACTGATGCTAAAGAAAGAGGCGGATTTGCCCTGCCAGACTTAAAACTTTATTATGAATCAGCCGCTTTTTGCTGGCTGAGAGAATGGATGCTTCTTGAGAACACGGATGTTTTAGATTTGGAAGGTTTGATAATGTATTTGGTTGGCATGCATATTTGTGGTATGATAAGGTTAAAGCACACAAAGCGTTCAAAAACCATATTGTAAGAAAAGCACTGTTTAACGTCTGGATAAGATAGAAGGATTTGTTAGAAAATAAAACCCCAAGATGGTTGTCACCAATGGAAGCAAAGGCTCAGAAAAAACTCAATATGGAGGCCAAATGGCCGAAGTATTGGGAAATTTTGGAACAAGTGGATGACAGATTAAAATTGCAGAGCTTTGAAAAATTAAAAAACATAGTACGGGATTGGCTCCATTATTACCAAATAATGGAGGCATATAACTTGGATAAAAAACTAGGCTTCCAGGTGGAAAAATCAAACTTGGAAACAGAACTGTTAGACCCTAAAGTTAAGAATCTGTCAAGAATGTATAACTTGCTGCTGAAATGGAATACTCAAGATGAAATGGTGAAATCTGTTATGATTAAATGGGCACAAGATGTTGGACACAATATTATGATGGCCGACTGGGAACAGTTATGGACCACTGGTATGAAGTTTACGGCATGTAATGCCTTAAAAGAGAATTTAATGAAAATGATTTATAGGTGGTACATAACACCAGTCAAGCTTGCAAAAATCTATCATTTGCCCGATAATAAATGTTGGAAATGTAATGAAACTGAAGGTACATTCTTTCAGACCACTTCCTGGTGCAACTTGACTTCTCCGCGACCCTTCCCCTCTGCAGGGAGGTGGGACCGATTCGGATGGTCCGCCCCCGCCACTTAATGGATCCAAATGGTTTCCAGAGAGTGGTAGGGGATGCTTTATCCCATGTTGATGGCCTTTCAGCTGATTCCCTGGTGGCCCGCTGGAATGCGGAGTTAACCAGGGCTATTGACTGTTTGGCTCCGAAGCGCCCTCTCCGATTGCATGGAGCCCGGACAGCCCCGTGGTTTTCCACGGATCTGAGGGCAATGAAACAATCGTTGAGACGGCTAGAGCGCCGGTGGCGGATGACCCATTCTGAAGCTGACCGGACACAGGTTAGAGCTCAGTGTCGAGCCTACCAAGTGGCGGTAGCGACGGCGAAGAAGGCTTTCTTCGCCGCCTCTATTGCATCTGCAGAAAACAGCAGCAGGAGACTTTTTCAGGTGGTCCGCAATTTAGCGGAACCACCTGCTACATCGGGGCCCAGTACGGGCCACATGATCTCCTGCAATGATTTTGCAAAGTTTTTTGCAGATAAAGTCGCTCAGATTCGGGAAGAGGTAGACGCCACTGTGGGAGCAGGGCCGGGGCGGGAGAGTGCTAGAGTCCTGTCTAGTCAAATTGCGTGGGATCAATTCCAATCTGTTACCTCCGAGGATGTGGACAGGCTGCTTGGACGAGTGAAACCAACCACCTGTCTCCTTGATCCTTGCCCATCCTGGCTTATAAAAGCTAGCCGGGAAGGGCTGGGCGATGGGCTTCGTGGGGTGGTGAATGCTTCCCTCCGTGAGGGAGCCTTCCCAGACCCGCTGAAAGAGGCGGTTATTAAACCGCTTCTTAAAAAACCATCTTTAGATGCGGCCACGATGGCCAACTATCGCCCAGTCTCAAATCTTCCATTCTTGGGCAAGGTGATTGAGCGAGTGGTTGCTGAACAACTCCAGGCACGCCTGGAAGAAGCGGACCATTTGGATCCCTTCCAATCGGGATTCAGGCCTCATCACGGGACTGAAACTGCCTTGGTCGCACTGGTTGATGATCTCCGGCGGGCTAGGGACAAAGGTGAGAGCTGTTTCCTAGTTCTGCTGGATCTCTCAGCGGCGTTTGATACCATCGACCATAACATCCTTCTGGACCGTCTTGAGGGGCTGGGAGCTGGGGGCACTGTCATACAGTGGTTCCGCTCCTTCCTCCTGGGCCGTGTTCAGAAAGTGGTGGCGAGGGATGAGTGTTCAGACCCCTGGGCTCTCACTTGTGGGGTGCCTCAGGGTTCTGTCCTCTCCCCCATGCTTTTCAACATCTACATGCAGCCGCTGGGAGAGATCATCAGGGGGTTTGGGCTGGGTGTTCATCAGTATGCGGATGATACCCAACTCTACCTCTCTTTCAAATCAGAACCAGTGAAGGCGGTGACGGTCCTGTGTGAGTGTCTGGAGGCGGTTGGAGGATGGATGGCGGCAAACAGATTGAGATTGAATCCTGAGAAGACAGAAGTACTGTTTCTGGGGGACAGGAGGTGGGCAGGTGTGGGGGATTCCCTGGTCCTGAATGGGGTAACCGTGCCCCTGAAGGACCAGGTGCGCAGCCTGGGAGTCATTTTGGACTCACAGCTGTCCATGGAGGCACAGGTTAAATCCGTGTCCAGGGCAGCTGTGTACCAGCTCCATCTGGTACGTAGGCTGAGACCCTATCTGCCCGCAGACTGCCTTGCCAGAGTGGTGCATGCTCTGGTTATCTCCCGCTTGGACTACTGCAATGCGCTCTACGTGGGGCTACCTTTGAAGGTGACCCGGAAACTACAACTAATCCAGAATGCAGCAGCCAGACTGGTGACTGGGAACGGCCGCCGAGACCATATAACACCGGTCTTGAAAGACCTACATTGGCTCCCAGTACGTTTCCGAGCACAATTCAAAGTGTTGGTGCTGACCTTTAAAGCCCTAAACGGCCTCGGTCCAGTATACCTGAAGGAGCGTCTCCACTTCCATCGTTCTACCCGGACACTGAGGTCCAGCACCGAGGGCCTTCTGGCAGTTCCCTCACTACGAGAAGCCAAGTTACAGGGAACCAGGCAGAGGGCCTTCTCGGTAGTGGCGCCCTCCCTGTGGAATGCCCTCCCACCAGATGTCAAAGAGAACAACAACTACCAGACTTTTAGAAGACATCTGAAGGCAGCCCTGTTTAGGGAAGCTTTTAATGTTTGATGTATCATTGTATTTTAATATTCTTTTGGAAGCCGCCCAGAGTGGCTGGGGAAACCCAGCCAGATGGGCGGGGTATAAATAATAAATTATTATTATTATTATTATTATTATTTCACCTTTGGTGGACATGCCCAAAGATCAAGACATTCTGGGAGATGATCTATAATGAAATGAAAAAGGTATTTAAATATACCTTCCTGAAGAAACCAGAGGCCTTTCTCCTGGGCATGGTCGGCCAATTGGTGCCAAAGAAGGATAGAACTTTCTTTATGTACGCTACAACAGCAGCAAGAATACTTATTGCAAAGTATTGGAAGACACAAGATCTACCCACCAGGGAAGAGTGGCAGATGAAGCTGATGGACTACATGGAACTGGCGGAAATGACTGGCAGAATCCGAGACCAGGGAGAAAGGTCGGTGGAAGAAGATTGGAAAAAATTTAAAGCATACTTACAGAAACATTGTAAAATTAATGAGTGTTAGAAGGATGCTGGAATGAAGCTATATGGTTTTAGTAGAAATGTAACAAAGAATTAAGTAAAAGCTGATTGATAATGGGTCAAAATGAAAAAGTTTAAGGTTAGACCGTTAAGATAAATTGTAGAATAAAAATTGAGAAAGATGGGAAGAATTTGCTGAAATAGTGAATTGAACTAGAATACAAAAAAAGGGAGGTGTGAGGAGGTCGATGAAACAAGTAAAGGAAAGGTAAAGATATGGAATATTGGATGTCTGTTTTACTTTTTTCGTTGCTTTTCTTTTTTGCTGTATTGTTGTATTGCTTTTATATGGTTTTTTATTCTTTTTTCTCTTTTTTATTGTTGTTTTCTTCTTTTTTCTGTAATTTTTAAACTTTTAATAAATATCATTTTTTTAAAAAAAGAAATATTTTTTAGAGCTTCGATCTGCTCAGTTTGGGGACGATGCCCAGAAAGTTGCTCACATAATTAAGCACCTGTCGGGAGAGGCTAGAAGTTGGATCCGGCCGTTAATAGCCTCCAATAATGAAGCCCTCAGAAATCTGCCCAAGTTTTGGCAAGCGATGGACTTTATCTATGCAGATCAATGTTTAATTGACAAGACGCAGGAGGAGTTTTTGGCTTTGAAACAAGGCAAATCCACGGTGCGCAGTTACTGGTCTGAGTTCGCCATGCTCGTGCAGAAACTGGGGTGGGATTTAGAAGCAGACCCTGTACAGGCGTTGTTTAAAGCTGGACTGAACCCAGAAATTAAGGACGAGCTTGCGAGGGGCCCCCGCCCTAAAGATATGGACGAATTAACGAAGGCTGCTCTTGCGGTGGGTTTGAGACAGGAAGCCAGATGGTGGGAAAGGAAGCAGGGCAGAGAGTGGAGTTTCCATGGTGACCGCATTCTTGAAATGCCTGCAGCTGCCTCAGAACGTCAACAAGAGCCTGAGCCCATGGAAATAGGCACAGCGCGGGAGTTTGAAAGCACAATGGTCGGGCGGGAAGGAGAAAAAAGACTGGCAAGCGGCCAAGAGATGTTTTGTGTGTCAGAAAACAGGGCACTTTGCCAGAGTGTGTCCGGAGCGTCATAACTGGCAGGGAATGGTGGGAGCCACCCAACAGGCAGAGGCAGAGGAAGCCCAGCCTTTGGGAAACGGAGAAGCCTGGCTGGTGGTGGACCGGGGCAACAGCCAGGTGGGAGCAGAACCGAAAGTCCTTGGCTTGGACACCCCAAAGCAAGCATAGTGTTGAAGGTGGTCCTAGAGCTCCCAAATGGCCAGGCGGTGGAGGAGTTCGTGTTAGTAGATTCAGGAGCTTCTGCGTCCTTTTTTAGCAAGGAGTTTGCAGCGCAGCACCAACTGAACCTGAGGCCTTTGGATTTTCCGCTGCAAGTAACTACAATTGATGGGAGAGAACTGCTGGGAGGTGAAGTGACTCATCGAACGCCTCCAATGCGGATGCAGGTGTCTACCCACTCCGAGGTCATCGCTTTTCACGTGGCCATGCTGGCGGGTCCGCCTATCATATTGGGCATGAGCTGGTTGGCTTTGCACGATCCGGTGGTTTCCTGGCATCAGTGGTCCCTGAAGTTCGGTTCGATGCACTGCATGGAGAACTGCCTGGGTCTAGAGCAATCTCGACAGATGGAAGCCAGGATGGCAGCAGCATGCAGAGCGGGGACGACCGAAATCCCGTCGTGTTACAGGGATCTACAGGAGGTGTTCAGTGAGAAAGAGGCTGACGCGTTGCCGCCGCATCGACCATATGATTGTCAGATCAACCTGGTCCCGGGGGCCACGTTGCCGGTGGGAAAGACCTATTCCATGTCGGAGGGAGAGATCAAGGACCTGAAGGATTTTATTGAGAAAAATCTAAGAAGGGGATTCATCAGGGAATCCAAGGCGGCAGGTGGGAGCCCCGTGTTCTTCGTGGACAATAAATCGACTAATGAGAGGAGGCTTGTAGTGGACTTTAGAATCCTGAACAGCCTGACAGAACCCGTGGCTTTCCCAATGCCGAGGATCGACGATGTTCTGGCCTGGGTGCGGAAAGGGAAGATTTTCACCAAGCTGGACCTCCGGGGGGCATACAACCTTATCCGAGTGCGAGAGGGTGATGAGTGGAAGACCACCATGTTCACCCCGATGGGGGCATTTGAGTATCTCGTCATGCCTTTCGGTTTGCAGTGCGGAAGTCCCTGTTTCCAAGCCTTCATGCAGCACGTACTAGGACTGTACAGGAACTGCGTTTGCTTTTTGGACGAATTGCTAGTGTACTCCGAAGATGAGAAACAGCACGTGAAGGATGTACGTCAGGTCCTGAGTAAACTTAAGGAGCATCGTTTGTGGGTCAAGCTGGAGAAGTGTCAGTTCCACAAGAAAGAAGTCGAATTTCTGGGGTACCGGCTGTCGGACAAGGGCTTGGCCAAGGATCCGGAGAAGGTGAAGGCGGTGGTGGAATGGGAGAGCCCCAAGACCAGGAAAGATGTTCAGCGTTTCCTGGGTTTCAGCAATTTCTACAGGAAATTCATCAAGGGTTTCGCGAAACTGACAGCGCCCATAACGGACTGTCTCAGTGCCAAGAAAAAGTTTCGGTGGACGCAGGCGGCCCAAGAAGGGTTTGAGAAGCTTAAGAGGGCTTTCGCTTTGGAGGAGTAACTGATCCACGTCAACCCCGCTCGACCACTGCGTGTGGAGACGGATGCGTCTGATCGGGCAATAGGGGCAGTGCTGCTGCAGCCAGATCAAAAGGGGGAGTGGCGGCCGTGTGCCTTTTTTTCGCGGAAACTGAACAAATCGGAGCAAAACTACACCATCTATGATAAAGAATTGCTTTCGATCGTCGCTGCTTTCAAACAATGGAGGCACTTCCTGATTGGGGTGAAGCACCAAATTTTGGTGTGCACGGACCACAAAAATTTGGAGTACTGGCGTACGGCACGGGTGTTGTGCCAGAGACAGATAAGATGGGCAGAGTTCTTTGCCAACTTTAACTTTAAGATCCAATATGTGCCGGGAGAGCAGAATGCGAGGGCAGATGCGCTGTCCCGGAAACCGGAGTATCTGACGGTAGAAGGGCCTCCAGTGGCAAGGCTGATGTTCCCCTACAGCAAATGGATGTGTGGGGGGGCGTTGGTCAAGGACGACGAACTAATGCAACTGCTCAGAGACGATAACTTTGCCAGACAAAAGATGGGGGAGTTAAGAGAAAAAGGGGTGCCGAGAGGGGTTTCAAAATGAAAGGGGGGCTCCTGTACCATAGGGGGGCCTTGTATGTTCCAGGTGAAAACCTTCGGGGCAGAATTCTCAAGCAACTCCACGACAGCTGCACGGCAGGGCATTTTGGACAGCAAAATTTGGACAGCATAAGACCATGCTACTGGTCACCCGGGAATTTTGGTGGCCCAGGGTGAGAGAGGATGTAAAGGAATATGTGCGAGGGTGTGACACATGCCAGAGGGCCAAAGGGGGAAAGGGCAGCACCAGTGGGGTTGTTGGAACTGTTGCCGACACCAGGAAAGCCATGGGAGGTGGTGGGGGTGGATTTTATCACTGATCTGCCCAGATGTAAGGGTAAGACTGCTATCATGGTGGTGGTGGATCTACTGACCAAAATGTGCCATTTCGTGGCCTGTTTGCATGCCGTGACGGCGGAAGAAACAGCCAAGTTGTTTGTAGAGCATGTGTTTAGGTTGCATGGCGTGCCTGCTCGAGTGGTTTCGGATAGGGGGGCTCAATTCACCTCACATTTTTGGCGCAAGCTCATGGGCTTGCTGCAGGTGTAAGTGAGTTTCACGATGGTGAGGCACCCCGAGACCAATGGGCAAGCGGAGAGGGCGAATGCTGTTTTGCAACAGTATTTGCGATGTTACGTGAGTCAAAAACAAAATGATTGGGTGGACAAACTAGCCCTGGCAGAGTTTGCTTACAATAACGCGGAGAATGTATCCCCTGGGATGACTCCGTTCTTTGCCAATCACGGGCGTCACCCAAGGGCTTTCCCGGGAAGGGGGGAGGAGTCATGGAGTGTTCCTGCAGCCAAACAGTTTGTGGAGGAGATGGAGGCGATCCACAGGCAGCTGCAGTTGAATTTGGAAAGGGCTAAGGAGTTATACAAGAAGGAGGCCGACAAGCATTGGCGACCGGGGGAGGTCATCCGGGTTGGGGACAAGGTGTGGTTGTCCACGCAAGGGTTGCCTTGGAGAGGGGGCTGCAAGAAACTCAAGCCCAGGAAGGTGGGCCCTTTTGAGGTTATACAGCAAATCAATCCGGTGGCGTTTATGCTTAGGTTGCCAGAGAGCATGAGGATCCATCCGGTGTTTTACAGGTCACTGCTGTTCCCCTACAGGGAGGGGGGAAGGAGGCAAGGTAGTGGGGAGGGGGAAAGCCCACCACCCGAAATGGAGGAAAGGGAGCAGTGCAACGAGGTGACGGCAATACTGGATTCTCGCTGGAATGGGGGACATTTGGAATATTTGGTGGCGTGGGAAGGGGCCCCGACATCAGAGAATACCTGGGTCCCGGAAGACAGTATCACCGACGAGGGCCTGGTGGAGGAGTTCCACAGTTTTCCCCCTGACAAACCCAAACCCCGGGGTAGGTTTTTTCAACAGGTGTTCGAAACAACAGACGACGAAGAGGAATTCGAGGGTGTCCCAGCATCGGAAGAGGAGGAGGAAGAAGATGAAGGCGTTTATTGGGGAACACCAGGAACTGTGGGTTGGAGGGAGGTGTTCGAAGATACGGATGAGGAGGAGGGTAGTTTTTCTGGCTTCTCCCCTACCACCCCAGAGGAAAGAGAGATGGGTACAGTCGAGTCTCCCGAACGGGAGGGGGCCTTTGAGGAGGGGGTGGATGTCAGGGAAGTGCAAACGGCAAAAGAGCCAAGGGGGGAGACCAGCACTTATAGAGAGCCAAAAGAGGTAATTAGCAGCGTCTCATCTGACAGCGAAGAAGAGGCAGGGAGGGGGGATGCTCAGCCCGGAACTAGCTATCCTTTGAACAGAGGAAATAAGAGGCGGGGTTTCCGCCGATTAGCCTGCTGGGGAAGGAGGAGTAAGAAAAAGCCATTCGAGGCATCTAATGAGACAGGGACGGACATGCTTTGAAGCTCTGGAAACCTTTTGAACTTTGTAAATAAATCTAAAAGACAGAAACTGGCGGCGAGCCTGGAGTTTTATCTATGCTGGCTTTGGCAGCACTCACCTCTCACAATTCAGTCCTCTTATCTCTCCTTTGTTTGTCAAGTTCTCATTAAAGGCATCGGGCTTCGTTCCAAAGGAAAGTTTATAAACGGCAAGTCAACAAGTTCTCTCTGATGCCTCTTAATGAGCTGATGTCTGTATATGTCTTTATATATTGCTGTCTTGTGGGGCATGCTTCCCAGCTGTATCCTCCAAGAACAAAAGGACCCCTCCCCCAGCTCCTCCAGGCCCTAGAAGAGCTGGCAGGGATCCAGCGCTCTCCGTCCTTCTGTCCACAATTTCTGTCCACAATCATGTATAAAAAATAATCCATACAAGCAGATATATTTTAGAACGAAATACACCCAAGTCCAAAGGAGCTCTTTTCCATAAGATTTTTTTTTTTTTGTCACTGCGCAATAATAATCGGCATTTTGTTTCCGTCTTCAGCCCAAGCTGCCATATCTGATCTTGTTTTGCCAACTTCTCATTAGAGTTTTCCATTGAGGGCTGTACATCATGCATTCAATTATAATTTTCACCTCTTGTGTTTCATTCAAGTAATTAAATTCTTTCTGGCTGAGCTTCGCCAAATTGTGATGTAATATAGCAAGTAACAAAAAATAGCGGTTGCTTGCCTCCTTAATCCACATTTCAAGATGGGAGTCTGTTTAAAGTCCGAAATTCAATATCCAATGACTCTATAATTTAGCAGTTTTTTCTCTTTTTTCTCCTCCATCTGGAACATGCCTGGTTTTTCTCCCTGAATCTTATAATTATGAAAAACAGGTGTCTCTTGCGTGTAGGACTGGCTCTGGAGAGTGCCAGCCATGCTGTGCTCTTAAACCCAGCATCCCTGCTGCTTGCACCTTGACGCAAGCCGACATATCACAGATGACGTGCGGGTCTGTGAGACAGTCCTTCCCCACCCTGGGGAGTCTGCCAGGGCTAATTACCCCCATATCAACCCTGAATTACTAGCACGGCTGGGGTCTGTTCATGTGGGAGGCAGCCTTTTCCCACAGCAAGAGACTGGAAGTAATCCTCACAAAGCTTCTTAGTCACAATTGTTAAAATCACTTCGGAGTGAACCACCTCTTTCCAAATCATGTTATGCTGCTGTTTTAAATAGAGTTTTGCTCCCAGGCTCCCCCGCATTGCTGATAGTAAAGTCTGTTTTAGGGAGTCTGAATTGAAGTCTCCAGTTGTAATATTTGGAGAAACCAGGTGCTTCCTTGTCTGGGTCTTGAGGCGTTTCGCTATTAGGGGTGCCCCCTTTTTAGCACTAGACTCTTCCTGCCACCTTCCACTTTTTGTGCCGGGGCATGAAGAGTTTCTTCTGGTGCCACTCGGTACTTTTTCGGCCAGAGACCTCTTCTCTGGCTTTTTCCCAGGGGAGTCTGCGTCGCCCTCATTCTCCCCTCACCACTGTATCAGAGCACTTCCCTTGACCCGTTACAGAATGCACCACGCCAGAAGCCTCAGATGCTTGCAATTTTCATGATAAACCTTCTGCAAAACTGTGTTGCCAGGATATTATGTTATTATCCTTTAGAAAAGTTGTCGGTTTCATGCAGAGGAAACCAGCACAAAGCTTTCCCATTATAGAAAACAGACTGTAATGGCTTGGTTCTCCCCCACAGAAGCAAGACAGTTCCAGCAGTAATTATCTCATGTTTATTGCTCAAACTCATAAATCACTGCGGAGCTCAGTCTTCGGCGTGTTTATCGCAGTTTGCAGTTGCTGAGTCTGAGCTCCGCACCTTCCTCCTCCAGCAACGAAGCCCCCACTTTCGCTTTCTTTCTTTTTCCCTCTTCTCGCAGATTCTCTCGAGCCTACGATTTTTTGGACAGGCTATTTCTGGGGTCACTGCGTCAGAGTTGGAACTGGAGCTAACAGTCTGTGTCTCCCCCCCACCCCCAGCTTCTCTTCCTGCCCTTTGTTCTGTGAGATTAGGCTCCTACTGCAGCTTGGCTACTCCTCACCCGCTTTACATTCCAACCTAATCACATCTCTTGCGTTTCTCAGGCTCTGTCAGCAGAGGCATGAGAGGCTTGAGATTCCCAGAGCTGACATCACCCCCTCCTCTAAGCCCCCTTCCTCCTCTTCGGCCTCGCTGCCTGTCACAGAGTGCTCTCTTGGTTCCGGCTCCCACCCTGTATCAATCTCCTTAGCTTCTTCTTCGCTAAGGTCGTTCGCCTCCCCCCACCCTCTGGGTTTGGGGTTGTGGGGATACCTACTGTGGTATTGCCTCTGCAGTTCTGGGGCGTTTAAATCCTGGCTCCATACCCAGAAGTTTTCCTCAGGTCCATAACCTTTCCATGACACTAGCTACTGCAACTGTCTTCTGTTGTTTAGTCATTTAGTCGTGTCCGACTCTTCGTGACCCCATGGACCGGAGCACGTCAGGCACTCCTGTCTTCCACTGCCTCCCGCAGTTTGGTCAAACTCATGTTTGTAGCTTCGAGAATACCGTCCAACCATCTCGTCCTCTGTCGTCCCCTTCTCCTTGTGCCCTCCATCTTTCCCAACATCAGGGTCTTTTCCAGGGAATCTTCTCTTCTCATGAGGTGGCCAAAGTACTGGAGTCTCAGCTTCAGGATCTGTCCTTCCAGTGAGCACTCAGGGCTGATTTCCTGAAGAATGGATACGTTCGATCTTCTTGCAGTCCATGGGACTCTCAAGAGTCTCCTTCAGCACCATAATTCAAAAGCATCAATTCTTTGGCGATCAGCCTTCTTTATGGTCCAGCTCTCACTTCCATACATCACTACTGTCTTCTACACAACTGTTTTCTACACAACCTTAAATCTAAAATCTGCTGGATCTCAAACTCCTCCTGGTCTTCTACCATGACTGGGGGAGGGGGTGCCTGCTTAGGTTCCTGGTGGGGGTGCACTGGAACGTATGGTGACAGAAGGGCCCTATGGAATACAGGATATATCTTCATCGAGGCTGGCAGCTTAAGTTTGAACGTCACCGGATTTATCTGTTCTACCACTTCAAAGGGTCCCAACCTCCTTGCCTCCAACTTCCTGCACCTCCCCTTCGTTGGTCCTTTGCCGACAACCACACCTTATCCTCCACTTTGATCTCCTCCCCCTGTTGTCTACGTTCGTCAGCGTCTTTCTTGTATGCGGCCTTAGCCTTGTCCAGTTTTTCCCTCAGTAGTTCTTGTAAGGCCTGCATCTCCCCCACGAGCTGCTCTGCTGCTGGCACTGACAATGTGTTCCAAGGATCCAGAAACGCCCAGGGATGTCTTCTGTAGTTGGCTAAAAATGGTGTTTGTTGGGTGTACGTATGCACCGCGTTGTTATACGCGTACTCCGCTAGTCCCAGCTTGTCCACACAGTCTTCTTACTGGTAGTTCACATAGCATTGCAGGTATTGTTGTAGTGTAGCGTTGGTTCTCTCTGACTCCCAGTTGGTTTGAGGGTGTCTTGCTGAGGTCAGGCACACTTCTACTTCTAAAAGCTGCATCAGCTTCCTCCAAAATTGCGAGGTAAATTGTGCCCTCTATCCAAAATCACTCGCAATGGCAACCCGTGCAGCTTGAACATGTGTTCGACAAACATCTGGGCCATTTCCTTTTTTATATATAATTCTTTTTATTAATTTACAACACAAACATACAATTTTATCCACTTTTTGACAAACCAATTCTCTCTTTTTGGACTTCCTTCAGCTTCTCTGACAATCATCCATCTTTACCTCTTAATTGCGCATTCCTTCTCATTAGTATTGTCAGTAGTCTTCCCTCCCACTTCTATTTTTCTTTAAACAATACATCTCAAATTTCACAGTGCTTCTTGAAATCCCACTAACATTGTTTGCACATCACATGTGTTTTTCAGATATTCTACAAATTTTCCCAGTCTTCGATGAATTTTTGGTCCTTAAGATATCTAATTTTCCCAGTTAGCTTGTCCAATTCTGCGTAGTCTGTCAGTTTCAATCTTCAATCTTCAATCGTCGGTATTTCCTCTTGTTTCCATTTCTGGGCCAGTAAAATCCTTGCAGCTGTAACTGCATATTGAAAGAGTTTACAGTCTTTTCTTCTTATCTCGTTTCCTGTAATCCCTAAAAGAAAAGCCTCTGGTTTCTTTACAAATGTATATTTTAACATCTTTTTCAACTCATTATATATCATCTCCCAGAAACTTTTCACTTTCTTACAGTCCCACCACATATGATAAAACGTTCCTTCTTTTTCTTTGCATTTCCAACACTTATTACACGTCTTAAACATTTTTGCTAGTTTTACTGGTGTTATATACCATCTATAAAACATTTTCATCACATTTTCCTTTAACGCCTTACATGCAGTAAATTTTAAATTTTCTTTCCATAATTTTTCCCAATCATCAAATTGTATATTATAACCGAAATCCCTGGCCCATTGTAGCATTACCGATTTAACTTCTTCATCTTTCGTATGCCATTCCAACAATATCTTATACATTTTTGACAGAATTTTACAATCATTATTTATAATATCCATTTGAAACTTAGAATCTTTTTCTGCATAACCACTTTCTTTAAAGTCTTTTTTAAACATTTCATTAACCTGAAAATAATGCAACCAATCATAAACATATTCTTTAACTTGTTCATATGGTTTTAATTTCCCTAAATATTTTACCTTCTTCACCACCTCTATCTCTGTTTGTTGTTGCATTATTTCTATCATACTTTGCTCCATGTTTTTTGCAATTATTTTGGTTTTCTTCTTATTTAATTTGAACCCTGCCACTTTCCCAAATTGTTCAATCTCCTCTAACACTTCTTTTACACTTTCTATTGGTTCTTCAATCGTTATTACCAGATCATCGGCAAAGGCTTTAACTTTATATTCATTCTGACCAACTGTTATCCCTTTTATTAATTTATTTTGCCTAATCGCATTAAGGAAGACCTCCAGGACTATTATAAACAGCAATGGCAAAAGCGGACATCCCTGCCTAGTTTCTTTAGATATTTTAAAATCTTCCGTAGTCACATTATTTACAATCAACTTAGCTCTCTGTTCTGTATATATTGTCTTTATCCCATTAAAAAACTCTTTTCCCACTTCCGTACACTCCAAATTTTTCAACATGAAGTCCCATGCTATGTTATCAAAAGCCTTTTCTGCATCCACAAACATAAGTATAGTTTGCTTCTCATTCCTGGCAGTCAGATATTCCAAAATATTAATTATGTTCCTTACATTATCTTTCATCTGTCTGCCTGGAAGGAAACCTGCTTGATCCTTATGAATAGTTTCTTGCTGGGAAGTTTTGCCTCTGCACATGAGTCTGGGAATGTTCTGTTCAGTTCACATTGAGTTCATGAAACACTGTACCTTGACCTGTTCTTAACACATTGTTGACCACATCTACGGAATGCAATTATTATGTTTCTTTCAAGTCATGTAATATCAATCATTAGTGTCAAGGCTGCCTCAAGTCTCAGCTCACAAAAGACCAACGCCTATCTCTTCTTATATACAAAAGTGTTTATTGCAGTTCATTGTTTGCTTCACATCCGAGGCGCGCAGCCCTACGTCTGTTACGCTTAGACCGCTGAAGTCCCCTCTGAATCAGTCCCTCCCCTGCACCAGTTTAAGAGGCTTGCGCTGCTCCACCTCTTTCTCTCTTTCCTTTTCCGCAGGGTCTTCCTGCCCGCTGGGGTTTCGCCCCTCCTGGATTCCTCTGACGCGGAATCCCCAGACTGCTCTTGCCCCCTCCTGCGGGCTTTGGGACCTGGCCCCTCCTCCGGGCTCCCTGTACTTCCGCGCGCCTCTACATTTGAACTTGGCGCGCGCGCCCAACCTCTAACCTTCCTTTTAACAGCTACACTACTCCCTTCACTACTCTCCTCCCCTTCCGGGAGGGTGGCTTGCTCCGACCTCCCTCCCTTCTCTGCTGCCGGAGCTGCTTCCCCTGATACACTGAAACCTCCACCCCCTTCGCTGCACTCTGGTGGGGAGGCTGGTCCTGACGCCCAGCTGCCACTTTGGGATCCCCCGCTGGCCCCCTGCTCCTGACACGTCCCCCCTGGGGCTCCCCTGGCCTTGACCACCGGCGCCCCCTTCTGGGAATCCTCTGATTCGCTGGAAAGACTCATGGAATCTCTTGAGTCATTGTCATCCTCTTCCTCGCTGTCCTGGGACTCATCCCCATCGCTCTCCATCTCCTGCCTACCCTGTGCCTCTGTCCCTGAACCCCTGACATCCATCCCCCCCTCGAAGCCCCCCCTTCCCCCCTCCCGCTGCTCGGGCGCAGGTTCCGGGAGCTCCGTTGTAGCGGGGGTAGATGCTGGATACAGTTCGTCGACGTCGATCTCCTCTGCTTCCAGTTCAGTGTATGAGTGCTCGAAACCGGGGTCCTCCCCCAACACATCCAAGTCCTCCCCTCCCCCTGTTACTTCAGGCGATGCTGCTTGCCAAGGCCCCCTTAGCCACCCCCTGCGCCACTCCTCTTCTGATTGATTGTCCCACCAGTAAGAGCGGTCCGTGTCCACCCCCGAGCACGATCCCCTTGGAGGGCTCGATTCTGGCGTGGTCTCCTCTGCGGAGGAGAACCCCCGGAAGGTGCTGCCTGAAAGCGTGGGCGTAAAAAGCCAGTCGTCAAAATACTCCGCTGGCATGGGCCTGTGTGGGAAGAGTGCATGGAACTCGTCTTTAAGAAGAGGTTCCTCCAGAGCATAATCTGGCACCCAACTATTGGCGCTGGCCGGGGTACCTTCCCTGGCGAGGAGGTATTCTACTCCCTCCTCCCCCCATCTCGAGTCCAGAATTTCCGTGACCTCGTTGAGTGGCGGGGTCTTCGGTGACTTCCCCCCCCTTGTGGCTTTCTACGTGGGTCTGGTGCCGTCCCTGGCTCCTGAAATCTGTGTGGGGCCTTGTAGGGTGTAAGCACCGACCTATGAAAGACCGGGTGCATTCTGGAACCTTCCGGGAGGGTCAACCGAAAAGCTACGGGATTGATCCTGCCCTCAACTTGGTATGGCCCTAACTGTTTGTGTCCTAGCTTCTTCTTAGCTAACGACTTGGCCGGCACCGCCTGGGCTGCTAACCATACCCAGTCCCCCACCTGGATGTCTTCTCCTGCCCTCCTGTGCCTGTCTGCCTGCACTTTGTAGGCGTGTTTAGCTAGTTCCAAGTGCCGTCGTAGCTCCTCGTGGACCTCCTGCAATTCTGCTGCTAAATGCTCAGCTCCCTGCGACTCCCCCTGCGTCGGTGTCTCCAACGCCGGGAAGGTTCTGGGATGTCGCCCATTGTTGGCGAAGAACGGTGTCACCCCCGTTGATGCGTGCTTCGTGTTGTTGTAGGCAAACTCGGCCATCGGTAAGTAGTCCACCCAAGTTGCAGGCTTTTGATTGGCGTAACATCGCAGGTACTGCTGCATGATGGCGTTGACCCTCTCCGCTTGGCCGTTGGTTTGCGGGTGTCTCGCCGACGCTAAGTTGATCTTGACATTCAGGATGCCCAGGAGCTTCTGCCAGAAACTGGAAACGAATTGGCGACCCCGGTCGGACAGGATGGACCGTGGTAAGCCGTGCACCCGGAACACGTGGTCTATGAACAGCTTGGCGGTCTGTTCCGCTGTTGCCACCTTCGCGCAAGGAATGAAGTGCGCCATCTTGGTGAACAGGTCTACAACCACAAGCACCGCCGTCTTGCCTCGTGAACTGGGCAGATCAGTAACAAAGTCCAGCGCCACCCTTTCCCACGGCTGTAGTGGCGTCTCCAGCGGTTCCAGCAATCCAGCTGGCTTCCTGTGCACTGGCTTGGACCTCTGACACGTGTCACACCTGGCGACGTAATCCGCGACCTCCCCTCGCATCTGGGGCCACCAAAAGTCCCTGGCTACTAAGTCCGCCGTCTTTTCTTTGCCGAAGTGACCCGCCCTGGGTGCGTCGTGTAACTGCTGTAAAACCTTCGCGCGGAGATCGTCTCCCGGCACGTAGAGAGCACCCTTGCGGGTTAGCAGGCCGTCGCGTATCTGGAATTCGTCGTCCTTTGCTGTCCCTCTGCGCACCTCCTCCATCTTGGATTGTGCGAACGGATCCGTCTGTAGCGCGCGGCGTACCGCGTCCAGGTCCACGGCGGCGGAAGCGCATGCCCACGCCTGCGGTGCGAAAATGTGCCTGGCTGCCACTGGTGCCGCTTCCTCGAGATACTGCGGTTTCCTGGAGAGGGCATCCGCTATGACGTTGTTGTCTCCCGGGATATACTCTATCCTGAAGTCGAAATCCGCAAAGAACTCCGCCCATCTCATGTGCCTTTGGCTCTGGAGCTTCGCCGTGCGCCAATACTCTAGGTTCTTGTGGTCCGTGCGGACTTGCATGGTGTGCTTGGCTCCGATGAGGAAGTGCCGCCACGCCTTGAAAGCCGCGTGGATGGCCAACAACTCCCTGTCCCAGATGGTGTAGTTCTGTTCCGACTTGCTGAGCTTCCGGGAATAGAAAGCGCAGGGCCTCCAGTTCCCTTGCGGATCTTCCTGCAAGAGGACGGCCCCCACTGCTCTGTCAGATGCGTCAGTTTCAACCCGCATGGGCCTGCCGGGATTCACGTGTAGCAGCTGTTCTTCGGACGCGAAAAGGCTCTTAAGTCTCCTGAAGGACTGCTCCGCTTGGTCCGTCCATGTGAACTTTTTCTTCTTGGAACTGAGGGTGTCCGTGATAGCTGCCGTCTCTTTCGCGAAACCCCTGATGAACTTGCGGTAAAAGTTGGCGAAGCCGACGAACCTCTGGACCTCCTTCCGATTGCGCGGGCTATTCCAGTCCAACACCGCGCGGACCTTGGCGCTGTCCATGGCTAGTCCCTTGTCGGACAGCCAGTAGCCCAGGAAATCCACCTCCGTCACGTCGAACTGGCACTTCTCCAGTTTGGCGTAGAGCCTGTGCTCCCGCAGCCTCTGCAGGACCTCCTTTACGTCTCTCTCGTGAGTCTCCCGCGATTCTGAGAAGATCAGAATGTCGTCGAGGAAGCATACGCACTTCTTGTAGAGGAGTCCCGCTAGCACGTGGTGCATGAAGGCTTGGAAACAGTGGGAGCCATTTTGGAGACCAAACGGCATAACTCTGTATTCATAGGTGCCCAGCGGCGTGAACATGGCCGTCTTCCACTCGTCACCTTCCCTCATGCGTATTAGATTGTATGCTCCGCGTAAATCCAACTTGGTGAAGATCCTCCCCTTCCGTACCATCGCGAGCAGGTCGTCAATTTTGGGCATGGGGAAGGCCTTGGGCTTTGTCATCGAGTTTATGGCCCTATAGTCCACAATGAGCCTTTTTTGGGGCGTGTCCTTCTTCTTCACGAAAAACACAGGACTGCCCCCCACTGCCTTGGATTCTCGGATGAATCCCCGCTTCAAATTGTGATCTATGAACTCCCTGAGTTCCTGCATCTCATCTTCAGACATGGAATACAGCTTCGCAGTCGGTAGCGTCGCCCCTGGTAAGAGGTCAATTGCACAGTCGTAGGGCCGGTGGGGTGGTAATTGGTCAGCTTCTTTTTCGCAGAAGACCTCCAAAAACCCCTTGTACTTGTGGGGCACTGCCTGCACCATGCCTAGATGCAACTGTTGCCCTTCCTCCTGGCCCTCCTCCTCCTGGCCGGTCTGGATGCAATGTTGTGCGCAGTAGGACGAGCCAAAGGCGAGCTGCCGCTGGTACCACGCTAATGATGGGCTGTGTCTATCCAGCCAACTCATGCCTAACACTATAGGCGTGTCTGACAGTCGGGTGACATTGAAACTGATGACCTCGCGATGATTCCCAATTTTCAGCAGCATGGGTGGCGTCTGTTGTACCACTTGCCCACCCAGCAACTTCCTGCCATCTACCGTGACAACGTTCAGAGGCAGCGTGGCTGGTAGTAGCGCTATGCGATGCTGCTTGATGAACTGCATCCCCACGAAGTCTGCGTTGCTCCCTGAGTCAATCGTAATGGGGACTTCCAGGGTGAGTCCATTAGGTAGCTGGAGAGTAGCAGTGAGCTGCACCACTGGCTTGGGTGGTAAGGGGTCTGTAGGCTGCAAAAGCGCTGGGGACTGCTTCACTGACTTGCCTGGCGGAGCCCCAGCATCTCTGCTTCCAGCCAGGCATTGCCATTTCCCTGAAACTGTTCTCCTTGGAACGCTTCCCCTGTTACTGTTGCTAAGGCTGCAGTGTGCTTCTGGAGCCTCTGGGGACACTCTTTGGCCATGTGCTGCGCACTGTCACAGACGTAACACTTCCTGGTCCCTCTAGGAGGCTTCGCCTTGACTGCTCCGGACGCTGAGGCTCCGGCAGCTGTCTGAGCCTTTGCACCACCCAGTTCCATTGGTCCTTCCCCCTCCCTCAGCCTAGGTGAGGGATGCGTACGTCCCAGGTCGCTGGGAATAAAAGGAGGCGCTCTAGCTGGTGCGCGGACTTGGCGCCCCTCCTCACTGTGCCAAGGGCGTTCTTCGTGGCGCACTCCTATCGTGATTGCCCTCTGCACGACGTCTGCTAGGGTTTGAGGTCTGTCCCCCCTGGCCAACTCATCTTTTACGGAGCCATGAAGCCCCTCCCAGAACAAGTCTCACTGCCAATGAGTCCTTTTCCCAGCCCAGCACATTCAGCAAAGCAAAAAAGCGAGAATGGTACTGACGCACTGTAGCCTTGCCCTGCCTCAATCCATGCATCTCCCGGCGCGCCACATCAACATCAACTGTAGATTGGAAGCAAGCGTCCATGGCTTTGAGAAATTCATCAGAGTTCCTGCGGGCAGGACCATCTTCGCGCCACAAATTGCGTAACCAGGCTCTAGCTTCCCCATGCAAATGGGACACAATAAAGCCTACCTTCTCCTCCTCATCTTTGAAGTCTTTCCGAAGCAAATGCAGTGCGTATACGACGTCTGCTCTGAAACTGGGATAATGCTTCAGGTTTCCATCGAAGTGGGCTACTAAATTGCCCCCCCTCCGTCCGAGTCCGATTCCCTCTGATCTGGACCCCGGGAACCCCTCTTTGCACGCCTGATCCCACCTGGCTTGCAGATCCTGGCATCGCGCTTCTGCTTCGGCAACTGTCTTCTGAGAAACCCGTACTGCAACGGAGAGTTCAGCGACTGCGTTTTGCAGGGTCGTTATCTGCTCCTCAGTAGTCATGTCTGCCAAACTTCGTGAGCTTTGCAAAAAAAAATTTTGCGGTTTCTGTGAGAGGGGACTTACTGTCAAGGCTGCCTCGAGTCTCAGCTCACAAAAGACCAACGCCTATCTCTTCTTATATACAAAAGTGTTTATTGCAGTTCATTGTTTGCTTCACATCCGAGGCGCGCAGCCCTACGTCTGTTACGCTTAGACCGCTGAAGTCCCCTCTGAATCAGTCCCTCCCCTGCACCAGTTTAAGAGGCTTGCGCTGCTCCACCTCTTTCTCTCTTTCCTTTTCCGCAGGGTCTTCCTGCCCGCTGGGGTTTCGCCCCTCCTGGATTCCTCTGACGCGGAATCCCCAGACTGCTCTTGCCCCCTCCTGCGGGCTTTGGGACCTGGCCCCTCCTCCGGGCTCCCTGTACTTCCGCGCGCCTCTACATTTGAACTTGGCGCGCGCGCCCAACCTCTAACCTTCCTTTTAACAGCTACACTACTCGCTTCACTACTCTCCTCCCCTTCCGGGAGGGTGGCTTGCTCCGACCTCCCTCCCTTCTCTGCTGCCGGAGCTGCTTCCCCTGATACACTGAAACCTCCACCCCCTTCGCTGCACTCTGGCGGGGAGGCTGGTCCTGACGCCCAGCTGCCACTTTGGGATCCCCCGCTGGCCCCCTGCTCCTGACACGTCCCCCCTGGGGCTCCCCTGGCCTTGACCACCGGCGCCCCCTTCTGGGAATCCTCTGATTCGCTGGAAAGACTCATGGAATCTCTTGAGTCATTGTCATCCTCTTCCTCGCTGTCCTGGGACTCATCCCCATCGCTCTCCATCTCC
The DNA here is from genome assembly GCF_964106645.2 of Podarcis pityusensis. NCBI lineage: Eukaryota > Metazoa > Chordata > Lepidosauria > Squamata > Lacertidae > Podarcis > Podarcis pityusensis. Next base: position 22,749,634 of record NC_138045.1, read on the forward strand.
TGCCTACCCTGTGCCTCTGTCCCTGAACCCCTGACAATTAGTAATCATTAGTAATAGTTTATTATCAATCACTAGTTAATAGTTTAATAAGGAGGTTTCACGCCTGTCCAATTCTGTGTTCCTTTTCCCAACCTTTAATCTATTGATGATTAATGCCTATATTCAACCTTTGCATTGTATTCATGTTAACCAATCAGCAACAAGCACATATGTGGTAATGCTGTAATATTCAATAAAAGGGACTCTCCGAGACATGCTCGGCAGATGCCTCCCATATGACACTTGCCACTCATCTGTCGTTTATTTCAACCCAACATCTGGTGACCCCGACGTGATCCCGACGTGGCAGATCCCTTTACGCAGCAACCCCTATACTTCACTCGACTGGAAAAGTCTCAGCGCGCTACTTCGTGAGTATGGAGGGGGACTTACAAGGTTCCAACAGGAGCATGCCAAGGAGCTGCTCCATCTAGTCAGACAGCGGGTGGCGGGTGCGCATATTTCTTTGAAGGAAATTGAACAATTGTTATGTGAGATTGCTTGCCAGTGCCCCTGGTACCCAGAGTCAGGCTCTCTGGGATCAGAAGCTTGGCAAAAGATTGGAAAAACCCTTTTTACAGAACCAAGGGCTCCGATTCATTGTCTGCTCACTTGGCAGAAATGTGCAGATGCCGTCGCTAAATTAGGACCTCAGGCATCTCCATCGGCACCTGCTCTTTTAGCCACAGCAGACAATCCCCCACCGCACCCAAAGCTTCTGCCTCCATCGCAACCTTGCCCACCCCTCCCTACGCCTCAGCTCACATCCACCCTCCCCATCCCTCCTTCCCTCCCTCCTTCGCCTGCCTCAGCCCCTGCGTGCTCTCCCGCAGGAGCTGTGCACGCTGCGCTTTTTCAAGCTAGGCAGCAAGGGGTCCTCTCCTTAGAGGAAGAGGCTGGATGGGCTGGGGAAATGCCATCTGCTTTCCCAATCTCCTATACGAACCCCGGCACTGCACAACAACAGATTATGTATGAGGCACTTCCTTATTCTGTTCTGAGAGAATTAAGGAAAGCCATTACTGATTCTGGCCTAAAATCTTCTTATGTGCTAGGGATGCTGGAGGGGATCGCAAATGGTTACACAATGCTACCTCAAGATTGGAAGGATTTGATGCGCATGCTTTTATCTCCTGCTCAGTATGTGGTTTTTGAGAGTGAATTTAAGCATAGCGCAGTAGCCCTGGCTGATCCACAGCATTCAGCCAACCAACTTTTTGGTGCTGGTCTGTATGATAATATACCAGCCCAGGCGCAATTGACACCTTTAAATTTCAGTCGCACCGCGACCTGTGTACAACGCGCCTTTCGCAAAGTCCCTGTCTCAGGGCAACCACTGAGCTCCTTTGTTAATATTAAGCAACAACATTCGGAGCCTTACCATCAATTTATAGACAGATTGAAAGAATCAATCACCAGGCAGATTGATGACCCTACAGCTCAAAATGAATTGATGAAAAAATTGGCCTTTGAAAATGCAAACACCGATTGCAAGAAGGCTTTGCAGTCAATCATACACCGCCCCAAATATGACCTGGCCGATATGATTCAAACCTGTGCAGATGTTGGCAGCCAGAGCCACGCAATGTCTTTGCTTGCCAGTGCCATCCAGGCTGGCAATAAACCTATGGGCAATTGCTTCAATTGCAAACGCCCAGGTCATTTTGCTAAACAATGCAGAGCCCCTGGCGGGGGAGCAAGCAGGAATGGTGAAGCCAATAAGGCTAAGCCTTCCAAAAAATGCCCTAAATGCGGGAAAGGCTATCATTGGGCAAATCAGTGCAGGAATTCGGGAAACTCCATAGGGGCCCTGCTCTCGGACCAGGACAAATAGAGAGCCCTCCGCCGTTAGTCTCCAATATTGAGACATTTTCTAAGGATACACCCTCTGATTTCACCATTGATTTGATCAATCAGGGAACCAAAGATGCTGTTTTACCTGGTGAAATTGTGCTCATGCCCACCCAATTGGCGGGCCCACTACCACCTAAGGTCGCAGGCTTAATTTTACCCAAATTCTCTTGGTTCATGTGGGAACCAATGACACTGCAAGCAATAGCCTCCAGAAGATCAAAAGAGACTACGAGGCTCTGGGCAGGAAATTGAAGCAATTAAATGCACAAATTGTCATCTCATCTGTCCTCCCAGTTGAACGACGTGGCCCAGGGAGAGAGGGGAAAATAGTGGAAGTGAACAGCTGGCTTCGCAAATGGTGTAAACAGGAACGGTTTGGATTCTTAGATCACGGACTGCAGTTTCTTGAAGATGGACTTCTGGCAAGAGATGGGCTGCACCTCACAACGGTTGGGAGGAATGTTTTTGCCAAAAATCTCAGAAACCTCATCAGGAGGGCTTTAAACTGACTAATGTGGGGGAGGGAGACAGTGCTCTTGAAGGTAGGAGTCTATCAATTGATGAAGATGATCATCCAAATGTCATAGACCAAATGGAGCAAACAGCACACAGACCTAGTGGTGGGAGGAAAAAATCCTTAAATAAGAGTCACGGGGGAATGATTAATGGACTTCAATGTCTGTACACTAATGCGCAAAGCATGGGAAATAAACAAGATGAGCTTGAGCTCTTGGTACAGCAAACTAAATATGACATAATAGGCATCACTGAAACCTGGTGGGATAAGTCCCACGATTGGAATGTAATAATGGGGGGATACAATCTATTTCAGAGAAACAGACCAGACAAGAAAGGAGGAGGAGTGGCGTTATATGTCAGGGATGTGTATACCTGTGAAGAGATCCAAGATTTAGAACCTCAAAGCCAAAGTGAGAGCATTTGGGTCAAAATTAAGGGAGAGAAGAATAACAGTGACCTCATTGTGGGAGTTTACTATAGATCCCCAAGCCAAACGGAGGACATAGATGATGCCTTCCTGGAACAGATGGCCAAGCATGCAAAAGGAAGGGAGATAGTAGTAATGGGGGACTTCAATTACCCGGATATTTGTTGGATGTCAAACTCAGCCAAGAGCATAAGGTCAAACAGATTCCTCACTGGCCTTGCAGACAACTTCATTGTCCAGAAAGTGGGAGAAGCAACAAGAGGAACAGCCATTTTAGATCTGGTCCTAACCAATGTTGATGACCTGGTTAGTGGGGTAGAAGTGGAAGGATCATTAGGCGCGAGTGATCATGCTCTTCTGAAGTTTACTATACAGCGGAAAGGAGCAGCCAAGCATACTAGGACTCAATTTCTGGACTTTAAGAAAGCCGACTTCATAAAACTTAGGGAAGTGCTGGGTGAGATCCCATGGACAGTAATACTAAAAGGAAAGGGAGTTCATGATGGCTGGGAGTTTGTTAAGAGGGAGATAGTAAAAGCACAACGTCAGGCAATACCAATGAGACAGAAACATGGAAGGTGCCTAAAGAAGCCAGGGTGGCTATCTAAAGAACTTTTAACTGAGTTAAGATTAAAAAAGGATGTGTACAAAAAATGGAAAAGGGGGGAAACCACCAAAGAGGAATTCAAACAAATAGCCAGCACGTGTAGACACAAAGTCAGAAAAGCTAAAGCACAGAATGAACTCAGGCTTGCTAGAGAGGTTAAAAGCAACAAAAAAGGCTTTTATGGGTATGTTCGTAGCAAAAGGAAGAACAAAGAAACAGTGGGGTCACTCAGAGGAGAAGATGGTGAAATGCAAACAGGGGACACAGAAAGGGCTGAACTCCTCAATGCCTTCTTTGCCTCAGTCTTCTCCGATAAAGAAAACAATGCCCGACCTGAAGAATTTGGAGCAAATGATTCAGCAAAGGAAACACAGCCCAGAATAACTAAGGAGATAGTACAAGAATACTTGGCTAGTTTAGATGTATTCAAGTCTCCAGGGCCAGATGAACTGCATCCAAGAGTATTAAAAGAACTGGCAGATGTGATCTCAGAACCACTGGCAGTCATCTTTGAGAATTCCTGGAGAACAGGCGAAGTCCCGGCAGACTGGAGGAGGGCAAATGTTGTCCCTATTTTCAAAAAGGGGAAAAGAGAGGACCCAAATAATTACCGCCCAGTCAGTCTGACATCAATACCAGGGAAGATTCTGGAGCAGATCATTAAGCAAACAGTCTGTGAGCACCTAGAAAGGAATGCTGTGATCACCAATAGTCAGCATGGATTTCTGAAAAATAAGTCATGTCAGACTAACCTGATCTCGTTTTTTGACAGAATTACAAGCCTGGTAGATGAAGGGAACGCAGTGGATGTAGCCTACCTTGATTTCAGCAAGGCATTTGACAAGGTGTCCCATGATATTCTTGTAAAGAAGCTGGTAAAATGCGGTCTTGACTATGCTACCACTCAGTGGATTTGTAACTGGCTGACTGACCGAACCCAAAGGGTGCTCATCAATGGTTCCTCTTCATCCTGGAGAAGAGTGACTAGTGGGGTGCCACAGGGTTCTGTCTTGGGCCCGGTCTTATTCAACATCTTTATCAACGACTTGGATGATGGACTCAAGGGCATCCTGATCAAATTTGCAGATGACACCAAATTGGGAGGGGTGGCTAACACCCCAGAGGACAGGATCACACTTCAAAACGACCTTGACAGATTAGAGAACTGGGCCAAAACAAACAAGATGAATTTTAACAGGGAGAAATGTAAAGTATTGCACTTGGACAAAAAAAATGAGAGGCACAAATACAAGATGGGTGACACCTGGCTTGAGAGCAGTACATGTGAAAAGGATCTAGGAGTCTTGGTTGACCACAAACTTGACATGAGCCAACAGTGTGACGCGGCAGCTAAAAAAGCCAATGCAATTCTGGGCTGCATCAATAGGAGTATAGCATCTAGATCAAGGGAAGTAATAGTGTTACTGTATTCTGCTCTGGTCAGACCTCACCTGGAGTACTGTGTCCAGTTCTGGGCACCACAGTTCAAGAAGGACACTGACAAACTGGAACGTGTCCAGAGGAGGGCAACCAAAATGGTCAAAGGCCTGGAAACGATGCCTTATGAGGAACGGCTAAGGGAGCTGGGCATGTTTAGCCTGGAGAAGAGGAGGTTAAGGGGTGATATGATAGCCATGTTCAAATATATAAAAGGATGTCACATAGAGGAGGGAGAAAGGTTGTTTTCTGCTGCTCCAGAGAAGCGGACACGGAGCAATGGATCCAAACTACAAGAAAGAAGATTCCACCTAAACATTAGGAAGAACTTCCTGACAGCAAGAGCTGTTCGACAGTGGAATTTGCTGCCAAGGAGCGTGGTGGAGTCTCCTTCTTTGGAGGTCTTTAAGCAGAGGCTTGACAACCATATGTCAGGAGTGCTCTGATGGTGTTTCCTGCTTGGCAGGGGGTTGGACTCGATGGCCCTTGTGGTCTCTTCCAACTCTATGATTCTATGATTCTATGATTCTATGAATCCTGGTTATTCCAGGAGTCCTAGATCCTGACTATGTGGGCACAATCATGGTTCAACTCTGGAGCCATATGCCCATGCAGTTAAAAAAGGGTGAGTCTTGGGCGCATTTGGTAGTGCTCCCTTCTCATCCTACTGCTTCTATTATGGATAGTAAATTGCACCAGCATCGTGTGCTCTCTCCCCTTTCTCCACAGCTGTTAGCTGTAATCCAGAGGATTGGTGAACAGAAATTTCTTCGTAAGTATAAAATCAATGGCAAAGTTCTGGAAGGCTTGATTGACACGGGCGCAGACATTTCTGTCATATCCAGCAATTGCTGGGACCCCACGTGGCCCCTTGAGTCTGCCTCTGCAGTTTGGGGTGTGGGTGGACCTCAAACCTCTTCCAAGAGCACACAGTGGTTGCCTGTTTCTCTGCCTGATAGCTCTGAAACCATTGCATACATCCAGCCCTATGTGCTGAAAATCCACCTCAATCTGTGGGGCAGAGACCTATTACAACAATTACAAGCTACCATTCAATTTAATGAGTAAGCTTGCACTCCCCCTCAACTGGAAGTCCACCACCCCTGTATGGGTGGAACAATGGCCCATAACGGGGGAAAAGCTACTTGCTTTAAAACAATTGGTGAATGAACAATTATCGGCAGACCATATTGAGTCCTCTGTTAGCCCCTATAACACCCCCATTTTCGTCATAAAAAAGAAAAGTGGGAAATGGAGATTTCTCCAGGATTTAAGGAAGATTAATGACATCCTTGAACCCATGGGGCCTTTGCAGTGTGGTCTGCCTAATTCGAATGTGATCCCCCATTCTTATCAACTGGCTATCATAGATTTGCAAGATTGCTTCTTCTCCATCCCCTTACAGGAGAAGGATCGTAAATTTTTTGCTTTCACTGTTCCTGTGTTAAATAACAGCCAGCCCACGGAACGGTATCAATGGAAAGTCCTACCGCAAGGAATGCTGAATTCCCCTACCATGTGCCAATATTATGTGAATCAAGCCCTCCAGCCTTTCCGTCTTCAGTATCCACACCTCTTAGTCTATCATTACATGGCTTATTTCAAGCTGAACAGCTTAGAAAGGAAAAACAGCTAGAAGCAACCCCTGATAATTTGCTTCTGTGTCTCATTTCATGCCTTAATATAAATTCCATGATAGTGCTCATTTTCAGCGTTTTGTTTTTGCCCCTCTCTGCTTCCGCTTCTAATAGCGGTGGTTCCACACCAATGAATGTGTGGGAATTTTTTTGCAAAAACCCTCAGTGTTTCTTCCTTTTATCTAACCCAGCAGGTATCGATAGGTGAAATCCTTGGCTCTTGCCTTATCCCTGTTTGCCATGACCCTTCTGACATACAAAATGATACCTGGTTTTATTCATCCCTACCCCAAAATGATTCTCTCCGCACCCTTGGTTATTCCGGTTACTATGTCTGGGGTACCCAAGTGCGCCGGCGACCACCTCTGGCCATTTATTGACCCCATACGTGGCTTCCTTTAATGTCACTTGCGCCCGTATGGTCAATTGCACAAAAACCAACTGTGTGAAAATGGGCAAGGATAATTTCAACTGCTCTAATTATGTAAATATTTCTTATGTATATAAATATACAGAGCTGCCTGAAGGCTGGTTTTGGTCATGTCCAGGCTACACATTCAATTATATTCCAGCAAACATCAGCCATGGCACACCCTGCTGTTTAAGCCGTTTGTCCATCATTTTACCCAAAAAGCATCATTTGACCCGCTCTCGATATCGCCGCTCTGTGGAATTGACTAATGATTGTGATGATTCTGTTTCTCTTCCCAGTAGATCTGAATATATTTCTTTAGCTGTTTCTCTCTTAGGAGTCCCTGGATTGGCTGTACGAAATAGTATGAACATTAACTCTTTAGCTTGCTCCGCAGCAAAAGTTCTGAATTTTACTTCCCAAGCTCTTCACCTTTTGAATAAAGAACAGAGTGAACTCCACCATGGACTTTTACAAAATCGTGCTGCTATCGACTATTTGCTCATGCTTCATCATTATGGCTGTGAACAAGTGAATGACATGTGTTGCTTCAATATTACTGATAATTCTAAAGCCATTCAAAAGCAAATCTTTCATTTGCAAAATCTTACATATCACATTAAACAGGACGTTGGATTTTCTGGCCTCTGGGATTCGTTCACCCAGTGGCTCACTGGCTGGTTGCCTAACCTGAATTGGCTTCGTAATCTTTTTCAATATGCTATTGTCATAATATGTATATTAATTTTGCTATGCTGCTTCATCCAATGCATTCCTGGTCTCATGTGTCTTTGGTCTCAGCTTCTCTCTCCTCAGCCACCTAATAAAATAATTGCTGCCTACTATGCGAAGTGGTAGCACCAATTGTAAATAATAGGGGAGATATGGGCAGACTTATTTTGGGCATGCGTTGGCAAACCACGTATCCCGGGGTATTTCTGTCCCATTCACCCTGAACTCACATAGCAACATCGGTGGGCGAACTTATTTCGGGCATGCGCTGGCATACCACGTATCCCGACGTATTTTTGTCCAATCCACCCTGAAATCACAAAGCAACATTTCACAAAAAACAAAAAAAGGAAGGGGGAGATGCTGGGAAGTTTTGCCTCTGCACATGAGTCTGGGAATGTTCTGTTCAGTTCACATTGAGTTCATGAAACACTGTACCCTGACCTGTTCTTAACGTATTGTTGATCACATCTACGGAATGCAATTATTATGTTTCTTTCAAGTCATGCAATATCAATCATTAGTAATCATTAGTAATAGTTTATTATCAATCACTAGTTAATAGTTTAATAAGGAAGTTTCACGCCTGTCCAATTCTGTGTTCCTTTTCCCAACCTTTAATCTATTGATGATTAATGCCTATATTCAACCTTTGCATTGTATTCATGTTAACCAATCAGCAACACGCACATATGTGGTAATGCTGTAATATTCAATAAAAGGGACTCTCCGAGACATGCTCGGCAGATGCCTCCCATATGACACTTGCCACTCGTCTGTCGTTTATTTCAACCCAACAGTTTCTACTAATATCTTTTTCATTCTTCTTGCTAGGATCCCTGCATAAATTTTATAATCTGTATTCAACAATGAAATAGGCCTATAATTTTTCACTTGGGTTAGGTCCGAATCTTGTTTTGGGATAAGTGTAATAAATGCTTCTTTCCATGTTTCCGGGATGTCTCTTTCCTTTAGAATATTATTCATAACTTCTTTCAAGGGTATCATCAGAGTATCTTTTAGCTCTTTATAATAACCTGATGTAAATCCATCTGGTCCAGGGGCCTTTCCCCTCTTCAATTCCTTTATAACCTCTTTTATCTCATCCGTCTCTATTAGGGCATTCAGTCGGTCTTTTTTATCTGCCGGGATCTTTTGCACCTTTTTCTCTTTTAAAAATCTCTCTATTTTCCTCATGTTATTCCTTTCTTTATTTTTATATAATTGTCTGTAGAAGTCCAAGAATCCTTTTCTGATTTCTTTCGGATTATCTGTCTCTTCGCCGTTCACTATAATTTTGTTGATTGTGTTCTGCTACTTTCTTTTTTTAATTTGCCACGCAAGCCATTTGCCTGATTTGTTCGCGAACTCAAAGTTTTTTTGTCTTAGCTTTTAAATATTCCATTCCACTTCTTTATTTATTATCATTGCAAATTGTGATTGCAAAGTCTTAATTTCTTGTTTTAATTTGGAGTTATTTGGTTTTTTAATTAATTTTTGTTCATTGTCCATTATCTGCTTTAAAATTTCATTTTCCCCTTTTTCTCTATTTTTATTCTTCAATGAATTCTGCTGAATAAAGAAACCTCGCATCACAGCCTTGCTTGCGTCCCATACTACGCTCATTTTTGCGCCCTTGTTACTGTTATCAACGAAGTATTCAGTTAGTTTCTTTTGTGCTTTTCCTAAAATTTTCTGGTCGTCCAAAAGATAATCATTAATTTTCCATCTAAATGTTCTTTCTTCAAAGCCTTTTAATTCCAGTTTTATTGGATTATGATCTGAGATTACTTTAGATTGAATTTCAACTTGTAGGATTCTTGGAGTCAGTTCATTCGAGACCCATATTTGATCAATTATTGACACTGACTGATTTGGTTCAGAGAAAAATGTGAATTGTTTCTCCAATGGATGTCTAAGTCTCCAAATATCAATCAAATTACAGTTCTTAATCATTGAAAAGAAAGACTTGGGTAGTTTTCCTTCTTTAGATGCTCCGTCTCTTAGTCTATCCATTTCCAGCGAAACTACCCCGTTCATATCTCCCATTATTATAATTTTCTGGTCCATATATTCAAAAAGTTTTTCTTCCAAAGTTTTGTAGAAATCAGTCTTATTTCCATTAGGTGCATAGATCCCGACAATTATCAAATTTTCCCCTTGCCATTTGATCCGGACTGCAATAATTCTTCCTTCTTCATCTTTAAAAATTTGTTGCAAATCAATTTTATTTTTGATATACAAAACAACCCCTCTTTTTTCCTCTCTATCCAAACATATAAATTCATTTCCTAATCTTTTGTTAATCAAATTTTTTCTGTGCTTTCTTGCCACATGTGTTTCTTGTAAACAAATGATATCCAAATTTTTCTTTTTTAGAAATTGTTCAATTTTATGCCATTTTTTCTTCTCGTTCATCCCATTAATATTCCAATTCCCTCTGACGATAAGGTCTTGAATAAGGCAGGCATTACATTAATGGAGACTGCCTTCAAACATAATTTGTATAATTTGCATGGTACCCATATGGACAGGTCAGGGGGTTTCTTTTCTTTTCTTGGACCTAGAGGTGCGAGCGTTATTGATTATATCCTGGTCTCCCCAAAACTCTTGGAGAGGTCACAGGGCTTCAGGACTTTCAATAGAATTGAGAGTGATCATCTTCCTATATCAATTTCACTAATTCCCCGTGGTTTGGAGGATCCGCAATACCGCAATCACTGTGCAGACCCACCTCCAACTCTGGCCCTTCGTAGGCGTAAATGGAACAGCGACCTGGAATCTAAAATCAAACTACACCTGCATTCATCAGACTTACTGGCCTTGAGAGACCAGTGTATCTCATCTATTTCTGACCCCTTTTCAACATTTCAGCAGGTCTCAGAGTCGCTCTTCCCACTACTCACGAATTCCAACCCTCCCAAAAAACAAAACAACTTGAGGGCCTGGTTCGACAAAGACTGTAGGAATCTAAGATCTTTGCTTAGGAAATTACAAAATAAGGTAAAACAGGAAGGGACCCTGTCCTCATTGGAAAACCTGCACAGGTGGCGTTCTCATTATAAAAATACTCTAAAATTTAAGAAATCCCTCTACAGAAAGGAACAATGGGAGGCACTTGACAAAGCGATCAAATTGCGGGACGACAAAAAGTTCTGGGAAATAATTGCTCAGGGAGTTTCACCCAAAGGGAAAATTGTAACCAACAGTATTTCATCTAACTTATGGTACCAACATTTTTCCCGGCTATATACAGCTCCAAACATTGCTAAACCGAGCCAGTTCCCTCCTCTTAAAAACGATCTATTAACGGGCTGGGATCCTGTTACCGAATCAGAATGTTTACAGCTAATTAAAACACTCAAGAATGGCAAAGCTCCCGGTGAGGATATGATTCCTCCTGAGGTGTTTAAACTAAATGCCCAGTGGTGGGCTGCTATTTTGGCCCAACTTTTTACGGTAATAAATGATATATGCAAAATCCCAGAAAACTGGAAACTGAGCCTGGTAGCCCCCATCTATAAGAAGGGAGACCCCCAAGACCCCTCAAACTATCGCCCCATAAGTCTCCTGGACATTGTGTATAAACTTTATACTCGCTACCTGCTAAATAAACTGGTTGACTGGGCTGACCACTCTAACCTGCTTAATCCGGAACAGGCAGGGTTTAGAAAGGGCCATAGTACAACAGGCCATTGTTTGGTACTACAGACAATGATAGATAAGTATACAAAGGTACATAAGAGCAAACTTTTTGTGGCTTTTGTAGATCTCACATCCGCTTTTGATTCAATCTGTAGGGACAAATTATGGCAAAAACTATATGAAACAGATATTGATAGACGACTTCTCAAAATACTTAGAGAGTTACATTCAGACACCACAGTTAAAATCAGAACTGGGATGTCAGGCAACTATACTGACCCACTGCCACTGGGGAAAGGGGTTAAACAGGGCTGTTTGTTAGCGCCGTTCCTCTTTAATTTCTATATAAATGACATTGTTCAACATATGGCAAAGTATAAGTCATCAGCTCCTGCCCTGGAAGGCAAACACCTGAATATATTACTATATGCTGATGACATGGCTGTCATGGCACTTACTCGAAGGGGCCTACATAGCATGCTGGAGGGGCTCGCAGCTTATTGTTCCCAAAACTCTCTAAAGATAAATTATGACAAAACAAAAATTGTGGTATTTACTAGAGCTCGCCACACATTTAGATGGTCTTTAGATGAACACAAAATTGAACAGTGTCTTTTTTTTAAATATCTTGGTATCACTTTCCAAGCTACATCTAGCTGGCTTGCCCACTTCAAGACTGTAGCCCTTCTAACACGTAGGACAATCGGTGCTCTGCTCAGCTTTTTTTATTCGAGGGGAGGGCAACTGGTGATCCCGGCACTAAAAGCTTTTGTTGGAAAAGTGATTCCCCAGATGCTATTTGGAGTAGAACTCTGGGGATGGAATCAGAAGCTGTTAGAACGGCTTGAAATCTTCCAAAATTTTTACCTCAGAAGAATTCTAGGCCTCCCTCAGAGTACTCCGGCAGCTCTCCTAAGAGTGGAAGTAGGATTACCTTCTGTGTCTGCCAGGGCCCACTTAAGATTCCTGCGTTTTTTCACCAACCTCACAGATGCCCCGAACACCTTATTGGCTAAACAAGCCTTTGTATCATTACAAAATAATACTACTTGGCATAAAAACCTACTAGATATCCTATCCAGATACAATCTACCTGAGTTTAATACCCTCAAATTGTGGAGCCCTGATAAAGTTCGGGAATGGATCTTTGAAAAAGACGCCTTTTTGGACTCCACAAAGATAAAAAACTCTGGGTTTTCCTACTGGTTTCCCCGAGTAAAAGCAGTCAAAATCTGTGCCAACTACTTGGTGGAGATCACTGATCCCACCCTTCAGAGAGCTTTTACTATGGCACGGTTTCAAACACTGCCAACTGCATATCTGACCGGTAGATTCACAAAAACCCCAGTAGAACATCGTTTATGCCCTTGCCTTATGAAAATTAAAGAGGATCTTACACATTACCTCCTCTATTGCCCCATCTACTCGGGCTTTAGAGACGCATTGCTGCAAATTATACCCAACTCTATAACCAATCCTGAAGATAGAGTAAAATTTTTGTTAGTTGATGCAAACCCACGTATTACCCATGTGGTAGCGGTTTTTGTGATGAAGGCCATGAAAGCCAGGGAAAGATTTATGGATGACAATGTAAAGACCCCTTCATCGTCTGTTTAACTCGTTGCTTGTTTTCCCTCTCTTTCTATTTTGTGGGATGAAGGTTTTGTTGGCTTAGTATGTAATGAATTTTAATATTTTTTAACTATTGTTGTGTTGATGTTTGTGTACAGGCATGGTCCTCACAATAAACGGGTAATCTGAATCCAATTCCATAATTTTAGTGCCATGATGATTTCTAATTAAATAAGTTTGTTTTACTTTCCTATAATCTATCCGTCTCTTCCCCTTCTTCTTCTTCTTCTTCTTCTTCTTCTTCTTCTTCTTCAGACTTCCTTCCATTTTCTTCATCTCCTTCTCCCAATTCCAGTTCTTCTTTTGCTCCAGCTCCACCTTCTGCTCCTTTAACTTCTGTTTCCTCTGCTTTTAAATCCTTATACCTTCTCTGGAATTTCCATTTCTTCTGGGCTCGTCAGCCTGTGCTTCTTACTTTTGTAAAAGAACAAAATTCCCTCAGGAAACTCCCATTTAAATTCGATATTGTTTTTCTTGAGAATCTGCACCAGTGGCTTGTACGGATCTCTTCGTTTCAACAGTCTTATTGGTATGTCTTTAAAGATGACTATATAGTTCCCATCTATATTTAATCTTTTTTCTCTGTTCTTCTGTAGAACAGAAATCAAATTTCTCATTTCTCTATCCTTAAAAGTGATTAGGCAATCTCATGGAAATTTTCTTGCTTTGCTTGTTCTGACTCTCAGTCTAAATGCACTTTTTACTGTTTTTGCAACCTCCTCTGTTGGTAGCTCCAGCCACTGCGCTAATTCTGTTATTAATCTCTCTTTGATGTTTTCGGCCTGAATCTCCGGTACAGATCTCAGCCTCAGATTAACCTTCCTCTGTCTCAATTCATTCATGGCAATTGCATCTTTAATCTCTTCTTGTGATTTATTTAGTTCCAACATCTCCACCCTGCGCCTCTCGTCCTCTCGTTTCATTTCCTTCATTTCCAATTTTGTTCTCTTCATCCCCTCCTCCAAAGAATGTGTTCTCTTCAATACCTCTTTTATTTGCCCTTTAAGTTCATTAACTGTCTCATCAATTTTTTTATCCATTTTCCCAATCCTGTTATCTACTTGTTCTAATTTTGTTTCCAAATTCTTTTCACTTTGTTTAATTTCAGCAAACATTTTCAAAATCTCTGCTTTAAAGTCTGCCTCTTGTTTAGAGGCCCTCCCATCTGTTGTGGTCCCCCTTCCACCCCTTTCTTTTGCTGGTGTGTCATCTTCTAAAAATTATCCAACAAATTCTCCACCAAATCTTTTTATATCACCACCAGCCCCCCTTAGAACAGACCAAACAAAAATTCCAAATCACCAGTTCAGTTTCTATATAATTGTCAGTCCAATTTTATCTTTTAGTCGGGTCTCCAATTTGTGATTTAAAGTTTATGGATTATTTATTCTCTACTCTCGGCCCGACTATGGAATATTGAAGAGGAGTAGAAGAGCACAGCTGATTAAAAAGGATAAAGGATCAGAGCAAAGACCAATCTTCTTGCCACCAATTAGGCTAAATCCTCATTCATCGAATCTTCAAAAATTTCTTTTGTACCATTTGTAATCCAATTTATAATCCAATTTGTACCATTTGTAATCCACTTATAAGCTATCTCTTCAACAAGCATTAAAATTCCTCCCTAAAAGGAAGGAAAAAGGGTAGAGCAATCTCTCCAATTTAATAAAAAAAAAAAAGATTCTTTGCAAGAAAAAAAAGAACTTATTCCACCACAATGGGTCTTCAACAGCATTCAGTATTAATAGAGAAAACAAAAAATAATGTGGGGAAATAATCCAAGGGTAAATTCAAATTTTTAAGTCTATATTAAATCCATAGGTCAAAATTAGTCCAAATACCAGGCCATAAATTCAGAGGGCAAAAATTCCAAAATGTCAATATAAAGAGGAAGCAAGAGAAGCCAAAGTATGGCAAAAAACCAAATCTTCAATCCATTTTAAATCAGCCTTTCAGTAAAACAATCTTAAAAAAATAAGTTGTAATAATATATTCCATCCGCTAGAGGTCATAAACCCAAGTCCGACACACATTTGGGCCATTTCCTGTGCTGACGGCAGCTGGGGACATTGCACAAAGTGTGCAATCTTCATGAACAAGTCCACCACTACCCAGGCCACTGTCTGTTTCCTTGAGGCCGACAAGTCCGTGATAAAGTCCATCACGATCGCCTCCCACGGTCCTTGTGGAGTTGGAAGCAGCTGTAGCAGTCCAGCCAGTGCTTCCCGAGGCGTTTTAACTCGTTGGCAAGTGTCACATGCCCTAACGTACTCCTTAGCCTCTTCTCTCATTCCGGGCCACCAAAACCGTCTCCTTAGCTGATCTACGGTCTTGTACTGCCCAAAGTGGCCCGCCATCGGGTTGTCATGACACTGCCGCATGACTCACACCCACAAGTCCCCTTCTGGTATGTAGAGCACCTCTCCCTTAAACAAGAGACCTTCCTTTTCTGTGAATCCTTCTGCATTGGCCTCACCACTCCGTATTGCTGTCAGTTTCTGCTGCACGAATGCATCGCCTTCTGTTTGTCACTTAAACTCCTCTACTCCGACGACAGGCGCCGCCACAAGTTGCAACTGTTCTGGTTTCAAAATGCCTTTCAACTCTTGTTTCTTTTTTTTTTTTTAAATGATATTTATTAAGATTTTCAAAAATACAGAAAGTAAAGATTAAAGTACATTCAAAGCCTTATTTTCATACATTCACTTTCCGGGACTCCCCCCTTCCCCCACCCCTACCATATTCCCCTTTCATATTGTTGGCTCCACAAGCTCTCAGTTCTAATTAAAACTTAATTTGTTTAGACCATTATTCGAATTTAAAATTTATACACTCCTCATCAATACCCTTAAGAAAAGACAAAAGTTCTCTCCCCAGGGCCCACCCCATTTTCATTCCACAATTTCCCTTTTTTTTAAAGATAAGGACACCCCACACAATAGAAATATAAGAGATAAGAAATAAAAAGTATAATAGGTGAAAAAGAGCCAGTTCAGAAAAAAAAGTTGACAAGCCTTTGGATTTTAGTTCTCCCCCCCCTGTCCCCGGTTTAATTTCCCCCTGACCACCAAACCATGTTATCTGCCTGGAATTCTTAAAGTCCATAAATCACCTATTTCCCCCAACTCCTTGCTGGCTTTTTCTTCTTATAGTTATTTTTTAAAACATTTAACTTCAAATCTTTAATAAAACTCCCCCCATTGTTCTTTCCAAGTTGTAGTCCAATTTCCTCTTGTTCCGCTGCTGAAACGTTCTAATTCAGAAGTTTAGTAACTCTGCAGGGATTATTGTTATTCAGGAACAAAAACTTGCGTTCAGTCCCTTCCTTTCTTCAATAGAAAATTCTATTGTCTCCTTTGGCTGAACACCCTGTAGACAAAATATTATTTCCGTTTTGCAGCTTTCCCAGAAGATAACCAGTCCTGTAAAATTCCAAGGGTATTTTTCCACTTACGACCATCTTTGTAATGTCCCGAAACTCCTCTAGGGGGATTGTTGTAACTTTGTTTTCTCTAGTCCAAAAGTCCGATTGTTATCCATGTTTTCGCCATTTTGTATCCAAGTTTTAACGGGTTATAGCAAATTGTAACAAATTTAACCAGCAAAGTTCTCATAATAAAATCCTGTCTGCTTTCCGACTTTGACAGCTACTTTGACAGCTGTCAAAATCTCCGACTCTTTTCACCAGGCTCTCTCTTCAATCACCCCGGTTCCCAGGGGGGGGGTCACATTTCCCTTCTCCCTCAATTCTTCCTCCAGCACAGTTCTTGTAGTTCCCCATCGTGGAATTCTTAGTATTTATCAGCAATACAAATCTTTTTGGACCTTGGTTTCCCCGTCCTTGTTTTGGAAGGTTTACAGTAGGGAGGGGGACTGACTTCCTTTTTGGATCCCCCCCCGCTCGTGTCCAATCCGAAAAAAAAAATTTTTTTTTTTCTCCTTTTGAACCCGGTTTCCAAATTACTCACGGGTTGTTGTTAAGAAGTCCGAATTTTCAATAGAAGAAGTCAGCGCTCTCCGCCGGATGGCATGCGGCTGCGCTCGGCAGGGATAGCAGAGGACTCAAAGCACCACGCTTCTCCCCGGCACCCGATCCGTAGCCTTTAAAAAGGCTCCTTCACGAGTCGGGAGGGCGCTAGCGGTGCCAGCCGAGTCTCCATGTCCACGGCCTCCGTGGCCGTGGTTTTTAAGGGTCCCCGCATCGCCGGTGCGGTAGGACCCAGCCCCTGCCGAGCAGGCTCCCTCCGGAGCTCGGAGGGAGTCCGCCATTCGGCGATGGCGCCAACCCGGAAGTCCCTTTCAACTCTTGTTTCTGTTCTCCCTCCATGTACTCCGGTTTCCGGGACAAGGCGCCCACCCTCTGATTCAGATGCCCTGGCACATACTGTATTCGGAAGTTGAAATGAGCAAAAAACTGTGCCCATCTGATTTGTCTCTGGTTGAGTTGCCTCTTGGTCTGCCAGTATTCTAAGTTCTTGTGGTCCGTGTGCACCTCCACTTGGTGTTGTGCACCTTCTAGGAAGTGCCTCCACATCCCTAAGACTTCCTTTATGGCTAGCAGTTCTCTCTCCCAGATGGTATAGTTCTGTTCTGAGGCGTTCAGCTTTCCGGAGTGAAATGTGCACGGCCTCAGGTGGCTGTGGCTATCATCCTGAAGCAGCACCACTCCTACCACCCTTTCAGAAGCATCTGTCTCCACCACCATTGGTCGATGTGGATCTGCGTAGTGCAGATACTCCTCTGCTGCAAACATCTCCTTGAGCCTCTCAAACCCGCACTGCACCTCCTCTGTCCAAGCAAACGGCTTCTTACCTCTCAAACAGTCCTTGAGGGGCGTGGTGAGTCATGGGTAGTTGGGCAGTAACTATTGAATGGTTTCTTTAAATGTAAAGGTTCATCATTGTTCCACTCAATGTGTATGTCTTTAAGGGGCCAGAGCAAGGGCCAGAGCAAAATAACGAGACCCAGCTTTACAGCTGTGAAACATAGCAGGTCCTGCTGAGTTGTATTGATTAAGCTGTGCCAGCAATTGGGTGTAGTATATAAGGAGCAGCACCTAACTCTCCCATCACCCTGGGGGATGGGTTGGTGGTTGGGTCTGGTTTGTTGTTGATGTATTTAGTGTATAAGGAGTTTTTGTTTTTGTTATTAAAATCTTGTTTAAGTTATTTTTGAGTCCCTTTTTAATGCATGGTCTCCCCAGCAAGCTCTCTGCAGCGCTACTAAACTGCAAATAGCCAACATCTTTGGTTATGGGCCCAGCTGCTGAGTGGATGACTGCATATTTTTGGACTCTGAGAAAGGTTTGAAAACTCCTTCTCCTGTTGGCGTAGTTCAGTGGGTCTGGAAGAGTTCCATAATGGTTGACCGGGTTCCAGAAGCTGAGAAAGCTCTGGTCTTCCCACAGCTGACAGATGAGAACTATAGTTTATGGTGTTTTCAGGTGGAGGCGCTTTTGACCTCTAGAGAAGTATGGACCTATGTAACTGATGACCCTCCTGACCCTGTAACTAATGCTTGGTCGAAAGGAGATGCAAAAGCCAGGGCGATAATTAATTTGGCAGTCAGCGACCAGCAAGTAGTCTATATAAGAAATAAGAAAACTGCCAAAGAAATGTGGGACAGTCTTGCAGCAGTGCATATTAGAAAAGAGTCAGCATCTGCATTGACGTTTATCAAGCAGTTGTACCAGACGAAGTTGCAGCCTGGTGGTGATTTGGCAGCACACTTGAGACGTCTGGAGGCAATACGCTGCGAATTAATTCGAAGGGACATGGAAATCCCTGATATTCAGTATGTTTTTATCATTCTTTGTCCCCTTAATGAGGACTTTGATGGTATAGCTAGCCAGATATCTGCCGTTCCACCAGCACAATTAACTGTGGAAGGGGTAACGGCAAGATTAATGGGCGAGTTGGACAGAAGGGAGGCTTGTGCCATAAGCACTCCTATTTCCAGAAATAATGAGGAACGCCATATGCAAACTTGTGGTGATACAACTGCATTTAAAGCTGCCAAGCACTGTTGGTTCTGCAATAAGCAAGGACATTTTGCAAAGGACTGCAGATCCAAAAGAAAGCAAAGTACTCCCAAGCCTGTTTCTGTTCGTCAGTCACGGTCATCGGCCCAGCAGCCGACATCGTATCATAAAGACAGAAACGAGCCGCGAGCTTTTCATGCTCGGACAACAGATCGTAAAAGAATTAAAGCTGCCAAGTGGAATTCTTTTATTGTGGACTCAGGAGCATCTCAGCACATTTGCAACAATCGAAGCTTGTTTATTTCTTTCGAAGAGGAAATTGGTAATGTACATTTAGCCAATTCACAAGTCTTGCAGTCGCTTGGCAGGGATACTGTTAAACTTGACTCTTTAAACATTACAATAGCGAACTGCATTTACTGCCCGTCAGTGGACAATTTATTGTCAGTAAGGTGCTTTGCTCCTCAAGGCATAACTGTGCGTTTCTTAAAGTCAATGTGTGAGTTTTTTGATGGGACCAAACGTCTATTGTATGCCCAGGACTCTGATGGTTTATATAGACTGTATTTTCGCACCTACTCCCAATCGCCTATAAATTGCAGAGCAGCACAGTCAAGCCAGGGGTTGAGGAATGTAAGGCCACATTCTGGGTGTGTCCACGAGGAACACAGATTTCTAGAGCATCTGAATTTTGCTGATGTAATTAAGACAAAGAATATTGTTAATGGCCTCAACTTAAAACCATGTAAATTCTTTATGCAATGTCTATCCTGTTGCAAGAATAAGATCAAGGTTGCACACAAGGGTAGGTGCTCAGATAGGAAAGTAACTGAGCCATTTGAGTGTGTACATTGTGATTTAGTTGGGCCACTCCCACCATCATTAGGAGGTTTTAAGTACTGGCTTACTCTCATAGACCAGTATAGTATATATTGTTGGACTTATGCAATAGCTGATAAGTCCCAAGCATTTGAGAAGTACAAAGTTTTTTGCAACTGGGTAAAAACGCATTTTAACAAACCTATTAAGAACCTGTTTTCTGACCGGGGCGGGGAATTTGTTTCTGAGGATTTTGAGAATTTCCTGGAAGTGCAGGGGACTACTCATGAGTTATCTTGCCCCCGAAGTCCCTGGCAAAATGGGCTTGTCTGACTCTCCTTCCGGACTGAGTCTGACTCTCCTTCCGGACTGAGACGTTCAGATAGAAAGAGGCAGAAGCCACAACGTTTTGCAGATGAACATTTTAATACTGTGTATGCCAATAAGGCGGTTTTTGAGCCAAAAAGCTACAATGATGTTCAGAATTTACCTAAGCACCAAGCTGTAAATTGGTATAAAGCTATGAACTCTGAGATAGCTTCTTTAAATGAGCATAACACTTGGTCTCTTGTAGCACAAACCCCAGATATGAGACTTATTGATTCAAAATGGGTTTATAGAGTTAAAATGAATGACAAAAATGAAGTTGTAAGGTACAAGGCTAGATTAGTGGCTAGGGGTTTTCAACAAATTCCAGGCGAAGATTGATTTGTGTTATTCACCAAGTGTAAAGTATGAAACAGTTAAGCTTTTGTTAAAAGATGCATCACAACGTGGACATTCTGTTTATCATTTGGATATAAAAACTGCATATTTGTTTGCAAATTTAAAAGAACAAATTTTTATGCGTGTTCCTGAAAGCATAGACGCCGCTGAAGGTTTGGTATGCAAATTAAATAAATCACTTTATGGTCTGCACCAAAGTGGAAGGAACTGGCACCAAACTTTAGCAAAAGAATTGCTGGATATTGGTTTTTCACAAGGAAAGGCAGACAATTGTGTGTTTATAAAGGAAAGGGCAAACTCTGTAACAAAAATATGTGTGTATGTAGATGATGTGTTAATTTCTACAAAAACTAAACAGGAATATGAACAGGTAGTATCACAGTTACAGAAGAAATTTGATGTGGTGGAATTAGGCATAGCTAAAAATTACTTATCCATGCAAATTGAGAAAGGCAAAAATGGATCTTTTCTGGTTCATCAAACTGCAAAAATTGATGATCTAGTTGAAATGCTGTTTAGAAAATGCAGATGGGAAGGAAACGCCTATGGTGTGTGGTTTCACCTTTACAGGTGAAGATAAGCCACTTCCTAACAAAACTTTGTATCGTTCTTGTTGGGTGTAGTGAAGGGTTAACCTTCTGTGTCTCGAGGCTGAGAGGAGGCGCTTACAAGGGAAGTAAGCCAGGACGTGACGAAAGCAGCTTGGAATGCTGTGAGCTGAGTGAAAAGTGAAAGCAGCTTTGTTATGCAGCTGCAAACAGAGGGATAAGATGCAGCTTCAATCTGATGGTGTTTATGAATTGTAAATATGCTACTTTTGAGCAAATAAAGTGCTATTAGGAAAGAAGAAACGTGTGGGACTTGTTTTACTGCCCTTTCAACACGGACGCTGTGCAATTCTGCTAATTGCTTTACGACCTGCAGAGGAGTGCAGGGGAGCGTGCCGGACGCCAAACACTAAAGCAATAAATCTACCTAACAGTTCTGCTATAGGCAAGCTAAATTTCATTCAAAGAATCTCAAGACGAGATATAACTTATGCTTTTCACTTTCTGGCAAAATTTGTGGAAAAGCCCACTACGCAATGTTTCTCTGCTCTTAAGAGAGTGGTAATGTACCTTAAACATACCAAACATTATAGGTTGCAGTTTACAACAAGTATTGACAAAGGTTTTGAAATTTTCTGCCATGCATCTCATGCAGTGGAACAAAATAATTGCAAGGGTGTGTCTGGCATGGTGTTTTGTTATAACAGTTGTCCATTTGAATGGCAGTCCCAGACACAAACCATTATTTGTCTCTCCACAACAGAGAGTGAATTATGTGCATGCGTTCAGGCCACTCGTGATGTAGAATGGTATCTGCAAGTATTTGCAGACCTACAGATGCAAGTAACACTACCAGTAAAAGTTTACCTTGATTCCCAGAGTGGACTTGCTATCCTATTTTCAGAAACCAATACGCAGCGCACTAGAGTCTTAAGATTATGTTTACAGTTTGTAAAGAAACTAATTGCTGATGAAATGATTGTATTTCAGTATGTTCCAGGTGACAATCAAATTGCAGACATTTTTACTAAAGCTCTTCCAAAGGTTACACATGAAACACATGTACAAAATATGCTTTATGTTTTTGTTCCACAATGATGAACCGCAGGGGAAATGTTGAATGGTTTCTTTAAATGTAAAGGTTCATCATTGTTCCACTCAATGTGTATGTCTTTAAGGGGCCAGAGCAAGGGCCAGAGCAAAATAACGAGACCCAGCTTTACAGCTGTGAAACATACCAGGTGCTGCTGAGTTGTGTTAATCAAGCTGTGTTGGCAATTGGGTGTAGTATATAAGGAGCAGCACCTAGCTCTCCCATTACCCTGGGGGATGGGTTGGTGGTTGGGTCTGGTTTGTTGTTGATGTATCTAGTGTGTAAGTTTTTGTTTTTTTATTAAAACCTTGTTTAAGCTATTTTTGAGTCCCTTTTTAATGCATGGTCTCCCCAGCAAGCTCTCTGCAGAGCTACTAAACTGCAAATAGCCAACACTAACTTCCGGTAATAGTTAGCGAAGCCCAAGAACCCCTGCAAGTCCTTCTTCATCTTGGGTTTTTGCCACTCCAACACCGCCTTCACCTTTGCTGGGTCCATGTACACCCTGTCGAAAGACACTCAATACCTCCAAAACTCCACTTCTCTCACATGGAACTGACATTTCTCCGTTTTGGCTTAGAGCCGGTGTGCCCTCAGCCATTGCAACACCTCCTTCACGTGTTGCACATGCTCTTCAGGGCTCTCCGAGAAGATTAAGAGGTCATCAAGGTAGGATAAGACCGATTTGTCCAAGAGGTCTGCCAACACGTGGTTGATGAAGGCCTGGAAGGTGGCCGTGCCCGATTGCAACCCAAACGGCATAACTAAATACTTGACAGTCCCATATCTGGTATTGAACACCGTCTTCCACTCATCGCCTTGTCTCACACAAATCAAATTGTAGGCCCCCCTCAAATCCAGGTTGGTGAACATTTTCGCTTACCTCAACCTTTCCAGCAGATCCCCAATGCGTGGCAAGGGGTATCGGATGGGAATCATGAATTTATTGGTCTTTCTGTAATCCACTACGAGCCTCTTCTCCGGGGTGTCCTTCTTGCTCACAAAGAAGACAGGGGCTCCTCCCGGTGCCTTCGTCAGCCAGATAAAACCTCTCATTAAATTCTTCTGCAAAAACTCGCTCAGCTCATCGAGCTCCACCTCTGACATGGAATAGAACCGACTGGTGGGTATCTGCGCCCCAGGCACCAGATCTATTTTGCAGTCATAAGGTCAGTGTGGGGGTAACTTATCTGCCTCCTTCTCACAGAACACGTCTCTAAAGGCCTTATACTGAGGAGGTATGGAACTGTCTTCTGTGAGTTTCCCTCCTACCTCCACCCCTTTGGCCCCCATCTCTCTAGTTGCTTCAAACCCCAAGCAGTTTGCTTGGCAGTAGGCCGATGCAAACATGAGAGAACATTGGCCTCAAGCAACAACTGGGTCATGTCGTGTGACCCACATCATTCCTAAGACTAGGGTGAGTGGCTAACTTCGTGACATGGAACCTTATCATTTCCTTGTGCCCTGCCACCTCCATCCCTACTGGTTGTGTGGTTTGGACAATCTCCCCACCTACCAAGGGCCGACCATCCATCGCCTGCACCTCTACTAGGGGGTTCAATCGCTGTGTCTTAAGGCTGTGCTGCTTCACGAAGTCTGCATCTACAAAATCTAGAGAGGCCGCCGAGTCCACCAACCCCTGCACTTGCACCCTCCGACCGTCTGGGAGTTGTAGTGCCAAGGGCAGAGCTATCCCAGGAATGGTTGGTTCCATTTGAGTCCCCTCTACTGACTTGTCTCCCAGCCCCTGGCCTCTCTGGAGGGCTGGGATTGACGGTTTCCTGACTGTGCTTGTGGGGTTTGGGGTTTTTCCTCCACCCTGGCCCCTGACAGGGACCCCCCTGTCTTCCTATCGGGACATTGTTTAGCCAAATGCCCCTGCCTCCCGCACACAAAGCAACTGCATGTGTCCCTACGCCATTGGCTCCCTTCCTTCCTTGCCATTCTAGCTCTCCCCTCTCCCACTGAGCCAATCTGCATCAGTTCAACAGCTTCTCCTTGACTAGGTGGGCTGCCGATTCCTTGCTCTGGAAGTTTAGGAGCGTGGCCCCTTACCTCCAAGGGCCCCCTTGCCCCCCCCTTTTCTAACTTCCTTTGCTCTCGTTGTAACCCAAGCTGTAGGGAGGCTCGGACTATCTCGTCCAGCGACTGCGTGGGTTGCATCCTTGCCATTTTATCCAGGATTGACGAGTTTATTTTATTTTAATTTTTTTTAATATTTTTATTCATTTTCCAAAAAAACACAATTTTTTATACAATCAATTCACATTTTATCACACATTCATCTCTTTTTTTGACTTCCCTTAGTTCCTCTGCCGATCTTTCGTTTACATCTATATTATTAACGCATTTCTTAACTTAGTATTGCCTTTAAACATCTCCTTCCCTCATCTTATTCTCTTTTTAACAATATTCCTCTATTTTTCACAGAGTCTCTTGAAAACCAACAAACGTTGTCTGTTCATCACATATGCCTTTCAGATAATCTGTAAATCTTCCCCAGTCCTCGATAAACTTTTGGTCCCGTTGATACCGAATCTTCCCTGTTAGTTTGTCCAATTCTGCATAATCAGTCAGTTTCAATCTCCATTCTTTCACCGTCGGTATTTCTTCCTGTTTCCATTTTTGGGCCAGAAGTATTCTCGCTGCTGTAACTGCGTATTGGAAAAGTTTACAGTCTTTCTTACTTATCTCATTTCCTACCAATCCCAATAAGACGACCTCCGGTTTCTTAATAAATGTATATTTCAACATCTTTTTCAATTCATTATATATCATTTCCCAGAAGCCTTTCACCTTTTTGCACTCCCACCACATATGATAGAATGTCTCTTCTTTTTCTTTACATTTCCAACACTTATTACATGTTTTATACATTTTAGCTAGTTTTACTGGCGTTATATACCATCTAGATACCATTTTCATTACATTTTCCTTTAGCGCAGTACATGCCGTAAATTTTAGTCCTTCATTCCATAATTTTGACCACTCATCATATTGTATATTATAACCAAAATCTCTGGCCCAATGTCTCATTACCGATTTAACCTCTTCATCTTTTGTATACCACTCCAGCAACATTTTATACATTTTTGACAGATTTTTATACTCATTATTCAATACCTCTAGTTGGAATTTTGATTCTTTTTCTCCATATCCATACATTTTACAGTCTTTTTTAAACATTTCACAGACCTGATAGTAATGCAACCAATCATAAACAAATTCTTTTACTTCTTCATAGGGTTTCATTTTCCATTTCCCCCCTTCTTTAACTGTCAATTCTCCATATGTTATCCACCTCCCCCTCATATTAATCTTTTTTACGCTCATCACTTCTAAAGGTGAAATCCAGTGGGGGAGTTTAGATTCCAACAAATTTTTATACCTGTCCCATACATTTATTAACGACCTTCGGAAGATGTGGTTTTCAAACCCTTTATGAATTTTCTTCTTTTCATACCATATATATGCGTGCCAACCAAATCTATTATCAAACCCTTCTAAATCCAACAATTCACCATTTTCTAATTTAATCCACTCCTTTAACCAGCATAAGCAAGATGCTTCATAATATAGTTTCAAATCTGGCAGGGCAAAGCCACCTCTTTCCTTCACATCTGTTAGTAGCTTAAACTGAATCCTTGGCTTCTTACCCTGCCAGATGTACCTTGATATTATCTTTTGCCATTCTTTAAATATTGATACCCCCTTGATTATCGGGAGTGATTGAAATAAAAATAACATCTTTGGTAGCACGCTCATCTTTATCGTTGATATTCTCCCCCAAAAGGATAACTTCAACCTTCCCCACACCTCCAGATCCCTTTTTATTCCATTCCACACAGGTATATAGTTATTTTGAAACAAATCTATATTTCTGGGGGTTAACCAAAGGGGAGACTTCCGGGTTGGCGCCTCCGATCAGGAGGAACTAGCTCTGCGAAAACCAGGGTCTGACCGCCACGGCAAAGACGGAGACCCACTGAAATCACAAGCGGGAGAAGCTTGTGAACTTGGGATCCGTCTGGCACCTTTGCGCCTCCCCTACTCGTGGGGAAACCCGGTTTCGGGGATCCGGAGCGACGTGGGGTGAGTGGCGCGGTGCTTCGAATCGACTGCTTTTTTCGCGGAGTGAAGCCGCATTGCTGTTGCCGGAGAGCGCTGACTTTTTCCTGTGGACAATTGGACTTTAAACAACTACCCGTGAGTAGAACGCAAAATTGGATCTTCAAATAATTTAATTTGGCCCCGAAACGGGGAAGGTTTTAAACAGGAAGTCCGCCTTCCCCTTTTTTGTAAATAGATTGAAGCAAAGACGTTATAAGCTAAAGTCTTTGGAAGCTTTTGGCAAAGGATTGAATTTTCTTTGGTTAAAGTTACAACCCCCCCCCCCCTGGAAGCAGGAGAAGGTGGGGGGATTTTGGACTTAGCGAGCCTGCAGGAGGGAGTGAAAAATCAAATTATCACTGCTCCGAACCTGGAAAAGGGCTGCCAGAAAAAGGGAAATTTTGGGAGAGTTCATTGACTGTGAACAGAACATTTTTGACAACTAGTTATATAAGAGAAAAATACTGTTTCCATTGTTCTCTTCTGCGTTTAAAAAAGAGGAAAAGTAACTGGAAAGTGAAACTATTTTTATGGTCTGAATTGTGCTTGAAAGGATTGATACAAGTGGAGACTGTTTCCCTCTAGAGGGAGTTTTTGAAACTGTCACAGGACTGCACCAGCTGTATGATAAGTAAGTGTGAGAACTAGAGTTTGACCTTGGACCACTCAAAATGTTGATAGGAGAAACCATTGTGACGGTATTATGTAAGATAAGCTATTCGCTGGAACAGCTCCATAAGAAGACAGATGACACTTCTTTTAAAATTGACAATTTGGACCAAAAAGTAACTAATTGGAGTCAAAAAGTGAGCATCAATACAGGAACAATTCAGGACTTGGCACAATAAATTACTTTGGTTGGACAGATTGCGGAGGAGAAAGAGAAAGCTGTGGTGGCTGAGCCTAAAGTAATACAAGTGGGATTTTCAGCCATACAGAAGCAAATTGAGGACTACAAATTGAGGCCTTCTACGATTGAATCTAGAAAAAGCCAGATTTTGAAGATTGGATCCCGGCTTGGACGTAAGAAGGAAAGTTGGAAAGATCCTTCTATGCAAGGTACGCAACAACAGCAGCAAGGATACTTCTTGCAAAGCACTGGAAAGCTCAAGATCTACCCACACTGGCAGAATGGCAGATGCAACTGATAGACTATATGGAACTGGCTGAGATGACCGGCAGAATCCGTGACCTGGGAGAGGAGAGGATGGAGGAGGACTGGAAGAAATTCAAGATTTATCTACAAAAATACTGTAATTTGAGTGAATGTTAAGCAGGATGCTAGATCATAAATAATTGAGCACCACTAAATTAGATGATTTAAGATGATAAGTGAGATTGAGAAAATATAAATTTTTTCGAGAATTACAAGATTATAAATAAATAGATGGGACATAAGAATGCAAACAAGATGATAAATTGCTGGCAAAAAGTTATAACGATGAAAGTGGGGGCGGGAGATGTGAGGGAGTCCAAAGAAGATGTGAAACTATGTTAAGACATATGCTATATTGTTTATTATATCTGTTCTGTATGTTAAACCCTAATAAACATTAAAAAAAAAAAAAAAAGATCCTTCTATGCAAGGATTAACTGACTTTTGGGACATGGACTTGGGTTTGGAGGAGACTGGAGTTTTGGGGGCCTTGGGACTTGGAGGAATATTGAAACATGTCATGAAACATCTTATAGACCTCAGCTTTAACTATGGAAATTTGGCTGACTTGTCCGGAAGGAATAAAAGTATTGCTAGGTTGGAGTTTTCTCGAGATTTGCTTTTTGGCACTAAAGAATATGAAGAAGACCTGCAGAAGGGACCTGGAAAAGACTTGAGAGCCTCGGAAATAAGATCTCCAGGTTGATGGACTATATGGATTTGACGGAAAGGACTGGCAGAATCCGAAACCAGGGAGAGGAGATGGTGGATGAAGATTAGAGATTTTAAAGTTTATATATAGAAATATTGCAAAATTAATGAATGATAGAAAAATGGTGGAAAGAAATTTTATGGCTTTAGTAGAAATGTTATAAGGAGTTAAGGATATATGAGTATTTAGTTTTTAATGATAAAAAAATATGTTAAGATATTTATAATAAGACAGAAAATAGAGAAAGATGGAAAGGGTTTGCTGAAACAATTAATAGAAGTGGAATACAAAAAGGGAGGTGAGAGGAAGTAGAGGAAACAAGGGAATGAAAAATAGAGTATGGAAAGGGTGTGATTTATGTTTGTAAATGGTTATTGTTTTGTTTGTTTAGGGTTAGGGTTTTGTTTAGTTTAGTTGAATGTGATTAGGTTGTGTTTTGTATTGTTATATATTGTATTGTATTGTTCTTTTTTCCCTTTCTTTGTTCTTTCTCTTTTGTTTCTTTTCTTTTCCTTTTCTGTAATTTTTAAAAGTAATAAATATTATTTTTTAAAAAACACAACAAATTCCTAAATCTCACTTTATTCACCACTTCTATTCCAGTTTGTTGTTGCATTACCTCTATTAATTCTTGTTTCATATTTTTCGCAATAATTTTTGTCTTTTTATTTAAGTAGAATCCTGCGACTTGACCAAATTGATCTATTTCTTCTAGTATTCTTTTAACACTTCCCAGTGGTTCCTCCACTGTTATTACCAGATCATCTGCAAACGCTTTAACTTTATATTCATTTTTACCCACAGTGACCCCTTTTATTTCTTCATTTTTCCTTATTGACTTTAATAAAACTTCCAGCACCAAAATGAATAATAATGGCGATAACGGGCATCTCTGTCTTGTACCTTTGTTTATTTTTATATCTTCTGTCATAATATTCAGGATTGACGAGTTTAATCCTGCACAGTACATGGCCGCAAGAGGCACCGTGTTCTGTCCCCAGCCAACCTTTTGCACTAGCGAATTGAAGGCAGTCCAATAAGAAGCCACAGAGCCACCCCCTTGTCTCAAGTTCAATAGTTGCTGCTCCACTGCAGCATGCTCTAGAGGGCTCTTGAACATGGCATCCATCAGTTCCCAGAACTCCCGCAGGTTCCCCAGTGTGCTGTGTTGGCTCTCCATCAGAGTGATGGCCCAGTCCTTTGCTGGCCCCTCCAGCCAACTGATCAGCTGTGCGATTCACTGTTTGTCAGAGCTGAATTCAGCTGATCTCATGTCCAAAATATATCTGGCTTCAGTTCTAAAGGCTGCATAATGTTCTGTGTCCCCACTGTATTTCGCAGGATGAATCCCAGGCCCCTTGCTGGCTCTAAGGTTTCTTTCAGTCTCTGGTTTCAAATGTTGTTCCTGCCACACTCCTGGCTAAATGGTCTAGCTGGGATTTGAGTTGCCACGTGTATCTTCTCAATTCTATTATGGGGTCCATGGGCGCTCCTGCCCCCCCCCCGCTCCCCCAGCTGCATTACCCCCTTCTGGTACTTGCCCATCCATCACGATCTTCCTTGGCCTCCGGCGTGAGAGGAGAAGTGAGACTCGGCAATCTGTAATGGCTTTGTTCTCCCCCACAGACACGAGACAACTCCAGCAATAATTATCTCATGTTTATTGCTCAAACTCATAAATCATTGTAGAGCTCAGTCTTTGATGTGTTCATCCCAGTTTGCAGTTGCCGAGTCTGAGCTCCGCCCCTTCCTCCTCCAGCAACGAAGCCCCCACTTTCTCTTTCTTTCTTTTTCCCTCTTCTCGCAGATTCTCTTGAGCCTACGATTTTTTGGACAGGCTATTTCCAGGGTCTCTGCCTCAGAGTTGGAACTGGAGCTAAAAGTCTGTGTCTCCCCCACCCCCTGGCTTCTCTTCCTGCCCTTTATTCTGTGAGATTAGGCGCCTACTGCAGCTTGGCTGCTCCTCCTCCGCTTCACATTCCAACCTAATCGCATCTCTTGCTTTCTCAGGCTCTGTCAGCGGAGGCATGAGAGGCTTGAGATTCCCAGAGCTGACACAGACAAATTGGCCTATAATTTGAAGGCACATTAGATTGTCCTTTCTTAAAAATTGGGACAACTATTGCATGTCTCCAGCTGATCGGTGTTAGGATATTTCCGTTCCACCTTAAAAGGGAGCAGGCTTTGTGAGTCAGAGTCTGCGTATTTCCTGTTCACAGGATGTTTATGTTTTCTGTTGCTTCCGTTTTCTCTCTCTGTGTCGTAGACACTAAAGCAGGCAGTCATGTTTTTCTGTGTTCTGATCAACGCTGAATAAACTTGTAAATAATGCTCTCCTGAGTGCAACTTTTGGCTGTGCATTATCTGCTGATAGAGTGTGCATGAGCTCTGGAATGTGGCAAGATATTTTCTAGAAACTCATGTCGCTGCGTGCCTACGGGAGGTCGATGGATCGTCCGGCAGACGGCTTGGGGGCCTTGATGGACTTTATCTCCCTGGCAGTATCCCAACAACAGGTTTCGGGCCCAGATTCACAGCACTTACAGGAGAGTAAGACTGCGACAGACTGCTGAAAGGTATGTGGAAGAAAAGCGAAAGTGAGGCTTTTCTGTTTGCCGCTGCAAGGGCCTTTGAACTCCGGCAGATTAATGGATCTGGGAGCCGCGCCAAAGGCTTCGTGATTAATGGGAGCCGAGATAAGACGTCTCTGAAGTGAATAAGACTCACGGCTCAAGTAAAAAGCTGGAATGGAGTTTTTCCAAGCTTCTGAGGCTGCTGAGTGCCCAAAGTTAAATCGGCACAACTATCAGACCTGGGCAAAATGGTGTGAGAGTTTGCTGCGTCAGTTTGGAGTGTGGCATACTGTGTGTGAGGCCCCTCCAGTTCCTCTGACAGATAGATGGAAGGCCAAAAATTTGAAGGCGATAGACGTAATAGTCTTGTCCGTCTCTCTGGAGGAACTTAAAACGTTAGCTGGCAACGTCACTGCACGTAAGATGTGGAATGCTTTGAAAGTAGCCCATCTGCCAGTCATCCCAGCCCAGAGTTTGACTGCATCGGAGGTCCTGGCTGTTTCCCAGAATGCGAGTGAATGCAGGGATGCCAAGGGCACTGGTTGCAAGCTGCAGGGGGAGCTGACTGTCATGTCATCCCAGGCAGCATTCCAGCCTCCAGGGGGAGCCAAGGAGTCAGCAGCTGAGAGCTCTGTTTCTCATGGGAGCCAAGGTCATCGCCTTTGCAGAGGCCGGAAGGGCAAAGGTAAACAGAGGCAGACGCCTGCAGATGGCCAGAAGCAGAGGGAGGGTGAAAAGCCCACGCCAGTGGAAAACAAGGCTTTGTTTGCTGGCACAGCTTCACCAAAGGCTAAAGGCAAGTCTGATGGCCAGGAGCAGGGGGGCAAGCTGCAAAAGCCCACGCTGGTGGAAAACAAGGTTTTGCTTGCCAGAAAGACTGCTCCAAAGGCCAAAGCCAGGTTTGTTGTTGATTCAGGCTGTACCCGCCATGTCTCAAAAGACCGCCATCTCTTTATCTCCTTCAAACCTCAAGAAGGTGAGATCCACCTGGCTGATGGAAAGACGTTGCGGATCGCAGGAGAAGGGACTGTGAGACTGGCAAGTCTGCACACGACCATCAAAGATGTACTGTATGTTCCAGGCGCTGCAGACAATTTGCTCAGTGTCCCACAGCTGACTGGGCGTGGCTTTGAGATTTCCTTTTTTTTTTTTTTTAATAATTTTTATTAAGGTTTCAATCAAAAATTAAACAGAAAAAACATAAAAGAGATACACAAGTACACAATACAAATCTCAGAAAAAAAACAAAAAAAAACACGAAAAGCAAGAAACAACAATAAAAAAAGAAACATAACAATTAAAAACAATATCACTTTTCCATTTCCGTTTTTGAATTTACTTATTTTCTGGACTTCCTCATACCTCCCTCTTTTGTATTCCAATCCAAATTGTTTGTCCAGCAATTTCTTTTCCACTTTTTTAATCCCAATCTTTAATTTTAATATAATATATAACACTTAAACTTCTTTAATCCTAATCTTTAATCTTAATGTAATATAACATTGAAATTTTACCTCTTAAGTACCAAATTTCCATTTCCTTAAACATATTTAATCCTAATCTTTAATCTTAGTCTATCGATAACTTTAACCTGTACAGCTGGAAACCACTTTTCGATCCAACATCACTCTAACATTCTTTAATTTTGCAATGTTTCTGAAGATAATCTTTGAATTTCTTCCAATCTTCCTCCACCAACTCTTCTCCCATATCACGGATTCTACCAGTCATTACCGCCAGTTCCATATAGTCCATCAATTTCATCTGCCATTCCTCCAGCGTGGGAAGTTCTTGTGTCTTCCAATACTTTGCGATGAGTATTCTTGCTGCTGTTGTTGCATACATAAAGAAAGTTCTATCCTTTTTTAACACCATTTGGCCGACTATGCCCAGGAGAAAGGCCTCTGGTTTCTTGGGGAAGGTATATTTAAATACCTTTTTTAATTCATTATATATCATTTCCCAGAAAGCCTTAATCTTTGGACACGTCCACCAAAGGTGAAAAAATGTACCTTCAATTTCTTTACATTTCCAACATTTGTTATCGGGCAAATGATAGATTTTTGCAAGCTTGACTGGGGTTATGTACCACCTGTATATCATTTTCATAATATTCTCTCTTAAGGCATTACATGCCGTAAATTTCATACCTGTGGTCCACAACTGTTCCCAGTCAGCAAACATAATGTTATGTCCAACGTCTTGTGCCCATTTAATCATAGCCGATTTTACCGTTTCATCCTGAGTATTCCATTTCAGCAGCAAGTTATACATTCTTGACAAATTCTTAGTTTTGGGTTCTAACAGTTCTGTTTCTAATTTTGATCTTTCCACCTGGAAGCCAATTTTCTTGTCCAATTTAAATGCCTCCATTATCTGAAAATAATGAAGCCAGTCTCGCACTTTGTTTTTTAATTTTTCAAAACTCTGTAATTTCAGTCTATCTCCATCTTGTTCCAAAATTTCCCAATATTTCGGCCATTTGACCTCCATATTGACCTTTCTCTGTTTATAAATATTTTATTAGATTTTCTTATACAAAGTCAATAATGTAATACAAAAGAAAGAAAATAAAGAAAGAAAAGAAAAAGAGATATAAGAAGAACCAACTTTCCAAACCATGTTTGCCAATCTAATCGGACTTCCCCACATCTTCCAGACCCTGCGTTCTTTACAATAAAAACATCAGCAATTTGTTACCTTGTTTTATACCTTACTGTATCTTTCAGTTATTATGTTTCTAAATTCAAAATGCTGTTTCCCAATTACTTATACCTTTAAATAAACATAATAAAGTTACTTCACGTTTCTACCTTGTCTTTCTTATAACTTAATTTCCAATTCATCAAATCTAGTTGCTGAAGCTATAATTTCCAAATCATGCACATTCTTAACATTCATATAGTTTAAAATGTTTTTGCAAATAATCCTTAAATTTTTTCCAGTCCTCTTCCATTGTTTCTTCTCCCAGATCACGGATTCTGCCAGTCATTTCTGCCAATTCCATATAGTCCATCAATTGCGTCTGCCACTCTTCCAGTGTGGGTAGATCTTGTGTCTTCCAGTACTTTGCAATTAAGATTCTTGCTGCTGTAGTTGCATACATAAAAAAGGTTTTGTCCTTCTTTGACACTTTCTGGTCCACAATGCCCAGAAGGAAGGCCTCTGGTTTCTTAGGAAAGGTATATCTAAATACCTTTTTTAACTCATTGTAAATCACTTCCCAGAAGGTCTTCACTTTTGGGCAGGTCCACCAGAGGTGAAAGAATGTCCCTTCAACCTCCTTACATTTCCAACATTTATTATCTTTTTTTTTTTTTTTTTTTATATAATCTTTATTAATTTTCCAAAAAAGATTACATTAAGAATCAAAGCTCAGGAACATAGAAACATACATCCAAAAAAAAAAGAAAAAAAGGAAAAAGAAAAAGAGGTTCACCTCTTTACACTTATTTTCAGTAACTTCTTTTCAGGACTTCCCCACGTCTCCTCCTATTGTTTCCCAACTCCAGTTTATTTATTCTAGCAAGTTTTTCCCCTAAACATCCTGTACCTTATTTTATTAAAATTACTTAACCCTAGTTTGATTAAATTCATTTTAATTATAAAATTATACTTTAATTCATTTGTTGTGCTAGCATTTTATTAACGTATACCCCTTAATCCTCTGTATAAGAGTAAAAAAACAGAAAAAAGATATAAACATGTTTCTAAAAAAGAAAAGAAGATACCTTTCCTAAAATTGCCACCCTTTCCCCCCCACGGATTCCCCATTCTTATAAAATATTCTTTATTCTATAAAAATTAAAAGGTAGAGAAAAAAAAAAAAAAAAAAAACTTCAACCCCCTTCGGACTGTTAAGTCCCACCCTTCTCCCCCGGCTTCAATCCTTAATCAAAGTACATTTAGTCCATCTTTCTAGCCTGGTGATCTCACGTCCGAGGCGCGCAAGTCTCTCACAGTTCCTTTCAGCCGATTCCTTCGAAAGTCTCTCATGCTTAACTCCCAGGATCGAAGACTTATTTTCTCAATGTTGGCGATGATTCTTTCAGTTAAACCTGTTTGCTTGTGTCCCATATTCCAACATTGTTTCATAAATCTATATGTCCCAAATAGTCCTGTTTTCACCTTAGTCAGTTTAGATTTCTTCTTAGCAGATCTTGGTCTCTCCTCTCCTTTATGTGGTGTCTCAGCCTTCCCTTCCTTCAGCTCCTTTTGCTTGGCAGGTGTCTTTTCCTCCTCAATCTTGGGTTCTTTCCCTTGTCCAGCTGCCTGTGTTTCAAACAATGAGTCCCTTTCCAAATCAGTTAGTGTATTTTCAGATAGCTTCGGGTCTGGTGGGCTCATAGACAAAACAAGGCCTTTCTCATTCCTCTGTATCAAATTTCCCACAAGAGAGATCAGCTCTTTCAAACCAGCACGTATTTCCTGTATTCCTTGTTTTAGTTCCATTCTTGCAATGTCCAAGAGTCCCCTCTAGAGGGATTCTGGTTTTAATGATCTTTCCCTCTCCGATCCAAAAGTCAGACTTGTTTGTGTCGATCTTTCCTTATTTGTAATAATTTGTAGCAATTTAATCGGTTAAAGTTTCAATTTTCAGTTCTTTCAACTTTGACAGCTAATTTGACAGCTGTCAAAAGTATCTATGTCTCAGCAGGCTCTTAGCTCGGATTGCTCCCGGGCTTGAGTAGGGTGATACTTAATTTCAAACAAAATAATCTCTTGTCCTCCAGCACCTTAGCTTAGGTCTTTTAAATCCGTGAGGTCTGTATTTTTTATCCAATCTCACAAGTTTTCCCGCAACTTTAGTTGTCAAATCCTTGCTTGCACTGTTAACAATATGGAGGAGGCGGACTTCCCTTTTTTTTCATCTCCTCCGTTCGTACCAAATCCAATCCGAAAAATTTATAATCCAATTTTCAAATTACTCACGGGTTGTTGCTCTTAGTTTTGAGTCCAAATTTAGCAGGAAGAAGTTAGCGCTGACTGAAGAATGGCATGCGGCTTCGCTCGGCAGGGGTAGCAGAAGACTCACAGCACCACGCCGCTCCCAGGCACCCGATCCTTAGCCTTTAAAAAGGCTCTCTCACGGGTCGGGGGGGCGCTTACGATGCCCACCGAGTCACCATGTCCACGTACCCCGTGTACGTGGTTTGTGAGGGTCCCCGTGTCGCCGGCACGGTAAGACCCGATCCCCTGCTGAGCCGATTCCCTCCGGAGCTCGGAGGGAATCCGCCATTAGACAGACGCGCCAACCCGGAAGTCTACATTTCCAACATTTATTATCAGACAGGTGATATATCTTAGCAAGCTTGACTAGGGTCATGTACCACCTATATATCATTTTCATAATGTTTTCCTTCAAGGCATTACATGCCGTGAATTTCATTCCGGTGGTCCATAACCTTTCCCAGTCCTCAAACATAATGTTATGCCCAATATCCTGAGCCCATTTTATCATGGCTGATTTAACTGTCTCATCCTGTGTGTTCCATTTAAGCAGCAAGTTATACATTCTTGAAAGTACCTTAGTCCTAGGTTCCAACAACTCTGTCTCTAATTTCGATTTTTCCACCTGGAATCCTGTTTTTTTTATCCAATTTAAAAAGCTCTTGAATTTGAGCATAATGAAACCAGTCTTGCACCCTATTCTTTAATTTTTCAAAGTTCTGCAACTTCCAGTTGTCTCCAATTTTTTCAATTATTTCCCAATACTTCGGCCAATTGGCCTCTGTATTGAGTCTTTTTCGAGCCTTGGCCTCCACTGGTGATAGCCACCTCGGGGTCTTACCCTCTAGTAGGTCTTTGTATTTTATCCAGACCATAAATATTGCTCTTCTGACAATATGGTTTTTAAACATTTTATGGATTTTTACCTTGTCGTACCACAAATATGCATGCCACCCAAAAGCATTATCAAACCCTTCCAGATCTAGGACATCAGTGTTCTCAAGGAGCAACCAATCTTTCATCCAGCAGAAGGCCGCTGCTTCATAATATAACCTCAGGTCTGGCAGGGCAAACCCCCCTCTTTCTTTTGAATCAGTTAGTATTTTAAACTTTATCCGGGGCTTTTTGCCCTGCCAAACAAACTTAGAGATATCCTTCTGCCACTTTCCAAAACATTCCACTCTGTCCACAACCTGTAGAGTTTGAAACAGAAATAACATTTTCGGCAATACATTCATTTTTATAGCTGCAATTCGACCCAACAAGGAAAGTTTCAGTCTTGACCAAATTTCCAAATCTTTTTTGATTTCCAACCAACATTTTTCATAATTATCTTTAAATAAATTCAAATTTTTAGCAGACAAATGAACCCCTAGGTATTTCACTTTTTTAACCACATTCAATTCTGTCTCTTTCTGAAACCCATCTATTTCTATAGATGTCAAGTTTTTTGCCAAAACCTTAGTTTTTTGCTTGTTCAACTTAAAACCCGCCACCCGACCAAATTCATGGATCAGTTCTAAAGCTCTTTTTGTACTAGATTCTGGCTCCTGTAATGTTAAAACCAAGTCATCTGCAAAAGCTTTCAGTTTATATTGTTTCACTCCGACCTGTATTCCTTGCACCAACCGGTCCTCTCTAATTGTGTTCAAAAGCACCTCCAGGACTGAGATAAATAAAAGAGGGGATAGTGGGCACCCCTGTCGTGTCCCTTTTTCAATTTTGAACTCCTCTGTCACCACATTGTTCACTATCAACTTAGCTTTTTGCTCTGAATAAATTGCTTCTATTCCATTTTCAAACCCCCGTCCCACTCCCATCCCTTCCAAGTTTCTCTTCATAAACTTCCAAGAAATATTATCAAAGGCCTTCTCCGCATCAATAAAAATTAGCACAGCTTTCGTATTGATATTAGTTTGTAAAAGTTCCAAAATATCAATAATGTTCCTAGTATTATCAAACAAATGTCTCCCTGGGAGAAAGCCTGCCTGGTCCTTATGAATTACTTCATTAAGTACTTTTTTAAGTCTACTTGCCAAAATATCCGCAAAAATTTTGTAATCCACATTTAGGAGTGAGATGGGACGGTAGTTCTTAAGTTGAGTCTTTTCAGTTTCTAATTTAGGTATCAGTGTGATGAAAGCTTCTTTCCACGTTTCCGGTGCCCTCTTCCCCTCCATAATCTGATTACAAACCTCCATTAGCGGTAATATCAAATAGTCTTTTAATGTCTTATAGTATTTGGAGGTAAGTCCATCTGGGCCTGGAGATTTACCTAGTTGCATATTCTGAATGGCACCCTCAATTTCCTGTTGTGTTATTTTACAATTCAGGATTGTTCTTTTTTCCTGTGTTAGTTTTGATAGTCCATTAATTTTTAAAAATTGGTCTATCTCAGTTTCTTTCTGTGGCCCCTGTGTATAAAGTTCTTTAAAATATCTCTGGAAACACTTTCTAATTTCTTCTGGTTTCTGAACATTTCTCCCTTCAATCTCTAGGTTAGTAACTGTATTCAATTTTTGTCTCTTTTTCAACTGCCATGCTAGCAGTTTCCCACATTTATTTGCTGATTCAAATGATCTTTGCTTCATTTGTTTAATTTTCCATTCAATCTCTTGATTTATCAATTTCGAATATTGTGCTTGATGGAATTTGATTTCTCTCAGCACCTCTCTCGACTTTGGTTTTGTTCTCAATTTTTTCTCTCCATCTCTTATCTTCTCTAAAATTTTATCCTTTTTTTCACTCCAGAGTCTTTTCTTAATCGTATTCTGTTGTATCAGAAACCCTCTCATAACTGCCTTACTTGCGTCCCAGACTGTTCTTTTTTCCACCGTAGTGTTCAAGTTTATTTCAAAATAGTCTTTTAAAGTTTTTTGGGCCTTCTTCACAGTCTCCTGATCTCTTAATAGGGTGTCATTCATTCTCCATCTAAAGGAACCGGTTGGAGTTAGTCTCAATTCCACTTTCAAAGCATTATGGTCGGAGCAGGTTTTTGGGCAGATTTCCACTTTTCTAGTCTTCGGTGCCAGCCCTCTAGTTGTCCATATTTGGTCGATTCTTGTCCATGACAAATGGGCCTCAGAAAAGAAAGTTCCTTCTTTACCTAGGGGATTCTTTGTCCTCCATATATCAATCAAATCCATATTGTCGGTTAATTCAAAGAAAGTTTTAGGTAGTCTGCCATCTTTTGTTAAGTTTTGATTTTGTGACTTATCCATGTTTGTAGATACCACCCCATTCATGTCTCCCATCATAATGATGTTAGTATAATCCATATAGTCCAGCATCGTCTCATGCAGCTTTTTATAAAATTCAGATTTCCCTTCATTTGGTGCATATATTCCTAATATCAAAAATTTTTCTCCTTGTGTCTGTATTTCAATCGCCAAAATTCTTCCTTGCTCGTCTTTAAATAAGAATTTTGGTGACAGGCTCTCCTTTGCATAGATGACCACTCCTCTTTTCTTAACTTTATCCGAAGAAATAAATTCCTGGCCTAATCTTTTATTAATTAGCACTTTCCTGTGGAGCCTAGTCACATGGGTTTCTTGCAAACATATAATGTCTAATTGTTCTTTTTTCAAAATATGAAAGATTCTTCTTCTTTTTTCCGGGGAATTCCCACCATGTATATTCCAACTAAGTAGCTGCAGAGACATCCTGGATCAATTTGATAGGTCTATAGTGGCGTATCTTCTTTTCCCTCTATTCCCGAGGGTCTAGGAGTTGGTCCAACTCCAGGCGGTGGTGGTGGCCAAGATGCTGCTGCCCCTTTTTGAAGGTCTTCTCCGTGGTCGTTCAGGAACTTTTGATGGTCTTCTGGTGTTTTAATTTTAATCTTCTTTCCTTTGAAATTAAAAGATAGTCCTTGAGGAAACTCCCACCTGTAAGGAATTGTGTTGTCTCTCAGTAATTTTGCTAAATCTTTGTAGATAACTCTAAGATCCAAGAGTTGTTTCGGAATATCTCTATAAATTTCTGCTCTTTTATCTTGTATAACAAGTGATTTTCCAAAATGAAGGCCTAATATCTTGTCTCTCTCCTCTTTAGATCTCAGTGTAATCAGACAATCTCTAAGTCTGTCCTTCCTTACCACTCTTCCCAATCTAAATGCAGTTGTGATTTTAAAGTCCTTATCTTCTGCTATACCCCAGAACTTTGAAAATTCTGATGTCAAATAGCCAATCAAGTCTTCTTGTTCAAGTTCTGGAATAGCTCTCAATCTAAGATTATTTTCCCTATTTTTCAATTCGACCATAGACAGGTAGGCCTGTTGTTCACCAATCTGTTTGTGCAGTGGCTTCACTTCTACCTTAATCTCCTCAACCTTCTTATATGCTTCCTCTGCTTTTTGACTGGCTTCCTCAGCCAGTTTTCTATTTTCTGCCGTTGCTCCTTGCAGACTCCCAATAGCTTGTGTATGTTGGGCAACCTGGTCAGTCAATTTATTAATCGAGGATGTGGCTTGGTCAATTTTTGTTGATTGATCATCCACCTTTTGATTTAGGATTGCCAGTTGATCCAGTATTTGTTTTAAGACTGTTTCTGATCCTCCTGATGCCATATCTTCTGTTACTGGCTGCCCAACTCCCCCCTCCTGTGTTCCCAGTACAGCTGGGACAGATGATCTGCGTGGTTGGGAAGTCAAAGTTGTTTGAACCAATTGTACTGTTTGCTTTGCTTTCGTTTTGGCTGCTCTTGTTCTCCCTGAGCCACTCATTCCACACCTGCCTATGTGTCAAGGTCAAATTGTCTACTGTCCCATGGGAACCACAGTTCCAAAATGTAAACAGTCAAACGACAGAGAGTCAAAATAAAATTTAGTTCTCATACAATTATGTCTCCAAAATCCTCTAGGGGGAGTATCACTGTAGTTCCAAAGAAAGAAGAAACTTTTTCCGCCATTAAAGTCCCTGTAGTTCCATGTAATTTAAAATAAGGGTTCTTCTTACCTTCTTTAAAGTGTAGAGCTCTCTCTAAGTTAAACAAAGTCTTAAAAAAGGATGCAGGAAACAGTTTCCCTGTTTGTATCCAATTTATAACACTCCAAAGTAGCACTTTTCAGTTTAGTTACAGTTTCCGCAATTTGACAGTTCTCTTACGTCTGGCAGCCCGTAGATCGGGTTTTCTCAGACCTTTGTAATCCACAAAGAGGAAAGTCCCAATTAAATCCCAGTAAGTTTAAAACAATTCTTAACTTTCTTCCTTCAAAGTCAGTTCAGTTAGTGCACGGTAGTCCCAACTTTTTACAGTCCCTTTTAAAGCGCTTCCCGCTTGTCAAAATCTTTGCTTTGATCTTGTAAGCAAAATCGGAAGACGGACTTCCTGTTTCTCGTCTCCCGTTTTCAGCCAAATTTAAAACTTTAGTCCCAAAAATTTTATAATCCCTACTCACGGGTATGTTGTTTTGAATCTGATGTTTCAAGAAGAAAGGTCGGCGCTCATCAGCAGCAGCTGCGCGGCTTCGCTTCCGCAGAAAGAGCGATGAACTCACAGCACCGCTCCCCCTTCTACGTTCCGGAGCCCCTTACGGGGTTCCTTCTTCGTTTCTGGGGGGGCTTCTGGTGCCCGCCGAGTCCCACGGCCACGGGCTCACTCTGCCCGCGGTTTTTCTTGATGAGTCACCGCTATGCCGCAGCGGGTAACCCTTTTCTGTGGAGCCCCTCTTCAGAACCTGAGGAGGACCGCCATTGCTGTTTCGCGCCGCCTCCGGAAGTCCTTTCTCAAGGCTTTCGCTTCCATTGGTGACAGCCACCTTGGGGTTTTGTTTTCTAACAAATCCTTATATCTTATCCAAACACTGAATAGCGCTTTCCTGACAATGTGGTTTCTAAATGCTTTATGTGCTTTGACCTTATCATACCACAAATATGCATGCCATCCAAATACATTGTTAAAACCTTCCAAGTCCAAAATGTCAGTGTTTTCAAGAAGTAGCCATTCTTTCAACCAGCAAAAGGCTGCTGATTCATAGTAAAGTTTGAGGTCTGGCAGGGCAAATCCGCCTCTTTCCTTTGCATCCGTTAGAATTTTAAATTTTATTCTGGGCTTCTTGCCCTGCCAGACAAATTTAGAAATATCTTTCTGCCACCTCTTGAAACAATCCATTTTGTCAACAATCTGCAAAGTTTGAAACAAAAACAACATTCTAGGCAATACATTCATTTTTATCGCAGCAATACGGCCTAGCAGTGAAAGCTTCAAATTTGACCAAATTTCTAAGTCTTTTTTCACTTCAGACCAACATTTTTCATAATTATCTTTAAATAAATTCCCATTTTTTGCTGTCATGTTAATCCCCAGGTATTTAACTTTCTTAACCACTGTTAAACCTGTCTCATTCTGAAACCTCTCTCTTTCAAACGGTGTTAATTTTTTCTCTAAAACCTTGGTTTTTGACTTGTTCAATTTAAATCCTGCCACTTGACCAAATTCTTGAATCAGTTCTAGAACCCTTTTAGTACTAGATTCTGGCTCCTGTAACGTCAATACTAAGTCGTCTGCAAATGCTCTCAATTTGTACTGTTTAGTTCCGACCTGTATACCTTTAACCGACTGGTCCCTTCTAATCATATTCAGCAAAACCTCCAGGACCGAAATAAAAAGAAGTGGGGAAATTGGGCAACCTTGTCGTGTCCCTTTTTCAATTTTAAGTTCTTCCGTCACAACATTATTTACAATTAGTTTAGCCTTTTGTTCTGAATAAATTGCACCTATACCATTCTCAAAACCTTGGCCTACCCCCATACCCTGTAGATTCTTCTTCATAAAATTCCAAGAAATATTGTCAAAGGCTTTCTCCGCATCTACAAATATCAAAACTGCTTTAGTATTTATATTCACTTCTAATTTCTCCAAAATATCAATTATATTCCTCAAATTGTCAGACAAATGTCTTCCTGGGAGAAAGCCCGCTTGGTCTTTATGAATCT
The DNA here is from genome assembly GCF_964106645.2 of Podarcis pityusensis. NCBI lineage: Eukaryota > Metazoa > Chordata > Lepidosauria > Squamata > Lacertidae > Podarcis > Podarcis pityusensis. The sequence goes on from NC_138045.1 coordinate 22,792,177, forward strand.
CTTCCATCAACACTTTTTTAAATCTCTTAGCCAAAATATCTGCAAAAATTTTGTAATCCACATTCAATAACAATATAGGGCGGTAGTTCTTGAGCTGTGTCTTTTCAGTCTCTGTTTTTGGTACAAGTGTAATATATGCTTCTTTCCACGACTCTGGTGCTCTTTTTCCCTCCATTATTTCATTGCAGACCTCTTTCAATGGTTGAATTAACCATTCTTTTAAAGATCTGTAGTATCTAGAGGTCAAGCCGTCTGGTCCTGGAGATTTACCCAATTGCATGTTTTGAATGGCACCTTCTATTTCCTGTTCAGTTATTCTATGATTCAAAATTAATTTGTTTTCTTGAGATATTTTTTGTAATCCATTTGTTTTCAAAAATTGGTCTAAATCTGTTTCTTTCAGTGGCCCTTGAGTGTATAATCGTTTAAAGTACCTCTGGAAACAGCTTCTGATCTCTGCAGGGTTCTGTATGTTTCTTCCTTCCACTTCTAAGTTCGTAATTGTGTTTAATTTTTGTCTCTTTTTCATTTGCCATGCCAACAGTTTACCACATTTATTGGCTGACTCAAAAGTCTTTTGTCTCATTTGTTTAATTTTCCATTCTATTTCCTGATTCATCATTTTCATATATTGTACTTGGTATAACTTTAACTCACTCAAAATCTCTTGAGATTTGGGGTTTACTCTCAGTCTTTTTTCACATTCCTTTATTTTGTCCATTATCTTTTCCTTCTTCTCATTTTGAGTTCTTTTCTTTATTGCATTCTGTTGTATTAAGAACCCTCTCATAACCGCTTTGCTTGCGTCCCAGATTACTCTTTTCTCCACGTTGGTACTAAGGTTTATCTCAAAATAATCTCTCAGAGTTTTTTGGGCCTTCTTAAGTAGTTCATCATCTCTAAATAAGGTGTCATTCATCTTCCATCTGAAGGAGCCAGTTGGTGTTAGTCTCATTTCCATCTTAACAGCATTATGGTCGGAGCAAGTTTTCGGGCAGATTTCCACCTTTCTTTTCTTTGGTGCCATTCCTCTAGTTATCCAAATTTGGTCAATTCTTGTCCATGTCATTTTGGCTTCAGAGAAGAAGGTTCCCTCTTTGGCCATGGGATTTCTTATTCTCCAAATGTCAACTAAGTCCAAGTTGTCTGTCATGTCAAAAAAAGTTTTCGGTAGTCTACCATCCTTGGTGACTACCTGTCTTTGTGCCTTGTCCATATATGTGGATACCACTCCATTCATATCTCCCATCAAAATCATGTTATAATCCATATGGTCCATCAGGGTCTCGTGCAACTTCTTAAAAAAATCAGATTTCCCGTAATTTGGTGCATAGATTCCTACTATCAAAATTTTTTCTCCTTGTGTTTGAATTTCAATTGCCACAAATCTTCCTTGGTCATCTTTAAATACAAATTTCGGTGATAATCTGTCCTTTGCATAAATCACAACCCCTCTTTTTTTAACTTTGTCCGATGAAATAAACTCCTGACCAAGTCTTTTATTTATCAACAATTTCCTGTGTAATCTTGTTATATGTGTTTCTTATAAACAAATTAGGTCCAATTGTTCCTTTTTTAATATATGAAATACTGATTTCCTTTTCTGAGGGGAATTTAGACCGTGACAGTTCCAAGTTAGTAGTTGCAGGGCCATGCTGTTATTATTTTAATACTCCTCCTACTGCACCTAGTGCCTGTTCCTCTTCTGTCGGTGGTATCCCTTTTTTCGAACGGTCTTTTGGTTCCGGAGATAGTCCTTTTTGTAGGTCTTCTCCGTGGTCTCTCCAAAATTTGTCTTTGTCGTCTTCCGATCTTATTTTCCTCTTCTTTCCTTTGTAGCTAAAAGATAGGCCTTGAGGAAATTCCCACCTAAAGTTAATACTGTTACTTCTCAGCAGAGTAACCAAATCTTTGTAATTTGATCTAAGATCCAGAAGGTGTTTCGGAATGTCTTTAAATATTTCAACTCTTGTCTGATGAATTTCCAGTGTCTTCTGGAAATGCAAACCCAGAATCTTATCCCTCTCTTCTTTTGTTCGTAAAGTGATCAAACAGTCTCTCACCTTCTTCTCGCCTCTTTTCCCAAGTCTAAAAGCATTTACTATTTTAAAACTGTCTTTTACCAATTCTGGATCCCAAAAGTCAGAAAATTCCTGCATGAGAAATTCAGCTAGATTGTCCTTTTCCACTTCAGGTACTGATCTGACCCGTAGATTCACTTGTTTTTCTTTCAATTCAATCATAGACAGGGTCAATTTATGGTCTTCCAATTGTTTGTGTAGTGATGGTATTGTCTCTTGAACCTCTTTAACCTCTGTGGCAGAAGTTGTAGCAATTTCTTTGGCCTCCTCGGCAATCTGGCGCACTGAAGCCGATTCCTCTAGTAATTTTTGAATAGTCTCTGTATTAGTGTTTACTTTCTGGCCCAAATTATTTATACTTGCTGTATTCTGGTTGATACTTATTGTGTTTTGATCAATCTTGTCAGATGCCTCTGCTACTTGTTGGCTTATTCTATTCAAAGATTCATTAACTTTAGCCAAAACTTGAGCAAAGGAATCATCACTTGCCATACCTTTTACTTTTGGTTGTGCCGATGGGGCTGCTGTTGGAATTCCAGAGGCGCCAGAGGTCGAAAATCTCCTTTGTAATCCTTCTTCTGTTCGAAAAACTCTGCCCGACCTTGTAGCCTGTAACGCTTCTGTTTTCTCTTTACCATCTGCCATTCCTTTAGATAGAACTCAAGGTCGGTCACACAGTTAAATTCAAAACAGTGGAAATTTCCAGCAGAGCTGTGTGTGAATTCCTCAGGCCATCTACAGTTTCAATTATAACTAATTGTAACAATTCCAAGTTCCACTAGGGGGACACTGTAACAGTCAAAAAAGTTCTTAAATACTTTACTTCCTTTTTAAAGTCCCCCCAGTTTGTCAGGAAGATAACAATCTATCTAAAACAGTTACTTTAAGACCAGGAGATGTTTATCCAGATATTGTATCCAAATTGTATTTCCTGTGCATGACTAGCTGTCAAAGTATATTTAAAGACAGTACCTCTCATCCGTTTTTAAATTGCCTCTGGGAATCCGTTCCCAAGGAATTGAGCGATGGTTTAATCCCTTTATTTTTCACTTCTTTATAAAGAAATAACATCCACAGTTCTCTCCCCTTTTCCCTCGATTTAAGGGGGGAAAGATCCAGGTTAGATGATTGGGTTAAAGTCCGTTAATACGTCTTTTCCTAAGCTTCCGCTTTCAAGTTCAATGCTTTGTTGTATCTACAATAGGGAGAGGCAGACTTCCCTTTTATGCCTCTCCGCTTTCGGCCAAATTCACAATTTGTACAGTTCCAGTTACGTTAAATCCTACTCACGGATCGTTGATTTTCAAGTCGAAATTCCAAGGAAAAAAGGCAGCGCTCTCCGGTTACAGCTTGCGGCTTCACTCCACGAAAGAAGCAGACAGCCCACAGCACAGCGCTCCTTCCCCCGCTCCGATTCCGAGCCCATTGCAGGGCTTTTTACCGGGTTGGGGAGGGCGCCAAATGTGCCCGCTGGGTCCCAGGTTCACAGGCTTCCCCCGCCTGTGATTTTCAGGGGTCCCCCGCTGCGCCGAAGCGGGATCCGACCCTATTTTTCGTGGTGAGATTTCCTCCGATCGAGGAAATCCGCCATTAACCGCTGGCGCCACCTCCGGAAGTCTCGTGGCTTTGAGATTTCCTTCAAGAGGAGCGTCTGTGTCATCAGAAAAGGCAAAGAGGACATTTTGCATGCAAAGTTTATGGATGGCTTGTTCTGTATAACTTATGACGACAGTGCTGCTGTTGTGTCTAATGTTGATTCTTGTTGTGTTGCACAAACTAGCAAAGTTCTTCATGCAGGATGCATTCATGATGCACATCGAAGGTTTTGTCACCTCTCTTGGAAGGCACTGGCCAAGATGCCAGAGATGGTTGAGGGTTTGAACATCAAACCCTGTAAGTTTCACATGAAATGTGTATCTTGTGCAGAGAACAAGGTGAAGGTTGCTCCAAAAGGCAAGGAGTCTAGCAGGCAGGCTTCCAAACCCTACCAGCTAGTGCACGCAGACCTGGTTGGTCCACTTGCACCCTCTTTGGGTGGAGCAAGGTACTTCATGGTTCTAATTGATTCTTTTTCCAGGTACATTCATGTGTTTATGCTCGAGCAGAAATCGCAAGCGTTTCCGAAGTTCAAGGCATTCTGTGCTTGGTTGGAGAATGTTCACGGTAAACGTATTGGCTGTCTCTTTACTGATCGGGGCGGGGAGTTCACTTCTCAGCAGTTTGAAGCTTTCCTGACTGAGAAGGGAATTCAGCATGACTTGTCAACGCCTAGATCGCCATGGATGAATGGGCTTGCGGAGCGAGCAAATCAAACGTTGCTGCAAGGAATGAAAACATTGTTGCATGATGCCAAGTTTTGGGGGGAGGTTCTGTCGAATTTTGTTTACACTTTTACACTTTTAATCGCAGATTGTCATCACCTATTGGTTGTACCCCCTATGAGAAGATGTTTGGTAAGAAACCCAACATCAAGCACATGCGAATCTTTGGTTCTGACATGTGGGTACACACCCCACAGAGCAACAAGCTTGGGAAGCGTGGGGCACATGGTTTGTTCATGGGGTACGAAAAAGGTGCATACAGGGTATGGATGACTTACTCCAAATCCATTAAGTTCACAAAGAGTGTTGAGTACAATCCTAAGTGGGGGGGGGGGGAAATGTGGGAATTTTCCAGAGTTACCCAGAGGAGGATGAAGGTGATGTCAAAGAAGCAGCTAAAGCTGAGGAAGCTGCTGAGGATGATGATGACGATGATGATCAGAGTTCGGATTCCAGTTCAGTGGGCGGCGCTGCTGCTGATGTCAGTGACAGTGATGACACAGCAGACTACAAGAGCGCAAAGGCCTCAGTCAGACCATCTGATGCGTCTGACAATGATCTGGAAGAACCACTGTTCACCATTGGTCACTTTTCTCCTAAGAAGGAGGAGATGAGTCCAGAAGACTTGCGTCTAGTATGCAGATCTGAGAGGGCCACGAAGGGCAGACCTCCAAAGAGATTTGCTGATGAGTTTGCTAAGACAGCAACTGCTGTTCTTAGTAGCTCAGAGAAGGTATGGGAACCTTCAAGCTTCAAAGAGGTTCAGGAGTTAACCTCTAAAGATGCTGAGCCTTGGCTTAATGCCATGAAGGCTGAAGTTGATTCCTTGAATAGGAACCAAACTTGGGAACTGGTACCGGTAGTCCCAGGAATGAGACTGGTTGGCAGCAAATGGGTCTTCAAGGCCAAGACAGACCAGAATGGCAAGGTTGTCAGACACAAAGCCAGATTGGTTGCCAGAGGTTTTTCACAGGTACCAGGACAGGATTACCACGAGACCTATTCACCCACAGTCAAATATGAGAGCATTCGGCTGATACTCAAGATTGCTGCGGAGGAGAAACTGCATGTTTCCCATCATGACATTAATACAGCTTTTTTGTACGGGATTTTGGGGGAGGAGCTGTTTATGCTTCCACCTGATGGGATGCAGATACAGAAGGGAATGGTCTGTAAACTGCGGAAATCCTTGTATGGTCTCAAGCAGAGTGCCAGGTGTTGGAACACGAAGCTCACTGAGACGTTGCTTTCTCTAGGTTTTCACCAGGGCAAAGCTGATCCGTGTGTGTTTATCAAGGAGGAGGGGCAAAACAAACTGTATTGTTTATGTTTTGTTGATGATCTTCTGACGTTTTGGAAGAATCAGGCTTTGTACCAAAGCACCCTAGCTCAGCTGAAGGAGCACTTTGACATGAAGGATCTTGGTGAGGTATCCAACTATCTTTCTCTGCAGGTGGAGAGGGACCAAGCAGGTAATTTTCTGGTACACCAAACACAGAAAATTGCTGATGTATTAACCAGGTTGAATTTGGTTGATGCAAACCCAGCAGACACACCGATGGTGACAGGTTACCAGGTAGACAGTACTGCTGAAGCGTTTTCTGACACAACGCTGTACAGATGCATTCTAGGCAATTTGAATTTCATTGCTAGATGCTCAAGACCTGACATAGCTGTAAGCTGTAACCTGCTTAGCAGACATGCTAACAATCCTACTGTTCAGGATTGGAAAGCTCTGAAGCGCATAGCCCGCTATTTGAAAGGGACTATGCACTACAGGCTGAGGTTCACCAGTCAGAAGACTGGAGGTCTTGAAATCTTTGCAGATGTAAGTTTTGGAAGTGACACCACGGATGGTACAAGCACTTCTGGAGTATGCTACATGTACAACCACTGCCTGTTTGACTGGTTGTGCAAAAAGCAGGTGACAGTGAGCCTAAGTTCCTGTGAAGCAGAACTCAATGCTCTGTCATTTTCACTCAAGGATTGTGAATGGTTGATGCAACTGTTTAAGGACATCGGAGTTTCTGTGACATGTCCTGTACAAGTGTATCAAGACAATAGATCGTGTTTGGCTTTGCTGAACTCGGAGAGTTGCAAGCAAAGGACCAAGTACTTGCAGATTAAGCTACATCGTGCAAGAGAGTGTATTCAGAAAGGACTCATTCAGGTGTCCTACATGCCAGGAAATGAAATTCCTGCTGATCTGTTGTCTAAGGTTGTTAACAGAGAACAACTTAAGGTTTACGTACAAAGGTTGCAATTGGGTTGAACCACAGGTACTACAGGTTACATGGAAAGGGGGAGGATGTTAGGATATTTCCGTTCCACCTTAAAAGGGAGCAGGCTTTGTGAGTCAGAGTCTGCGTATTTCCTGTTCACAGGATGTTTATGTTTTCTGTTGCTTCCGTTTTCTCTCTCTGTGTCGTAGACACTAAAGCAGGCAGTCATGTTTTTCTGTGTTCTGATCAACGCTGAATAAACTTGTAAATAATGCTCTCCTGAGTGCAACTTTTGGCTGTGCATTATCTGCTGATAGAGTGTGCATGAGCTCTGGAATGTGGCAAGATATTTTCTAGAAACTCATGTCGCTGTGTGCCTACGGGAGGTCGATGGATCGTCCGGCAGACGGCTTGGGGGCCTTGATGGACTTTATCTCCCTGGCAGTATCCCAACAATCGGCACTTTGTCCAAGTTATTAACTGCTGTAAAAAGCGCCACTAAAAGAGGGGCCCACCCGTGATGGTTTGATGTGATCAGCTCAGCTGGGATAAAGTCATTTTCCAGGGCCTTACTGCTCTTCAGGGTCATAATTAATACATGGACTTCTTCCACCGTAACTGGGCTCCAAAGTGGAAGCTTGGACGGCTCTACAGAGTAATTGTAGCAAATGGGAGGGGGGAATTCAGATTATCAGTAAATATTGTTTTAAAATGGTTCTCCCATACTTGGGCTGGGATACCACAGCTAGGGGCTGGGAAATTGTTTTTTAGCATACCGAGACCAGTTGCCAAAAAAGTTTAACTTCATTATTTAGCGAAGCATTTAGTACCAGGAACCAAGAGTTTTGTTAAGATTGCCTTTGGTTTGCAGCCAATAAGGCTTTGTACTCTTTTTAAAATTTTGAAATAGGTTGGAGGTAAATAAGTTAGACTAGCATTTCTATAGTCCAAGTAAGAGTCCCTTAAGGCTTTTTAGTATGATTTTAGTATGTTGTATTATTTTATTATTTTATTGTTGCTAGCTGCCCTGAGCCCGGCCTCGGCTGGGGAGGGCAGGATATAAATTTAAAAAAAATATTTTATTATTATTATTATTATTATTATTATTATTTTCTTCTTACAGCACTCTTGGTCAAACCAATTGCACCCTTTAATATATTATACTGGTCAACAACAAATTTGTTGTCTGCATTTTTTCAGTTGATTTAGGACGAATCTGATGCGCTGAATCCAAAAATCACATTGGTTTTGCTCAATCAGGTCAGGTTTTTGAGCTATGGCCACATGTCGTTTTTTAACGTTTTTTTCCACATGTACGCTTGTGTGGAGCATTTTAGAAGAAGGTGGTGGGGGTAAAATGCCATGTCGAATAATTGTTTTGATTGGAAATGATTATTTTAATGACAAGAAGTATTCAGGTCCGATAGTTCTGGGTGATTATGTCGAAAAGGGATCAGTTTGAAGTCATAAAACCTCGAAATCTTCCATAAATTGGTGTGGCAAAGCATAAAGTTGGAGGATCAAAACTAAGTTAATGGGGCAGCCGCCCCACGAAGTATCCTGATCTTCAATCAGCACGTCGTCCTATAGCTCATTGTGATGAAATTCCAGTGCCTATCTTTGGAGAGCTTCCCGAAGATGCCTCCAGTGTTGAAGGACGTGAAGAAGAAGAAGTGGTTCTTGAAGATGATGCTCCACATCCATTTTCCCAAAAGGAGTTGAATGATCTAGTTCGTGACCTCAGCTTGTCAAAGGACTCTGCCGAACTGTTGGCATCCAGATTGAAGGAAAAAAACCTCCTCTCTGACAGTGCTCGCATCAGCTTCTTCCGCAACAGGTATCAAGAGTACCTCCGTTTTTTCTCGGAAGAGAAGGACTTGGTGTACTGTGCAGATATTGCGCAGCTTCTGCTCAAGCTTGGAGTGCCACAGTACGAACCCAAAGATTGGAGACTGTTCATTGACAGCAGCAAGCGATCACTGAAATGTGTTCTGCTACACAACGGCAACCAGCTTGCCTCTATACCCCTGGCTCACTTGAGTACACTGAAGGAGAACTATGAAGTGGTGAAGTATGTGCTGGAGAAAATTGGTTATGATCTGCATAAGTGGTTTATTTGTGTTGACCTGAAGATGGTGAACTTTTTGTTGGGAAACTCAATGAACGAAGTGGAACTGGAAGCGTGGAAGGCATTTGTTCTGGTAGTGAAGAACTTTCTGGGCAACAATAAGGCCAGAAACTACGCAGAACTTGTCAACAACATGCTGACTGCTTTCAGAAACCTGGGCTGCAACATGAGCGTCAAGATGCACTACCTATTTTCACATATGGACCGGTTTCCTGAGAACCTGGGTTCAATGAGAGACGAGCAGGGGGAGAGATTTCATCAGGACATGAAAGAGATGGAGACCAGGTATCAGGGTCGCTGGGATGCAGTCATGATGGCTGACTACTGTTGGACTCTGAAGAGAGACCTCCTGCCACTGAGCATTCCAGGAGTTCCAAGAAACGGAAGTTCAAGCCCTGAAGTTTGAAAAATGGTGACGCAACATGCAATTTATGTGTACTTACCTTTATCAATGCCCACCATTCAGTTTACAGTAAACCTGACCTGATGGAGAGAAACGGATGCCATTTCCTGATTCAGCAGTGCAAAAATACCCTAAATCAGTTGTAGAAATCTAGACAACATTCAAAAAGTAAAAAATTGTTGCCCAGTGTTATTATTCCCAGACCTGCTGAAAGAGGCAGTCATTAAACCGCTTCTTAAAAAACAACTCTAGACCCAGCCAATATGGCCAACTATCACCCAGTCTCAAATCTTCCATTCTTGGGCAAGGTGATTGAGTGAGTGGTTGCTGAATTATTATTATTATTATTATTATTATTATTATTATTATTAATACCCAGCCACCCTGGGTGGCTTCCATCAAATTATTAAAATACAATAGTCTGTCAAACATTAAGTTTCCCTAAACAGGGCTGCCTTCAGATGTTTTCTAAAAGCCTGGTAGTTGTTTTTCTCTTTGGCATCTGGCGGGAGGGTGTTTCACAGGACGGGTGCCGCTACCAAGAAGGCTCTCTGCCTGGTTCCCTGTAATTTGGCTTCTCACAGCGAGGGAACCGCCAAAAGGCCTCGGCGCTGGACCTCAGTGTCTGGGCAGAATGACAGGGGTGGAGACGCTCCTTCAGGTATTATGCAGCTTACTGCCCAAATTTATGTTCCCTGAGACCACATCCTACAAAACCTCAATGTGATTATTATAAGCCTGCAGGGAGGAACCTCCCGAGGGATCTTTAATTATTATTGATCTTAAGTAGATTGTAGTTTGCGAATTCAGTCTGGGCTCAGCTAAAGTAGCCAGCTCATGTTGGAAAAACGCCCAGGAAGGGTGCCACTTTCCCAAGACATCTCTCCGGTGGTCAGTCTCTGGCTGGAAATTGCCCTCAGTCCAGAGAGACAGGTAATAAGCGACCCCTCCATCCTGAGAGGAGCACACTCGTCTTCTGGTATCCCATCACAGAAGAAAGAGACAGTCAGTAGCTACACACTACTTTATTTACAGACTGTACACAGAGCTCTCATCTGACATGTCTGCTCTTCCTGAGCAGCAAGTACAGAAGTATGACTCGACACTCACTTCACTCAGAAGCGAAAGTAACTCTCCAGTTACTGAGAACAAGCAGAGACTTCCTGTCTCACACTCCCAGACATCACATGATGTCAACAACCATTGTGCTGCTTCTCGCAGCTGGTGAGATATAAAAATCCCAACAGCTCAAGGGTCCATTTTTTTCCTTTGCTGGGCTGAACCTCCAACTTCACCAATTATCAATTGTTCTGTATGTGACCAAAGATTAGAATTTTGGCCAGTGATAGAGAGGATCAGGGACAGATGATCACTCTCGATTCTATTGTCAATACTAAAACTTTTTATTGATTGAAAGGCCGTCCTGTCTGTGAGACAATAATTGACTGTGCTTGCTCCATTATAATTCATAAAGGTGAATTCTCCCTTAATTCCCAGAAACACCACATTCACAATCATGAGGTTTAGACTTAGTTGTAGAAGAGCCAGACAAAAGCCAGCATAGTTAATTTTCCAATCTTTGGAGGATCTGCAAGGGAGGTAACCAGGGCCGAAACTAGGCTTTCTGTCACCTGGGGTAAGACTCAGTTTGTCACACACACACCCCATGTGCATTTGCGTGTACACACACACACCCCTTCATGGATCGCTGCCTTGCCGTGGCGAAGGGGCTTGAATAACTCAGAGAAGCTATGAACTATGCCAAGCAGGGCACCCAAGATGAACAGGTCATAGTGGAGAGTTTTGACCAAACGTGATCCACCTGGAGTAGGAACCGGCAAGCCACTCCAGTATCCCCGCCAAGAAAACTCCATGGACAAAGACAACAGGCATATAAAAGTTATGACGCTGGAAGATGAGCCCCTCAGGTCGGAAGGTGTCCAACATGCTACTGGGGAAGAGCGGAGGACAAGTACAAGTAGATCCAGAGCTGATGAAGCGGCTGGGCGAAAGCCGAAAGGACGCTCAGTTGTGGATATGCATGGAAGCGAAAGGAAAGTCCAATGCTGTAAAGAAAAATATTGCATAGGAACCTGGAATGTAAGAACCATGAACCTGGGTAAGTTGGATGTGGTCAAAAATGAGATGGCAAGAATAAATATTGACATCCTGGGCATCAGTGAGCTAAAATGGACGGGAATGGGCGAATTCAGTTCGGATGACTATCATATCTACTACTGTGGGCAAGAAACCCGTAAAAGAAATGGAGTGGCCCTCATAGTCAACAAAAGAGTGGCGAAAGCTGTACTGGGATGCAGTCTCAAAAATGATAGAATGATCTCGATACGAATCCAAGGCAGACCTTTTAACATCACAGTAATCCAAGTTTATGCACCAACTACTGGTGCTGAAGAAACTGAAATTGACCAATTCTATGAAGACTTACAAGACCTTATAGAAGTGACACCAAAGAAGGATGTTCTTCTCATTATAGGGGATTGGAATGCTAAAGTAGGGAATCAAGAGATAAAAGGAACAACTGGCAAGTTTGGCCTTGGAGATCAAAACGAAGCAGGGCAAAGGCTAATAGAGTTCTGTCAAGAGAACAAGCTGGTCATCACAAACACGCTTTTCCAACAACACAAGAGACGACTCTACACATGGACATCACCAGATGGGCAACATCGAAATCAGATTGATTATATTCTCTGCAGCCAAAGATGGAGAAGCTCTATACAGTCAGCAAAAACAAGACCTGGAGCTGACTGTGGCTCAGATCATCAGCTTCTTATAGCAAAATTCAAGCTTAAACTGAAGAAAGTAGGAAAAACCACTGGACAGGTAAGATACAATCTAAACCAAATCCCTTATGAATACACAGTGGAAGTGAGGAACAGGTTTAAGGATTTAGATTTGCTGGACAGAGTGCCTGAAGAACTATGGTTGGAGGCTCGCAACATTATACAGGAGGCAGCAACTAAAACCATCCCAATGAAAAAGAAATGCAAGAAAGCAAAGTGGCTGTCCAACGAGGCCTTACAAATAGCAGGGGAGAGAAGGCAAGCAAAATGCGAGGGAGATAGTGAAAGATACAGGAAATTGAATGCAGATTTCCAAAGAATAGCAAGGAGAGACAAGAAGGCCTTCTTAAACGAGCAATGCAAAGAAATAGAGGAAAACAACAGAATGGGAAGAACCAGAGATCTGTTCAAGAAAATCGGAAATATGAAAGGAACATTTCGTACAAAGATTACCATAATAAAGGACAAAAGTGGCAAGGACCTAACAGAAGCAGAAGACATCAAGAAGAGGTGGCAAGAATACACAGAGGAATTATACCAGAAAGATATGGATGTCTCGTACACCCCAGGTAGTGTGGTTGCTGACCTTGAGCCAGACATCCTGGAGAGTGAAGTCAAATGGGCCTTAGAAAGCACTGCAAATAACAAGGCCACTGGAAGTGATGGTATTCCAGCTGAACTGTTTAAAATTTTAAAAGATGATTCTGTTAAGGTGCTACACTCAATATGCCAGCAAGTTTGGAAAACTCAGCAGTGGCCAGAGGATTGGAGAAGATCAGTCTACATCCCAATACCAAAGAAAGGCAGTGCCAAAGAATGCTCCAACTACCGCACAATTGCACTCATTTCACATGCTAGCAAGGTTATGCTTAAAATTCTACAAGGAAGGCTCAAGCAGTATGTGGACCGAGAACTCCCAGAAGTGCAAGCTGGATTTAGAAGAGGCAGAGGAAGCAGAGACCAAATTGCAAACATGCGCTGGATTATGGAGAAAGCTAGAGAGTTCCAGAAAGACATCTACTTCTGCTTCATTGACTATGCAAAAGCCTTTGACTGTGTCGACCACAGCAAACTATGGCAAGTTCTTAAAGAAATGGGAGTGCCTGATCACCTCATCTGTCTCCTGAGAAATCTCTATGTGGGACAAGAAGCTACAGCTAGAACTGGATATGGAACAACTGATTGGTTCAAAATTGGGAAAGGAGTACGGCAAGGCTGTATATTGTCTCCCTGCTTATTTAACTTATATGCAGAATTCATCATGCGAAAGGCTGGGCTGGATGAATCCCAAGCCGGAATTAAGATTGGCGGAAGAAATATCAACAACCTCAGATATGCAGATGACACAACCTTGATGGCAGAAAGTGAGGAGGAATTAAAGAACCTTTTAATGAGGGTGAAAGAGGAGAGCGCAAAATATGGTCTGAAGCTCAACATCAAAAAAACCAAGATCATGGCCACTGGGCCCATCACCTCCTGGCAAATAGAAGGGGAAGAAATGGAGACAGTGAGAGATTTTACTTTCTTGGGCTCCATGATCACTGCAGATGGTGACAGCAGTCACGAAATTAAAAGACGCCTGCTCCTTGGGAGAAAGGCGATGGCAAACCTAGACAACATCTTAAAAAGCAGAGACATCCCCTTGCCAACAAAGGTCCGTATAGTAAAAGCCATGGTTTTCCCAGTAGTGATGTATGGAAGTGAGAGCTGGACCATAAAGAAGGCTGATCGCCGAAGAATTGATGCTTTTGAATTATGGTGCTGGAGGAGACTCTTGAGAGTCCCATGGACTGCAAGAAGATCAAACCTCTCCATTCTGAAGGAAATCAGCCCTGAGTGCTCACTGGAAGGACAGATCCTGAAGCTGAGGCTCCAATACTTTGGCCACCTCATGAGAAGAGAAGATTCCCTGGAAAAGACCCTGATGTTGGGAAAGATGGAGGGCACAAGGAGAAGGGGACGGCAGAGAATGAGATGGTTGGATAGTGTTCTTGAAGCTACCAGCATGAGTTTGATCAAACTGCGGGAGGCAGTGGAGGACAGAAGTGCCTGGCGTGCTCTGGTCCATGGGGTCACGAAGAGTCGGACACGACTAAACGACTAAACAACAACACACACACCCCTCAACACATTTGTTAATAAAGGGTATTAAAAGTATTTTGAAAGAGGCTAGTCTCTCCAAATAGTAAAATTGTCTCTGTGTGTATCTGGCTTTCATTCAACCTTAAATAGATCTCCTCAGAGAGTAATAGGTCATTTGAGGAATTCTAAGAAGTATTATGACTGCATGATATAATGATAATAATGATAATGGAAGCTGTGATAATGATCGGGCACATACCAGAGAGTAAGTCCTATTAAACTCAGTGGGACTCACTTCTGAGTAAAAATGCTTAAGACTGCAATATAAGACTGCAGAATCTTTACACTGGGAATAAGCTCCATTGAATTCAGTGGGACTTACTTTTGAGTAGTAAAGGCTTGCAGTTAAGACTCTAAAGAATAAAATAAAAGAATAAATACTCCACAAGCTTCCTTAAAAAAATGCTGGCTGCTGAACCATTGCAATTAAATAATTTAAAGTGGATTGGCTACATTTTCCTTCCAAATTACAGGAAGGGATAAATACAAATTGAGATGGCTCTGAGTGTACATGCCAGGAGAGGTCTTAGGCAAAATAATTTTTATCTCCCTGTTCACATTAGGCTGTGGAAAGTGTTCCAAATCAAACATCTTATATGAGAAAGGGAGATATTAAAGCTCTTTGTGTTGATTGAACCTCCAAAGTTGTCAAATGCATTAGTGACAGCAGAATCAAGATGTTGATAGACAAATACCTCAATGCTTATTGATACAATTACACCCCCCCCCCAGGACTAGTGGGTAGATCCGACCCAATATTTGTGTGTTAATAATGTCTACAGCTTCAAATCAAGCAAAAGCTCTATTAGAGGCCCTTTCCTTCAACTATACAATCTTGCAGGAAGTGCAGAGAAAGTGGAACTTGGGTTTTCAAACCAAAATGCTAAGTAAAACAGGATGATGTGAACACTGGCCCAACTGAATGCATGAATGTGTGAATCCATTTAGGAAGAGTGTTGGGGTGAAATAGCAAATGTGTGTATTGGGAAACTGGGACCTTAATTCATAAAGCAAATAACACCAAGCAAGCTTTGTCCTTCAGCAGAATACACTTAAGATACAGTGTACACAAAGCTACAGTGATACACAAAAGCTACAGAGCTTTTCTCTAGTGTAAGATTTGTTTACATCCTCTGTAGCATACGCAAGCAGGACCAAAAACGCAGGAGGAATCAGATGCCACATTTTGAAGTAGGTGAAGGCCCCACTGCCTATATTCGTTCGTTTGTGGTATGTGCCTTTCTTTGTGGTTTCAAATATGAAAGATATCAGGCACTTCTTCTTATCAGGGCTGCTGATGTCATATGCTTTCGTAGCCTTCTACGACATGGTGGTGTTCCCTAAAATGTTCCTAGTGCTCTAGGTCAGATATTTAGTTTCACATTATGAAAAGGAACAAGCAGGAACCTTTCCCCTAAACAGTGTCTTGGTACCTGCTCTCTCAACCCCCCCCCATCTGCTCTACATAGGATTGAATTAAATAGATATGGGGAAAAAAAAAAAAGGTTGGTGTTAAAGAGTTGAGTTGCACTCTGTCTCCTTCTGTGTGTAATATACAGATGCAGAAATGAGTTTATATTTAGTCAGCATGAGTTGCTTATTCCTCCTGTTTAATAGGAATACCCTTTCTGACTGTCATCAGATGTTTTCTTATAAGAAAATTCAGCCATACAGCAGGTAGCACTTAACTTATTGTTGTACCATAATTATAACTGAACCACTGTCCCAAGTCAATTAAGTACGTGAATCTGTACATCAAGATTAAATCATTTGCAGATAAATAATAGATAATAATAGGGGAAACTGGGAAGGACTGTCCTACAGTTTATTCAAAAGGTCAATCAACTTTCAAATGCAGTCCAACAGAACACCCTTTCGCAGTAAATATTCTGCAGAAAGAATTTAAAACAGAAGCATATCTTAAGAGGCAAAGGTAGGATAATCACGGTAATATGCTACCTTTCGAGAGGATCTCATTCTTTTGTGATTTAATCTCTGCAAGCAATTTGTGTGTATATGCTACAATCACATTTAGCCCTGGAAGAGAGCCAGCATTTGGTACATGTTTTTTATGTGTTTTTAAGCTTTCTGTTTGTGTGAATGATTTCAGATGCCAGATCATCACCTGTGTTACCTTGTTAACGTACTTCATCTTTGTGTCAGTGTCTCACACACACACAAAAAAGACAGAGAGAGAGAGAGAGGATGAGAGGGGGAAATGATGTTTGGATTGAATAATTTAGAAAGGACTTAAGAAAAGGAGGTGAAGTAGACAAAAGGACAGTACAAAGGGTGTTTCAGTATATAAGATCATATAGAGATAAAGTGGGCGTAGCGCCTTTGGTCCTGAGGGCAGCAGAGTACAGAGATGGGAATTGGCTGAAGAAACAGAAGGCATTAATGGGGTAATGGGGCCCTTTGGATGTCCAGCAGTCCTTTGTTGGGCTCAAATTGTCGTTTTGTGTGTGTGTTGAATACACGCTATATGGTGATTTGTGGACCTAGTAGGTATCTAAAGCCATTTGCACATGGCAAAATATGTTTTTTATCAAGGTAATTTTATCAAGGTAATTGTTAGACCCTGATGATGACCAACCTATAGCCTATTTGTCTGAAAATTTTAACACTACGGAACAAGGTTTGCCTCCCTGCATGCGAACAGTAGTGGCGACTGCCACTCTGACTAAAAGAGAACTGACAGGTTCACCTTTGGACAAGAAACCACGTGCGTCACTCCTCATGCTGTGCCAGCATTGTTGGACATGAAAGGAACTTATTTTTCTATCCCAAGCAGAGATGATGAAGCGCCTAGCAGCCGACTTATACTGCCCATGCACTCGTGGTCGCAGCTGCGAATTACTGAGACTCTTAACCTGGTTACGCTACCACCTATGGGAGAGGATGGGCCTCCAACACCTGACTGCATATATTCCAGCAGGCCTGATTTGAAGAATGAAGCCAACCCCAGGCAGTATCAGACTGGACTGCTACGACTGATCTACGCCGCCTCACGCTTCTCCTCACCGCATCGGCTTGGCGCCCATCAGACGACCGCCCTGCTGGTGCCACCCCTGGAAGCTGGCATCTCTACACACGGCAAGAGAAGAATCCAGCATGGACTAAAAGAGGACATTTTCTTTTCTTTCCCTTTGAAAATGTAGCTTTGTATATAGCTTTGTGGGAGGTACCCTCGGTATTAGAAGAAGAAGGTATTAGGAAATAGATATATCCCTGTGCCCAAATGATGCAGGTAGGGCTGTGGGGGGACATGGTTTTAGCAGGGATGGTAGTCTTCTGATTTCTGGCCATTGCCGCGCCCACACCACTTAAGGTAACCCAGCGGCTAATGAGAGAATGGGGTGCCCGCAACACGCAGAAATGGAAGCCTATTCTGCAAAACCGAACCAATTGCATGGTCTGCACCCGGAACCTCTCGCACTCTGTGACCTACAGATGGTTTGGGAGGAGTACTCCTCCTCCCTGTGCCTTGGAATGAGTCCTCAGTTACGGCCCCGATTTTGGGTTCTGCCGGATTTTGGGCTGCGTTAAATTTGACAGAAGGAGCCTGTGGCTTTAACATCTCTGACCACGGTGTAGCTATTCGGCACCTGGCAACAGAAAGAGAGAAGGTAGCCCATGTTCCTGTTCCAACCTGAAACGGATGGGACATGTCTTGGTTGACTGAGTGGCTTCCGAACCTTGGGCGGCTTAGAGAACTTGTAATGATGTTAATGGACTAATCTTGCTTCTTTTCTGCTCCTGTATACCCTGCTTAATGCAACGCTTGCAAAATATGATGCGTAAAATGATGTCACGAATGATTCGGCCCCAGATTATAGCACTGACACGAGAATACCAGCCAGTGCCTTGGGACGAGCCATAAGGCTGTCCAAAAGAAGAGGGGGGAATGAAGGAATGGGTTTCTGTGTAGCAAGCTTAAAACTGACTCAACCCCCCCCCCTTTTGTTCTTTCAAAAGAGAGCACTTTTAAATGCAGTAAAACTTGAACTGTTGAGCAAAACCATAATAAGGACACAACTGCATAAACAGTTCTGTCCTTTATCAGGACAGGCAAGGGATGGCCTTGGCTCTCCAGGGGAACAAAGAAAACATGTCAGAACTTTATCTTATGTGCTGACCACAAAATACGCGCAAGACCAATGTCCGGGGAAAATGCCAAAAGCGTGTTCCCGGAGATTATGACGTCTTCCCAGATAAGAGCAGAAAGAGGAAGATCCTTTTATGGTCAGAAGTACAGGAAGGAAGATCCTTTTATGGTTGAGAGTACCAGAGCAGGAACATATGTGATGTCAACCTGCGTATACAAGTTGACGTGGCTGGGGAAGGGGGAGAGGATGCCTGGAGGATATATATACTGCATGAAACTTGTCATTTCTTTGTACTTGCTGTGGACTCACCACGCAGGTGCCTTCTGCTATCCGGAGAGCAGAATAAACTCTTTCTTTGAAGCAACCTTGGTGTCATTTTGACTTCCTTCCTCCTGTCCCGGAGCAACGCAGACCCAATCGGTGAACTCCAATAAGGCTACATTTCTGGTGCATTGGCCGGGAATCCGTGTTCTCTGAGGACAATGACGAAGGACCGGGGCGTCACTGCTCAGCGAACAGCTCAGTGTGCAAGAACTTTTGAAAAATTTAGAACTTGCCCAACTCCGTTGTGGGGATTCAAACTGTTGACCTTCTGACTGGCAAGCCTAAGGGGCTCAGTAGTTTAGACCAAAGAGCAACCCACTCCAAGCTGTGTGAAATCTTTGCTATCCACTCCATAATAACAAAGCTTTTTGGTGATGTACTTGAGACCCTTTTGAATTTCTACCATGTTGAGCAATTGTGAAAATTATTTATATAGTTCACAGTTTCTAAAGCAGAATACTTACCTGGCAGGGTAAGTATTGATCATCAAGAATTTCTGGAGGATGATAAGAATAAGCAATTTTCATTTTTTTTATTTTTTTTTAAAATGATTTTTATTAAAGTTTCAGTAAAAAGTTAAACAGAAAAACATAAAAAAGAAATACACAAATACACAATACATACTCCAAAATAAGAAGAAAAACACAGAGAACAGAAAACAAAAAAAAGAAACAAAACAATTAAAAACAATATCACCTTTTCATTTCCGTTTTTAAATTTACTTATTTTCTGGACTTCCTCATACCTCCCTCTTTTGTATTCCAGTCCAAATTGTTTGTCCAGCAATTTCTTTTCCACTTTTTTAATCCCAATCTTTAATCTTAATGTAATATAGCATTAAAATTTTACCTCTTAAGTACCAAATTTCCATTTCCTTAAACTTCTTTAATCCTAATCTTTAATCTTAGTCTATCTATAACTTTATCCTGTACAGCTGGAAACCACTTATTTTCAATCCATCATCACTCTAACATTCTTTAATTTTACAGTGTTTCTGTAGATAATCTTTGAATTTCTTCCAATCTTCCTCCACCGACTCTTCTCCCTGGTCACGGATTCTGCCAGTCATTTCCGCCAATTCCATATAGTCCATCAGTTTCATCTGCCATTCCTCCAGCGTGGGAAGTTCTTGTGTCTTCCAATACTTTGCGATGAGTATTCTTGCTGCTGTTGTTGCATACATAAAGAAAGTTCTATCCTTTTTTAACACCATTTGGCCGACTATGCCCAGGAGAAAGGCCTCTGGTTTCTTGGGGAAGGTATATTTAAATACCTTTTTTAATTCATTATATATCATTTCCCAGAAAGCCTTAATCTTTGGGCACGTCCACCAAAGGTGAAAAAATGTACCTTCAGTTTCTTTACATTTCCAACATTTATTATCGGGCAAATGATAGATCTTTGCAAGCTTGACTGGGGTTATGTACCACCTGTATATCATTTTCATAATATTCTCTCTTAAGGCATTGCATGCCGTAAATTTCATACCTGTGGTCCACAACTGTTCCCAGTCAGCAAACATAATGTTATGTCCAACGTCTTGTGCCCATTTAATCATAGCCGATTTTACCGTTTCATCCTGAGTATTCCATTTCAGCAGCAAGTTATACATTCTTGACAAATTCTTAGTTTTGGGTTCTAACAGTTCAGTTTCTAATTTTGATCTTTCCACCTGGAAGCCAATTTTCTTGTCCAATTTGAATGCCTCCATTATCTGAAAATAATGAAGCCAGTCTCGCACTTCGTTTTTTAGTTTTTCAAAACTCTGCAATTTCAATCTATCTCCATCTTGTTCTAAAATTTCCCAATATTTTGGCCATTTGACCTCCATATTGAGCTTTTTCAGAGCTTTCGCTTCCATCGGTGACAGCCACCTTGGGGTTTTATTTTCCAATAAGTCCTTATATCTTATCCAAACATTAAACAAAGCTTTCCTGACAATATGATTTTTAAATGCTTTATGTGCTTTGACCTTATCATACCACAGATATGCATGCCATCCAAATACATTGTTAAAACCTTCTAGGTCCAAAATGTCAGTGTTTTCAAGAAGCAGCCATTCTTTCAACCAGCAAAAAGCTGCTGATTCATAATAAAGTTTAAAGTCTGGCAGGGCAAATCCACCCCTTTCCTTTGCATCAGTTAATATCTTAAATTTTATTCTGGGCTTCTTGCCCTGCCAGACAAATCTAGAAATATCTCTCTGCCACTTCTTGAAACAGTCCATCTTGTCCACAATTTGCAATGTTTGAAACAAAAACAGCATTCTAGGCAATACATTCATTTTTATCACAGCAATACGACCCAACAGTGAAAGCTTCAAATTTGACCAGATTTCTAAATCTTTTTTCACTTCCGTCCAACATTTTTCATAATTATCTTTAAATAAGTTCCCATTTTTGGCTGTCATATTAATCCCCAGGTATTTCACTTTCTTAACCATAGTCAAGCCTGTCTCATTCTGAAACCTCTCTCTTTCAATCGGTGTTAAATTTTTCTCTAAAACCTTAGTTTTTAACTTGTTCAGTTTAAATCCTGCCAGTTGACCAAATTCTTGAATTAGTTCTAAAACCCCTTTAGTACTAGATTCTGGCTCCTGTAACGTCAATACTAAGTCATCTGCAAATGCTCTCAGTTTGTACTGTTTGGCTCCGACCTGTATACCTTTGACCAACCGGTCCCTTCTAATCATATTCAGCAGAACCTCCAGGACCGATATAAAAAGCAGTGGGGAGATTGGGCACCCCTGTCGTGTCCCTTTTTCTATCTTAAATTCTTCCGTCACCTCATTATTTACAATTAATTTAGCCTTTTGTTCAGAGTATATTGCACCTATACCATTTTCAAAACCTTGGCCTACCCCCATCCCCTGTAGGTTCTTCTTCATGAAGCTCCAAGAGATGTTGTCAAAGGCTTTCTCCGCGTCCACAAATATCAGAACTGCTTTAGTATTTATATTCACTTCTAGTTTTTCCAAAATATCAATTATATTTCTCAAATTATCAGACAAGTGTCTTCCCGGGAGAAAGCCCGCTTGGTCTTTATGGATCTCTTCCATCAATACTTTTTTCAGTCTCTTGGCCAAAATGTCTGCAAAAATTTTGTAATCCACATTAAGTAACGATATAGGGCGGTAGTTCTTAAGCTGAGTCTTTTCAGTCTCTGTTTTCGGTATAAGTGTAATGTACGCCTCTTTCCACGACTATGGTGCCCTTTTCCCTTCCAATATTTCATTACAGACTTCCTTCACAGGTTGTAATAGCCACTCTTTCAAAGATCTATAATATCTAGAAGTCAGCCCATCCGGTCCTGGAGATTTGCCCAGTTGCATATTTTGAATGGCACCTTCTACTTCCTGTTCAGATATTTTGTAGTTCAACATTAATTTGCTTTCTTGGGAGATTTTTTGTAGTCCATTTGTCTTCAAAAATTTGTCTATGTCCATTTCTTTCTGTGGCCCTTGTGTGTATAATTGTTTAAAATACTTTTGGAAACAGTTTCTAATCTCAATTGGGTTATGTATATTCTTTCCTTCCACTTCTAAGTTTGTGATAGTATTTAATTTTTGTCTTTTTTTCATTTGCCAGGCCAGCAATTTCCCACATTTATTAGCTGATTCAAATGTTTTTTGTCTCATTTGTTTAATTTCCCATTCTATTTCCTGATTCATCATTTCCATATAATGTACTTGATATAATTTTATTTCTCTCAAAATCTCCTGTGACTTTGGTTTTGCTCTCAGTTTCTTCTCACTTTCTTTTATTTTCTCCAAAATTTTATCTTTCTTCTCATTTTGACTTCTCTTCTTTATTGCATTCTGTTGTATCAGAAACCCTCTCATAACAGCTTTACTTGCGTCCCAGATTACTCTTTTTTCTACATTGGTGTTCATATTTATTTCAAAATAATCTTTCAAAGTTTTTTGGGCCTTTTTATAGACTTCTTCATCTCTAAATAAGGTGTCATTCATCCTCCATCTGAAGGAGCCAGTTGATATTTGTTTCATCTCCATCCTTACAGCGTTATGGTCGGAGCAGGTTTTTGGGCAGATTTCCACTTTCTTTATCTTTGGTGCCATTCCTCTAGTTACCCATATTTGGTCAATTCTAGTCCATGTCATCTTGGCTTCAGAAAAGAAAGTTCCCTCTCTTCCCAGGGGGTTCTTTACTCTCCAAATGTCCACTAAGTCCATATTGTCTGTCATCTCAAAAAATGTTTTCGGTAGTCTACCATCCTTGGTAACTACCTGTCTTTGTGCCTTGTCCATGTTTGTAGATACTACTCCATTCATATCCCCCATCAGAATCAGATTGTAATCCAAATAGTCCAATAAAGTCTCATGCAACTTTTTAAAGAATTCAGATTTCCCCTCATTCGGTGCATAAATTCCTACGATCAAAAATTTTTCTCCTTGAACTTGAATTTCAGTTGCCAAAAATCTGCCTTGTTCATCTTTAAAAATTAATTTCGGTGATAGTCTCTCCTTTGCATATATCACAACTCCTCTTTTTTTAACTTTGTCAGATGAGATAAACTCCTGTCCCAATCTTTTATTAATCAGTAGTTTCCTGTGTAGCCTTGTTACATGTGTTTCTTGTAAGCAAATCAAGTCCAATTGTTCCTTTTTTAGTAAATGAAAAACATTTTTTCTCTTTCGAGGAGAATTCAAACCATTACAATTCCAACTTAACAGTTGCAGAGCCATGATGGGGTTACTTCGCTTTACCTCCAACTGCGCCAAGTGTCTGCTCTTGTTCTGTCGATGGTGTCTCTTTCTCTGGGCCGTGCAATCCAAAAGATAAGTTTGCTATGTCCAGTATTCCTTTTTCCAGTGCTTTTGGCTCTTCTCCGGATTCCGCTTCTTTCTGTACGTCTTCTTCGTGATCTTTCAGAAACCTATCTTTATCGTTAACTGATCTTATTTTTATCTTTCTTCCTTTGTATTTAAAGGATAGGCCTTGAGGAAATTCCCACCTAAAAAGAATTCTATTTCTTCTCAACAGGGCTACTAGGTCTCCGTAGTTAAACCTTAAGTCCAAAAGATGTTTTGGAATGTCCTTAAATATCGCCACACTTGAGTCGTAAATTTCCAAAGTCTTTTGATAGTGCAGATTCAAAATTTTGTCTCTCTCCTCTTTTGTTCGAAGAGTAATCAAGCAGTCCCTAGCCTTGTTCCTCCTTTGTCCTCTTCCAAGCCTAAATGCATTCACTATCTTAAATTCTTCCTTCCCCAAGTCCTGTTGCCAAAAATCTGTAAATTCCTGTGTAAGGAATTCAGCCAAATTGTCTTTCTCACGTTCTGGTACAGCCCTGATTCTTAGATTTCTTTGTTTCTCTTTCAATTCACTCATAGACAATGTCAAACCGTGGTCCTCCAATTGCTTATATACCGGTGGTATCTTCTCTTGAGTAGCAGTTGCTATATCTTTTGCTTCTTCGGCTATCTTTCGGGTCGAAGCAGATTCCTGTAATAATTTTTCAATAGACTCTGTATTGGTATTCACCTTCTGTCCCAAATTATTAATACTTGTAGTATTCAGGTCAATTTTAACTGATGCTTCAGCTACTTGTTTATTTGTCTCGGCTACCTGCTTAGCTAAATTTTCCAAAGATTCATTAATTTTTCCAAGTGCATGTGCCAAAACGTCTTCGGACGACATAACTTTTGGTTTGACCTGTGGAGGAGCAGCCCCTGATGTTCCAGATGCTCCAGATGTTGAAGCCCTTCGCTGCTGCGCAGTATCTGTCCGATAGGGTCTGCCAGACCTAGTAGTTTTTGTTAGGTAGATTTATTGCTTTAGTGTTCAGCGTCCGGCACGTTTCCCCTGCACTCCTCTGCAGGTCGTAAAGCAATTAGCAGAATTGCACAGCGTCCGTGTTGAAAGGGCAGTAAAACAAGTCCCACACGTTTCTTCTGCTCTAGTAGCACTTTATTTGCTCAAAAGTAGCATATTTACAAGCAAGAAATTCCATCTGATTCAAGCTGCATTTTCCTCTGCGTCCTTCTCTCTCAGCTTGCAGCTGCGTAACAAAGCTGCTTTCACTTTTCACTCAGCTCACAGCATTCCAAGCTGCTTTCGTCACGTCCTGGCTTACTTCCCTTGTAAGCGCCTCCTCTCAGCCTCGAGACACAGAAGGTTAACCCTTCACTACACCCAACACCCCCTCTTGTCTCGCGCCTGAGGGGAGAATCGACCCTTGGTCGTCCCAAACCCAGACCTTCACAAAACTCTCCATGTCTTTGGAAGGTGAGTGGCTTCGTGAACCCATCAGCTAGATTCTTGGCAGAGGGACAATACTTCAGCGCAACTAATCCCTCCTGAACACTCTGGCACACATTCCGAAAGCGAATGTCTAGGTGTTTAGTTCTGGCCTTGAACTGACCTGACTCTGCCAAACGCAGGCATGGTTGATTGTCCTCGAAAACACGTATCGGCAGACAATCCACTTCGCAGAGTTCCTGCACCAAACAAGCATAGAACTCTACTTCTCTGCACATCTCTGAAAGAGCACTAAACTCAGCCTCAGTGGATGAGAGCGCTATCAGACTTTGCTTCTTGGACCTCCATCCAACTACTGAGTTCCCAAACTTCACCACTAGGCCAGACACAGACTTGCGATCCTCAAGATTAGCCCAATCCGAGTCCACAAAGCAAGTCAGTTTGACTTCTCCTTGAGCTGGCAACCTAAGACAAAAGTCTTTGGTCTCCTGCAAATACCTCAGAACTCTCTTGACGCCATTCCAGGCTTGCACACTAGGGTTTGAGGCTTCTCTGCTGAGCAGATTGACAGCAAACGCTATATCAGGTCTGCTCCACTGGGACAAATACAACAAACTCCCTAGAGCTGACTGAAACACTTCAGTATTTTCGAACGCAGCGCGTTCTGCTTGCTTGCTGTCCTTCACAAAACTAGTCTCCATAGGACTTCTCACTCCTGCACAATCACTCATCCTCATTTTCTGAAGCAATTCCTCAATTTTACCTCTCTGGCTGAGCAAAAAACTTCCATCCTGTGCACGCTCAACATTGACACCTAGATAGGTTTTGACAGCACCAAGCTGTTTAAGCTTGAATCGTTTACCTAGCTCTTTGGCAAACTTCTCCGCCTGTTCATCTGTTTCTGAGAAGAAAAGCACGTCATCAACCCAAATCAACACCAGTTCCTGTGAGTCTCCTGATCCTCTCAAATAAAAGCAACTGTCAGCAAGACTCTTCCTGAAACCTAGCTTCTCCAAAGCTTCATTCAGGCACATGTTCCAGTTTCTAGCAGATTGACGTAATCCATAGATGGATTTGTGCAATCTCCACACAACATCCTGCCTTGAGTTCTCAAACCCCAGAGGAGGAATCATGTACAGCTCCTCCTGGAGATCTGAGTTAAGGTAGGCAACATCCACATCAAAGTGGTTTACTTTCCAGCCTCTCTGTGCTGCACAAGCTAAAAGCGTTCTCAGAGTCTCCGCTCGTGACGTTGGCGAATACACCTCCGTGAAGTGTATTCCCTTCCTCTGAGTAAATCCTCGAGCAACTAATCTGGCTTTATACTGCGGCTCTCCAGCGTCAGTGGGTTTCAAGCGGTAAACCCACCTGGAACTCACAGCCTGCTTGCCTGGTGGCAACTCTGTGAATGAGAACACACCTAGATCTTTCATGGACTTCATCTCTTTGTCCATTGCTCTGTGCCACTTGCCTGCTTCTTCCTCAGGTAAACTCTGAATATCCTCGAAGGATTCAGGTTCACATCTTGCAGAACCGACCCAGACGCCTGAAGCGTCGTACCGATCAGGAGGCCTCCTTGTCCTCGCTGATCTCCTCAGTGTGACTCCTGGTGACCCTGCCGCTTCACTGGGTCCAGCTAAATCATCCTCAACTTCAGTGTCTTCCCCCTCTGACCTGCTGCGCCTCTTGGGCCTTACAGCTGGTCCAGCAGGTGAGGAAGGCTCACTTTTTGGCTCAAACTTGACACTTGCCTGAGGAGGTGTTCTAGGTTCCCCCCTCTGAGGGATTCTGAGCTGTCCCTGCCTTGGACTCTGTCGCTCTGGACCGTGGTCCCCAGCAACAAATTCCTCTTCCTCCTCAACATCTGAGTCATAGAACTGCTGTGGAAGCACGTCTGGATTAGCATGCAGACGTTTCCAACCGGCTTGCTCACAGAACTCAGCGCTATTGCTGATAACCAACCTAGACTGGTCTCCACTTGGGTACGCAAACCGCCAGGCCTTTGAGCCAGGCTCATACCCTACAAAGATCATTCTTCTAGATCTTGGCTCACCTTTTTTGCGTAGAGCCTTTGGAATAAGCACCCAAGCCTCACAACCAAACACACGAAGGTAGTGCACCTTAGGTTTCTCTCCATGCAGTAAGAAATACGGTGTATTTCCTACACTAGAGTTGTACACTCTGTTCTGCGTATGGACCACATAGCGCCAGGCCACAGACCAATATTTCTGGGGTAGCCCTGCGTCCCACAGGATCGCAGACACAGCTTCCTGCACCATCCTGTTCTTTCTCTCTGCCAGCCCATTCTGTTGCGGAGAGTAAGGAGCGGTCAGTCTGTGGCTAATCCCCCTCTCCCTAAAGAAATCCTGTAAAGCAGAACCAGTGAATTCAGCACCTCTGTCACTTTGAAAACCACAAACTTTGGTGGAAAATGTTACCTCAACTGCGGTGATCCATTCCCTGATCATTTTAGCCGCCTCCCCTTTCGTTTTCAGAGAGAAGGTCCAAGCAGACCTTGAAAAATCATCAATCAAAAGCAGAGAATACTTCGAACCTCCCAGTGACTCCACAGACATGGGTCCACACAAATCTGCATGAATTAATTCAAAGGGTTGCGTGGTCTGCCTCTCTGACTTTGGATATGAGCATGTCACAACTTTCGCCTGTTTACATGCATTGCAATCTAGAAATTTGTCACAAACATTAAATTTGCACCCTTGTGTCAGCTCTGGCGCTTTCTGGAGATATTTCCAATTCAAATGAGCGAAGCGTCGGTGCCAAATATGTGAACAACCATGGTGGGGTGCTACATTCACACATTGGCCCTTTGCATCTTCGGTGTCATCTTCTCCTGTGGAAAAAGGCACATTTACAGCAAACAAATTATCTTTAGATTGCACTGTGTACACGTGTTTCCCATCCTTGGAGAATTCACATTTGTCACCTGCAAAAGAAATTTGAAAACCATTGATCAATAGATCATGCACACTTAACAAACAGTTAGTTAAACCGGGCACTGCATAAGCTTTGACTTCATGCTTAAGAAAAGGACAGAAGAACAGTCCTGTCTCTGTTAGCCTTTTTCTGCTTCCATCTGCAAACTTAACAAACTTCTCAGTTTTTACTGTCCTGCAATTCCTCAAAAGATCAGGAGATGGCACCAATGAATTTGAGGCACCAGAGTCTATTATTACAGTGAGAAAGTCTTGTTGTTTACATTCCTGGGTCGCCAGGGCAACAATCTCCTCACTACCCCCCTCCTTGGGGCTTCTGCAGATGTCCTCTCTGGTTGTCACGGCAACAGACTCCCCCCGGCAGGAAGACTTGCCCACGACCTTCACAGCTTCCGTAGATGCAACTCTCTCAGTTGCCATGGAGACTGGACTTGTCTCGGCGTTCCCACACAACTCTGAAGCTCTTATCTCTACTTGCTGCAGGTGGCCGACCTTGAAGCCTCTAGCTCTTTTCAGCTTCCCAGGCTCCGACTCACAACGTAAACAACTCTTGGCAGCTTTTGTAGAAAGAGGCGTCTCTGAGCTTTCACTGCTCACTGCCCCCCCACTGCTCACGGGGTCTCCAGGATGTTTTCCTGCACCCCCTCTGATGGGTAAAGGGCTCCCAACACTTGACCTCTCTTCACACAGACACGTTGCAGCATCCACACAGCTCCCAGGCTCAGCAAAAGCACAAGCAGCATTGCTAGCAACAACAACAGCAACAGTCCCTTCACCCCCCTGTGGGGGCTCCCAGCTCCTCCCAGCTGTGTATCGGCTGTCAAGAATGTGGCCGGCGCCATCTTGCCTCTCCCTTTCAGATGCAGCCACTTCTCGGCCCTTGCTTCCCACTCCAGCTCCACAAGCTTCTTGGAGTGCTAGCCAAGCGGCCTCTGGCTTTCTTGCACCCAGGACAACAGGCACCAGATGAGCATCCACACTTTCTGCCAAAAAAGCAAGCACACGCTTCTGAACTTCACTTTGCTCTGCAGCCCTATTAGCCTCTGCTTTCCCAGCTGCATTCTGTGTGGGGTGAATTACATTCCACAGCTGCTCCCCAACTAGCAAAAGCTCCACTTGAAAGCTCCACTGCAGCCAATTTTGGCTAGTCAGTTTCTGTCATGGCAGTTTAAACTCAAAGCCATGTTCACAGGGCTGAGCCATTGCCTCCCTTCTGTTGGCTTTTCCCAAAGGTACTCACTCAACAGCCAAACTGGGCACTCCGGACGTCATGGCTCTCAGCTCCCTCTCGGTCAGCCTCCTCCGATCTGCCTCTTTGAAGTCTCCGGCAGTCAATCAAGCTGACGATCAGCAAATAAAGCTTCAAAGCCCTTTCTCACACACTTCACGTTGACCCATAACCATGTTAGGTAGATTTATTGCTTTAGTGTTCAGCGTCCAGCACGTTTCCCCTGCACTCCTCTGCAGGTCGTAAAGCAATTAGCAGAATTGCACAGCGTCCGTGTTGAAAGGGCAGTAAAACAAGTCCCACACGTTTCTTCTGTTCTAGTAGCACTTTATTTGCTCAAAAGTAGCATATTTACAAGCAAGAAATTCCATCTGATTCAAGCTGCATTTTCCTCTGCGTCCTTCTCTCTCAGCTTGCAGCTGCGTAACAAAGCTGCTTTCACTTTTCACTCAGCTCACAGCATTCCAAGCTGCTTTCGTCACGTCCTGGCTTACTTCCCTTGTAAACGCCTCCTCTCAGCCTCGAGACACAGAAGGTTAACCCTTCACTACACCCAACAGTTTTTTCCTGCGCCAGCTCTAACTTTCCTCTCCCATCTGCCATAACACTCTCATGAAAATTCAAGGTCGATCCCACAGTTGAAAGGTTGTTTTGGAATGGAATTTTCCTCTGACCCAGTTGTTATTGTAGCAATGTCAAACCTCCTCTAGGGGGACACAGTAACCGCCAAAGCTTGCAACTTTTAAAAATGAAAATAGTCCTTATAAGTCCCCCAATTCATCTAAAAACAACAGTTTCAGTTGCACTTAAGCAGTTACTTTAGAACCAGGAGAGGTCCAGAAACACTGTATCTCTTTTGCAGAGTTAGCTGTCAAAAGTCACTGCTTACCGATAGGCTTTCCACTGAACGACGTTCTTTATCTAGGGGCAGTCCGTTCCCAGGTTTTAGGCAGCGGATTTTAGCTTCCTTTCCCCCTTTTTTTTGCAGATAAAAACAGTTCAAACCTTCCCCCCTCCTCTCCTGCAATCCGGAGGGGAGACCGCTTTCCAGATGTTAAGATTTAAGTCTTTTTCCAAACGTCTTTCCGAGTTTCCGCTTTACAGTCTCTTTGCTTTGATCTATTTACAAGAAAGGAAGGCAGACTTCCTGTTTATACCTTCCCGCTTCGGTGTCGAATTAACTTGTTTTTTCTCCTTTTAAATCCAATTTAATCCTACTCACGGGTAGTTGCTTTCAAAGTCCAATTGTCCCAGGAAAAAGTCAGCACTCTCCGATAACGGCTGTGCGGCTTCACTCCGCGGAAGAAGCAGTCGACTCTCAGCACCGCGCCGCTCACCCTGTCCCGCTCCGGAGCCCTTAAAAGGGTCCCTTCGCAACTTGGGGGGGGGGGGCGCAAAAGGTGCCCGCCGAGTCCCCACGTTCACAGGCTTCCCCCGCCTGTGATTTTTAAAGGGCCCCCGCTTTGCCGCAGCGGTAAGACCCGATCCTGCGGAGCTGGTAATTTTTTATTTTTAAGTACATACCAAGCCAGAACGAATTGTGAGTCACAGAGAGTTTGTGATTATACGAATCTGATGTGCAGATTGAATTTGTTTGTAAACTTTTGACCCCCATAGTGGAAACCATTTCAATTAGCTTATTTTTGCAGAAGAGGGAGATAAATACACATTAGAAATGTAAAATCTGTAACATAGTGTTGCCATATTTCAAAAAGTAAAAACCAGGACAACCTGAAAGTTGCTGAGGACAAACAAAACACCACATTTCGGAAATTCCCCCTGGACAGCAATTCTGCCTTTGAAATTCCAGTAATGTCTGGATGTATGGCAGCCCTATGTAACACATGCATCCTGGCTTAATGTTTAGGACAGGAAGATAAAGTGTGGCTGCCTGTGATGCTTCCATCCACAGTGCATGTGAGACATATGCCAGGCTAAAAATACTAGAATCTATCTTGAGTTTTATGTTTTTACAGGAGTCTACTTTCTACCCATCCTCCTCCATCCAGACAAGCAAGATTCAGTATCAGAGTTCAAGGACCCATTCCAGCCAGGCAAACACATTTAGGGTGCAAAGCAGAGCTAGTGAGTGGTAGGCCTGGAGAGAGTGGATGCAGCCTGTGATATTGCATTCCAATGTCAGAATCCACGTATTTGCAGGTTTGTCTCTATTGTCCATTGGTGTGTAGCCTTTGACTTTTGGACATACATTACCTACTTGAGCCAATAGGATGGCCCACATTGCAGTACAAGTTCATACTAATGGTGCTCTCATATGAGCATGCCCCCCCCACAAGGTTGGTAGTGGCACCACATCAGCAATGTATTTGCGGGAAGGCCATCTCAACCACCAATCACAGGTAGGTAGCCGTGTTGGTCTGCCATAGTCGAAACAATTTTTTTAAAAAAAATCCTTCCAGTAGCACCTTAGAGACCAACTAAGTTTGTTATTGGTATGAGCTTTCACTAGGCTGTATACAAAAATAACATAAAACAGCCAGCACAATAAAACCAAGAACAGGTAAAAACAGGGGTTTCAGAAATAGCACGATCCAGTCATATGGGACAGAGAAATATTGCAATTCTATGTAAAATGTACCCAATATGTAATAATGCTATAGCTGAGGCATAATAGTGTTATATCTGAATCACTACTTTCTATTTTACTATTATTGCTTTGTTATCACTGTTCTTTATCATTGTTGTTATTTATTAGCAGTAACAATTTATACAGATAATTATTTTTCTACTATTCAGCCCTGTTTACCTCCCTTTTTCAACTGAGGGAAATAAAAAGTGGTGGGAACATGCTTTGGGGACCTCATAGTGGCCAATTTGGGGTGCGTTCTTCCCCGCTCAGCCTACCATTGTGAGGCGCTCTTGAAAGAATCAAGAGTATTAGAGCGAGAGAGCCAAAAGGCGGGCGTGGCCAGCCCAAGGGTGAGCGCAGGCTCCTCGCCAACCGCCCAGCCACTTCTATCATTGCCTACGGCGACTCAGTAGTGGAAGTGTCTCTCCTTGAGAGTGGAGGAGTCGCTTCCAGGAGCCGTTGTCATTGGGAGCGCGGGAAGCAATGTCGACTGGGGAAGGTGGCACTCGGAATAGAACCGGGCTCCTTCAGGCAGAGCTGACGTGTGATGAGACTCCCGACGCCGTGTCAGGTGAGGAACGAGGGGGAGGCGTGCTGAAGTATATAGTACTTCCAATTCCCATCTTGAGCATGCAGAAGGCATCAAGGGACAGTGTTCTCTATAGCGCCCCACCCCGTGTCAGGCTGAGGGGTTGCTGCTGGTGGTGGAGGGGTCGCCTGTATAGCTGCCGCCCTATTGAAAGCAGAACGATGTGGGTGATAATGGATGGTGATAATAATGGTAGTAATAATGTCTCCTGTTTGGGATGTGTGTGAGCTGCTTGGTTTGTTCCTTTTACAAACATATCTACTTTTCTCCTTAATGTTTTGCCAGGCCAGAAAAGAGTGGAGGGCTGGGGGGCCAGTTGGCATGGGCCTACAGTTTTGAGGAGGCCTACTCAGAGTTCCCCTGGTAGAGGCAAGCAGAGGACCCTTTGGAAAAGGTTATTGGAAAAGGCCTACATTTCCCATCTGACCTGAGCCTATTACCATCTTTTCCTGGCCCTTTGCTTAGCCCTATGCTGCTAAAAGGTATTACATTTAATGTACAGGTGAAACTCAGAAAATTAGAATATCGTGGAAAAGTTCATTTATTTCAGTAATTCAACTGAAAAGGTGAAACTAATATATGAGGTAGATTCTTGACATGCAAAGCGAGTTATATCAAGCCTTTATTTGTTATAATTGTGATGATTATGGCGTACAGCTGATGAAAACCCCAAATTAACAATCTCAGAAAATTAGAATATTAAATGAAATCAGCAAAACAAGGATTGCAAATAGAGCAGTATGCTATTGAAGCATCCTGGTCTTCCATAACACCTCAGCAGTGCCACAGGCTGATAGCATCCATGCCATGCCGCATTGAGGCAGTAATTGATGCAAAAGGGGCCCAAACCAAGTACAGAGTACATATGCATGCTTCTACTTCTCAGAAGCCCCTTCATGGATCACTGCCTTGTCGTGGCAAAGGGGCTTGAATAATTCAGAGAAGCTATGAACTATGCCGAGCAGGGCACCCAAGATGAACAGGTCATAGTGGAGAGTTTTGACCAAACGTGATCCACTTGGAGCAGGAACCGGAAAGCCACTCCAGTATCCCTGCCAAGAAAACTCCATGGACAAAGACAACAG
Organism: Podarcis pityusensis; assembly: GCF_964106645.2. NCBI lineage: Eukaryota > Metazoa > Chordata > Lepidosauria > Squamata > Lacertidae > Podarcis > Podarcis pityusensis. The sequence continues at coordinate 22,825,375 of NC_138045.1, forward strand.
GCATATAAAAGTTATGACGCTGGAAGATGAGCCCCTCAGGTCGGAAGGCGTCCAACATGCTACTGAGGAAGAGCGAAAGACAAGTACAAGCAGATTCAGAGCTGATGAAGCGGCTGGGCCAAAGCCAAAAGGACGCTCAGTTGTGGATATGCCTGGAAGCGAAAGGAAAGTCCAATGCTGTAAAGAAAAATATTGCATAGGAACCTGGAATGTAAGAACCATGAACCTGGGTAAGTTGGATGTGGTCAAAAATGAGGTGGCAAGAATAAATATTGACATCCTGGGCATCAGTGAACTAAAATGGACGGGAATGGGCGAATTCAGTTTGGATGACCATCATATCTACTACTGTGGGCAAGAAACCCGTAAAAGAAATGGAGTGGCCCTCATAGTCAACAAAAGAGTGGCGAAAGCTGTACTGGGATGCAATCTCAAAAATGATAGAATGATCTCGATACGAATCCAAGGCAGACCTTTTAACAGAAGAAGAAGAAGAAGAGTTTGGATTTGATATCCCGCCTTTCACTCCCTTTAAGGAGTCTCAAAGCGGCTAACATTCTCCTTTCCCTTCCTCCCCCACAACAAACACTCTGTGAGGTGAGTGGGGCTGAGAGACTTCAAAGAAGTGCGACTGGCCCAAGGTCACCCAGCAGCTGCATGTGGAGGAGCGGAGACGCGAACCCGGTTCCCCAGATTAGGAGACTACCGCTCTTAACCACTACACCACACTGGCTCTCAGTAATCCAAGTTTATGCACCAACTACTGGAGCTGAAGAAACTGAAATGAACCAATTCTATGAAGACTTACAACACCTTATAGAAGTGACACCAAAGAAGGATGTTCTTCTCATTATAGGGGATTGGAATGCTAAAGTAGGGAATCAAGAGATAAAAGGAACAACTGGCAAGTTTGGCCTTGGAGATCAAAACGAAGCAGGGCAAAGGCTAATAGAGTTCTGTCAAGAGAACAAGCTGGTCATCACAAACACGCTTTTCCAACAACACAAGAGACGACTCTACACATGGACATCACCAGATGAGCAGCATCGAAATCAGATTGATTATATTCTCTGCAGCCAAAGATGGAGAAGCTCTATACAGTCAGCAAAAACAAGACCTGGAGCTGGCTGTGGCTCAGATCATCAGCTTCTTATAGCAAAATTCAAGCTTAAACTGAAGAAAGTAGGAAAAACCACTGGGCTGGTAAGATACAATCTAAATCAAATCCCTTATGAATACACAGTGGAAGTGAGGAACAGGTTTAAGGATTTAGATTTGGTGGACAGAGTGTTGGGATACTGCCGGGGAGACAAAGTCCATCATGGCCCCCAAGCCGCCTCCGGACGTCCATTGATCTCCCGTAGACACGCAGTATCAGCAATTAGCGACATGAGCTCCAGAAATAGGAGCAAAAAGGGGCTTCCGGGGTGGCGCCATCGGCAATGGCGGACTCCCTCTGAACTGGAGGGACTAGCTCCGCGCGAAACGGGTCTTCTCTGCTACGGCGAAGCGGGGACCCCTTTAAAAATCACAGGCGGATGAAGCCTGTGACCATGGGACTCGGCGGGCACCTTTAGCGCCCCCCCAACCCGCAAATGAACCCATTAACGGGCTCCGAAGTGAAGAGGGGGAAGTGGCGCGGTGCTGTGAGTCAACTGCTATTTCCGTGGAGCGAAGCCGCATAGCCATTGCCGGAGAGCGCTGCCTTTTTCCTGGGACAATTTGGATTCTAAAATAAGCACCCGTGAGTACTTAAACTTTGAACAACTGGACTTTAAATAAGGACTTGCGAGCAGAAAGGAATTGGACTTAAAAATTTATTTCAATTTGGTACTGAAACGGGAAGGTCTAAACAGGAAGTCAGCCTTCCGTTCTTTTGTAGACAGAATAAAGCAAAGACAACGTAAACTAGAGCTCAGAAAATCGCCTCTAAAGGATTGGATTTCATCATTTAAAATTGTGGAACCCCCCTTCGACAGCAGGAGAAGAAGGGGGATCTTTTTCGGACTGTTTAAACCTGCAGAAGTGAATTTAAAGTAAAGTAACTTTCCACCGTCCTGATCCTGGAGCGGGGTGTCAGGACTGACGTTTGAAGCTCATTGACCAGAGACAAATGCTTTTGACAGATAGCTAAAAGAAGAGTAACATAGTGATTCCACTGTTTCCTTTCGCAGTTTAAAGGAACAAATATTGACAAAATATCTCAAAAAGGAAAACTTTGTTGCAAGAACAAATAGAAGTTTTCCCCCTAGAGGGAGACTGTGAAACTGTAACTAATTCCAGGGAGCCGGCAGCTGTTACAGATTACAATCGTGGGAATAGACATTTGACCTTGCAGGACAATGTATTTAGAAGCTCTATTGTGTGCTTTCTATAAAACAAATGCCCTACTGGAACAGTTACATGAGAAGACGAATTTGATGGCGAATTCATTAGAAATTTTGAACAGGCAGTGGGAAACTTTGAACAGACAGTGGGAAAATATGTGGAGCCCACCCAGGAATTAAATCAGGAGTGTGTCCTGACAGAACAGGCCCAACAGGAATATGAGCTTTCGGATTTGACAAATGAACTTGGAAAAAGTCAGATTTGGAAAGAAAAAGTTTGGTTTGGCTTGGAAATGGGGGGCTGGATTGACCCCCCTATGCAGGGATGTTTGGACTTTTCAAATCTGGCAATGGGCCGTGAGATGTTTGGGATTGTGGGGGCTCTTAATTTTGGAGGGTTTTTGAAACATGTTTTTAAATACCACATGGAATTTAGTGTCGAATATGGAAAAGGGGCTGATCTGTCGAGAAGGGTCAAAAATATTGCTAAGCTGGAGTTCCCACGAGCAGGAGACAAGGGAAAATACAGTTACAAATATGAAGAAGAGCTGCGGAAGGGACATGGAAGAGACTTAAGGGCCTCGGATATAAGGTTGCCAGGTTAATGCGCTAGATCGATGGGATAATAAGGACGGACAAAACCCGGGACCAGGAGGAAAGGACGCTGGATGAAGATTGGATTTGTTTTTATTTCTTTTTTTTACTATTAGGACTGTTTTATAAAATTGATGAATGTTAGAAAAATGTTGGAATGAAATTACTCGGCTTTAGTAAAAATGTTTAAAGAATTATGAAAGAATATTATGGTTATGAGAAGTTGGTAAGGATAAGATTTAAGTTTTAAGTTTCAAGGTTTTTTTTATAGAAAGATAAGATTAAAATAGTTTAAGGTAATGTAATGACAGAATATTATGAAATATGGAAAGGATTTGCTGTGATAATTAATAACTAGGATACAAAAAAAGGGATGAGGAGGAGGTCAAAGAAAGAAGGTAATGACAGTTGAGGATTTGAGAATAATGGATTTGTTTTTAAATGTTTTTAAATGTTTGTGGTGTATTTTTGTTTTTTTCTGTTCTTTCTTATTTTGAATTTGTATTTGTATTGTTGGAAGTGGTTTGATTTTCTCTTTTTCTACTTTGTTTTTTTTTGTAACTTTTAAAAAAAATCTTTTCCAATAAATATCATTTAAAAAAACAACAACCAGAAATAGGAGCAAAAGAAGGAGCAAAAAGGGTTTTCTTGTGTGTGTGTGTGTTTCTTTGTGGCTGATTAGCTGCTCTCCCTGTGCAAAGGTCAGAGGGGGCAGGGTTTCTGTTGAGGCAGGTGATTAGCTGTGGGAGGAGCTTATCAGAGCTTGCAGGGCAGCAGTTAAAGAAGGAGCAAAAAGGGTTTTCTTGTGTGTGTGTGTTTCTTTGTGGCTGATTAGCTGCTCTCCCTGTGCAAAGGTCAGAGGGCGCAGGGTTTCTGTTGAGGCAGGTGATTAGCTGTGGGAGGAGCTTACCAGAGCTTGCAGGGCAGCAGTTTGATCCATCTTTTAGATTTAGGGGAGCTAGTCTCAAACGTTTGTTGGGGGAGACCTAGGTTTTTTTGGGGGGGGGGAGTTATTTGTCCTGTCTTCACGCTTTTTATGATGGAGGACCGCTGTAGCCACCCCCAACGACACGTTCTCAAGATGGAGGGGGAGGGAACTGCTGCAGTCACCTGCGGTTCCTGCGCAATGTTTGCCATCTTGCCAAAGGTTGCAGGCAGCTTTACCTGCAGCAATTGCATGTTGATTGCCCTCTTAGAAGACAAAGTCCAGCAACTGGAGGAACGTGTAGCTATGCTCCAAAGAATTAGAGAGCTGGAGCTCTTCTTGGAAGCAACAGAGCACACCGTCTCCACCAAGGAGGAGACAGGGGACTCCCCTGAGAAGGAGGCTAGTTCACCAACACAGGAGCCAGATATATGGAGAAACGTGACTCAAAGAAGTAGGAGGCCCAGGGTTTGCGCTGATTGTTTAGAAATACACAATCGCTTTGAGGTCCTCTCCCCTAGCATGGAATACGAAGAGCAGACTCCATTTGAGGATCTCTCCCTTATTACAGTCGATCAGGTATATGAAGTCGAGCAGCAAAGCCAGTCCACAGGGAATGTGCAGGCGACCTTGGAACGGACAGCTCACGGAAGAACCCTGACCAAACCTAAGAGGAGGCGTGTAGTGGTGATAGGGGATTCCCTACTGAGGGGAACAGAAGCAGTGATCTGTGGGCCTGACAAGATGTCTCGGGAAGTGTGCTGTCTCCCCGGGGCTAAGATCCAAGATGTAACTGAACGACTGCAAGGAATCATAAAACCCACTGACAAATACCCCTTCCTCTTGGTTCATGTGGGAACCAATGACACTGCAAGCAATAGCCTCCAGAAGATCAAAAGAGACTACGAGGCTCTGGGCAGGAAATTGAAGCAATTAAATGCACAAATTGTCATCTCATCTGTCCTCCCAGTTGAACGACGTGGCCCAGGGAGAGAGAGAAAAATAGTGGAAGTGAACAGCTGGCTTCGCAAATGGTGTAAACAGGAACGGTTTGGATTCTTAGATCACGGACTGCAGTTTCTTGAAAATGGACTTCTGGCAAGTGATGGGCTGCACCTCACAACGGTTGGGAGGAATGTTTTTGCCAAGAATCTCAGAAACCTCATCAGGAGGGCTTTAAACTGACTAATGTGGGGGAGGGAGACAGTGCTCTTGAAGGTAGGAGTCTATCAATTGATGAAGATGATCATCCAAATGTCATAGACCAAATGGAGCAAACAGCACGCAGACCTAGTGGTGGGAGGAAAAAATCCTTAAATAAGAGACACGGGGGAATGATTAATGGACTTCAGTGTCTGTACACTAATGCGCAAAGCATGGGAAATAAACAAGATGAGCTTGAGCTCTTGGTCCAGCAAACTAAATATGACATAATAGGCATCACTGAAACTTCGTGGGATAAGTCCCACGATTGGAATGTAATAATGGAGGGATACAATCTATTTCAGAGAAACAGACCAGACAAGAAAGGAGGAGGAGTGGCGTTATATGTCAGGGATGTGTATACCTGTGAAGAGATCCAAGATTTAGAACCTCAAAGCCAAAGTGAGAGCATTTGGGTCAAAATTAAGGGAGAGAAGAATAACAGTGACCTCATTGTGGGAGTTTACTATAGATCCCCAAGCCAAACGGAGGACATAGATGATGCCTTCCTGGAACAGATGGCCAAGCATGCAAAAGGAAGGGAGATCGTAGTAATGGGGCACTTCAATTACCCGGATATTTGTTGGATGTCAAACTCAGCCAAGAGCATAAGGTCAAACAGATTCCTCACTGGCCTTGCAGACAACTTCATTGTCCAGAAAGTGGGAGAAGCAACAAGAGGAACAGCCATTTTAGATCTGGTCCTAACCAATGTTGATGACCTGGTTAGTGGGGTAGAAGTGGAAGGATCATTAGGCGCGAGTGATCATGCTCTTCTGAAGTTTACTATACAGCGGAAAGGAGCAGCCAAGCATACTAGGACTCAATTTCTAGACTTTAAGAAAGCCGACTTCATAAAACTTAGGGAAGTGCTGGGTGAGATCCCATGGACAGTAATACTAAAAGGAAAGGGAGTTCATGATGGCTGGGAGTTTGTTAAGAGGGAGATAGTAAAAGCACAACTTCAGGCAATACCAATGAGACGGAAACATGGAAGGTGCCTAAAGAAGCCAGGGTGGCTATCTAAAGAACTTTTAACTGAGTTAAGATTAAAAAAGGATGTGTACAAAAAATGGAAAAGGGGGGAAACCACCAAAGAGGAATTCAAACAAATAGCCAGCACGTGTAGACACAAAGTCAGAAAAGCTAAAGCACAGAATGAACTCAGGCTTGCTAGAGAGGTTAAAAGCAACAAAAAAGGCTTTTATGGGTATGTTCGTAGCAAAAGGAAGAACAAAGAAACAGTGGGGTCACTCAGAGGAGAAGATGGTGAAATGCAAACAGGGGACACAGAAAGGGCTGAACTCCTCAATGCCTTCTTTGCCTCAGTCTTCTCCGATAAAGAAAACAATGCCCGACCTGAAGAATTTGGAGCAAATGATTCAGCAGAGGAAACACAGCCCAGAATAACTAAGGAGATAGTACAAGAATACTTGGCTAGTCTAGATGTATTCAAGTCTCCAGGGCCAGATGAACTGCATCCAAGAGTATTAAAAGAACTGGCAGATGTGATCTCAGAACCACTGGCAGTCATCTTTGAGAATTCCTGGAGAACAGGTGAAGTCCCGGCAGACTGGAGGAGGGCAAATGTTGTCCCTATTTTCAAAAAGGCGAAAAGAGAGGACCCAAATAATTACCGCCCAGTCAGTCTGACATCAATACCAGGGAAGATTCTGGAGCAGATCATTAAGCAAACAGTCTGTGAGCACCTAGAAAGGAATGCTGTGATCACCAATAGTCAGCATGGATTTCTGAAAAAGAAGTCATGTCAGACTAACCTGATCTCGTTTTTTGACAGAATTACAAGCCTGGTAGATGAAGGGAACGCAGTGGATGTAGCCTACCTTGATTTCAGCAAGGCATTTGACAAGGTGCCCCATGATATTCTTGTAAAGAAGCTGGTAAAATGCGGTCTTGACTATGCTACCACTCAGTGGATTTGTAACTGGCTGACTGACCGAACCCAAAGGGTGCTCATCAATGGTTCCTCTTCAGCCTGGAGAAGAGTGACTAGTGGGGTGCCACAGGGTTCTGTCTTGGGCCCGGTCTTATTCAACATCTTTATCAACGACTTGGATGATGGACTCAAGGGCATCCTGATCAAATTTGCAGATGACACCAAACTGGGAGGGGTGGCTAACACCCCAGAGGACAGGATCACACTTCAAAACGACCTTGACAGATTAGAGAACTGGGCCAAAACAAACAAGATGAATTTTAACAGGGAGAAATGTAAAGTATTGCACTTGGACAAAAAAAATGAGAGGCACAAATACAAGATGGATGACACCTGGCTTGGGAGCAGTACATGTGAAAAGGATCTAGGAGTCTTGGTTGACCACAAACTTGACATGAGCCAACAGTGTGACGCGGCAGCTAAAAAAGGCAATGCAATTCTGGGCTGCATCAATAGGAGTATAGCATCTAGATCAAGGGAAGTAATAGTGCCACTGTATTCTGCTCTGGTCAGACCTCACCTGGAGTACTGTGTCCAGTTCTGGGCACCACAGTTCAAGAAGGACACTGACAAACTGGAACGTGTCCAGAGGAGGGCAACCAAAATGGTCAAAGGCCTGGAAATGATGCCTTATGAGGAACGGCTAAGGCAGCTGGGCATGTTTAGCCTGGAGAAGAGGAGGTTAAGGGGTGATATGATAGCCATGTTCAAATATATAAAAGGATGTCACATAGAGGAGGGAGAAAGGTTGTTTCCTGCTGCTCCAGAGAAGCGGACACGGAGCAATGGATCCAAACTACAAGAAAGAAGATTCCACCTAAACATTAGGAAGAACTTCCTGACAGTAAGAGCTGTTCGACAGTGGAATTTGCTGCCAAGGAGTGTGGTGGAGTCTCCTTCTTTGGAGGTCTTTAAGCAGAGGCTTGACAACCATATGTCAGGAGTGCTCTGATGGTGTTTCCTGCTTGGCAGGGGGTTGGACTCGATGGCCCTTGTGGTCTCTTCCAACTCTATGATTCTATTCTATGAAATAGCCTGCCACATTCCAGAGCCGATGCACGCTCTATCAGCAGATAATGCACAGTGAAAGATGCGCGCAGGAGAGCATTATTTACAAATTTATTCAGCGTTGATCAGAACAAAGAAAACATGACTGCCTGCTTCAGTGTCTCTGGCACAGAGAGAGAAACGAAAGCAAAGACACAACATAAACTTCCTGTGAACAGGAAATACGCAGACTCTGTGACTCTCAAAGCCTGCTCCCTTTTAAGGTGGAACAGAAATATCCTAACATCCTCCCCCTTTCCGTGTAACCTGTAGTACCTGTGGTTCAACCCAATTGCAACCTCTGTACATAAACCTCAAGTTGTTCTCTGTTAACAACCTTAGACAACAGATCAGCAGGAATTTCATTACCTGCCATGTAGGACACCTGAATGAGTCCTTTCTGAATACACTCTCTTGCACAATGTAGCTTAATCTGCAAGTACTTGGTTCTTTGCTTGCAACTCTCTGAGTTCAGCAAAGCCAAACAGGATCTATTGTCTTGATACACTTGTATAGGACATTTCACAGAAACTCTGATGTCCTTAAACAGTTGCATCAACCATTCACAATCCATGAGTGAAAATGACAGAGCATTGAGTTCTGCTTCACAGGAATTTACGCTTACTGTCGTCTGCTTTTTGCACAGCCAGTCAAACAGACAGTGGTTGTACATGTAGCATACTCCAGAAGTGCTTGTACCATCCGTGGTGTCACTTCCAAAACTTGCATCTGCAAAGCTTTCAAGACCTCCAGTCTTCTGACTGGTGTACCTCAGCCTGTAGTGCAAAGTCCCTTTCAAATAGCGGGCTATGTGCTTCAGAGCTTTCCAATCCTGAACAGTAGGATTGTTGGCATGTCTGCTAAGCAGGTTAGTGCTTACAGCTATGTCAGGTCTTGAGCATCTAGCAATGAAATTCAACTTGCCTTGAATGCATCTGTACAGCGTAGTGTCAGAAAACGCTTCAGCAGTACTATCTACCTGGTAACCTGTCACCATCGGTGTGTCTGCTGGGTTTGCATCAACCAAATTCAACCTGGTTAATACATCAGCAATTTTCTGTGTTTGGTGTACCAGAAAATTACCTGCTTGGTCCCTCTCCACCTGCAGAGAAAGATAGTTCGATACCTCATCAAGATCCTTCATGTCAAAGTGCTCCTTCTGTTGAGCTAGGGTGCTTTGGTACAAAGCCTGGTTCTTCCAAAACATCAGAAGATCATCAACAAAACATAAACAATACAGTTTGTTTTGCCCCTCCTCCTTGACAAACACACATGGATCAGCTTTGCCCTGGTGAAAACCTAGAGAAAGCAATGTCTCAGTGAGTTTTGTGTTCCAACACCTGGCACTCTGCTTGAGACCATATAAGGATTTCCGCAGTTTACAGACCATTCCCTTCTGTATCTGCATCCTGTCAGTTGGAAGCATATACAGCTCCTCCCCCAAAACCCCGTACAAAAAAGCTGTATTAATGTCATGATGGGAAACATGCAGTTTCTCCTCTGCAGCAATCTTGAGCATCAGCCGAATGCTCTCATACTTGACGGTGGGTGAGTAGGTCTCGTCGTAATCCTGTCCTAGTACCTGTGAAAAACCTCTGGCAACGAATCTGGCTTTGTGTCTAACTACCTTGCCATTCTGGTCTGTCTTGGCCTTGAAGACCCATTTGCTGCCAACCAGTCTCATTCCTGGGACTACCGGTACCAGCTCCCAAGTTTGGTTCCTATTCAAGGAATCAACTTCAGCCTTCATGGCATTCAGCCAAGGCTCAGCATCTTTAGAGGTTAACTCCTGAACCTCTTTGAAGCTTGAAGGTTCCCATACCTTCTCTGAGCTACTAAGAACAGCAGTTGCCGTCTTAGGAAACTCATCAGCAAATCTCTTTGGAGGTCTGCCTTTGGTCGCCCTTTCAGATCTGCGTACTAGACGCAAGTCTTCTGGACTCATCTCCTCCTTCTTAGGAGAAAAATGACCAATGGTGAACAGTGGTTCTTCCAGTTCATTGTCAGACGCATCAGATGGTCTGACTGAGGCCTTTGCGCTCTTGTAGTCTGCTGTGTCATCACTGTCGCTGACATCAGCAGCAGCGCCGCCCACTGAACTGGAATCCGAACTCTGATCATCATCATCAGCTTCCTCAGCTTCCTCAACATCATCTGCTTTTTTCACATCACCTTCATCCTCCTCTGGGTAACTCTGGAAAATTCCCACATTTTCCCCCCACTTAGGATTGTACTCAACACTCTTTGTGAACTTAATGGACTTAGAGTTGGTCATCCACACCCTGTATGCACCTTTTTCGTACCCCATGAACAAACCATGTGCCCCACGCTTCCCAAGCTTGTTGCTCTGTGGGGTGTGTACCCACATGTCAGAACCAAAGATTCTCATGTGCTTGATGTTGGGTTTCTTAGCAAACATCTTCTCATAGGGGGTACAACCAATAGGTGATGACAATCTGCGATTATAAGTGTAAACAAACGAGTTCAAAGACTCCCCCCAAAACTTCTCAGGGAGATTGGCATCATGCAACAATGTTTTCAGTCCTTGCAGCAACGTTTGCTTTGCTTGCTCACAAATCTCCCATGGAGATCCAGGACTTGAGAGGCTATGCTGGATTCACCTTTTTCGTACCCCATGAACAAACCATGTGCCCCACGCTTCCCAAGCTTGTTGCTCTGTGGGGTGTGTACCCACATGTCAGAACCAAAGATTCTCATGTGCTTGACGCAAGGTTTCTTACCAAACATCTTCTCGTAGGGAGTACAACCAATAGGTGATTGACAGTCTCCTGTTAAAAGTGTAAACAAAAGTCGACAGAGCCTCCCCCCAATACTTATCAGGGAGATTGGCATCATGCAACAAGGTTTTTAGGCCTTGAAGCAACGTTTGATTTGCTCGCCCCGCAAGTCCATTCATCCATGGCGATCTAGGCGTTGACAAGTCATGCTGGATTCCCTTCTCAGTCAGGAAAGCTTCAAACTGCTGAGAAGTGAACTCCCCACCCCGATCAGTAAAGAGACAGCCGATACGTTTACTCTGAACATTCTCCAACCAAGCACAGAATGCCTTGAACTTCGGAAACGCTTGCGATTTCTGCTCGAGCATAAACACATGAATGTACCTGGAAAAAGAATCAATCAGAACCATGAAGTACCTTGCTCCACCCAAAGACGGCGCAAGTGGACCAACCAGGTCTGTGTGGACTAGCTGGTAGGGTTTGGAAGCCTGCCTGCTAGACTCCTTGCCTTTTGGAGCAACCTTCACCTTGTTCTCTGCACAAGATACACATTTCATGTGAAACTTACAGGATTTGATGTTCAAACCCTGAACCAATCCTGGCATCTTGGCCAGCGCCTGCCAAGACATGTGACAAAATCTTCTGTGTGCTTCATGAATGCATCCTGCATGAAGAATTTTGTTAGTTTGTGCAACACAACAAGAATCAACATTAGACACAACAGCACCATTGTCATCATAAGTTATATAGAACAATCCATCTATAAACTTTGCATGCAAAATGTTCTCTTTGCCTTTCCTGATGACACAGACGCTCCTCTTGAAGGAAATCTCAAAGCCACACCCAGTCAGCTGTGGGACACTGAGCAAATTGTCTGCAGCACCTGTAACATAAAGTACATCCTTGATGGTTGTGTGCAGACTTGCCAGTCTCACAGTCCCTTCTCCTGCGATTCGAAACGTCTTTCCGTCAGCCAGGTGGATCTCACCATCTTGAGGTTTGAAGGAGATAAAGAGATGCCGGTCTTTTGCCAAATGGCGGGTGCATCCAGAATCTACAATAAATCTGGCCTTGGCCTTTGGAGCAGCTTTTGCAGCAAGCAAAACCTTGTTTTCCACCAGCGTGGGCTTTTGCTGCTTGCCCCCCCACTCCTGGCCATCAAACTTGACTTTAGCCTTTGGTGAAGCTGTGCCAGCAAACAACGCCTTGTTTTCCACTGGCGTGGGCTCTTCACCCCCCTTCTGCTTCGGGCCATCTGCAGGCATCGGTCTCTACCTCTGGCCTTCCGGCCTCTGCAAAGACGATGACCTTGGTTCTCACGAGAAACAGAGCTCTCAGCTGCCGACTCCTTGGCTCCCCCTGGAGGCTGGAATGCTGCCTGGGATGACATCACAGTCAGCTCCCCCTGCAGCTTGCAACCGGTGCTCTCGGCATCCCTGCATTCACTCGCATTCTGGGAAACAGCCAGGACCTCCGATGCAGTCAAACTCTGGGCTGGGATGACTGGCAGATGGGCTATCTTCAAAGCATTCCACATCTTACGTGCAGTGGTGTTGCCAGCTAGCATTTTAATTTCCTCCAGAGAGACGGACAAGACTATTATGTCTATGGCCTTTGAATCTTGGGCCCTCCATCTATCTGTCAGAGGAACTGGAGGGGCTTCACACACAGTATGCCACACTCCAAACTGTCGTAGTAAACTCTCACACCACACAGCCCAGGTCTCATAATTGTGCCGATTTAACTTTGGGCACTGAGCAGCTTCAGAAGCTTGTAAAAACTCCATTCCAGCTCTTTACTTGAGCCGTGAGCCCTTTTCAATTCAGAAACTTTCTATCTCGGCAGCTCATAAATCACGAAGCCTCCTTGGCTCGACTTCCAGACCAATTAGTCGGCCAGAGTTCAAAGAGACTTTGCCGCGGCAACAAAAAGCCTTGACTTTTCCACACATACCTCAGCAATCTGTCGCAGTCTTACTCTCCTGTAAGTGCCGTGAATCTGGGCCCGAAACCTGTTGTTGGGATACTGCCGGGGAGACAAAGTCCATCATGGCCCCCAAGCCGCCTCCGGACGTCTATCAATCTCCTGTAGACACGCAGTATCAGCAATTAGCGACATGAGCTCCAGAAATAGCCTGCCACATTCCAGGGCCGATGCACGCTCTATCAGCACATAATGCACAGCGAAAGATGCACGCAGGAGAGCATTATTTATAAGTTTATTCAGCGTTGATCAGAACAAAGAAAACATGACTGCCTGCTTCAGTGTCTCTGGCACAGAGAGAGAAACGAAAGCAAAGACACAACATAAACTTCCTGTGAACAGGAAATACGCAGACTCTGTGACTCACAAAGCCTGCTCCCTTTTAAGGTGGAACGGAAATATCCTAACACAGAGTGCCTGAAGAACTATGGATGGAGGCTCACAACATTATACAGGAGGCAGCAACAAAAACCATCCCAATGAAAAGGAAATGCAAGAAAGTAAAGTGGCTGTCCAACGAGGCCTTACAAATAGCGGGGGAGAGAAGGCAAGCAAAATGCGAGGGAGATAGTGAAAGATACAGGAAATTGAATGCAGATTTCCAAAGAATAGCAAGGAGAGACAAGAAGGCCTTCTTAAACGAGCAATGCAAAGAAATAGAGGAAAACAACAGAATGGGAAGAACCAGAGATCTGTTCAAGAAAATTGGAGATATGAAAGTAACATGTCGTACAAAGATTACCATAATAAAGGACAAAAGTGGTAAGGACCTAACAGAAGCAGAAGACATCAAGAAGAGGTGGCAAGAATACACAGAGGAATTATACCAGAAAGATAGGGATGGCTTGTACACCCCAGGTAGTGTGGTTGCTGACCTTGAGCCAGACATCCTGGAGAGTGAAGTCAACCACAGGTATGAAGTTTACGGCATGTAATGCCCTAAAAGAGAATATTATGAAAATGATATACAGGTGGTACATAACCCCAGTTAAGCTTGCAAAAATCTACCATTTGCCTGATAATAAATGTTGGAAATGCAAAGAAACTGAAGGTACATTTTTTTCACCTTTGGTGGACGTGCCCAAAGATTAAGGCTTTCTGGGAAATGATATATAATGAATTAAAAAAGGTATTTAAATATACCTTCTTGAAGAAACCAGAGGCCTTTCTCCTGGGCATAGTCAGCCAATCGGTGTTAAAAAAGGATAGAACTTTCTTTATGTATGCTACAACAGCAGCAAGAATACTCATCGCAAAGTATTGGAAGACACAAGAGCTACCCACACTGGAGGAATGGCAGATGAAACTGATGGACTACATGGAATTGGCGGAAATGACTGGCAGAATCTGTGACCAGGGAGAAGAGTCGGTGGAAGAAGATTGGAAGAAATTTAAAGATTATTTACCGAAATATTGCAAAATTAATGAATGTTAGAGTGATGTTGGATTGAAATTAAGTGGCTTCTAGCTGTACAGGCTTTAAAGGTATAAATATATTAAGATTAAGGATTAGGATTAAAAAGGTTAAAAGAATGGAAAATTGGTTTTTAATAGGTAAAAATTTAATGTTATATTATATTAAGATTAAGGATTGGGATTAAGAAAGGAATTGCTGGACTAACAAACTGAATTGGAATACAAAAGAGGGAGGTATGAGGAAGTCCGGGAAACAAGTAAATGTAAAAGTAGTGATGAAAAGAGGGAATTGTTTTTAACTGTTTTTTCTTTTTTCTTTTTGTATTTTGCATTGTGTATTTTTCTTTTTATTCTTGAATTTTTCTTTTTTGTTGATGTGATTCTTTCTTTGTGAAACTTTAATAAATATCATTTTTTTTAAAAAAAAGAGAGAGTGAAGTCAAATGGGCCTTAGAAAGCACTGCAAATAACAAGGCCAGTGGAAGTGATGGTATTCCAGCTGAACTATTTAAAAATTTAAAAGATGATGCTGTTAAGGTGCTACACTCAATATGCCAGCAAGTTTGGAAAACTCAGCAGTGGCCAAAGGATTGGAGAAGATCAGTCTACATCCCAATCCCAAACAAGGGCAGTGCCAAAGAATGCTCCAACCACCGCACAATTGCACTCATTTCACACGCTAGCAAGGTTATACTTAAAATTCTACAAGGAAGGCTCAAGCAGTATGTGGACCGAGAACTCCCAGAAGTGCAAGCTGGATTTAGAAGAGGCAGAGGAACCAGAGACCATATTGCAAACATGCACTGGATTATGGAGAAAGCTAGAGAGTTCCAGAAAGACATCTACTTCTGCTTCATTGACTATGCAAAAGCCTTTGACTGCATTGACCGCAGCAAACTATGGCAAGTTCTTAAAGAAATGGGAGTGCCTGATCACCTCATCTGTCTCCTGAGAAATCTCTATGTGGGACAAGAAGCTACAGTTAGAACTGGATATGGAACAACTGATTGGTTCAAAATTGGGAAAGGAGTACTCCAAGGCTGCATATTGTCTCCCTGCTTATTTAACTTATATGCAGAATTCATCATGTGAAAGGCTGGGCTGGATGAATCCCTAGCCGGAATTAAGATTGCTGGAAGAAATATCAACAACCTCAGATATGCAGATGACACAACCTTGATGGCAGAAAGTGAGAAGGAATTAAGCATTAACCTTATAATGAGGGTGAAAGAGGAGAGCACAAAATATGGTCTGAAACTCAACATCAAAAAAACAAAGATCATGGCCACTGGTCCCATCACCTCCTGGCAAATAGAAGGGGAAGAAATGGAGGCAGTGAGAGATTTTACTTTCTTGGGCTCCATGATCACTGCAGATGGTGACAGCAGCCACGAAATTAAAAGACGCCTGCTTCTTGGGAGAAAGGCAATGACAAACCTAGACAGCATCTTAAAAAGTAGAGACATCACCTTGCCAACAAAGGTCTGTATAGTAAAAGCTATGGCTTTCCCAGTAGTGATGTATGGAAGCGAAGGCTGGACCATAAAGAAGGCTGATCGCCGTAGAATTGATGCTTTTGAATTAGGGTGCTGGAGGAGACTCTGGAGAGTCCCATGGACTGCAAGAAGATCAAACCTCTCCATTCTTAAGGGAATCAGCCCTGAGTGCTCACTGGAAGGACAGATCGTGAAGCTGAGGCTCCAATACTTTGGCCACCTCATGAGAAGAGAAGAAAAGACTCCCTGGAAAAGACCCTGATGTTGGGAAAGATGGAGGGCACAAGGAGAAGGGGACGACAGAGGACGAGATGGTTGGATAGTGGTCTCGAAGCTACCAGCATGAGTCTGACCAAACTGCGGGAGGCAGTGGAAGACAGAAGTGCCTGGCGTGCTCTGGTCCATGGGGTCACGAAGAGTCGGACACGACTAAACGACTAAACAACAACAACTTCTCAGAAGTCCAATATTGCTCTATTTGCAAACCTTGTTTTTCTGATTTCATTTAATATTCTAATTTTCCGAGTTTCAACTGTATATGCACTTTTTTTTTCTTCCCAGGCTACACAGGGCAGCACACTTGCCTTCCCCATGATCTTAACAACCACTCTGTGAGGTACGCTAACCTGAGAGAGGAATTGCCCCCATTATGCCCAATAACCTTCATGATTGACTGGTGATTTGAACCCAGGCTTCCTTGGTTCTGATCTGACACTAAACCAGTGCACCACAATGACTCTGCAAGTTGGGCACTGTTGTTTGTTTAGGATTATTGTTGGACATTATGAGTTTCCTTCACAGAGTAGAAGTGTGCTATAAATAATAGATGACGTGGTATGACTTATACCAGGTATGGGGAACCTTTGGCCCTCCAGAGTCTGCTGAACTACATCTCCTGTCAGCCCCAGCAAGTATTACTAGTGGCCAGGTCATGATGGGGGGGGGGGTGTAGTTCAGCAACACAAGGCAAGCCAGTGGTTCCCCACACCCGATTTATATGGTGCCATCACTTTACATATATGACATTTTATAGAACAGTGTAACACCCCCCCCCCAAATTAGAAGGTCAAGTTCCTCTTCTGAGAGGTTTGCAATCTACATTTTGACATTAAGAAAGACAACTGAGTGAGGCAAGGGTAACAAGGGACAGATGTGAGCAGATGCAGTTACACGTTAATATATTTTGTTTAGGCTGAGGAATTGTGATTTAGCTGAAAGATTCATGGAAGGTTTTGAGAAGGGGTTTGAATAAATAGGGGCAGGTGGCACTCTATGGGTGATCTGTGTGGGACTTAAGTCTGCCCACAATCTTTGTCACCTGGCTTGGAGGCTGCACAACTCCTATGATATGATATTCTGTGGTATGATGTTATAAAGTTGCAATTGAAATTATTCAGCCACCTGAATAGACTCCCTCACAACAGCACAAATATAACAGGTGGTGTCTCTTTCCCCGCAAATTATTTTTTATTAATTTTCCAAATTATTACAAGTCAAACCAAATTAAATTAAATACAATTTCTTAAAATCAGGTTTCCGGCTCCTGTTCCAAACATATGATCATCATCATTTCCTCGCATAGCCACATCATTTCTTATTTAGAGTTTATTTAATTTGCTGCTATTAGTTTTACACACACCATCAAGTTACTTTGCTATTTTCTTGCATTTCTCAAGCTCTCTGTGTAAAACTAAGGAAGTGTTCTTGCTTTTTACTGGTGCTTGACAAATTAAATAATCTTTCTATATTGCTGTATTGCAGATAATGGCAGCAAATAAATGGGGGGGGGGCTTTTATTTCTGGCTTGAGACGACTCTGAAGAGGACCAAACTTTGTGGCTTTTGGGCTGCTGCTAATATTACCCAAGTATAGGCTCTGGAGTAAATTAAATGTCTTACAGATGCCTCCAGCTCTATCTAATTTTTTTGCATTGCAGTCAAGCAAAGAGATCTGGTTGCCCTATTTTGAAGAGATGGAAAAACTGAAGGAATAATGATCAAACCTGGGGCAACTTCAGGGCTTCAAATCCTCCACTATAAATCTCACAGGGTGTGACCTTGGGGGCCACTCACTTTCTCTTAGCTTGGCGTACCTCGCAGGGTTGTTGTGCAGCTAGAAAGGGGGTGGTGGGGAAAAGAACCACATATACCACCTTGAGCTCCCTGTAGAACAGACAGGATATCATTGTGATAACACAAACAGAGTTGGGATTTACTTGCAAGTAGAAGGGATGAAAACAACCCTTTTTCCAGAGGAGTTAAAACCCTTTCTCACAAATGGCACAACTCCCTCACTCCCCCTCCCCACGTGCTTGACTTTAGCCATTCAGGTGCTTGCATGTACTGTTGGTATTTACTTGAGAGTAGGAGGCAGGCACCAGAGCAGCCCTTCATTGCTGGAGAGATCTCAGCCTCCGTCCCTCCCCCTACAGTAAATAAGGCAATCTTCCCACTTTGCATAGGCTGTTCCACAACTGGATCCCTCCTACAGTAGCTGAAAAGGGGCCTCACCTGGGACGGGGAGAGTGTGTGAGAGAGATCAAGAGAGAGAGAGAGATTTGCAGAGATGCAGGAAGGTGAAGAGGAAGGGGGCCCCTCTTGTGGCACTTCTGACCCAAGGGTGCAGAGGCACACAGGTTGAAAACCTCTGTTTTAAGAGAGTCTCAAATTCTGGATATTAAAAGAAAGGTCTGCAAACTGTATTAACATTTACATAGCTACTTTGCTATGGTAAATGTGGCATCCCAGTGTCAGGGACTGGCTGGCTGGGGAGGAGTGGCAGAAGCCGCCTGACCAAGCGCTCCCCAGGGAAAGCACAGAGGGAGAGGATTTGGATACTGGCTCCTGGTGGTGGGAAACCAGACACACCCCAGAGGAGGGGAAGAGCTGGGAAGTACTGGGGTTTGGGAGTTTGAAGAGGAGGAAAATAGGCAGGTGCCCCATCACAGGACAAGGACAGGAATCAGACTTGGCAGTTATATCACAGAGCCACTCTGACAGCTTCTCTGCTGACAACCTGCAAGCCCCCCCACTCCAAGAATGCACTGTCTGCTGCATGATGCCAAGCCAGGCAGACACAGAGAGGGTTCCTTGGGGCTTGCCGTAGACAGAGGGAGGGGCCTGACACAGAGGGCTAGGGAGTGAAGGGAGAGTTGCAAGCCAGTCTGCGCAACTGCTTCTTCTAGAATGAAGCAACCCTTAGAAGTCTGTGTGTGTTCTCTGTTCTACTTACAGTACTTAATAAAGAAACTAACTAAGTTAGCCAGTGTTTCACTTCCTTTCTCTGAACTGCGAATGACCTGTTCTTGTTGGCTCCCTGACACCCAGGTACCCAGAACCTTTCATGTAACAGGATTTTTAAGGCTCAGCTATACAGGCAGTCCTGCTAAAGGGAGATGGGAAAAGGTTTCTCTCAATATTTTCTGTGCTTAGAACTCTGTACCTAAGAAAGGTTGCTCTCAAATACTATCTGCAGTAAATTCCTGTGCTAATCCTGTGCTAATCTTACTTCTGCAAATTTTGGCCAGACAGTTAGCACACCGCCAGTGACTGCTTGCTAAATTTGGCTGGCAGGTCAAAAGTTCGTTTCCTGCCTAGCCAGCTAGCAAGAAACCGCTGCTGTTAGCAATAACTAACCAGACCTGCTAAATTTGGCTGGCAGGTCAAAAGTGCAGATTTAACCAGGCCTGCTAAAGAGGCCCCTTTTCCTGTCTTATGCTTACTAATGCAAAAGACACGTGTACGAAGGAGAGGGGAGGGAGTGCTGAGCTAGCAGAAAGACAGGAATGTTTAGCAAGCAATAAAATGTGTTTAGCAAGCAATATAGATGTGCCATGTAAGGGAATAATTTGAGAAGGTATGGGAGGGGGGAGAGTGCTCAGAAAGTATAAGAAAGTTTGCTGAAGTGTCTTGCTTTACAGCCAGTATATTTTCAGGAGCTATCCAGCTGGTTGTCTCTGTGTACAGATTGTCTCTGTGCACAGATTTCAATAAACTTTTTCTCCAAAGAAGATTTTGCTTTCCTGGTACTTTTGTTCCCTCCAAGGTCCGGGGATGGCGTGGCTGATGGATCCCTAGGTAAATAAGGCTTCATTTCTTTGGGGGCTCGTCCGGGATAAGCCCTCTCCCCAATACGGACCGGAGGGCCAGGCTCAACAAAGGTGAACAGCTCAGCAGCGTTTGCAGGCTCCCGTGCGCACCCCGCCTGTTTCGTGGGGGGAGCCAGCCACACTGTCCTGCAGTGGAGACATCTTGTTGAGGGAGAAAAACAAAGAGGACGGCGCCGAGGGGACAGGTCCGCAGCGGAAAAGGTAAGCCCGACGGAAAGGGCAGCCCGACGGAAAGGGCAGGAGGCTTGATCAACCTCCCCTGGTTGTGGCAGGGTGCCACAGGCAATAAGGTGCCACCAGGAATAAGGGGATTGGTTGCGCAGTAGAGTGCCAGCCACCAGGAATAAGGGGATTGGTTGCGCAGTAGAGTGCCAGCCACCAGGAATAAAGGGGACTGGTTGTGCAGGAGAGTGCCACCAGCAAAAATTTGGAACAGAAGAAGGAGGGAAAATTATTTTGGTGTGTTTTGTGTATTGCATGCTGAAATTATTTTGGTGTGTTTAGTGTGTTACATGTTGAAATTATATTGGTGTGTTTTGTATGTTGTATGTTGCATGTCAAGATACTCTAGTGGCTGAATTGTCAAGTGTGGGCCAGGGCTTAGTGTCCCCTTGGCCGAGCGATTGTAGGTCTGTTGTGTGTGAAGTATCTGGAAGAAATGGGTTCTGGCCAAAGTAAAAGTACCCCTTTGAAATGCTTTTGGGGATTCAAGCTGATGAGAGGGGAGGATGAGGACATTGTGTAAATTAGATTGGCCCACCCCAAAATAACAAATTGGCCGTCCATCAGGACCCTTGATTTGCAACTCATTAATCCATTATATCAGAACATTTTGAATGTCCACCCTGATCAAATCCCCTACATTTCCACATGGAAGACCAATGTGGAACAGACCCCCCCCCTCCTGGCTGAAGTCATGCTGCCAAAAAGTCTCAGGCAGCCGTATCTGCTCAGTCAGGAAGACAGGAGGACAACCCCCCAGTCCTCCAGGATTCAGAGAGGGAAGAAGATAAAAGTTTTGATGCCCCACCACCTCATGCCCCGGCAACAGCCCTGGCACCACCCCCGCCACAGGGAACAGATGGCCCAGCCCCCAATCCCGTGGACAATGCATTGGTAGACCTGGGCGAGGATGGAGAAAGGGAGGAACGAGAAGAGGATGGTGAGGATGAGGAATTTGTAAAAAGATTAGTTAAGTTGATAGGTGATAATAAGAACAGGCAGAACGTTTGAGAAAGTATGTGGAACCTTATGCAGGAGAAGTGGACGTCAGTCCCCATATGTTAAAAACAGCGGGATGTGTAGGGGAACAGAGAAGAAAGTGGCAGAAAGAGTGGGGAAGGCAGTGAAAAGAGTGACCCTCCATAGGGCACATAAAACACAGGAGGAGGGCGCGGCCAGAGTGATGCCTCTCCATAGAGTGTATGACCCTCCGGCCCCCGCGGGACCTAACGGGGTGGTGCCCAATAGAACTTATACAGTTCAACATGTCCCCTTCTCTAGTGCAGATGTTTGTAATTGGAAGAACCAAAACCCTTCATTTGAAGAAAACCCTGCCAAAATCATTAAGCTGTTTGAGGGAATTTTTTTAAAACATACAACCCCACTTTTTATGATGTGCAATATTTGATGGATGCCCTGCTAGCTACAGAGGAGGATAGGCGAATTCATGCTGAAGCCCGAGCACACATGAGAGCGCAGGGGGCAGGAGATCAAGCTGTTGCAACAGGATATCCTGAAACTAGACTTCCGGGGGCGGCGCGAACGGCAATGGCGGTCCTCTTCTGAACGGGAGAGGAGGCTCCGCAGACAACGGGTCGTCCGCTACGGCGAAGCGGAGACCCATTTCGGAAAACCCCAGGCAGCAAGAGCCTGGGGTCTTGAGGCTCGGTGGGCGCCTTGAGCGACCCTCCAAGCGCTAAAGGAACCCCGTAAGGGGCTCCGGAGCGTGGAGGGGGGTTGCGGCGCTGAGAGCTGCTTCGCAGTCTGTGGAGCGAAGCCGCGCTGCTGCTGCCGGTGAGCGCTGATCCCTTTTCCTGTCAAATTACGGATCCGGATGAAAAGCAACTTATTCGTGAGTAAAAGACTGAATCACTTGAAATTAGAGACTTTAAAGGAAAAATCTTAATTGGCTTGAACTTGGCTGAAAGCGGAGAGACGTGGAAACAGGAAGTCCGTCTTCCGCAGCCATTGAACTTGAAAAAAGCAATCAGCTGGAGGAGTGGAGGCTGAAAGAAAGAGATTCTAAACTTTACAGATCTAAGCATCTATTGAACTTGCAACTTAAAGTAAAGACTTTAAGCTAAAGACTTGGGATTATTATTTGCACTTGACTTTCCTCCTTTTATTGGATTACAAATTAGAAGGTGAAACCCAGAGTCAGGAGCTGCCTGAGCATTAAGAGATTGAGCTGTCAGTACTGCAGATTTGGATACTGTATATTGGAACTTGCAACAATCTGAGGGTATTGAGACCTTTTAAATTTGAAACATTCTTTTTGGAGATAAATAAGCACTGTCTGTAACAAAGTGACCATTTATAAACTCTGCTAAACATTTGTATCTGAAGGTTCTTGGACATTAAATTAGACTCTGAAAGACATTTTAAGCTCCCTCTAGAGGATTGGATTAAAACAGTGACTTTACATGTACATTTACTTTCGATTCCCTTGTTGTTTGCTTGCTCTGGGCCTTTCCATTCCCATGGGAATAACTCAGTGTGACCTTGACTGACAGATAACGTTGGAATGAGTGGCACAAGAAAAAGAGGGAGAGTTAGACAAACAACTTTAACAACTCTAACCTCAGCCTCGCAGACACGTAGATCATCTGTACCTACTTTGCCCTCAGAAGTAGAAGTTGAAGAAGTTGCCTTGTCACAGGCAAAAGAGGGAGAGGGTGAAGCAGAGCAGTTACAATTGGAAGATATGGCCTCAGGAGTATCTGTTTCTGTTCTAGACAAAATTTTTGAAAAATTGGAAGCTTTGGACAAGAAAGTAGATGTCCAATCAGCAAAGATTGACAAAAATACAGAATGTCTAAATAAATTAACCATACAAGTGGTACAGAATACACAAGCAATTGGACAGTTAACGGAGGCCTCAGCAGAAAATCGGAAATTGGCTGAGGACACCAGACAAAAATTGGAAAATTTAGAGCAAGAGGTAAGACCACTCACTAAACAAGTTGGGGAACATCAGATTTATCTTTCTATGATAGAACTGCGAAATCGTGAGAATAATTTGAGGATTAGATCTTTACAAGAGGCAGAAGAAGGAAATCTAACTGAGTTTTTGACCAAAGAATTCTCCAAGTTCTGGAATTTGGAAGAAAAGGACTTTAAAATTGTGTCAGCTTTCAGACTTGGAAGATTCATAAAGAAGGAGAGGCCCAGAGACTGTTTGATAACATTGAGATCAAAGGAGGAAAGGGATAAGATTTTGGGCCTACACTTCGGAAAGTCACTGGAGGTTTTGGATAGAAGAATTGAAATTTATAAAGATATCCCAAGACAACTGCTGGATCTTAGAGCCGCCTATTCTGAACTTGCTAAACTACTAAGGAGCAACGCAATTCCATTCAGGTGGGAATTTCCCCAAGGAATATCTTTTACCTTTAGAGGGAGAAAGGTCAAAGTTAGAACATTGGAAGAGAGAGACAAATTTTTGGCTACATACGGAGAGGATCTTCAAAAAGGAATTGAACTACCTTCTGGGCCTGGGGCAACGCCAGCATCAACACCAGCACCTGGGGAACCTGAAGATTCAGAGAAGATACCACCCCTGGAGAAATAACCAGATTGATCCAGGATGTCTCTGCAACTGCTGAGTTGGAATATTAATGGTTGTAACATTCCGGAAAAAAGGAAGAAAATATTTCACATATTAAAAAAAGAACAATTGGACATTATCTGTTTACAAGAAACACATGTGACGAGGCTCCACAGAAAAGTGTTAATAAATAAAAGATTGGGCCAGGAATTTGTATCGTCAGACAAAGTTAAGAAGAGAGGCGTGGTGATATATGCAAAAGAGAGCCTGTCACCTAAATTCTTATTTAAAGATGAACATGGAAGAATTTTGGCTATTGAGATACAATATCAAGGAGAGAAACTGTTGATATTAGGAATCTATGCACCTAATGAAGGGAAATCGGAATTTTACAAGAAGCTGCAGGAGACAATGCTGGACTATCTGGACTACAACAACATCATAATGATGGGAGATATGAATGGGGTCGTATCAACTAACATGGACAAGTCACAAAGTCAAAATGTTACAAAAGACGGCAGACTACCTAAAACCTTTTTTGAAATGACTGACAATATGGATTTGATTGACATTTGGAGGACAAAGAACCCACTAGGAAGAGAGGGAACATTCTTTTCTGAAGCCCAACTGACCTGGACAAGAATCGACCAAATATGGATTTCCAGAGGCCTGGCACCTAAGGTCAGAAAAGTGGAAATCTGCCCAAAGACCTGTTCCGACCATAATGCAGTAAAGATGGATATGACACTATTACCAACTGGATCCTTTAGATGGAAGATGAATGACAATTTGTTCAGAGATCAGGAAACTATCAAGAAGGCCCAAAAAGTTTTGAAGGACTACTTTGAGATAAATATGAATAATATGGTGGAAAAAAGAATAGTCTGGGACGCAAGTAAAGCTGTAATGAGGGGATTCTTGATACAACAGAATGCAGTAAAGAAAAGAACACAAAATGAGAAAAAAGATAAGATTTTGGATAAAATAAAAGAATTAGAGAAGAAATTAAGAGTGAATCCGAAGTCACAGCCAACTCTGAGAGAAATTAAACTTTATCAAACACAATATTCTAAATTGATAAATCAGGAAATTGAATGGAAGGTTAAATTAATGAAACAAAAAACGTTTGAGTCGGCGAATAAATGTGGAAAACTGCTAGCTTGGCAGTTGAAGAGAAGACAAAGACTAAATACTGTTACAAACTTAGAGGTTGATGGAAAAAACATTCAGAATCCAGTGGACATCAGAAAGTGTTTCCAGAGATATTTCAAAAAATTAT
This sequence comes from Podarcis pityusensis, assembly GCF_964106645.2. Classification (NCBI taxonomy): domain Eukaryota; kingdom Metazoa; phylum Chordata; class Lepidosauria; order Squamata; family Lacertidae; genus Podarcis; species Podarcis pityusensis. The sequence goes on from NC_138045.1 coordinate 22,850,217, forward strand.
ACACCCAAGGGCCGCAAGACGATGTTGAGATTAAACAATTTTTGGCAAAAAACGGACTATCTAAATTGTCACAAGAAAATAGGACAATCCTGAATTCTAAAATAACACGACAGGAGATTGAACAAGCCATCCAGAACATGCAACTCGGCAAATCTCCAGGACCAGATGGGCTGACCTCCAAGTACTATAAGGCATTAAAAGACTATTTGATACAACCCTTGATGGAGGTCAGCAATGAAATTATGGAGGGGAAGAGGGCACCGGAGTCGTGGAAGGAAGCGTTCATCACATTAATACCAAAGTCGGAAGCTGAAAAGACACAACTTAAGAACTACCGTCCCATCTCTCTTTTAAATGTGGATTACAAAATATTTGCAGACATTTTGGCAAATAGATTTAAAAAAGTTTTAAATGAAGTAATTCATAAGGACCAGGCCGGCTTTCTCCCAGGTAGACATCTGTTTGCTAATACAAGGAACATTATTGACATTTTGGAACTTTTGCAAACAGATATAAATACAAAAGCAGTTTTAATTTTTATAGACGCGGAGAAGGCCTTTGACAATATCTCCTGGAAATTTATGATGGGAAATTTAAAAGAGATGGGAGTGGGACGGGGTTTTGAGAATGGGATTGAGGCGATATATTCAGAACAGAAAGCTAAATTGATAGTTAATAATGTGGTTACAGAAGAGTTCAAAATTGAAAAAGGGACACGACAAGGTTGCCCTATTTCCCCTTTGCTATTCATCTCGGTTCTGGAAGTGCTATTGAACATGATTAGAGGGGACCGGTTGGTGGAAGGAATTCAGGTCGGTCAGAAACAATATAAACTAAAAGCTTTCGCAGATGACCTGGTTTTGACCTTGCAGAAGCCAGAGCCCAGTACGAAAAGAGTATTACAACTGATTAATGACTTTGGTCGGGTGGCTGGATTTAAACTAAACAAACAGAAAACTAAGGTTTTGGGGGAAAATTTGACTGATACAGAGTCAGAACGGTTTCAGAATGAGACGGAACTTAATGTGGTTAAAAAAGTAAAATACCTAGGGGTAAACATAACAGTAAAAAATCTAAGTCTATTTAAGGACAATTATGAAAAATGCTGGACAGAAATTAAGAGAGACTTAGATAGTTGGTCAAAATTGAAACTTTCTTTGTTAGGCCGAATTGCTGCTATCAAGATGAATGTATTGCCAAGGATGTTGTTTTTATTTCAAACACTTCAGGTTTTGGACAAAACGGAGTGCTTTCAGAAGTGGCAGAGAGACATTTCTAAGTTTGTCTGGCAGGGCAAAAAGCCCAGAATTAAGTTTAAGATATTAACCGATGCAAAACAAAGAGGGGGCTTTGCCCTGCCAGACTTAAAGTTGTATTATGAAGCCGCAGCGTTCTGCTGGCTAAAAGACTGGCTACTTCTTGAAGACACTGATGTGTTAGATTTGGAAGGGTTTAACAACGCTTTTGGATGGCATGCATATTTATGGTATGACAAGGTTAAAGCAAATAAGGCCTTTAAGAACCATATTGTCAGAAAATCACTGTTTAATGTCTGGACAAAATATAAAGACTTGCTGGAAAATAAAACACCAAGGTGGCTTTCACCTCTGGAAGCTAAGGCCCGAAAAAGACCCAATATGGAGGCTAAATGGCCAAAATATTGGGAAATACTAGAAAAGGATGGAGACAATTGGAAATTGCAGAGTTTGGAGAAAATGAAAGACAAAGTGCGAGATTGGTTACATTATGCTCAGATTAAAGAAGTTTTTAAAAATGATAAGAAACTAGGGTTCCAGGTGGAGAAATCGAAATTAGAAACAGAATTGTTAGAACCAAAGATTAAGGTACTTTCAAGGATGTATAACTTGCTGTTGAAATGGAATACACAAGATGAAACGGTTAAATCGGCTATGATAAGGTGGGCACAGGACATTGGGCATAATATCATGTTTGAGGACTGGGAGAGGTTGTGGAGTAATGGATTGAAATTTACTGCATGTAACGCTCTGAAAGAAAATGTAATGAAAATGATTTATAGATGGTATATGACCCCAGTCAAACTTGCCAAAATTTACCACCTGTCTGATAATAAGTGTTGGAAATGTAAAGAGTGTGAGGGAACGTTCTTCCACCTCTGGTGGACTTGCCCTAAAGTGAAGGCGTTCTGGGAAATGATTTATAATGAACTGAAAAAGGTATTTAAATATACCTTCACTAAGAAACCAGAGGCTTTCCTTTTGGGTATTGTCGGCCAAGGGGTGGCAAGGAAGGACCAGACATTTTTTATGTATGCAACAACAGCAGCAAGGATACTTCTCGCAAAACACTGGAAAACTCAAGATCTACCCACACTGGAAGAATGGCAGATGCAACTGATAGACTACATGGAACTGGCTGAAATGACCGGCAGAATTCGTGACCTGGGAGAAGAGAGGATTGAGGAGGATTGGAAGAAATTTAAGAACTATTTACAAAAGCATTGTAATTTGAGTGAATGCTAAATAAGATGCTAGACTAAAATAACTGAGCACCACTAAATTTAGAAGTTTCTAAGAAAATAAGTAAGACTGTGAAAACTTAGCTCCTTTCGAGAATTATAAGATTATGAAACATAGAAGGGATATAAGAATTTAAATAAGATGATAAATTGCTGACAAAATGTTATAACGATGAAAGTGGGAGCGGGAGATGTGAGGAAGTCCAAAGAAAATGTGAAACTATGTTAAGACAAATGTTACATTGTTTATTATGTTTATTTTTTATTGTAAAACCCAATAAATTGCTTAAAAAAAAAAAAAAGGATATCCTGAAACTACACTGAATTGGGATTATCAGACCATTGAAGGGTAAAATACCCTCACCACTTATCGCCAGAATGTCTTAAATGGCATGAGGAGGGCAGCCAGAAAACCCACCAACTTTGTGAAGGCCAGAGAAATAGTGCAAGGAACAGAGGAGGCCCCTGGAGCCTACTTAAAGAAGCTGAAGGAAGCCTACCGCCAGTATATCCATGCCCCTATCATAAAAACTGCCTTTGTAGCCCAAGCAGCGCCCGATATTTGCCGAAAAATCCAGATGGGCCACACCCTGAAATGGATGTTAGAAAATAGCCCAAACCACTTATAATCAGAGAGAGGAAGAGGCCCAGAAGAAAAAAGGAGAAGTACCAGGCAGAGAAGTTGATGGCCCTGAAGACGGGAGGTACACCATTAGAAGAAGAAGAGGAGGGCGAGGCCGCTTAGGAAAGAGTCAGCGTGCCATCTGCCGAAAGGCACCTATTTCCTCTCCCAGGCTAAAATGAGGAAATGTCAGATGCTACTACATCCGCGTTAGAAATTCCAAGTCACCACAACCCTCAACCCAGCTGCCCTATTACCGGTAGGAGTAGGTGAGGAGCCCACGCATGATTGCATTGAAGTAATGGATGAGGTGTATTCTAGCAGGCCTGACCTTAAAGATGAAGCAGACCCCCAGTGGCCATCATGGTTTATGGATGGAAGCAGCTTTGTTGAGACTGGACAGCGGAAAGCAGGTTATGCAGTGGTAGCCCTGGAAGACCAGGTGATCGAAGCAAAGTCACTCCCGCCTGGAACATCGGCCCAGCTGGCAGAGCTAACTGCGCTTACCAGAGCCCTGAGCCTGGCAAAGGGACAGAAGATAAACATTTATACAGATTCTAAGTATGCATTCCTGACTTTACATGCCCATGGAGCCTTATGGAAAGAAAGAGGTTTGCTTACCTCCAGAGGAAGCCAGGTGGCCCACCCACAAGCCTTGTTGAACCTTCTGGATGCTGTATGGGAGCCCGAGGCAGTGGCAGTTATCCATTGTTATGGACACAAGACTGGACCAGGAGAAGTGGCCAGAGGAAACCGATTGGCAGACAGAGTAGCCAAGGAAGCAGCCCAAGAACTGGCCCCCGCCTCGGTTATTGGAGCACTGGTCCCAGAAGAAATTTTAAGCACCACTGACAAGCCAGCTTATACGAAGCAGGAAAGGGACACTGCAGACGCTCAGGAGCTGACATTGTCCAAAGAAGGATGGTACCTTACCCCTGATGACAGGATATGGATTCCAGAGTCCCTTTCTCGGCAGGTTACTCAGAGATACCATGATTCAACCCACATAGGACCAGATGCTACAACCAAGCAGCTGGAGAAATGCTTCTATATAGCCCACCTCTACCAACTGGCAGCCCAGATTTCCAGGAAATGCCTGCTGTGTCAAAAGAATAATCCCAGAGCCGGACCACTGGCTCCCCCAGGGATTCAGCATAGTGGAACTGCACCTATGGAAGATCTTGTCGTGGACTTTACTGAATTACCCCGTTGTGGACTACACCGCTACCTGCTGGTGGCAGTGTGCACCTACACCGGATGGGCCGAAGCATGGCCAACAAAGACTGAAAAGGCATTTGAAGTAACCAGGTGCCTGCTTAGGGAAATCATCCCTCGCTATGGATTGCCAAGGTCCATAGGATCTGACAATGGACCAGCATTTGTTCATGCAGTCCTACAGGGACTGGCAAAAGCGCTCCAGATCAACTGAAAGCTGCATACTGCTTATAGACCCCAGAGTTCTGGAAAGGTAGAGAGAATGAACAGGACTCTAAAGAATCAGCTGTCCAAGCTGACGCAGGAAACCGGGTCTAATTGGGTGACCATGTTGCCCTTGGCATTACTCAGGGTCCGCAGTCTCCCGTCAAAGCGAACCCACCTGTCACCCTTTGAAATTGTGCTTGGGAGACCGGTCCCATATGTCAGAATGTTGTCCCCACATGCTGGTCAGGATATGCAATTGAATAATTAAGTCCAGATATTCTTCCGAGTTTTCTTTTGTCTCGACAGGTGGACCCAGGCTCGCAACCCCTGTGTGTTGGCTGCATCAGTTCGAGCCAGGTGATGAAGTGTGGGTAAACGATTGGGCACGGACGCAGCTACAACCGTGCTGGAACCTTATACCGTCCTGCTCTCCACACCCACCGCCGTGAAATTCGCCGGCATCACCCCTTGGGTCCACCACACCAGAGTGACCACTATAGATTGAACTGTGCAGTTAAATCCTGATTAACCCCTTCGGCTGACCATCTCCAGACCCTCCGCTGATGACCGCTCTGCTGATATCACACCGGAAGCTGATATCTCAACGCACAGCTGAAGAAATGGATGGGAGGGACGCCCGCGGGCAGCGTCCCCAACGTGAAAACCCGTGCCGGGACTGATCCAGGAAGTCCACCAGGACATTTAATACTTTCATAAGGACTTTCTCTTTTCCTTTTTTTCTGTTATATTCTGTATTGATTTGCTCTATGCCCCACAGCCCTGACCCTACCGAGCCATACCGCCCTTACTGGCCTGCTGGCCTCTGCTACGACTGGTTCGTCTTGCCGGTGGTAAGAGATGGCGTGCTCATTGACTACTGGAAACAGGGGTTTGATGAGGTTACTATACCAACCTCATCTGATGGACCAGGTTCTAATCTTAATCCAGGCATTAGATGGGACGGAACCTATCTTAATGCAAGTATTGCAGGGGTGGGAGCCTTAACCAGGTGTGCATTGAAATTGCTAAACAAGTGCCAGTAAGAATTGCCACCCCAGGATTTCAGCTTCCATATGCTCTGGTCAGTAGGGCGGCAGCACGAGAGTTCAATCCACCCAACAGGGTTGGTAGAAAAGTTGACCCACATAGTGGGAGCATCAGCTCACCGGTAGGCTCTCACCCTTGAGGAAGTTCACCACAATGTTAAATCTCTCCAATTGTTGGCTGTGTATGCACATGCCACCTTATGCTAAATGGCCAGGTTTGATGCTACATGGAATTCCCATTGGTAACATCTTCAACATAGAGAGGAGTTTGTGTGCTAGTTCATTCTCATTGCTGCATGTTTATCCCAGATAATAATGTCAGCATTTCGGCCACAATTGACCACATGGAAACAGTGATAGCTGAAAACCCGCTAAAAACTACAGAAGGTGATCCATGGAATTGGTTATATTCTTGGTTGCCCGATGGTGGATGGATGGGGAGGATATTTACTATGGTGATAGGCCCAATAATGCTTCTATTGCTTTTTTGCTTTTGTATTCCCTGCTTGATGCAATTCTTGCAGAATATGATGGGAAAGATGATGTCTCGCATGATGGGACCTCGCGTGATCGCTGTAATGAGAGAATATAGACCCCTACCCCAGAACGAATCTAAGTAATAGATTGTTCAAAAGAAGAGGAGGGAGTAAAGGGAGATGGGAAAAGGTTTCTCTCAATATTTTCTGTGCTTAGAACTCTGTACCTAAGAAAGGTTGCTCTCAAATACTATCTGCAGTAAATTCCTGTGCTAATCCTGTGCTAATCTTACTTCTGCAAATTTTGGCCAGACAGTTAGCACACCGCCAGTGACTGCTTGCTAAATTTGGCTGGCAGGTCAAAAGTTCGTTTCCTGCCTAGCCAGCTAGCAAGAAACCGCTGCTGTTAGCAATAACTAACCAGACCTGCTAAATTTGGCTGGCAGGTCAAAAGTGCAGATTTAACCAGGCCTGCTAAAGAGGCCCCTTTTCCTGTCTTATGCTTACTAATGCAAAAGACACGTGTACGAAGGAGAGGGGAGGGAGTGCTGAGCTAGCAGAAAGACAGGAATGTTTAGCAAGCAATAAAATGTGTTTAGCAAGCAATATAGATGTGCCATGTAAGGGAATAATTTGAGAAGGTATGGGAGGGGGGAGAGTGCTCAGAAAGTATAAGAAAGTTTGCTGAAGTGTCTTGCTTTACAGCCAGTATATTTTCAGGAGCTATCCAGCTGGTTGTCTCTGTGTACAGATTGTCTCTGTGCACAGATTTCAATAAACTTTTTCTCCAAAGAAGATTTTGCTTTCCTGGTACTTTTGTTCCCTCCAAGGTCCGGGGATGGCGTGGCTGATGGATCCCTAGGTAAATAAGGCTTCACTGCCAAAAAATGTTATCTTGTGAATGGAGAAGTACTCAAAATTAATGAATTAGGTTGCAATTCCAATCCCATTTGCCTGGGTTTAAGACCTTTTGAATTCAGTAGGATCTATTTCTGTGTAGTGTAGCAGGAAACCCCCCCCCCCAATCATTCAGTTTGTACAAACTTCACACACACTCACACTCACACACTACATGCGATACTCTTCTGTTATAAATTCATAGAAAATCAACCATACATTGGATTTGCACTGTTCCACTTTTATTTTACTCCATGAAGGAAGGACTACAAAATGGGGAAGGCTTGATACAGGCCAGCCATAATCCCTTGAACATCCCAGCACATCCACAGGAGCCCTGCCCAGTTACTATGCCAACCCTGATGGTCCCAGACAGAAGACAATCAAGATCACAAAGAACTTGCATATGGGAGTGGATTCAGCATGGACTGGAACAAAGGACAATGATCAGATCTTCCCTCAGGGGGCAGGAAACTGCGACTACCTTTTGTCTTCTGAAAATGACTCATGGGGAGGGGGAGAAGGGAACCAGCCAGGTGACAGGACACTCAGGTTACCACCACAACTCTTCCCTCAACCCCTCCTTTCTGTAATGTATGCATGATGTTTCTGGGGGTGGGCTTGACCTACAGGATGGGAATTTCAAAAAGTTTTTATAAGGTCTTGCACACCATTTTTCTATGTCTTTTCTCTCTCCTGCAAGTGAGGGGAACACCCTGTTGCAACAGTTCAATAAAGGCCAAGCCTACAGGCTGCTGTTTTGCTCCAAGTTATCCTGGTTGGTGTCTTTACTTTTTGTCCAAGGGAGCCCTCGGATTTTTCCGGTAACAGTAGAAACGGTTAAGATTGTGCTGTTAGGCCTGTTCTTCCAATAATTTTGATATAATAGACATATTTAACTGTGACTGCAGTACATGCTGAAGTTGCAGCATAACATATTGGGCTAAGAGAGAGTGTGTGTACATACACCCCTCCACACACCCCACCCCCCAGTATTTATAAATACATATGGCTGGTCATTATTGCTGAGGCTAGTGTTAGAAATTAGCCAAGTGCCAGATGTATTTTTCACCTTGCTATTGGCTGCTTGTGATTAAGATGCCTGGGCGCCAGGATGGCATCTGACATCTCCACCATCTGGAGGTGCATGCCTGAGATCACTGAATCTTGACTGTTTTCACACACTAATACCACATCCTGTAGAATTATAGCCGTTATATTTTATCTGCACAATTGTAATGCGTTTCAGGAAGCAAAATGCTTTTTCTGTGCAGCCTGAGCAGGAGCAGGGAACAATGTTAGTTAATTGTTGTAGCTTGTCTTCACTTCCCCCACCCCAATGCCCTGCTCACAGTTATGAAGAATAGTCTTACATTATGAATGGTCCGTGTCACCATTAAGAAAAAGAGGTCAGAATAGGTCAGTATACAGGTGAAACTCAGAAAATTAGAATATCATGGGAAAGTTCATTTATTTCAGTAATTCAACTAAAAAGATGAAACTAATATATGAGATAGACTCATGACATGCAAAGCGAGATATGTTAAGCTTTTATTTGTTATAATTGTGATATTATGGCACACAGCTGATGAAAGCCCCAAATTAACAATCTCAGAAAATTAGAATATTAAATCAAATCAGCAAAACAAGGACTGCAAATAGAGCAATATTGGACCTATGAGAAGTAGAAGCATGCATATGTACTCAGTACTTGGTTTGGGCCCCTTTTGCATCAATTACTGCCTCAATGCGGCGTGGCATGGATGCGATCAGCCTGTGGCACTGCTGAGGTGTTATGGAAGACCAGGATGCTTCAATAGCAGCCTTCAGCTCTTCTGCATTGCTCGGTCTCATGTCTCTCATCTTTCTCTTGGCAATGCCCCATAGATTCTCTATGGGGTTCAGGTCAGGCGAGTTTGCTGGCCAATCAAGCACAGTAATCCCATGGGCACTGAACCAGGTTTTGGTACTTTTGGCAGTGTGGGCAGGTGCCAATTCCTGCTGGAAAATGAAGTCAGCATCCCCATAAAGCTCGTCTGCAGAAGGAAGCATGAAGTTCTTCAAAATCTCCTGGTAGACGGCTGCGTTGACCCTGGACTTAATGAAGCACAGTGGACCAACACCAGCTGATGGCATGGATCCCCAAATCTTCACTTCACACTGGACTTCAAGCATCTGGCATTGGAAACTTCACACTGGACTTCAAGCATCTGGCATTGGAAACTTCACACTGGACTTCAAGCATCTGGCATTGTGTGCCTCCCCATTCTTCCTCCAGACTCTGGGTCCTTGGTTTCCAAATGAGATGCAAAAGTTGCTCTCATCAGAAAAGAGGACTTGGAACCACTGAGCAACAGCCCAGTTCTTTTTTCCCCTTTAGCCCAGGCAAGATGCTTCTGACATCGTTTCTTGTTCAGGAGCGGCTTGACAAGAGGAATACGACATTTGAAGGCCATCTCCAGGATCCATCTGTGTGTGGTAGCTCTTGATGCACTAACTCCAGCCTCAGTCCACTCCTTGTGAAAGTCCCCAACACGTTTGAATGGTCTTTTCCTGACAATCCTCTCCAGGCTGTGGTCATCCCTGCTGCTTGTGCACCTTTTTCTTCCACACTTTCCCCTTCCGCATAACTTTCCATTAATGTGCTTCGATACAGCACTTTGGGAACATCCAACTTCTGCAATTACCGTTTGAGGCTTTCCCTCCTTATAGAGGGTCTCAGTGATGGCTTTCTGCACAACTGTCAGGTCAGCAGCCTTCCCCATGATTGTGCTTCCTACTGAACCCATTGCAGGTGTTATGGATTGAATAGCTACTGCACCTTTTCACAATATTCTAATTTTCTGAGATTGTTAATTTGGGGTTTTTATCAGCTGTACCCCATAATCGTCACAATTATAACAAATAAAGGCTTGACATATCTCGCTTTGTATGTCATGAGTCTATCTCATATATTAGTTTCACCTTTTAAGTTGAATTACTGAAATAAATTAACTTTTCCACGATATTCTAATTTTTCGAGTTTCACCTGTATATGTAGACTGTCCCTGGATCAAGTGACCTTTCTTCTCAAGGACTCCTCAAAGTTCTTAAGGTAGCTCAAGGTTGTTAATCAATCACAGTCAGTCTACCATTTGAAAAATAGAACTTTAGAGCCATCTTGTCCAAAAATGGCAACTAGGCATTCTGTTTTGGCAACTGAAACCTTGGTTTAAGGAGCCATTTGGCGCCTAGCTTATATCTGAGTTTCTAACACTGGCTAAGGCTGAGCCCCATTTATGCTTGTGGTGTCCAAGTAAGAATGGCTATTAAAATGTGATGTTAACAATGTGTCACTGTGTATTAGTTCATGCGTTTTGAAAAATAAATAAAGTGCTGATGCATTTGGGGAGGGGTGACTAGCCATTCTGTTTTTGGCTCCTAGCTTTTATATCTCCATTTCTTACACTGCATCTAAGGAAGGGAGCCACATGAACCTTCCCTGTGCCACTGAAGAGCCACAGTTCAAATCCCCCCTTAGCCATGAAGCTCACTGGGTGACTTTGGGCCAGTAACTACCTCTTAAGCCATTAAATGAGTAAGGGGAGAACCAATACACAACCTTTGGCTCCTTGGAGAAAAAGGTGGGACATAAATGAAATATACAGTTACAATTGAAATTATTCAACCCCATTGCAAATTAGGTTTATTATCAAAATTTGCAGACTTTCAGCTATTTGCAATGAGCAAATCAAACAAAAATTGGACACTCAGCAACCTCCTAGCCAGCTCAGGTGTTTCATGTGTTCCAGCTCAAGCACACCCAGTGCAACTAGTGAAGCCCTTGATTAGTTGCACAGGTGTGCTTGAGACAACACCTGTTGGGTTTCCGGCTACATCACAAGTCAATGGCGGTAGCTCCTCGCTGCCCTTGGGCAATGGGGAGGTTCAGGCAGGGAAAAACCAGGATTTATGAGGCAAAAATCCTGGCAGTGTTCCCCAGTGGGGTCTGGAGAGCTCACTGTGCCACTCAAGCCTGTGTCTGCCAGCCTGAAAGGCAGAACAGGTGTGACCTGGGAGTGTGTCCCTGTCATGGATGAGCCTCTGTCTCTGGTATGATTTGTGCATGGTTCCTCCATAATTTGGACAATTGGCATTAATCGAGAGGCGCTCATGGACCGACATATGCTAATGGGCTGCAATCAGTCAGCTGCTTGAGAATCCTTACAACAGCTGGGAAAGGAAGGGGGAGAACAAGGTGCTTTGTGCTTTCTTATGGTTTTCAAATGGTCTCCTTTTTTTCCTGTCCTCCCCTACATAATGAAAAGGATGTGTGTAGCGGTTGCTATGTTATTCTGTTGGTTATTTCGGAAGAGGGAGGAGGCTTTTGATTTATGCTCAACAAGGAATTTAACAAGGTTTTACTATGCTCTCCCCCCTCGACCAAGGCTGAATGGACTTGATTTAAAATTATTCCTGGACTACTGTTGGAGGAATGCAGTTGGGGGGAAGGAATGAACTGCTGCCAAACAGACGTAGTAAAGAGGCTGAATTTGAGAAAAGATGTTGTTTTTAACTGTGTGCCAAGGAAGAACTCCAGAACGGAATTTTAATGGTAGAGATTGGATACACATTCTGTGAGTTAATTATGGCTGCAGCTCATACGCTAGTCTGTAAACTAGGAAGGAATGGAATGTGACCTTTACCATCCAGATAAACACTTCAAAAAACTGAACAATGGAAGATAGTAATTAACTCTACCAGCACACCAGGTCTGGAACAACAATGTGAACACATTGTGAACACATGTGAAACGTGAACACATGTGAAATGGACTATTTATCTGTAAGATGCAATGGAGGTGCTGTTTATAAGGTGAAAAAAGCGCCCAGCTGGAAGAATGTTTATTAACAAAAGCATTCATTAATAACCAATACAAAAAAATAAAATAAAACATACACATCTTCATATATAAAAAAGAAAAGAAAGAAAAAGAAAGAAAAAAGAAAAGACAATAATCAAGAACACTTAACTATACCAACATGATAACTTAAACAATCTTGGTACCTATCACCTGATAGGTACTATTTGATATGATCCAAACCTATATTAGTATTGCTTGTATATTGTAACCTTTAGTATGGGTTGAATCTCTTAATGTGTTTTATATTGTTGACTTCCTTCTGCCTCATTACGGTTTCAGTTTGAGTTTGCCTACTTTTTCCTGTGTTTAATGTTTTATCCTCATATTGGAACGAGGACACCTTGTGTCTCTGTTTGCGAAGTCATTCAAAACACAACCAAGTCTTGATATTTGAACCTTGTTTCATTAAATAATTATTGAAACATTCCCTTTTTTTTTTTACTTTCTCTGCTGATTTGTTTCTTATTGATTCTGTCATTTTCGCGAGTTCCAAGTACTTGCATATCTTTAGATGCCATTCCTCTATTGATGGAATAAGTTCACTCTTCTATTACTTTGCTACTAGAACTCTAGCTGCTGTCCTTGCATAGAGGAATATTCTTTTGTTTTCATTTGGGATGTTATTTGTTAGGATCCCTAATAAAAATGCTTTTGGTTTTTTGGGAAATGTAAGCTTTAACTTTTTTTTAAACTCCTCGTAGATCGTGTCCCAGAATTTTTTGATTCTAGGACACGTCCACCACATGTGGAAAAAGGTTCCCTCGTGTAATTTGCATGTCCAACATTATTGTTATTTTTATTCATTTTGGCTAATTTTGAAGGGGTTAAATACCATCGAAAAATCATTTTCATGGACTTCCGGTTTAGCCGTGGATATCGCTGAAGCACGGAAAAACCTCTCCGGGGGTTTTCTGAGTGGCGTGAGGGCTTGGGGGGGCGCAAGGACACTGAACACCCCCAAACCTCAAGGGGGTCATCCTTGAGGGACAGGGGCACCCAGCGGCGTCAGAGCAGCTCTCCTGCTTCTCTGTTTTTTTTTTATTAAGACCTGAGAAAGGGATAGAGCAGCAGACGTGAAAGGGAAGGCACCACCCCACCCCCCGAGCTGCGCTGTCTCAAGCTTCACATGAAAGCGGCAAGCTTCCAAAAGGGAAAATATAAGAATCTGCTGTGTGTATATATATTTATATCCAGGAAAATTTGGAAAATAATTGGAGAAGTTTCGGATGCTGTGGGATGTAAAAAGGGAGTCCATCCCAGCGGCGGTGAGAAAATGGCGTGGAGATCAAAGTCACAGGAACAAAGAAGGAAGTGAAAGTTCCTGCTGAGTGAGTACAAAGTGAAAGTCCTCAGAACAGTGCTCTGAGGCAAGGGATACTTAAAAGCAAACAACTGAAAAAAGAGTTAAATATTAGAGACTTTGTAGTTCTTTTTGGGTACTTTTGAGGTGGAGGGGAAGTAAAGAAATAACAATCCAGTTTAAAGAGTAAAATGCGGCAAGAAAGGGCTTGAAATAGAAACGTCTTCTGAGACTGTACTAAACTTGCTTCATGAGACTGCATAAATATAAGCTTATATACCTTCTCCTGTATTAGAGTATCAATCATTATCATCTGGATTATTTGGATTATATTTTTGTGGAGGATAAGACTGAAATTGGAAGAGAAAGAAGAAAAAGAAAGGGAGTGCAAGAGGAATAAAATGGACAAAAATCAGCCAGCTGAGTAAGAACTGAGCAAATCAGCCAGCTGAGTAAGAACTGAGTTATGCAAAAGAAAGGCTTGATGGACAACTTTAAAACTTTATGCATTTTTATTTATCTCCTCCTGTGGATTAAGCCAACAAGAGGCTAAGAAGAAAAATATTGGACTTCGTTATAATCTTTAGTACTCTATTGGCTTAAGTCAGCAAGAGGATAGAGATAAGTACTGAGACATAAAAAATTAAAGGTTTTCTTCTTCTTCTTCTTCTTCTTCTTCTTCTTCTTCTTCTTCTTCTTCTTCTTCTCTTATACTTCCATCGTGGTGGATTAGGCCTATTAAGGGGCTGAAGACTTCACTGAAAGACTGAGTTAAGGGTCTTCCTTCTTTCTCCTTTTGTATTTCCATTGCGGTGGATTAGGTCGATTAAGGAGCTGAAGACTTTATTGAAAGACTGAGTTAAGATTTTATGGAAGAACAGAAGAACAGAAGAGGACCGCAGAAGAGGACCTTTAATTGGATTAACAATTTGAGTTTTTGTGTATTTTTCCTATGCTTTATCCCCCCCCCCCCCGTTTTTTATTTCTATCTTTCTCTTTATTTCTTTTTTGTGACGAATTACTGAAGGGAAATTGTTAAAGATATTGTGTTAATTGGAGTTGGGAACAAAGAGACAAAGTGAAAGTCACTGTGGGGGAGGGGAAGTGAAAGGGGGACATCTAGAGGCACAGTGTGAAAGTGCAAGTAAGGTTTATTTTTTATTTTTATTTTTGTTTTTGTTTTGTTTTTTCTTTTCTCACATTGTTAAATTTAACTCTGGCCTCTATACTTTCAGGGTTGCGTTCTGTCGAGGTTACCCTTGCCCCCTAGTGGACAAAATTGGTTATTACAACAATAGATTTAAAATGTCAGGGAAAAATGGGGGAGGGGGGAATTGGGGGGACACCAGGAGAGAGGAAAATTTCCAGACAAGAAGAGATTAAGGATTTGGACATTCTGTGGTTAAAAATAAAGGAAGAATTTAATCAAAACGAACAACATATGAAGAAAAAATTAGGAGAAGTACAGGAAATGTTGGATAAAAAAATAGAGGGAGTGGTGAGAGAACTCTCAAATAAAATTAAAGACTTGACAGTTAGATCCAAGACAATTGAGGAATCAACGAAAAGGATTCAAAAAGAAGTCAAAGAAAATAAGAAAGAGATGGAGAAAATCAAAGATGAAGTAGTAGATTTAAATAAAACACAGGAGCAGGTCTGGGACAATTTAGCTTTATTGGAGAGGCGTCAGAAACAGCTTAATTTGAAATTTAGAAGTGTAAGTGAGGAAATGAATGAAAATATAAAGATAAAAATGATCAAGGAATTGGCAAGATGGATGGATATGAAAGAAGAAGAAATTGAATACACAGTGGAGAATGTACTTAGAATAAAAGTAAGATCTTTAAAGGCTAAATAAAAAAAAATTACCAGGCGACTGTCTAATGATTTTTAATTCATTAGATATGAGAAACGCAATCTTGAGAATGAGCTATCCAAATAAATTGGTAATCGATGGTAGGCCAATTATCATCTTTAAAGAAATTCCCACCAGATTTTTACGAAAGAGGGATGGATACAAACAATTAGTGAGTCTGTTGAAGAGAAATGGATTACAACATAGGTGGGAATTCCCCGAGGGGATTTCTTTTTATTATAAAGATAAAAGATTCAGGCTTACTGATATTCAAGAGGTAAAGAAATTCTCAAGGAGATATGAGAGAGAGTTGGGGAAGTTGGAAGGAGATAGAGCTGTCCACAGATCTGGGGGAAAGGAGATTGACTCAGAGGAAGAAAGAAGGAAGAAGAAAAAAGAAAGAGAGAAAGAGGAAGAGGAGGGAGAAGAGGTAGGAGAAGAGGAGGAAGTAGAGGACAAAGAGGAAGAGGAAGAGGAGGAGGAAGTGAACCTTGGGGACAAAACCACCCGGATTTGAATTTAATTTATAGCTGAGAACTAAATACGTAAAAATGATTTTGAAATTGTTAACATGGAATGTGAATGGTTTGAATGAGAAATCTAAGAGAAATAAAGTTGAAAATGTTTTGAAGAAAAAAAACCTTGATGTAATTTGTTTACAAGAAACCCACATAGCTAAAAAACATAAACATATTCTGAAAAACAAGCTACCAAGAACTTTCTTTGATCTTGCTGATAATTTTGACCTGATAGACATTTGGAGACTTAAGCACCCAACCACAAAACAATTTACTTTCTTCTCTTAGCCACATCAAAGTTGGGGAAGAATAGATTATATCTGGATCTCAAGGGATTTGACTCCAAGAATAGCGAAATGCGAGATACTACCACGAACATTATCAGACCATAACCCTATAATCTTAGAGTTAAGAAGTAAAGAACAGAATTCATTTACCGTATTTTTCGCACTATAGGACGCACTTTTTCCCCTCCAAAAATGAAGGGGAAATGTGTGTGCGTCCTATGGTGAGAATGCAGGCTTTCACTGAAGCCTGGAGAGCGAGAGGGGTCGGTGCGCAACGACCCCTCTCGCTCTCCAGGCTTCAGGAGAGCCCCAGCGCCAGCCCCACAAGGTCGGGGGACAGAGGGAGGCGGAACGCCGCCATCCCGCTGTCTCCCGAAGTGGTTTGGAGGCTGACGGCGGGAGACCCCGCCGCCGGCCCCGCAAGCTCCGGGGACAGCGGGGAGCAGCGCGTCTCCCCGCTGTCCCCGGACCTGATCGCAAGGCGGGCAGCAGGGAGAAGAGCGCTTCTCCCCGCTGCCTGCCCCCAAGCTCCGGGGACAGCTGGGAGACGCAGCGCGTCTCCCCGCTGTCCCCGGACCTGATCGCAAGGCGGGCGGCAGGGAGAAGAGCGCTTCTCCCCGCTGCCTGCCCCCAAGCTCCGGGACAGCTGGGAGACGCAGCGCGTCTTCCCGCTGTCCCCGGACTTGATGTCAAGGTGGGCGGCAGGGAGAAGAGCCTTCTCCCCGCTGCCTGCCCCCAAGCTCCGGGGACAGCTGGGAGACGCAGCGGGTCTCCCCGCTGTCCCCGGACCTGATCACAAGGCGGGCGACAGGGAGAAGAGCGCTTCTCCCCGCTGCCTGCCCCCAAGCTCCGGGACAGCTGGGAGACGCAGCGCGTCTTCCCGCTGTCCCCGGACTTGATGTCAAGGTGGGCGGCAGGGAGAAGAGCCTTCTCCCCGCTGCCTGCCCCCAAGCTCCGGGGACAGCTGGGAGACGCAGCACATCTTCCCGCTGTCCCCGGACCTGATCGCAAGGCGGGCGACAGGGAGAAGAGCGCTTCTCCCCGCTGCCTGCCCCCAAGCTCCGGGACAGCTGGGAGACGCAGCGCATCTTCCCGCTGTCCCCGGACTTGATGTCAAGGTGGGCGGCAGGGAGAAGAGCCTTCTCCCCGCTGCCTGCCCCCAAGCTCCGGGGACAGCTGGGAGACGCAGCGCGTCTTCCCGCTGTCCCCGGACCTGATCTGAAGGCGGACTGCGGGGAGAAGAGCGCTTCTCCCCGCTGCCGGCCCCACAAGCGCCTGGGGGGGAAATAATTTTTTTTTCTTTATTTCCCCCCAAAAAAACTTGATGCGTCCTATGGGCCGGTGCGTTCTATGGTGCGAAAAATACGGTAGATGGAGGATGAATGAAAATCTTTTTGAGAATCAAGAAGTGATTGAAAAAGCTAAAGATACTTTAAAAGAATATTTTTAATGGAATTTAAATAAAGAAACAAGTTTGGACATTGTTTGGGATGCGAGTAAAGCTGTCATGAGAGGTTTCTTGATTCAGCAAAATAATTATAGGAAAAAGTTGAGAGAAAAGAAAAAAGAAGAAATTTTGGCTCAACTGGAAGAGTATGAAAGGAAATTAACAACAAAACCTAAAGATGAACAGACTAAGCAAGTAATTAAAATGTTACAAACTCAATTTTCAATATTGGTAAATCAAGAAGTCGAATGGAAAATTAAATTTATGAGGCAGAAATTTTTTGAATCGGCTATTAAAGCAGGGAAATTCCTCGCATGGCAACTAAGAAAAAGACAAAACCAGAATGTGATAAATAAAATAAAAGCAGGAGAACACCAAATAGAAGATCCGAGGGAAATAAAGAAGACCTTCCAGGAATTTTACAAAGATTTGTATAAGAAAGAGAATGAAGAAGCAAGCAAAATAGGAAAGTATTTAGAAGATCATAAAGGGAAACAAATAACAGTTGAAGAAAAAGAGCAATTAAATAAACCAATAACAACAGAAGAGATTCAAACTGCGATAAAAAAAGATGAAAATAGGTAAAGCTCCAGGTCCGGATGGACTTTCTACCAAATACTATAAAAAGGGAACCGCCAGTACTTTGTGAAGTTATGAATAATATTCTACAAGGAGGGAATATTTCAAACACATGGAAAGAAGCATACATAACTCTAATTCCTAAACAAGAAACTGATAGGTTAAATATTAAGAATTATAGGCCGATTTCACTGTTAAATAACGATTATAAGATCTTTACAGAAATACTGGCAAATAGATTGAAAAAAAGTTTGAAGGATTTGATTCATAAGGACCAAGCCGGTTTTCTACCCGATCGACAACTTAAAGATAACGTAAGACACATTGTAAATGTTATAGAATATTTGGAAATTAGGATGATATACCTGCAGCGTTAATATTCATTGACGCAGAAAAAGCATTTGACAATGTGTCGTGGCAAACAGATTAAAGCTATCCTGGAGCGGAGGAATGGCAGCGATTAAAATGAATATCTTACATAAGATGCTATTTCTCTTTCAAACGATCCCTGTGATTAAAGGGTCATCTCAGTTTAAGGATTGGCAAAAAACTCTATCAAGATTTATTTGGCAAGGAAAGAGACAGAGGATTAAATTTCAATTATTAACTGACAGGAAGGAGAGAGGAGGGTTTTCAGTACCAAACTTGAAATTATATTATGAGGCATCCTGCTTATGCTGGATAAAAGAATGGATAATTCTGGAAAACACCAACTTGTTGGATCTTGAAGGGTTCAATAATAAATACGGATGGCACTCCTATCTGTGGCATAACAAGGTGAAAATACATAAAGGTTTTAAAAATCATATTTTTAGGGGTGCCCTATATGATGTATGGGACAAGAACAAAAATTTATTAGAAAGAACTACACCTTGGTGGCTATCCCTGATAGATGTGTTAACAACAACAACAAAAAATATGGAGGGAAAGAGAGTAACCTACGAAGATATATTAGTGAAAACAGAGAATGGGTGGAAAATTAAACCATATGAGGATATAAAAGATGGGCTTACAGGATGGCTACAATATCACCAGGTGAATGGTTTATTAAAGGAGGACAAAAAAATGGGATTTAGTGAGAAAAAGTCCAAATACCAAATAGAAATTTTGGAGGGCAGAACAAAACTCCTGTGTAAAATGTACGATTACCTGCTGGAATGGGACACTAAGGATGAGTTAATAAAAGAAGTAATGATAAAGTGGGCGGTTGACTTTGGCTACAACATTGAATATGATAAATAGGTAAAATTATGGAACGAAGGTATGAAATTTACAGCGTGCTCCACCTTAAGAGAAAATTTAGGAAAAATGATATACCGGTGGTATATCACCCCGGTTAAATTGGCAAAAATGTATAAATTGAGCAATAAAGCCTGATGGAAATGTAAATTAAAAGATGGGGATCTCTACCACATGTGGTGGGAGTGTGAAAGGATGAAAAAGTTTTGGGATTTAATATATAATGAACTGAAGAAACTTTTAAAGTATACATTCCCGAAAAAACTGGAGGCCTTTTTATTAGGGATAATAGGGGAGGAAGTAAAAAAGGAGGATCATAAATTATTCCAATATGCTACAGTAGCAGCTAGGATCCTTGTGGCTCAAAAGTGGAAACTACAGGAGACCCCAACGGTAATGGAATGGCAGGCCAAATTTTTTGAGTATACAGAATTAGCTAAAATGACTTATAAAATTTGAGACCAAAAAGGGACAAAGTTTGAAGAAGAGTGGGGTAAATTTGTTGCATACACAAGAATTAACTGTAGAAGTTTAAAAACTATAGCAGGTTTAACATAAATCCTGTGATGCGTATAGAAGGTGAATAATAATAATAATAATTGTCAGGGCTGCCTCAAGTCTCAGCTCACAAAAGACCAACGCCTTTCTTTTCTTATATACAAAAGTGTTTATTGCAGTTCATTGTTTGCTTCAGATCCGAGGCGTGCAGCCCTACGTCTGCTAGGCTTAGACCGTTGAAGTCCCTTCTGAATCTGTCCCTGCCCTGCACCAGTTTAAGAGGCTTGCGCTGCTCCACCTCTTTCTCTCTTTCCTTTTCCGCAGGGTCTTTCTGCCCGCTGGGGTTTCGCCCCTCCTGGATTCCTCCGACGCGGAATCAGACTGCTCTTGCCCCCTCCTGCGGGCTTTGGGACCTGGCCCCTCCTCCGGGCTCCCTGTACTTTCGCGCGCCTCTACATTTGAACTTGGCGCGCCCCCCCAACCTCTAACTTTCCTTTTGACAGCTACGCTACTCCCTTCACTACTCCCCTCCCCTTCCGGGAGGGTGGCTTGCTCCGACCTCCCTCCTTCGCTGCACTCTGGCGGGGAGGCTGGTCCTGACGCCCAGCTGCCACTTTGGGATCCCCCGCTGGCCCCCTGCTCCTGACAAGTTCCCCCTGGGGCTCCCCTGGCCTTGACCACCGGCGCCCCCTTCTGGGAATCCTCTGATTCGCTGGAAAGACTCATGGAATCTCTAGAGTCATTGTCATCCTCTTCCTCGCTGTCCTGGGATTCATCCCCATCGCTCTCCATCTCCTGCCTACCCTGTGCCTCTGTCCCTGAACCCCTGACAATAATAATAATAATAATAATAATAATAATAATAATAATAATTTATTATTTGTACCCCGCCCATCTGGCTGGGTTTCCCCAGCCACTCTGGGCGGCTTCCATAGAAACCAAAAATACACTAAAATATCACACATTAAAAACTTCCCTGAACAGGGCTGCCTTAAGATGTCTTCTGAATGTCAGGTAGTTATTTATCGCTTTGACATCTGATGGGAGGGCGTTCCACAGGGCGGGCGCCACTGCCTGGTTCCCTGTAGCTTTGCTTCTCGCAATGAGGGAACCGCCAGAAGGCCCTCGGCACCTCAGCGTCCAGGCAGAACGATGGGGGTGGAGACGCTCCTTCAGATATACTGGGCCGAGGCCGTTTAGGGCTTTAAAGGTCAACACCAGCACTTTGAATTGTGCTCGGAAACGTACTGGGAGCCAATGTAGGTCTTTCAAGACCGGTGTTATGTGGTCTCGGTGGCCGCCCCCAGTCACCAGTCTAGCTGCCGCATTCTGTATTAGTTGTAGTTTCCGGGTCACCTTCAAAGGTAGCCCCACGTAGAGCGCATTGCAGTAGTCCAAGTGGGAGATAACTAGAGCATGCACCACTCTGGCGAGACAGTCCGCGGACAGGTAGGGTCTCAGCCTGCGTACCAGGTGGAGTTGGTAGACAGCTGCCCTGGATACAGAATTGACCTACGCCTCCATGGACAGCTGTGAGTCCAAAATGACTCCCAGGCTGCGCACCTGGTCCTTCAGGGGCACAGTTACCCTATTCAGGACCAGGGAGTCCTCCACACCAGCCCGCCCCCTTTTCCCCAAAAACAGTACTTCTGTCTTGTCAGGATTCAACTTCAATCCATTAGCCGCCATCCATCCTCCAACCGCCTCCAGGCACTCACACAGGACCTTCACCGCCTTCACTGGTTCTGATTTGAAAGAGAGGTAGAGCTGGGTATCATCTGCATATTGATGGACACCCAGTCCAAACCCCCTGATGATCTCTCCCAGCGGCTTCATATAGATGTTAAAAAGCATGGGGGAGAGGACGGAACCCTGAGGCACCCCACAAGTGAGGGCCCAGGGGTCTGAACACTCATCCCCCACCACCACTTTCTGAACACGGCCCAGGAGGAAGGAGCGAAACCACTGTATGACAGTGCCCCCAGCTCCCAGCCCCTCTAGACGGTCCAGAAGGATGTTATGGTCAATTGTATCAAAGGCCACTGAGAGATCCAGCAGAACTAGGAAACAACTCTCACCTTTGTCCCTAGCTCGCCGGAGATCACCAACCAGCGCGACCAAGGCAGTTTCAGTCCCATGATGAGGCCTGAATCCCGATTGGAAGGGATCCAAATGGACCGTATCCTCCAGGCATGCCTGGAGTTGTTCAGCAATCACGTGCTCAATCACCTTGCCCAAGAATGGAAGATTTGAGACTGGGCGATAGTTGGCCATACTGGCCGGGTCTAAAGATGTTTTTTAAGAAGCGGTTTAATGACCGCCTCTTTCAGCGGATCTGGGAATGTTCCCTCACAGAGGGAAGCATTCACCACCCCGCAGAGCCCATCGCCCAGCCCTTCCCGGCTTGCTTTTACTAGCCAGGATGGGCAAGGATCAAAGAGACAGGTGGTTGGTTTCACGCGTCCAAGCAGCCTGTCCACATCCTCGGGGGTAACGGATTGAAATTGATTCCATGCAACTTGACCAGACAGAGCTCTAGCACTCTCCCGCCCCAGCCCTGCTCCCACGGTGGTGTCTAGCTCCTTCCAAATATGAGTGATTTTATCTGTAAAAAACTTTGCAAAATCGTTGCAGGAGATCTTGGGGTCTTTACAAGGCCCCGGTGGTAAAGGTGGTTCCGTTAAATTGCGAACCACCTGAAAGAGTCTCCTGCTACTATTTTCTGCAGATGCAATAGAGGCGGTGAAGAAAGTCTTCTTCGCCATCACTATCGCCACTTGGTAGGCTCGACGTTGAGCTCTAACCTGTGTCCGGTCAGATTCGGAGTGAATTTTCTGCCACCGACGCTCTAGCCATCTCAGCGATTGTTTCATCGCCCTCAGCTCCGAAGAAAACCACGGGGCTGTCCGGGCTCCATGCAATCGGAGAGGGCGCTTCGGAGCCAGACAGTCGATAGCCCTGGTTAACTCCGCATTCCAGCGGGTCACCAGGGAATCAGCTGAAAGGCCATGAACATGGGATAAAGCATCCCCTACCGCTCTCTGGAAACCATTTGGATCCATTAAGTGGCGGGGGCGGACCATCCGAATTGGTCCCACCTCCCTGCAGAGGGGAAGGGTCGCGGAGAAGTCCAGTTGCACCAGGAAGTGATCTGACCATGGCACTTCTTTTGTTTCACTTTTAGTTAATGTCAGATCACCCACGTCACTAGAGGTGAACACCAGGTCTAAGGCATGTCCATGACTATGAGTTGGGCCAAACTTATTCAGGGACAGCCCCATGGAGGCCATGCTTTCCACGAAGTCCCGAGCAGCCCCTTGTAAGGTTGTGTCGGCATGGATGTTAAAATCTCCTAGGACAACCAAACTAGGTGTCTCCAGGAGAAAATCCGCCACGACCTGAAGCAGCTCGGACAGGGAATCCTTGGTGCAGCGGGGAGGTCCGTACACCAAAAGGAATCCTGTACTGCCCCTATTGCCCAACTTGCAGAACATGCACTCAGAAAACTGGATCTTCCCAGTAGGACACCCGGTGCAAGCTAGTGACTTCCTAAAAATCACTGCAACCCCCCCTCCCTGCCCACATGACCTGGGTTGCTGTGCGTAAGAGAAACCTGGTGGGCAAGCAGTGGCAAGCACAGGCCCATCTGCTTCCTCCAACCAGGTCTCTGTCACACATGCCAGGTCAAATCCTCCATCCACAATCAGGTCGTGGATGGCAGTGGTTTTATTCATCATTGACCTGGCATTACACAGCAACAGCTTCAGGTCATGTGGGTTTCCCCTGTTGATTCCAGTATCCATCCGGTCAAGGCCAGACCCGGAGGCAGGGATAGTCTTCAAACAACGACTAAACCTGCCTCCTCGGTAATGACATGGTCTGGTCTTAGCGTAACTCCGCCTCCTGCCCATGATCACCGAGATCAGATGTCCCAGTGCTTCCCCCCCTGTGGAACTTGTCCCAGCCATCGTCCCAGAATCTACAAGAGAAGATATATATTAAGAAAACCGAAGCAGGGAAGGAAGGAAGTCTGGGCGTGAATATACACAGTGTAAATAAGATAACCTAAAATGATGACTGTAAAAGACTGTTTTATTTCTGTTTGTGAAAAACTTAATAAAAAGCATTTAAAAAAAAGAAAAAGAAAAATCATTTTCATGAAATTTTCTTTAATTAGGTAACACACCATAAATTTTAGATTTCTGTCCCACAACTCTTCCCATTTTTTTAATTCTATAGGGTAACCCAGATCTTGCTCCCACTTTATCATAACTTCTTTTACTTCTTCGTCTTTTAAGTTCCAATCTAGTAGTAACCTATACATTTTTGATAGCATCTTCCTATTATTTTGTATTAATTCTTTCTCTAACTCTGAAATTTTAATCTCAAATCTGATCTTTTTTTGTCCTTCTCAAAGATTGCATTTAACTGATGGTACTGTAGCCAGGTTATACCTGTCTCTTTAAGTTCCTAATTTTTTAAAAAAATTAATTGTTTATTTTGTTCCTCTAATAGATCCTTATATGTTGGCCAGTTGTTTGCCATGTTTTTCTTTTTGACGACGATTGCCTCCACTGGTGAGAGCCACCATGGGGTTTTATGCTCCAACAATGTTTTGTATCGTTCCCACACTGTGTGTAGTGCTTTCCTGATTATATGGTTGAGAAATCCTCTGTGGTTTTTCACTTTGTTGTGTCCCAGGTAGCCGTGCCATCCAAATACATTGTCCCACCCCTTGATGTCAAGCATATTCATATTTTTTAACATCATCCACTCTTTAAACCAAAAGAAGTACATTGCTTCGTGGTACAATTTAAGGTCTGGACCTGCGAATCCACCTCTGTCTCTAATTTCCGTTAATCATTTGAATTTTATTCTAGGTTTTTTACCTTGCCAAATAAATTTTGCCAGATCTTTTTGCCAGTCTTTGAAACATTTTCCTCTGCTATTTATTGATAGTGTTTGGAATAGAAACAATTTCTTTAGTAGCATTTTAATTATGGACATCCTGCCCCAAAGTGACAGATTCAACCTTCCCCAAATTTCCAATTTTTAAAAAATTTCTTTCCATATTTTTACATAGTTGTCATTATAGAGATTTATATTTTTTGTCGTGACCCAGATACCTAAGTATTTCACTTTGTTTGTTATCTTTACTCCTGTTTTAATTTCCAATTCTCTTTTTTCTTCCTCATTCATGTTTTTCACTAATAGTTTTGTTTTGTCTTTGTTTAATTAAAAGCCTGTGACTTTCCTGAATTTGTTTATTTTTGTCAGTGTTTCTAATATGCATTCCATAGGATTCTCTGTGGTTATAGCGAGGTCATCCACAAAGGCCTTGAGTTTGTAATATCTGTTGCTCAAATTAATACCTTTTATTTTTGGTTCATTCCTTATTGCTGTTAGTAATGTTTCTAGGATCATAATGAGTAGAAGTGGCGACAGTTGACAGCCTTGTCTAGTGCTTTTTTCAATATTGACCGTTTCCATTAGTTCATTGTTTATGATTAATTTGGTTTTCTGGTCATTACAAATTGCATTAATTCCACAATTTATTTTACTTCCTAATTTCATTGCCTCAATGTTTTTCAGCAAGAAATCCTATGATACGTTATCAAAAGCCTTCTCGGCGTCCACTAACATACATTATTGCTGCTCTCTTATCTGGTTTCATTTCCAAATATTCTATTAGAGCAATCATTCTTGTATTGTTAAATATTTGTCTTCCTGGTAGGAAGCCAGCCTGGTCATCATTAATTATTCTATTCAATATTTTTTTGTTAATCTGTTTGCAAGTATTCCTGCAAATATTTTGTAGTCCGAATTTAGTACAGTGGTACCTTGGGTTACAGATGCTTCAGGTTACAGATGCTTCAGGTTACAGACTCCACTAACCCAGAAATAGTACCTCGGGTTAAGAACTTTGCTTCAGGATGAGAACAGAAATCGCATGGCGGCGGCACAGCAGCAGCGGGAGGCCCCATTAGCTAAAGTGGTATCTCAAGTTAAGAACAGTTTCAGGTTAAGAACAGACCTCCAGAACGAATTAAGTTCTTAACCTGAGGTACCACTGCAATGAGATTGCTGTATTCTGTTTTTATTATTCAGTTGGGAGCTGCCCAGAGTGGCTGGGGAAACCCAGCCAGATGGGCGGGCTATAAATAAATTATTATTATTATTATTGGTCTATAATTTTTAGTATTCATCAAATCTGCTCCCTGTTTCGGATTCAAGGTTATTAAGGCTTCTTTCCATAATGTCGGAGTTTTTCCATTCTCTAATATATTGTTCATAATCTTTTTAAGGGTTGGTAATATAGCCTCGACTAAATTTTTATAATAACTAATTGAGATTCCATCAGGGCCCAGTGATTTCCCTGTTTGTTTGTTTGTTTTTTATTACTTCTTGTATCTCTTCTATTTCAATGGTCAAATTTAGATAACTGTATTCCCCTTCTGTTATTTTTGGTACTTTATTTTGTTGTATTCTATTTATCTCTTTGTCTTCTGCTTTGTACAGTTTTTTGTAATAGTTTACAAAACTCTGTTTTATTTTATCTGGATCTTCTATATCTTCCCCTTGATCGATTATTTTCCCAATGATTTTATCTTTTTGCCTTTTCTTTATTAACCAGGCTAACATCCTACCAGGTTTGTTGGCTGATTCAAAGCTACTTTGTCTCATCTGTTTAATTTTATTTTCTACTTCTTTACTTAATAAATTTGAGATATATGTTTGTAAAATCTTAATGTTGTATCTAGCCTTTTCTTTTTTGGGGTTCTTTATCACTTCCTTTTCACTCTGTCTAATCTGATCTATTTGTTGAATGTTATTTTCCATTTTTTTGTTCTTTCTTGCCATCTGTTGAACCCCAAAACCCCTCATATACGCTTTACTTGTGTCCCAAATTATATTTATGTCTACTCCTTGTTTCATATTTATTTCAAAAAAAATTTTTTTACATTTCTTTGGCTTTTTTGACTGTCTTTTCATCATTCCATATCTCATCATTCATTCTCCATCTTCCTTTTTTCCTTTTTATTCGACCGTCAGTCAGAAAAAAGTACATTTTATCAATACACAGTTAAAAACATCCAGGAAGATTTTAAAACTTAGCCAACACTAAAATGGGCTAAACAGATAGCCCCATATCAATACAGTCAATTATAGTCTTGCGACGCTTAAAAGCTAAAAAGAGAAATTTGGCCACCAAGGAAGGTATAGCTCTAGTGGCGTTATTCAGCAAGTGTAAAACCTGGTTTTCTCCGGGTAGGAAGCTGAATTGACATAGGAGAGGGTCTATAAAATTTTGTCTAAGCTCTGCATAAGAAGGGCAAGTCAAGAGAATATGTTCAGTGGACTCAACCACACCCATGGCACAATGACAGGTTCTCTGGGCGTATGGTACCCCCCTGTACCTTCCCCACAATATCGCAGAGTCAAGGACATTTAATCTAGCCGCTGTAAGAAGTCTACGGTATTCCACATAATGGATTTCTGCAAGGTAGGGGGCTGGTATGGTCCGATAAATCTGGTCCCCTAGGAACGTCCCTGGTTTTACCTGGGCTATGTCCTCTTGTCTGGCAACGTCACTCAGTCTCCGGGAGATCACAGCTCTAGCTTGATTGTACGTCATAGACTCAAAGTAGAGGTGAGACAATCCGCAGGATTGAACCTCATTAATGACCTCCCTTTCCCACGATGATTGGAAATCGTCCCTCAATATCAAGGGGGCAATACCCACTGGTTTAAAACAAAGCTTGAGCCATAGCCAGAGCTTCGTCTTCAAGGCCACATACCGTAGAGCTTGCCAGCCGACCTCTAATCTCATAACCGCACCCGCTACCGAGGGGGGAATCCTGAGGATGGCTCTAAGGAATCTCGTTTGGATAGAATCCAGTTTCAAAAAATCCCTACGGGAGCCTAAAGAGATGCCCACCAAAAGAAGGGGGAGGACTTTCATTTGAAAGAGTCTCAAAGCTATCTTCACTGATTGAGCCTGATTCTTAGCATATAGAGATCTAATCTGGATGGCTGCTTTAGATGCGTTAGTTGTTATATAGTCTCTATGGATACAGATATTTAAAGCAGTTAACCTGCTCTAGGGGGGTCCCGTTCATCGACCATCGATGGAGTCTCGGTCGGGCAGAGAAGACCATGATCTTGGTCTTAGCATAGTTGGGTTGGAGCTCATGCTGATCACAGTATTCATGTAGAGCTTGCAACATTCTCCTCAGTCCAATAGGGGATCTGGCAAGAAGTGCGGCGTCATCCGCATACAGAAGAACGTTCAGAGATCGGCCTGCTAATTTGGGGGGGTGGAAAGCATCATTAGCCATGTGAGTCACCAGTGAGTTAATGTAAAAATTAAACAATGCTGGGGCCAATAGACAACCCTGTCTTACCCCTCTGGTGGTGGTAACAGGGTTGGAGACTAGGCCTTTATTGTCTAGCCTGATTCTCAGAAAGGTGTTTGTATGGAGGCTGATAATCAGATGAAGGAGACGACGATCAATCTTTGTAGCAGCCAGTTTTGTCCATAGCTGCTTTCTAGAGATTTGATCAAATGCCTGCTTAAGGTCAATAAAAGCCACATGAAGAACCTTTGGGGCTTTGCCGGCATACTTTTCCACCAGGTGATTCAAGGTTAGTATTTGGTCTGTGGTAGATCTTCCAGGGCGAAAACCCGCCTGTTCATCGGCAATGATATTGTCGTCCTCCATCCATTTCGATAGTTTGTTTAGCAGGTACCCCGAGTAAATCTTCCCAATGACATTTAGCAAGCTGATTGGCCTAAAGTTGCTTGGCTCTGTACGTGGTCCTTTCTTATGTATTAATACAATCAACGCAGAGCTCCAGCTTGAGGGGAATTTTGCTGTTTTGTTTATATGCGTGTAAAGTGCTGCTAAAAGTGGGATCCACCAATCTTTATTTGCTTTGATGACATCAATGGATATAAGGTCATCACCGGGGGCCTTGCCTGCTTTAAATCGATCTATGAGAGTTTCAACTTCAGGGCATGTAACTGGGTCCCAATCGGGCAGTGCTTCCAGCTCCACCGTATCTCCGCAGGCATCATGAGCTGCATACAGATCGGCGAAGTATCTTTCCCAAGTGTCCGCTGAGATGTGGGGTTCTATTCTTGCAAGCGGCCTACCCAGGTATCTGGAAATTAACTGCCCAAAAGAGGCTGGATTTCTATTCTCTGCAGCTATCAAGAGGTTGTTCCAATTGTTTCTTTCTGCCTCGAGCTTCTTTTCCTTTAGTAGGGCTTTATAACTTCTCCTGAGGGTGATAAGACGGTTATTTGGCATGGGGTCATTTGATGCTCTGTATGCCAACCATTCATTATACAGATGATTCTTGAAGTTTTTGCATTCCTCATCGAACCATTTTTTGTGGAAAAACTGTTTACCATGCTTTGTGGGGGACCGAGCTAGTGTTGGTTTTAGAAGTTCTACTAAATCGTCATATATTGGTAGAGGCTCATCCGCCTGCATAAGGGAAGCTCTTTTTATTTGGAGCTGATCAGACCAGAGAAGTTCGTTCAGCTGCTGGGCCGAATTGGAGGTCCATTTAAGGGCTCTAGGTCTTATCTCCAGATGGTCATTTGATAGGTGCACAAAGGAGTGCCTATCAAGATTGTCAGCCAAAGTCAAGGAAATTTCTAGAGGGAAGTGGTCACTCTCCAATCTTGAAGCCACCTTAAAGCTGGATATTTTTGGGGTAAGGTCAGGAGAGATCCATACAAAATCAATAGTGGATGCACGTGAACCTGACCAATAGGTGAATTCGGCAGGGTAGTCCGAGCTGATTGCCCCATTTAGCAGAAGGAAATTGAGGGCCAGCAAGGTTTGCCTGCATTTGAAACCTGCGTACGTGGCTATGTTATCTTTGAATTTCCTTGGTAAAAGATCTGTAGTCATAAGAGGTGAAGAAGGGTACTTGCTAAATTTAGAGAATAAGATTTGGTCAGTGTGTGACAGGCGTCCGTTAAAATCTCCCGCCAACAGAAAAGTGGCTTCGGGGTATTTATCAAAAAGCGTTTCCAATGTCACTTGAATTTCCTGCCATCTCAGATCAACCAAATTTCTCTTATAAATTGGACATAAGTAGATATTGATCACTACTATCGTTTCCTCTGCTGTTTGCAACTTTATAATCAACATGAGTGACGACTGGATGTCGATTTTTTCAGCCTGAAGATTTATGGCTAAGGAAACAAAAGTAGCCAAGCCTCCTTGCGGTCTACCATGTGATAACGAATTCTGCGTGGCATTCAGGTAGAAGCCCTTGTATCCTGTTAGATAGAAGTCCTCACAGGCCCATGACTCTTGGAATAGGAGGATGTGGCTGCCATTTATATAAGCAACAAATGATGGATCTGTCAGTTTGGATTTAACACCAGCCACATTCCATGATAGTAGTGTAAGAGGCCGCTTTGTGTTTCCCTCAAGTCATGATTTCTCTTGCGTGGTTAATCCTGGAAAATCCAAATGGGGGTGCACGCAGCGTGAAGGGGCAGTAGGGTGAAAAAAGGTAGTGATTTTTAATTGTTTGCACTTTGGGTTCAAGTTGTCACATGTCACAGGAGCAGCCAGTGGCTGGGGCAAATATACAGATCGCTGTGAGAGAAAATCTTGATACGAGGGGGTGTTACTAACTGACAAGTCTATAGACTCGTCGTTTACCGTATGCTCTGTAGTTGCAGGAGTCGTGCCTTGAGGATCGAGGCTTGTTGATGGGAAAGCACTATGTAAGACAGAAGAAAGACATCCTTTTCGGTTAGCTTCCAGTAGCTTGTTTAGCCTTGCCACTGCCTCAGTGTTTGTCCAAAGGGCTACTGGATCCCCCAGTGTCTCTTGCGTCGTCATGGTATCAGCACAAGGAATGTAGCCATTTTGAGGATTGGAGATCGTTTTCGCTGCAGGGGGGTGGGTCCACATGGGCTTGTGTCTGCCAATCTTTAGAAGCATCTATAGTGGCCGAAGCTGGACCCGTCAAAGCTCTACCCCTTAAGGCAGTCCCTTCTTGCCGGTGGGATGGTCGGCTAGTAAATCATGGGGAGGGGTTCATAGGAAGGGTCCGTTGCTGCGAATTCCGGTCCTCAGTCCTCCTTGTAGGCCGGCTAACCAAATTTGCTGAGTTTGGGATTTTCCCAATAATGCCCCTACAATTGTTAAAGAAGCATCTTTGTGGAAAGATTCCAAACCAGTTGAGACGATTTTGAAGTTTGCTCAAAAGTGCAGGAAGCCTGGAAGAGTCGAACTTGAGCAACAAGCGCTTAAATTTTGGTGTCTCTGGCAGCCATTCTAATGATAGGAGACCACCCTGGGCCAAGTAAGACCTGGTCAACATTCGCAATGAGGTCACAGCAGCTTTACGATTTCTCCAGGCATAATAGGGGAAGCAGGAGTGAGCAATGTTCAAGCATATATTGTTAGGGGTGAGTTGGAGGTTTACTAGCTGCTGCCCCCTACTTAGGCTCTGTGCCTCATAATTATCAGGTCCCTGTTGATTTAATGGTGGGTTCAAAATCGAGACAGGGGTTTTGGTGAAGGCATTTAGTTTTCTCTCTAACATATTGATGGAGGCTGATGGCACCTTTATTTCGTCAGCCAAGTGAAGGCAATATTTCTGCAAAGTCCTCAGCTCCGCTGATTGTACTATATCACACAAAGATTTACGATGAGGGTCGGGGTAAGGAGAGAGGCCATCTGGGCTGGAGGTCATATCCAACAGCGATTTGTCTCCTGGCAAGGGAGTATTTGAAGTCGTTGCGGGATCATGTGGGCAGTCTATCTGCTTGGAGGTGTTTAAAGGGTTGTTTGGAGTCATTGCAGGATCATGTAGGCAATCTAACTGCTTGGAAGTAACAGGTGAAGGAGGCACAAGATTGCAGAAAAACTCCTCCAATGATGAGATAGAAGGCTCTAAGATCTTAGGTGGTGAATCCAGCCCAGTAGGCTTTGAAACCTTCGACCTAGGTTCTGAGGCATTAAAGGAACAGTCTTCCACAGAAGAGGTACGGCCACTTTTTAGATTCGTCATGCTAAACCCCTTGAGCGGCTCGGTTATCTAAGAGTCCTTCAAAGGCCAAGCAAGAGCTGGTGGAAGGCCAGGGAAGCGCGACCGGTGGCTGCCCAAGTTACAGCTAATCAAGTTGTTAGTGAAGCTCATTAAGGAGATTTATGTCGCTGGCTTTGCAACCTTCCACAGGGTAAGCTCCTGGCGTTATCATCAAAACGTTATCGCGCCAACTTCCAGAGAAAAATAGGAGCGGAGTAACTTACAGCATGAACTGGAAAGGGGAGCTCCGGCAAGCGCGTCTTACTCGGCCTTGACGATACAGCGGGTTCGTGCCTCCCTTCAATGGATGAGAGCTGTGCGTTAGTTGCAAAGACTGCAGTCTATCTTCTTTAGCGTTCCTTGTCACGCTAAATCGAGTTGAGCCATAAAACAGTAGATAATAAAACAGTAAAACAATAAACCATTAGGCTAAAAGCAAAGGAAACAAAAAGACAACTAAAAATATAAACATAGGGTCAGAGGATGGCTAAAACCTAATTAAAAGCTTAATTGAAGACGGGAGGTTCTGGCTAGTCTGCTACCTCCGTCGCCATTTTGGCTCCACCCTCCAGGTGTTCACCCATCTTCCTTTTTTTGTATTATATGTATTGTTACTGGGTTATGGTCTGATATTATTTTGCTTAAAATTTCTGCTTTTTAAAATTTTAGTATTAATTTTTTCAATATCCGAATCCCGTCAATTCTACCTCCAGATTTTTTGGCTTCTGAAAAGTGGGTAATATTCTTTACATTTGGGTGTTTGACTCTCTGTGCATCATACAAATTAAAGTTTTCTACCATTTGGAAAAAGGAGAGTGGTAATCTACCTTTATTCGATATATTATCTCTGGTGGTTCTCTCCATTTCGATTGATGTTACCCCATTCAGGTCTCCCATAAGTAGTAAATTGTCATTGCTATAGTCCCACATTTTTTCCTCTAGTTTTTTATAGGTACATATATCCCTATAATAATTTTTTTCTTTTTGTGCATTATTTCCACCCCTATTATTTGTCCTTCATCATCTAAACAGCATTTTGGGATCCAGATTTGGTTTAACATATATTACCAATTCTCTTTTTCTTCCTTCCCGAGGCTATAAATTCTATACCTAGCCTTGTTATTTTTCCAGGACCCTTTTGTGTTTTCTGGCTACATGTATTTGATAAGCTGACTGGGTCCGGTACACTTCCACTGCCCCAGAATTCCCAGTCAGTAGCAGAACGGCATCGCGTGCTTGATGTGTGAGTAAGAGAGAGATAGTCCAGACGCTGTTTCTAATCTAAACAGCTTTATTTACATCATGTTGGGTGTAGTGAAGGGTTAACCTTCTGTGTCTCGAGGCTGAGAGGAGGCGCTTACAAGGGAAGTAAGCCAGGACGTGACAAAAGCAGCTTGGAATGCTGTGAGCTGAGTGAAAAGTGAAAGCAGCTTTGTTACGCAGCTGCAACTGAGAGAGAAGGATGCAAACAGGGAGCAAAATGCAGCTACAATCAGATGGTGTTTCTGGATTGTAAATATGCTACTTTTGAGCAAATAAAGTGCTACTAGGAAAGAAGAAACGTGTGGGACTGTTTTACTGCCCTTTCTACACGAACTGCTGTGCAGTTCTGCTAATTGCTTTACAACCTGCAGAGGAGTGCAGGGGAGCGTGCCGGACACCAAGAGTAAAGCAATAAATCTTACCTAACATGGTTATGGGTCAACGTGAAGCGTGTGAGGAAGGGCTTTGAAGCTTTATCTGCTGGTCGTCAGCTTGATCGACTGCCGGAGACTTCAAAGAGGCAGATCGGAGGAGGCTGACGGAGTGAGAGCCATGACGTCCGGAGGTCCCAGTTTGGCTGAGTGAGTACCTTTGGGAAAAGCCAACAGAAGGGGGCAATGGCTCAGCCCTGTGAACATGGCTTTGAGTTTAAATTGCCATGTCAGAAACTGACTAGCCAAAATTGGCTGCAGTGGAGCTTTCAAGTGGAGCTTTTGCTGGTGGGGGAGCAGCTGTGGAATGTAATTCACCCCACACAGAATGCAGCTGGGAAAGCAGAGGCTGATAGGGCTGCAGAGCAAAGTGAAGTGGAGAAGCGTGTGCTTGCTTTTTTGGCAGAAAGTGTGGATGCTCATCTGGTGCCTGTTGTCCTGGGTGCAAGAAGGCCAGAGGCCGCTTGGCTAGCACTCCAAGAAGCTTGTGGAGCTGGAGTGGGAAGCAAGGGCCGAGAAGTGGCTGCATCCGAAAGGGAGAGGCAAGATGGCGCTGGCCACATTCTTGAGTGCCGATACACAGCTGGGCGGAGCTGTGAGCCCCCACAGGGGGGCGAAGGGACTGTTGCTGTTGCTGTTGTTGTTGCTAGCAATGCTGCTTGTGCTTTTGCTGAGCCTGGGAGCTGTGTGGATGCTGCAACGTGTCTGTGTGAGAAACCTGAAGTGGGGCCAAGTGTTGGGAGCCCTTTACCCTTCAGAGGGGGTGCAGAAAAACGTCCCCAAGACCCCATGGGCAGTGGGGGGGCAGTGAGCAGTGAAAGCTCAGAGACGCCTCTTTCTCCAAAAGCTGCCAAGAGTTGTTTACGTCGTGAGTCGGAGCCTGGGAAGCTGAAAAGAGCTAAAGGCTTCAAGGTCAGCCACCTGCAGCAAGTAGAGATAAGAGCTTCAGAGTTGTGTGGGAACGCCGAGACAAGTCCAGTCTCCATGGCAACTGAGAGAGTTGCATCTACGGAAGCTGTCAAGGTCGTGGACAAGTCTTCCTGCCGGGGGGAGTCTGTTGCCGTGACAACCAGAGAGGACATCTGCAGAAGCCCCAAGGAGGGGGGTAGTGAGGAGATTGTTGCCCTGGCGACCCAGGAATGTAAACAACAAGACTTTCTCACTGTAATAATAGACAGTGGTGCCTCAAATTCGTTGGTGCCATCTGCTGATCTTTTGAGGAATTGCAGGACAGTAAAAACTGAGAAGTATGTTACGTTTGCAGGTGGAAGCAGAAAAAAGCTGACAGAAGCAGGACTGTTCTTCTGTCCTTTCCTTAAGCATGAAGTCAAAGCCTATGCAGTGCCCGGTTTAACTAGCTGTTTGTCAAGTGTGCATGATCTATTGATCGATAATTTTCAAATTTCTTTTGCAGGTGACAAATGTGAATTTTCCAAGGATGGGAAACACGTGTACACAGTGCAGTCTAAAGATAATTTGTTTGCTGTAAATGTGCCTTTTTCCACAGGGGAAGATGACACCGAAGATGCGAAGGGCCAATGTGTGAATGTAGCACCCCACAATGGTTGTTTACATATTTGGCACAGACGCTTGGCTCATTTAAATTGGAGATTTCTCCAGAAAGCACCAGAACTGACACAAGGGTGCAAATTTAATGTTTGTGACAAATTTCTAGATTGCAATGCATGTAAACAGGCGAAAGTTGTGACATGCTCATATCCAAAGTCAGAGAGGCAGACCACGCAACCCTTTGAATTAATTCATGCAGATTTGTGTGGACCCATGTCTGTTGAGTCACTGGGAGGTTCGAAGTATTCTCTGCTTTTGATTGATGATTTTTCAAGGTCTGCTTGGACCTTCTCTCTGAAAACGAAAGGGGAGACGGCTAAAATGATCAGGGATTGGATCACCGCAGTGGAGGTAACCTTTTCCACCAAAGTTCGTGGTTTTCAAAGTGACAGAGGTGCTGAATTCACTGGTTCTGCTTTACAGGATTTCTTTAGGGAGAAGGGGATTAGCCACAGACTGACCGCTCCTTACTCTCCGCAACAGAATGGGGTCGCAGAGAGAAAGAACAGGACGGTACAGGAAGCTGTGTCTGCGATCCTGTGGGACGCAGGGCTACCCCAGAAGTTTTGGTCAGAGGCTTGGCGATATGTGGTCCATACCGAGAACAGAGTGTACAACTCTAGTGTAGGAAATACACCGTATTTCTTACTTCATGGAAAGAAGCCTAACGTACACTACCTTCGTGTGTTTGGTTGTGAGGCTTGGGTGCTTATTCCAAAGGCTCTACGCAAGAAAGGTGAGCCAAGATCTAAAAGAATGATCTTTGTAGGGTATGAGCCTGGCTCAAAGGCCTATCGGTTTGCGTACCCAAGTGGAGACCAGTCTAGGTTGGTTATCAGCAATAGCGCTGAGTTCTGTGAGCAAGCTGGTTGGAAACGTCTGCACGCTAATCCAGACGTGCTTCCACAGCAGTTCTATGACTCAGACGAGGAGGAGGAGGAACTTGGAGCTGGGGACCACGGTCCAGAGGGACAGAGTCCAAGGCAGGGACAGCTCAGGATCCCTCAGAGGGGGGAACCTAGAACACCTCCTCAGGCAAGTGTCAAGTTTGAGCCAAAGAGTGAGCCTTCTTCACCTGCTAGACCAGCTGTAAGGCCCAAGAGGCGCAGCAGGTCAGAGGGGGAAGACACTGAAGTTGAGGATGATTTAGCTGGACCCAATGAAGCGGCAGGGTCACCAGGAGTCACACTGAGGAGATCAGCGAGGACAAGGAGGCCTCCTGATCGGTACGACGCTTCAGGCGTCTGGGTCGGTTCTGCAAGATGTGAACCTGAATCCTTCGAGGATATTCAGAGTTTACCTGAGGAAGAAGCAGGCAAGTGGCACAGGGCAATGGACAAAGAGATGAAGTCCATGAAAGATCTAGGTGTGTTCTCACTCACAGAGTTGCCACCGGGGAAGCAGGCTGTGAGTTCCAGATGGGTTTACCGCTTGAAACCCACTGACGCTGGAGAGCCGCAGTATAAAGCCAGGTTAGTTGCTCGAGGGTTTACTCAGAGGAAGGGAATACACTTCACGGAGGTGTATTCGCCAACGTCACGAGCGGAGACTCTGAGAACGCTTTTAGCTTGTGCAGCACAGAGAGGCTGGAAGGTAAACCACTTTGATGTGGATGTTGCCTACCTTAACTCAGATCTCCAGGAGGAGCTGTACATGATTCCTCCTCCGGGGTTTGAGAACTCAAGGCAGGATGTTGTGTGGAGATTGCACAAATCCATCTATGGATTACGTCAATCTGCTAGAAACTGGAACATGTGCCTGAATGAAGCTTTGGAGAAGCTAGGTTTCAGGAAGAGTCTTGCTGACAGTTGCCTGTTCCTTAGAGGATCAGGAGACTCACAGGAACTGGTGTTGATTTGGGTTGATGACGTGCTTTTCTTCTCAGAAACAGATGAACAGGCGGAGAAGTTTGCCAAAGAGCTAGGTAAACGATTCAAGCTTAAACAGCTTGGTGCTGTCAAAACCTATCTAGGTGTCAATGTTGAGCGTGCACAGGATGGAAGTTTTTTGCTCAGCCAGAGAGGTAAAATTGAGCAACTGCTTCAGAAGTTCAGGATGAGTGATTGTGCAGGAGTGAGAAGTCCTATGGAGACTAGTTTTGTGAAGGACAGCCAGCAAGTAGAACGCGCTGCGTTCGAAAATACTGAAGTGTTTCAGTCAGCTCTAGGGAGCTTGTTGTACTTGTCCCAGTGGAGCAGACCTGATATAGCGTTCGCTGTCAATCTGCTCAGCAGGGAGGCATCAAATCCTAGTGTGCAAGCCTGGAATGGCATCAAGAGAGTTCTGAGGTATTTGCAGGAGACCAAAGACTTTTGTCTTAGGTTGCCAGCACAAGGAGAAGTCAAACTGACTTGCTTTGTGGACTCGGATTGGGCGAATCTTGAGGATCGCAAGTCTGTGTCTGGCCTAGTGGTGAAGTTTGGGAACTCAGTAGTTGGATGGAGGTCCAAGAAGCAAAGTCTTATAGCGCTCTCATCCACTGAGGCTGAGTTCAGTGCTCTTTCAGAGATGTGCAGAGAAGTAGAGTTCTATGCTTGTTTGGTGCAGGAACTCTGCGAAGTGGATTGTCTGCCGATACGTGTTTTCGAGGACAATCAACCATGCCTGCGTTTGGCAGAGTCAGGTCAGTTCAAGGCCAGAACTAAACACCTAGACATTCGCTTTCGGAATGTGTGCCAGAGTGTTCAGGAGGGATTAGTTGCGCTGAAATACTGTCCCTCTGCCAAGAACCTAGCTGATGGGTTCACAAAACCACTCACCTTCCAAAGACATGGGAAGTTTTGTGAAGGTCTGGGTTTGGGACGACCAAGGGTCGATTCTCCCCTCAGGCGCGAGACAAGAGGGGGTGTTGGGTGTAGTGAAGGGTTAACCTTCTGTGTCTCGAGGCTGAGAGGAGGCGCTTACAAGGGAAGTAAGCCAGGACGTGACGAAAGCAGCTTGGAATGCTGTGAGCTGAGTGAAAAGTGAAAGCAGCTTTGTTACGCAGCTGCAACTGAGAGAGAAGGATGCAAACAGGGAGCAAAATGCAGCTACAATCAGATGGTGTTTCTGGATTGTAAATATGCTACTTTTGAGCAAATAAAGTGCTACTAGGAAAGAAGAAACGTGTGGGACTGTTTTACTGCCCTTTCTACACGAACTGCTGTGCAATTCTGCTAATTGCTTTACAACCTGCAGAGGAGTGCAGGGGAGCGTGCCGGACACCAAGAGTAAAGCAATAAATCTTACCTAACACATCAGACAGATAAAACAACAAACGGCAATTCATCAGAAACAGCAGCCATCGCGTGTGTCTCTGCTTCTTCTCCTTTGAGACAAAAAACTCAGCTCCCGGGTGTAGGAAGCTCCTCCACAGATGCAGGACACATAGAGGTTAACCCTATAAACACCAAACCTCACAACATGTGTCTCCTGTAGGCAGATAATGTCCCATTTTTTTCTTTAATAATTGTTCTATTTTGTTTCTTTTGAGTTTGTTATTTAGCCCATTTACATTCCATGAAATACAATTTAATGTCATGTAATTTTTATTATAGATAAATCACTTTACCAATAAAAACAATTTTAATTCAATCTTCCCATCTAATTTTCTTAGACTTACTTTATATTTTCCCCGTTCCTTACTCCGATCCTTCTTCCTCCAGTTCCTGGACCCGTTCCCCTCCCAAGTCTTTCCAGTATTTTCTCCAGAAAATACCTGCTTTACCCACAGTTCTAAAGGTCTTCCTTCTTTCTATGTATGTGAAGTTATCCCCTTGGGGAAATCCCACCTATACGAAATGCCATTTTTTCTAAGTGTTGCAGCAAGTACTTTATAATTGTCTCTTTTTAAGTAAGCAAGTTGGTATTTCTTTCAAGATTTCAATGGTTTTGTCCTTGATACATAATCTTCCAATTCTGCTTTTTTGTAGTATTTTGTCTCAGCAGTCCAGAGTTTATGAAGACCAAGCAATCACCTGGCCGTTTTTTATTTTTGGATTTGTTCGATTTTATTCTAAATATTTTGTTTATGTCTAGAGACAGTTCTTCTTGAACACCTAGCCAGTCTGCTAGTTCTTTGAGTAGTTTTGATACAATATCCTCATCCTGGTTCTCTGTTTTTCCACAAAATCTTAGGGTCATTTCTTTTTGTTGCAATTCAAGTGTAGCAACTGCATCCCATGTATCCTGTATCTTCCTTAGTTCAATAATTTCTTCTTTAATCTTGTCTTGATTTTTCTTTTTTTCTGTTCACTTCAGGTTTTTTTCCCACAGCTTCTTCTGGTTTAATTGTTTTAACTTTTATCTCTTGTATTGTTTTA
The DNA here is from genome assembly GCF_964106645.2 of Podarcis pityusensis. Lineage (NCBI taxonomy): Eukaryota > Metazoa > Chordata > Lepidosauria > Squamata > Lacertidae > Podarcis > Podarcis pityusensis. The sequence continues at coordinate 22,889,436 of NC_138045.1, forward strand.
TCTAGTTCTTTATTCTTTGTCATCAACTCATTTACTTGATGTGTTAAGTCTATTAATAAAGTTGCATTATTTTCAATCTTGTTGCCCATTACTTCTACTTTATCGTCAAGGGCTCTTACGTTGTCATCTAATGTTTTTATGTTGTCACACAGATCTTTCTTCATTGTTAAAATTAATTCCCTAATGTCTATGTTGGCATCTCCATCTATCTGCCCTGCTTGTGAACTTGATGTTGCAGCAGAGGTTAGGCTAATTGTTGTCTGTATCTTCTTTGAACCCATTTGGCTTTGGGTTTGCTGTTCTATTTTTATTTCCTTTTACCTTTGATTATTTTCCTTATAATTTATTTGATTTGGATTTCCTTTCAATTTCCTTTCTATTATTTTGGCAGTTTTTCAAATACAGTGGTACCTATGGATGTGAACGGGATACGTTCTGGGGCCCCATTCGCATCCAGAGCAGAACACAACCCGCGCGTGCGCGGGTCGCGATTCGCCGCTTCTGCACAAGACGTCATTTTAGCTTAGCTTAGCTTAGCTTTTAGCTTAGCTTTTAGCTTAGCTTTTAGCTTAGCTTAGCTTAGCTTAGCTTTTAGCTTAGCTTTTAGCTTAGCTTAGCTTTTAGCTTAGCTTTTAGCTTAGCTTTTAGCTTAGCTTAGCTTTTAGCTTAGCTTTTAGCTTAGCTTAGCTTTTAGCTTAGCTTTTAGCTTAGCTTTTAGCTTAGCTTAGCTTAGCTTAGCTTAGCTTAGCTTAGCTTAGCTTTTAGCTTAGCTTTTAGCTTAGCTTAGCTTTTAGCTTAGCTTTTAGCTTAGCTTTTAGCTTAGCTTTTAGCTTAGCTTTTAGCTTAGCTTAGCTTAGCTTTTAGCTTAGCTTAGCTTTTAGCTTAGCTTTTAGCTTAGCTTTTAGCTTAGCTTAGCTTAGCTTAGCTTAGCTTTTAGCTTAGCTTAGCTTTTAGCTTAGCTTAGCTTAGCTTAGCTTAGCTTAGCTTAGCTTTTAGCTTATCTTAGCTTAGCTTAGCTTAGCTTTTAGCTTAGTTTATCTTAGCTTTTAGTTTAGCTTAGCTTAGCTTAGCTTAGCTTAGTTTAGCTTAGCTTAGCTTAGCTTTTAGCTTAGCTTAGCTTAGCTTAGCTTAGCTTAGCTTAGCTTAGCTTTTAGCTTAGCTTAGCTTAGCTTAGCTTAGCTTAGCTTAAGGCTTAGCTTAGCTTAGCTTAGCTTAGCTTAGTTTTTAGCTTAGTTTAGCTTAGCTTAGCTTAGCTTAGCTTTTAGCTTTTAGCTTAGCTTAGCTTAGCTTAGTTTAGCTTAGCTTAGCTTAGTTTAGCTTTTAGCTTAGCTTAGCTTAGTTTAGCGCTTAGCTTTTAGCTTAGCTTAGTTTAGCTTAGCTTAGCTTTTAGCTTAGCTTAGCTTAGCTTTTAGCTTAGCTTAGCTTAGCTTAGCTTAGCTTAGTTTAGCTTAGCTTTTAGCTTAGCTTTCCTTAGCTTTTAGCTTAGCTTAGCTTAGCTTAGCTTATCTTAGCTTAGCTTAGCTTAGCTTAGCTTAGCTTTTAGCTTAGTTTAGCTTAGTTTAGCTTAGCTTTTAGCTTAGCTTAGCTTAGCTTAGCTTAGCTTAGCTTAGCTTAGCTTAGTTTAGCTTAGCTTAGCTTAGCTTTTAGCTTAGCTTAGCTTAGCTTTTAGCTTAGCTTAGCTTAGCTTTTAGCTTAGCTTTTAGCTTAGCTTAGCTTTTAGCTTAGCTTAGCTTAGCTTAGTTTAGCTTAGCTTAGCTTTTAGCTTAGCTTAGCTTAGTTTAGCTTAGCTTAGCTTAGCTTTTAGCTTAGCTTTTAGCTTAGCTTTTAGCTTAGCTTAGCTTAGCTTTTAGCTTAGCTTAGCTTTTAGCTTAGCTTAGCTTTTAGCTTAGCTTAGCTTAACTTAACTTAACTTAACTTAACTTAACTCTTAACTTAACTCTTAACTTAACTCTTAACTTAACTTAACTCTTAACTTAACTTAACTCTTAACTTAACTTAACTTAACTTAACTCTTAACTTAACTCTTAACTTAACTTAACTTAACTTAACTTAACTCTTAACTTAACTTAACTCTTAACTTAACTTAACTCTTAACTTAACTTAACTTAACTTAACTCTTAACTTAACTCTTAACTTAACTTAACTCTTAACTTAACTTAACTCTTAACTTAACTTAACTCTTAACTTAACTTAACTCTTAACTTAACTTAACTCTTAACTTAACTTAACTTAACTTAACTTAACTCTTAACTTAACTTAACTCTTAACTTAACTTAACTCTTAACTTAACTTAACTCTTAACTTAACTTAACTTAACTCTTAACTTAACTTAACTCTTAACTTAACTTAACTCTTAACTTAACTTAACTCTTAACTTAACTTAACTCTTAACTTAACTTAACTTAACTTAACTCTTAACTTAACTTAACTCTTAACTCTTAACTTAACTCTTAACTCTTAACTTAACTTAACTTAACTTAACTCTTAACTTAACTTAACTCTTAACTTAACTTAACTCTTAACTTAACTTAACTCTTAACTTAACTTAACTCTTAACTTAACTTAACTTAACTTAACTTAACTTAACTTAACTTAACTTAACTTAACTTAACTTAACTGCTCCCTGCTGTAAGGCCCATTTCTACCTGCCAAATTGGTTTGATTTGTAATAATTGGGGAAATTAATTAATCAACACCTGTTGTATTTGTGCTGTTGTGAGGAAGTCTGTTCAGGTGGTTGAATAATAGTGAGACTGGAAAAGCCAGTGTAAGTTGCAATTTAAGCTGAATTTGGCAAAGCCACTCAAAGCATCTGTTGTGTTGAGCTATTTCAATTGCTTTTATTTGATATTCTCATTGCAAAACGCTGAAAGTCTGTAAATTTTCATAATAAACCTGATTTGCAATGGGGCTGAATAATTTCAATTGCAACTGTAACTGCAGCATTATGCAGAGGAAACCTTTGCTAACAAACTAGCTATTCACAAAGCTGTCCTTTATAGGTAAGTTACACTGTAAACCAGAAGATATGGACAACAGCAGTTTCATCCAGTTTGATGTTCCTGAGTACAGCAGCACTGTACTGAACCAGGTGAATGAGCTCCGCCTGCAGGGAAAGCTTTGTGATATCATTGTGCATATTCAGGGTCAGCCGTTCAGGGCTCACAAAACTGTCCTAGCTGCCAGTTCTCCATATTTCTGTGAACATTCTTTGTTAAGTACCATGAGTGGCCTCTCAATATCAGTTATTAAAAACCCTGATGTCTTTGAACAGTTGATTTTGCTTTGTTACGCTGGAAGGATGTCCTTGCAACTGAAGAATGTTAGCTTTCTAAATGCAGCTAGTTTTCTACAAATGCAGTGTGTCATTGATAAGTGCACACAGATACTCGAAAGCATCCATTCAAATATCAGTGATGGTGAAGCTGACTGTCACTGTTGGTACTGAAGATGCTCTGGAAAACCACAACAGTGTTAAAGAGTTATTTTGCCAGTCTGGTGGAAATCTCTCCTCCCTATTGCTCTCAGGTGCGGCTGTCTGCTTCAGGCAGTGATTTAAGAATGGAAACAACTCACACCAAAGCTCTCCATAACTATCTGCAAGAAGAAGGGCACTCCGACCATGGCAGTAGCGGGAGTGTTTCAGAATATGAGATTCAGATTGAAGGTGGTCATGACCAAGGGGACTTGCTAGTCAGAGACAGCCAGGCTGCCGAGGTGAAAGTTAAAATGGAAAAGTCTGAACGGCCAAGTTGCTCAGATAGTTCTTCGCTTGGTGATGACGGGTACCACACTGAAATGATGGACGGGGAGCAAGTAGTGGCATTTAACGTTGGCTCCTGTGGTTCTGTATTGCAAAGTGCCTACTCATATTCCCATGGCTCATCCCAGTCCGCTAATGTACCCAACACTTTTGGAAGCCTGAGAAACGCAAGCTCTTCAAGATGCATGCTAAGCTGTCTTAGAGGCCAAGGCCGTCAAAAACGGATCTCCACTAGCTACTTGCATAGTGAAGTTTTGGGCCTATCACAAGGAGCCAACAGGGAATCCGCAGCGGATCACCGAGGCTATGAAAAAAGTCCACAGAAAAGGAATTTGAGAGGTCACTGGTGCATGTACAGTGATAGGTTAATCTGTATATACTGTGGGAAGTCTTTCAACCAGAAAGGGAGTCTTGACCAGCACATGAGGTTGCACATGGGAATAACCCCCTTTGTGTGCAAATATTGTGGGAAGAAGTACACGCGCAAGGATGAACTTGAGTACCATATCCGTGGCCACACAGATGACAAACCTTTCCATTGTGAGGTCTGTGGGAAATGTTTCCCTTTCCAGGGAACTCTAAATCAGCACTTGTGAAAGAATCATCCCGGCGTTGCAGAAGCAAGAAGTAGAGTTGAGTCGCCAGAAAGAACTGAAGACTATATGGAACAGAGAGAAAATTGATGCTTCGGCCTCTGAAACACTAGATTACAGCATGGAAGTGCACACAACTGATTAATAATTACTGCATCCCTCAGTGCAACCCAAACAAAGCACATTGATAAATGCATTTCCTTCGTGTTTCTTTAATAAGATTTGCAAGAGCATTGTCATTTCCTTGATTTTTGCATGTCTTCTGGGCCCTGTTCCTATTTTGTTTTGAAGGAGGCAGGGTTAGCTTTACTCCTAAAAATGTTTATGAAGGGCAGAATATTTTGGAAATGTTGTACTTGGCAGGAGGTGAACATAGTGAAATATACTAAACAGTGAAATACACTAAAAACAAGGCAGATATTGCTCAATAATATATTGTTTCCTATTGTGCTTTGTGCAGCCTAATCCTATATAGGTATACTGGGATGCAAGCCCTGTTGAGTTCAATAGGACTTACTCCCAAGTAGTGTGCTAGGATGGCAGCCTTAACCAAACCTTCCATTCCTACGTGAGTCCCATCCATGTGTCATACTCAGTTGTGGGCTTGGGCGGGGGCTTATTTGTTGTTGTTTTTTAATAACTATTTTGATAGCTTTGAATGTTATTTAATATATATTGTTCACTTTTTCTTTTTTGGTTGGGGGAGAATGTAGAAGTATATCAAATGGAAAGGAAAAAAGACCTCTTTACAAGGCTTTCAGCTTTTAATCCCCTCTCCAGGATTTTTCTTCTTCAGGGCTTTTTAATGAAGGTTTGATTCCTCCCTGCCCCCCTGTTCAAATTTTGTGTTCAAAATTGAGCAAAGCTTACTTTGAAATAACTTTGCTCCGTAACATATACATAACCCAAATGCTATAATCATATTAACTTTACAATGGGGATTGTTGGGGGGGGGGGGTTGTCTAGAATATAAACTCAAAAACCTGTGGTGCTGACCCTTTTTAAATAAAGAAGTGTGGTATTATAGTAGTCAACCCAAAAGTAGCCTTGTGGTTTTAAATGTTTTCTCCTCAGAATCTACCTTCATTTCATACTGTTTAAAGCATACAAGGTAAATTAATCTTATGTTAATCACTCTGGTTATATACCGGTAGTTGGTTTAAAGTTGGTTTAGCAGGCTGTTGTAATCAAATCTGCAATATTTCTGAACAGTGTTCTAGTGAGACAGAGAGCTGTGTTCAAGTGCACCATAATTTCTGACTGAACATTTTCAAGTGAAATTAAAGTACTTGCATTTTTACTTTTTGTGATGATGCCATGCAGGATTTATGAGCAATATGTCCTATTGTATTAGAGTGGTTATTTGGGCTTCACAATTTTAATGGCTGCTCAGTATTTTATTTTTCATAAAGAGTCAATAACAAAGACATTTACAAAACTTTTTAAAATCTTGTTTTCTCTCCTTCAGACATCTGATAAACTAAATTGGTGTTAACTTTTTTCTCTTACGTCTGTGATAGACATAAAAAATGTGAAACCTTACTATAATAAAATCACACATTTTTCCACTTAAACTTTTTCTGCCTGAAAACGGACCTCAAAAAGTGTGAGCAAACAATTACTGTATGAAAACTCTTACCATATTATACAAATACATTTATAAGTAAATACATATTCTGGGTGAGCGGAGCAGTACAGAAGTTTGGCATTAAAATGATTCTGAAACAAGCCTGGGCAGAGAGGCACAGGGAGATGCTTGCTTGGCTGGTGGCCATCAAAAAGGATCTTTCTGCAGATATACAGAGTTCTTGGAACCCGTTTTCTCTTTGCAAAAGTTTAAAACGCAACTTCACTCATAGCATTCTGTTCCCACTTACACAAATTAAATGTGTGTAGTTTTGGGCTTTAAAAAAACAAAAACAAAACTGAGTGAAATAGTGAGTGCTACATAAGAATATATTTACACCTCTCCCAGATCCAGATATTGGGGATGCATGAATGTTTTGCTGTCTTCAAGGATAGCGAACAAGAATTGTGTCATTTAATGAGTTGACTTTTGAATCTGAGCCTCTGTTCTGAATTGCTGTATAAAATGTGTGGGTTTTCTTTACGGGAATTCATAATCCTCCACCAAAATTCTCATTCTGTGGATGCTACTTCTATTTTTTCACATATATTCTGTGGTTTTTAAACACTGAAAAAACAGCTTTTCATTGCCATTTATCAAAGCTAGTAATAAGGATAAAAGTTACTACAAGTCACAGTAAATCAGGTATGTTCTGTAGATGTGGTTTTAGTTAGACTGAGTAATCATCTTTTTCCTTCTATAGCTGCCTAAGAGATTCCTTCCCACTCCTCCCCAGAGCAACACTAACTTTTTTTTAGTTTTTGCTTTCTACTATTAGAAACAATGTCTGGAGTCTCAAAAGGGCTAATTTCCGTGTTCCACATGTACACTGGGGGCTTTCCTGTTTTCTGCCTTCCTACTACAGCCTCCACCCCCCTTCCAATTCTGAGGATCAGAAGACTCTCTAGAGCAGCCTTTCTCAACCTTGCGTCCCCAGATGTTGTTGAACTACAACACCCATGATCCCTAGCTAGCACGACCAGAGCTCAGGGATGATGGGAGTTGTAGTCCAAAAACATCTGGGGACCCAAGGTTGAGAAACATTGCTCTAGAGTGATGTGAAATGCAGGTAGAATGAAATTGGTGACAGACCTACTCCATGCACTCAGGGAAATGCTTTCCATAGGCCTCTTTGGATTTCCAGCTTGCATCAGGGGGGAGCGTACGTGTCTATGCATTCATTCTTACAACACATTATTATTAGATATTTATCTAAGCAAGCTTGGAAGAGGATGAGAAGATTCCCCGGTTTGATTTATTATATCAGTGCAGAAACGACATCTCATTAACAACTGGAGAGACGCCAAAGAACTCTGGATGTTTGCCAGGGATTTATGGTGGAGAGGCGTGGCACAGTTCTAAAATCAGCAAATGGCCATGAGCAAAAGTGAAACAAATTTTGTTGGGTCTGACAAGCTTATTGAATCAAATTATATAGCCATAGGGAGAGGTAAGCCTTTAATATTCTATTTCTTGATATTTGTATTTCCAATTTTACTTGTAAAACCTTCCCTGGAAAGGCTAATGTTTGAATGACAGCTGGTCTGGCGATAGTACTGGGCAGACACCTTGATTTGATCTTATCTGGACTGAGTGGGTTTGGCAGCTGCCTGCAGTGGGAAGATTCTTGGATTGACTTGGCAGAAACATCAATTTGTGAAGAGATGCTGTGAACCTACAGAGGGGAATCCTTGGTTATAGATAAATATAATATTGGAAAGTGAAATTGGAATGCCATAGCCGGATTTGAAGCATAAAGAAAGGGAAAAGGACATAAAATCCACACAGAAACATACTGTTTTAATTTAACTCGCTTGCTGGACAAATTCAGTGGCTGTCGAAAATAATGAAGGATTAACATCAGAATGACTTATGGGAATTATCAGAAATGACTATGAAAAACAGTAGACGTATGAGATGATCAGGATGTTAGAATTCCTGCTCCATGATTGCAGTCATGGGATTTTTGTCTTTCACATGACGGTGTATGTTTTGACTCCACAGAGTGGGATGTGATGGAGACAGGATGTTTGCGTTGCTGTGTTCCGTGAAGTGGGACTGTTGTCTTTTGTTCTTTCTCTCTTTGCTTTCTGATGCTAGTGAGAGAGGGAGCCATGTTGCAGTGCTCCGTGTGTGTTTATATGTAAATAAAGTAGATTAGCCAAAATGCTGAGTTGCTGAGGTCTGTTATGCATGATGCGCAAACTCTGCGGATCCCTAAGTGTGCCGGTGTCGGTTGGCATTGGTCACTGTGATGTTCGGGCTGAAGAAAGCTTTTGAAGCTCCCGAAAGATCAACCAGGAGGGAGGGAACATGCCAGTCGGGCATGTGTCTTTGCCAGGGTCCTACTCAAGTGTAGGATGAACTCCTGACAATGGTTATGGGCCCAGGGATCGGGGCCACAGACGCAGTGCCAGCAGAGGAAGAACCGGGGGCTGTTTTTGTCCCATTTGGAGTCTCCTGGAAGCGGCAGCGTGAGGCAAGTCTCTTCAGAGACGGCAGAGAAAAAAGCTGTGTGGAGATACTGTGAGTAAGAAGCTGCCTAAAAGTGAAAGTAAATTTAGGCAGGCTGGACTGTTTTGTGCCAAAGCCAGTGGCTCACGCCGGTGGAAGAAGGCTTGATTTATAGCCGTCTGATAAGGACAGTAAATGTTTCAGCTTGGACTAAGCTGCAGAATGGACCTTTTGGAAGGGGTTGGATCCCAAGTCCCTGAGTTACATAGAGGGAATGCCTGATGCGGCAGGTCTTTGCCAAGAGAAAGATTTATGTGCTACAAAGGGAGGACATACCCCAATGCTTATGAAGCTGGATTTGTGCAGCGGTAAGCTTTGCCAAAACAATAGCTGTATGTGAAACATCAGCTATGGGAGAGGGAGCAATTTCCCCCGATGCTGCATTGAAGTAGCAAGCATGAACTTTGAGAAGATAGAATTTTTCTGATGCATTCCATGTGTGTTTGGGAATGTGGGGGAGCAGTGATTTTTTTCCAGAAGCTGCAAAAGCAGTTTGATGCTGTGTCTGATGTCAACAGCCAGAGTGTGTGATCGGCAGGAATTTCACCTGCGACACACTTGGACATTCCAAGATGGCGACGAGCTATCAAGGATGCCAGAGAAGTTCGGAGGACTGGACTTTGCTCTCTCTGACACCCACATGATGTGGGAGGCAATCGTTCCTGAGGCCAAAAGCTCCAGTCGTGTTTGGAGGCGTTTTGGAGGAAAATTGCATTTTTTCCTGTTCGAGGGGAGGACTCTCCAGAATGGAAGGAGAAGAAGGGGAACTGACTGACATCATCCCAACCATCACTGCAACCAGCAGGTGGTGCTGCTAAGGTCGAAGCAGTGGGAAGTTTGTCCTGTGAGAAGTTTGGACAGATTACGAAAGCAAGGAAGGTTTGCAGCATTTCTGACAGGCGACATGAAGCAAGGCCAGAGACGCAGAGCTTCAGCGCAGAGCTGGTCACCAGCTGTTCCAGGACAGAGGTGCAAGAATCTTTTGTGCGAGATTCTGAAAGGAAGGCATACCTTTGTGGAAGATGGAACTGTTAGGTTTCTGTTATGCCACTGTGCAGTTCTTGGAGTCACAAGACTCTACTGACATTCCAGACTGTTGGGTTGAAATAAACGACAGACGAATGACAAGTGTCATATGGGAGGTTGGGAAAGGGAACGCATGGTTGGACAGGTATGAAAACCTCCTTATTAAACTATTACTAGTGATTGATATTGCTGGACAGGTATGAAAACCTCCTTATTAAACTATTACTAGTGATTGATATTGCAAAACTTAAAAGGGCATAACCATCGCATTCCGTAGATGTGGTCAACCATGCATTAAGAACAGGTCAGGATACGATGTTTCATGAACTCAATGTGAACTAAACATTCTAGGGTGGGTGAAGAAGGAATGCTTCAGTTTAGAGTGGTTTGCCAGACTCATGTGCAGAAGCAGAACTTCCCATCATCTCCCCCTTCCTTTTTTTTTTTTTTTTTTGCGAGATGTTGCTATGTGATTTCAGGGTGAATGGGACAAAAACATTTCGGGATACGTGGTTTGCCAGCGCATGCCCGAAGTAAGTCTGCCCACATGCTGGGAAGTTTTTGCCTCTGCACATGAGTCTGAGAATGTTCTGATCAGTTCACATTGAGTTCAGTACCCTGACCTGTTCTTAACGCATTGTTGACCACATCTATGGAACGCGATTGTTATGTTCTTTCATGTCATGCAAAATCAGTCATTAGTAATAGTTTAAGTCTTGATACTCAATCACTAGTTAATAGTTTAATAAGGAGGTTTCACGCCTGTCCAATTCTGTGTTCCCTTTCCCAACCTTTAATCTATTGATGATTAATACCTATATTCAACCTTTGCATTGTATTCATGTTAACCAATCAGCAACAAGCACATATGTGGGAATGCTGTAATATTCAATAAAAGGGACTCTCCGAGACATGCTCGAGAGATGCCTCCTGTATGACACCTTGCCATTCATCTGTCGCTTATTTCAACCCAACATCTGGTGACCCCGACGTGCCAGATCCCTTTACGCAGCCTCGATACTTCACTCGACTGGAAAAATCTCAGCGTGCTACTTCGTGAGTATGGGGGGGACTTACAAGGTTCCAAAAAGAGCATGCCAAGGATCTGCTCCATTTAGTCAGACAGCGAGTGGCGGGTGCGCATATTTCTTTGAAAGAAATTGAACAATTGTTGTGTGAGATTGCTTGCCAGTGCCCCTGGTACCCTGAATCTGGGTCTCTGGGAACAGAAGCTTGGCAAAAGATCGGAACAACCCTCTTCTCAGAACCGAGGGCTCCGATTCATTGTCTGCTCACTTGGCAGAAGTGTGCGGATGCCGTCGCTAGGTTAGGACCCCAGGCATCTCCGTCGGCACCCGCAGCAGACAATCCCCCACCATACCCAAAGCTTTTGCCTCCATCGCAACCTTCCCTACCCCCCCTACGCCTCAGCCCACATCCACCCCCCCATCCCCCTTCCCTCCCCCCTTCGCCTGCCTCAGCCCCTGCGTGCTCTCCCACAGGAGCTGTGCGCGCTGCGCTTTTTCAAGCTAGACAGAAAGGAATCCTCTCCTTAGAGGAAGAGGCTGGGTGGGCTGGGGAAATGCCATCTGCTTTCCCTATCTCCTATGCAAACCCTGGCACATCACAACAACAAGTTATGTATGAGACGCTTCCTTATTCTATTCTGAGAGAATTAAGGAAAGCCATTACTGATTCTGGCCTAAAATCTTCTTATGTGCTAGGGATGCTGGAGGGGATCGCAACTGGTTATACAATGCTACCTCAAGATTGGAAAGATCTGATGCGCATGCTTTTATCCCCGGCTCAGTATGTGGTTTTTGAGAGTGAATTTAAGCATAGCGCAGTAGCCCTGGCTGATCCACAGCATTCAGCCAACCAACTCTTTGGTGCTGGTCCGTATGATAATATACCAGCCCAGGCACAATTGACACCTTTACATTTTAGTCACACCGCGACCTGTGTACAACGCGCCTTTCGCAAAGTCCCTGTTTCAGGGCAACCGCTGAGCTCCTTTGTTAATATTAAGCAACAACATTCGGAGCCTTACCATCAATTTATAGATTGAAAGAATCAAGCACTAGGCAGATTGATAACACTACAGCTCAAAATGAATTGATAAAAAAATTGGCTTTTGAAAATGCAAAGAAGGCTTTGCAGTCAATAGTACATCGCCCTAAATATGACCTGGCCAATATGATTCAAACCTGTGCAGATGTTGGCAGCCAGAGCCACGCGATGTCTTTGCTTGCCGGTGCCATCCAGGCTGGCAATAAGCCCACGGGCAATTGCTTCAATTGCAAACGCCCAGGTCATTTTGCTAAACAATGCAGAACCCCTGGTGGGAAAGCAAGCAGGAATGGTGATGCCAATAAGGCTAAGCCTTCCAAAAAAATGCCCAAAATGCGGGAAAGGCTATCATTGGGCAAATCAGTGCAGGAGTTCGGGAAACTCCATGGGGGCCCAGCTCTCGGGCCAGGACAAATAGAGAGCCCTCCGCCGTTAGTCTCCACTATTAAGACCTTTTCTAATGATACACCCTCTGATTTCACCATTGATTTAATTAATCAGGAAACCAAAGACGCTGTTTTACCTGGTGATATTGTGCTCATGCCCACTCAATTGGCGGGCCCACTACCACCTAAGGTCGCAGGCTTAATTTTACCCAAATTCTCTGCGGCCAAAGAAGGAATCCTGGTTATTCCGGGAGTCCTGGATCCTGACTATGTGGGCACAGTCATGATTCAACTCTGGAGCCATATGCCCATGCAGTTTAAAAAGGGTGATTCTTGGGCGCATTTGGTAGTGCTCCCTTCTCATCCTACTGCTTCTATTGTGGATAGTAATTTGCACCAGCTCTCTCCCCTTCCCCTTTCTCCACAGCTGTTAGCTGTAATCCAGAGGATTGGTCAACAGAAACGTCTTCGTAAGTATAAAATCAATGGCAAGGTTCTGGAAAGCTTGATTGACACGGGCGCAGACATTTCTGTCATATCCAGTAGTTGCTGGGACCCCACGTGGCCCCTTGAGTCTGCCTCTGCGGTTTGGGGTGTGGGTGGACCTCAAACCTCAACCAAAAGCGTACAGTGGTTGCCTGTTTCTCTGCCTGATAGCTCTGAAACCATTGCATACATCCAGCCTTCCGTGCTAAAAATCCACCTCAATCTGTGGGGCAGAGACTTACTACAACAATTACAAGCTACCATTCAATTTAATGAGTAAGCTTGCACTCCCCCTCAACTGGAAGTCAACCACCCCGGTATGGGTAGAACAATGGCCCATAAGGGGGGAAAAGCTACTTGCTTTAAAAGACTTGGTGAATCAACAATTATCGGCGGACCATATCGAGTCCTCAGTTAGCCCCTATAACACTCCCATCTAGGTCATAAAAAAGAAAAGTGGGAAATGGAGATTTCTCCAGGATTTAAGGAAAATTAATGACATCCTTGAACCCATGGGGCCTTTGCAGTGTGGTCTGCCTAATCCGAATGTGATCCCCCATTCTTATCAATTGGCTATCATAGATTTGCAAGATTGTTTCTTCTCGATCCCCCTACAGGAGAAGGATCGTAAATTTTTTGCTTTCACTGTTCCTGTGTTAAATAACAGCCAGCCCACGGAACGGTATCAATGGAAAGTCCTACCGCAAGGAATGCTGAATTCCCCTACCATGTGCCAATATTATGTGAATCAAGCCCTCCAGCCTTTCCGTCTTCAGTATCCACACCTCTTAGTCTAACATTACATGGATGACGTGTTAATTGCTGGCCCCCACCTTCCCCCTCAATGGAAACATGATATGGTAGCCTGTTTGTCAGTTTATGGTTTGAAAATTGCACCAGAAAAGGTACAGGAATCTTCTCCTTTTCATTATCTGGGACATAAACTGATAGCTAGCTATTCTATTCCTATAGTCCCTGAACTTCATGTTCCGAAAACAATGAAATATGTCCAGCTACAACAATTGCTGGGCAATATCAATTGGATAAGACCATATTTTAAAATCCCTCTTGAAGTTTTACGGCCGCTTTTTTAAGCCCTAAAAGGCCATCAATCTCCTGGTGAGCAAATTACCTTAACCTCCCCTCAACAGAAAACCGTTGCCCAGTTAAAGGAAATTATGCGTCTCCACTGGGTGGACTGAGAAATTCTCAATGTTTTGCCAGATGTAGTCATAATGACAGATTCTTTCCAACCTTTTGCGGCCCTTATTCAGTCAGGCCCATCAAAAGTCCATATAATTGAATGGTTGTATTTACATCATACACCAAAAAACACAGTGACTCCTTTAGTGGACCTCCTTGCTCAGCTCATCAGCAAAGGGCGCCGTCGATGTAAAAGCCTTTTTGGCACCGACTGCCGTCAAATTATTGTGCCTATGCCCCTGGAACAATGGGAGACTGTTCTTTCCACTAGCATGGATCTGCAGTGCGCGTTAGCAGATTTTGTCGGCTTGGTGGATTGCCATATCCCCGCCGATCCTCGACTGCAAATGGGTAAACAATTTCCCCTATCCTTCTCTTCCATATTGTCTCCTGTCCCTTTGGATGCCCCTACTGTTTTTACTGATGGAGCCCCCTCCAGGGGGGTGGTTGCATGGCAACAAAATGAGGAATGGCACAGCCTCTATACTCTCCCACAAAAATCAGCTCAGCGTTCTGAGCTAGCAGCTGCAGTCAAAGCCCTGCATCATTTTTCCTCACAGCCAATTAATTTGGTAGCGGACAGTCTTTATGTTGCGAATGTTATAACTCGTTTACAGGGCAGCTATGTCAGTCCCTTATTAGATGACAATTTATTTAGCCTTCTCCTGTCCTTACAATTGCTTCTCTCCAATCGCTCCCACCCACTATTTGTGGTACACATTCGCTCTCACCAACCTTTCCCAGGCTTTCTCACTGATGGTAATGCAAAAGCAGGCTCTTTGCTTAGGGCTCTGCCTGTCTCCCCCATTGCAAGTAATGCTTTCCATCATCAGAATGCGAAAGCTCTTAGCCGCCAATTCCAAATTCCGTTGGAAGCGGCTCGTGCAATTATCCAACAATGCCCTCAATGCTCTAATCAGATTGGCCACCCCAGCCCTGGTGTTAATCCCCGTGGACTGGAGGCCAACCAATTGTGGCAAATGGATGTGACTCACTTTTCCCCTTTCTCACCTTGGAAATTTATACATGTCTGCATTGATACGTTTTCTGGCTTTATTTTGGCCACCCCTCAAAGGGGAGAACAAGTCACACACGTTTGCAATCATCTTATTCGTACCATGTCAGTCATGGGCAAGCCTCATTCCTTAAAAACTGACAATGCCCCAGCATACTGTGCAAAAACCTTTGCTCAGTTCTGTGAAACTTGGAATATTCAGCATTTATTTGGCATCCCTTACAATTCTCAAGGCCAAGCTATTGTTGAACGTGCTAACCGCACCCTAAAAAACTGCCTTAATTCGGCAGGAAAAGAGGGCCGGAGTCCCAGCCTCACTTTCAGAAAAGGAAGGCTGGTTGGCTAGTGTTCTCTTTACTCTCAATCATTTGAATATCTCCATACAGGATCATCAACCCTATACTCGCCTCCAGAAACATTTCCAGCAAAAAGAGATACTTCCAGCCCCGCTGGTCCGCTATAAAATATTACCCTCCAACGAATGGAGTGCACCAGTAAAACTGATCACCTGGGGAAAGGGTTATGCTGCAGTTTCTACTCCACAGGGTGCTCGCTGGGTTCCCGCACGCTGCGTCCGCCTCTACCATGGCATGGCGAAAGGCCCTACCGGATCCGATACCGCAGTTCGACCGTCAACTCCAGATCGCCCAAGATGCGGCTCCCAGCCCCCCCAGGACTCGCAAGCGGGGAAATCGTAATGGACCAGTGACATGGGGCCAAATAAAATCACTCTCATTGCAAGCTGAACAGCTTAGAAAGGAAAAACTTCTAGAAGCAACCCCTGATAATTTGCTTCTGTGTCTCATTTCTTGCCTTAATATAAATTCCATGATAGTGCTCATTTTCAGCGTTTTGTTTTTGTCCCTCTCTGCTTCCGCTCAAAATAGCGGTGGTTCCATTAATGTGTGGAAATCTTTTGCAAAAACCCTCAATGTTTCTTTCTTTTGTCTAACCCAGCAGGTATCGATAGGTGAAATCCTTGGCTCTTGCCTTATCCCTGTTTGCCATGACCCTTCTGACATACAGAATGATACCTGGTTTTATTCATCCCTACCCCAAAATGATTCTCTCCGCACCCTTGGTTATTCTGGTTACTATGTGTGGGGTAACCAAGTGCTCCGGCGACCACCTCTAGCCATTGACTTGTTGACCCCATACGTGGCTTCCTTTAATGTCACTTGCGCCCGTATGGTCAATTGCACAAAAACCAACTGTGTGAAAATGGGCAAGGATAATTTCAACTGCTCCAATTATGTAAATATTTCTTATGTATATAAATACACAGAGCTCCCAGAAGGCTGGTTCTGGTCGTGTCCAGGCTATACATTTAATTATATTCCAGCAAACATCAGCCATGGCACACCCTGTTGCTTAAGCCGTTTGTCCATCATTTTACCCAAAAAGCATCATTTGACCCGCTCTAGATATCGCCGCTCTGTGGAATTGACTAATGATTGTGATGATTCTGTTTCTCTTCCCAGTAGATCTGAATATATTTCTTTAGCTGTTTCTCTCTTAGGAGTCCCTGGATTGGCTGTACGCAATAGTAGGAACATAAACTCTTTAGCTTGCTCTGCAGCAAAAGCCCTGAATTTTACTTCTCAAGCTCTTCACCTTTTAAATAAAGAACAGAGTGAACTCCAGCATGGACCTCTGCAAAACCGCGCTGCTATTGATTATTTATTGATGCTTCATCACTATGGCTGTGAACAAGTGGCTGACATGTGTTGCTTCAATATTACTGATAATTCTAAAGCCGTTCAAAAGCAAATTTCTCATTTGCAAAATCTTACACATCACATTAAACAGGACGTTGGATTTTCTGGCCTCTGGGATTCGTTCACCCAGTGGCTCACTGGCTGGTTGCCAAGCCTGAATTGGCTTCGTAATCTTTTCCAATATGCTATTGTCATAATATGTATATTAATTTTGCTATGCTGCTTCATCCAATGCATTCCTGGTCTCATGCGTCTTTGGTCTCAGTTTTTTTCTCCTCCTCTGCCACCTAATAAAATCATTGCTGCTTTTGCATTACCATCAGTGAGAAAGCCTGGGAAGGGTTGGTGAGAGGGAATGTGCACCACAAATAGTGGGTGGGAGCGATTGGAGAGAAGCAATTGCAAGGACAGGAAAAGGCTCAATAGATTGTCATCTAATAAGGGACTTACATAGATGCCCTGTAAACGAGTTATAACATTGGCAACATAAAGGCTATCCACTACCAAATTAATTGGCTGTGAGGAGAAATGATGCAGAGCTTTAACGGCAGCTGCCAACTCAGAACGCTGAGCTGATTTTTGTGGGAGAGTATAGAGGCTGTGCCATTCCTCATTTTGTTGCCATGCAACCACCCCCCTGGAGGGGGCTCCATCAGTGAAAACAGTAGGGGCATCCAAAGGGACAGGAGACAATATGGAAGAGAAAGATAGGGAAAATTGTCTACCCATTTGCAGGCGAGGATCGGCGGGGACATGGCAGTCTACCAAGCTGACAAAATCGGCTAAAGTGCACTGCAAATCCATGCTAGTGGAAAGAACAGTCTCCCATTGCTCCAGGGGCATGGGCACAATAATTTGGCGGCAATCGATACCAAAGAGACTTTTGCATCGACGGCGACCCTTGCTGATGAGCTGAGCAAGGAGATCCACTGAAGGAGTCACCGTGTTTTTTGGTGTATGATGTAAATACAACCATTCAATAATATGAACTTTTGATGGGCCTGACTGAATAAGGGCCGCAAAAGGTTGGACAGAATCTGTCATTATGACTACATCTGGTAAAACGTTAAGAATTGCTCGGTCAACCCAGTGGAGACGCATAATTTCCTTTAACTGGGCAACGGTTTTCTGTTGAGAAGAGGTCAAGGTAATTTGCTCACCAGGAGATTGATGGCCTTTTAGGGCTTAAAAAAGCGGCCATAAAACTTCAAGAGGGATTTTAAAATATGGTCTTATCCAATTGATATTGCCCAGCAATTGTTGTAGCTGGACATATTTCATTGTTTTCGGAACATGAAGCTCAGGGACTATGGGAATGGAATAGCTAGCTATCATTTTGTGTCCCAGGTAATGAAAAGGAGAGGATTCCTGCACCTTTTCGGGAGCCATTTGCAAACCATAAGCTGACAAACAGGCTACCATATCACGTTTCCATTGAGGGGGAAGGTGGGGGCCAGTAATCAAGATATCATCCATGTAATCATAGACTAAGAGGTGTGGATACTGAAGACGGAAAGGCTGGAGGGCTTGATTCACATAATATTGGCACATGGTAGGGGAATTCAGCATTCCTTGCGGTAGGACTTTCCATTGATACCGTTCCGTGGGCTGGCTGTTATTTAACACAGGAACAGTGAAAGCAAAGCATTTACGATCCTTCTCCTGTAAGGGGAAGGAGAAGAAGCAATCTTGCAAATCTATGATAGCCAATTGATAAGAATGGGGGATCACATTCAGATTAGGCAGACCACACTGCAAAGGCCCCATGGGTTCAAGGATGTCATTAATCTTCCTTAAATCCTGGAGAAATCTCCATTTCCCACTTCTCTTTTTTATGACGAAGATGGGGGTATTATAGGGGCTAACAGAGAACTCAATACGGTCTGCCAATAATTGTTCATTCACCAATTGTTTTAAAGCAAGTAGCTTTCCCCCCGTTATGGGCCATTGTTCCACCCATACAGGGGTGGTGGATGTCCAGTTGAGGGGGAGTGCAAGCTTACTCATTAAATTGAATGGTAGCTTGTAATTGTTGTAGTTGATCTCTGCCCCACAGATTGAGGTGGATTTTTAGCACGGAAGGCTGGATGTATGCAATGGTTTCAGAGCTATCAGGCAGAGAAACAGGCAACCACTGTACGCTTTTGGTTGAGGTTTGAGGTCCACCCACACCCCAAACTGCAGAGGCAGACTCAAGGGGCCACATGGGGTCCCAGCAATTGCTGGATATGACAGAAATGTCTGCGCCCGTGTCAATCAAGCCTTCCAGAACTTTACCATTGATTTTATACTTACGAAGAAGTTTCTGTTCACCAATCCTCTGGATTACAGCTAACAGCTGTGGAGAGAGGGGAGAGAGCTGGTGCAAATTACTATCCATAATAGAAGCAGTAGGAGGAGAAGGGAGCACTACCAAATGCTCCCAAGACTCACCCTTTTTTAACTGCATGGGCATATGGCTCCAGAGTTGAACCATGATTGTGCCCACATAGTCAGGATCTAGGACTCCTGGAATAACCAGGATTCCTTCTTTGGCCGCAGAAAATTTGGGTAAAATTAAGCCTGCGGCCTTAGGTGGTAATGGGTCCGCCAATTGGGTGGGCATGTGCACAATTTCACCAGGTAAAACAGCGTATTTGGTTTCCTGATTAATTAAATCAATGGTGAAATCAGAGGGTGTATCCTTAGAAAAAGTAGCAATAGTGGAGACTAACGGCGGAGGGCTCTCTATTTGTCCTGGCCCGAGAGCTGGGCCCCTATGGAGTTTCCCGAACTCCTGCACTGATTTGCCCAATGATAGCCTTTTCCGCATTTTGGGCATTTTTTGGAAGGTTTAGCCTTATCGGCATCACCATTCCTGCTTGCTCCGCCACCAGGGGCTCTGCATTGTTTAGCAAAATGACCTGGGCGTTTGCAATTGAAGCAATTGCCCGTGGGCTTATTGCCAGCCTGGATGGCACCGGCAAGCAAAGACAGCGCATGGCTCTGGCTGCCAACATCTGCACAGGTTTGAATCATATTGGCCAGGTCATATTTGGGGCGGTGTAAGATTGACTGCAAAGCCTTCTTGCAATCGGTGTTTGCATTTTCAAAAGCCATTTTTTTCATCAATTCATTTTGAGCTGTAGGGTCAGAAGCAGAACTTCCCATCACCAGACTGTTGGAAATCTCACGGGAGACAGATGTTGACGTTACTGGTTTCCTGTTTCTTTGTTCATTTGTTTTCTGTCTCTCACAGAGAGCAGATGCATATTCTTTTCTGTCTTACGTAGTTAGAAATAAAGTAGCAATGTAGCACATATTGCTGGCTCCTTCTGCTGCTGTCTGAGTACTCTGTGCAGTGGAGAGCGTGCCTGAAGCCTCATTCAAAGGCTTAGGTCATTAATCATCAGAGGAGGGCCTGGATGGGTTCCGAAGATACGGCCGGAGGAGTAGCCATTACAGCTTGGTCGTATGGAGGCTCTGACAGGAACTGCTCACCACATGTATGCCACAGAAGGATTTGATTCACCAGTTGAGTGGAGATTCCTTGGAGGTGCATGGCACCTGGACCGTGGAACTGAAAAGCTGTAACGTTGTGATGTCTAAAGTGTTTTTCATTCCAGGTCGAGAAGCCCAGCTGATGCAGCGCAGCTGTTCTGTTTATGGCAACAAACAGAACGCAACCATCCAGAAGAACGAAAACTACATTATAAATGGTTTGTTCTTGCTGTGTTGTGATGTTAACATAGGGGATGGTGGAAAGGTTGGAGAGACATGCGATGCTATGTCTGATAACCATTCTTTTCATGAAAGATGTGTGCATGGGTCTTCCAGATTGCTGATGTCTGACATGAAGATGGTCAGGTGTACCAGTGCTCAGGACAAAGCAAAAGGGGGAGACAATATGAGTATCTTGCAAAGGCACCCTATTGGTGATGATGACAGTGACAAGGCAAACCAAAAAAAAACTGAAAAAGCCAAGATGCCAATGATTGGATCTGACATGTGGGTTCCACAGGGCAGGGCAGCAGCTGAAGAAGGAGCAAAAAGGGTTTTCTTGTGTGTGTGTTTCTTTGTGGCTGATTAGCTGCTCTCCCTGTGCAAAGGTCAGAGGGGGCAGGGTTTCTGTTAAGGCAGGTGATTAGCTGTGGGAGGAGCTTATCAGAGCTTGCAGGGCAGCGGCGCGTGCCTAGTGGCATGCACAGTTTGATCCATCTTTTAGATTTAGGGGAGCTAGTTTAAAACGTTTGTTGGGGGAGACCTAGGTGTTTTTTTTGGGGGGGGAGACAGGGGACTCCCCTGAGAAGGAGGCTACTTCACCAACACAGGAGCCAGATATATGGAGAAACGTGACTCAAAGAAGTAGGAGGCCCAGGGTTCGCTCTGATTGTTTAGAAATACACAATCGCTTTGAGGTCCTCTCCCCTAGCATGGAAGACGAAGAGCAGACTCCATTTGAGGATCTCTCCCTCATTACAGTCAATCAGGTATATGAAGACGAGCAGCAAAGTCAGTCCTCAGGGAATGTGCAGGCGACCTTGGAACGGACAGCTCACGGAAGAACCCCGACCAAACCTAAGAGGAGGCGTGTAGTGGTGATAGGGGATTCCCTACTGAGGGGAACAGAAGCAGTGATCTGTGGGCCTGACAAGATGTCTCGGGAAGTGTGCTGTCTCCCCGAGGCTAAGATCCAAGATGTAACTGAATGACTGCAAGGAATCATAAAACCCACTGACAAATACCCCTTCCTCTTGGTTCATGTGGGAACCAATGACACTGCAAGCAATAGCCTCCAGAAGATCAAAAGAGACTACGAGGCTCTGGGCAGGAAATTGAAGCAATTAAATGCACAAATTATCATCTCATTTGTCCTCCCAGTTGAACGACGTGGCCCAGGGAGAGAGAGAAAAATAGTGGAAGTGAACAGCTGGCTTCGCAAATGGTGTAAACAGGAACGGTTTGGATTCTTAGATCACGGACTGCAGTTTCTTGAAGATGGACTTCTGGCAAGCGATGGGCTGCACCTCACAACGGTTGGGAGGAATGTTTTTGCCAAAAATCTCAGAAACCTCATCAGGAGGGCTTTAAACTGACTAATGTGGGGGAGGGAGACAGTGCTCCTGAAGGTAGGAGTCTATCAATTGATGAAGATGATCATCCAAATGTCATAGACCAAATGGAGCAAACAGCACGCAGACCTAGTGGTGGGAGGAAAAAATCCTTAAATAAGAGACACGGGGGAATGATTAATGGACTTCAATGTCTGTACACTAATGCGCAAAGCATGGGAAATAAACAAGATGAGCTTGAGCTCTTGGTACAGCAAACTAAATATGACGTAATAGGCATCACTGAAACCTGGTGGGATAAGTCCCACGATTGGAATGTAATAATGGAGGGATAGAATCTATTTCAGAGAAACAGACCAGACAAGAAAGGAGGAGGAGTGGCGTTATATGTCAGGGATGTGTATACCTGTGAAGAGATCCAAGATTTAGAACCTCAAAGCCAAAGTGAGAGCATTTGGGTCAAAATTAAGGGAGAGAAGAATAACAGTGACCTCATTGTGGGAGTTTACTATAGATCCCCAAGCCAAACGGAGGACATAGATGATGCCTTCCTGGAACAGATGGCCAAGCATGCAAAAGGAAGGGAGATCGTAGTAATGGGGGACTTCAATTACCCGGATATTTGTTGGATGTCAAACTCAGCCAAGAGCATAAGGTCAAACAGATTCCTCACTGGCCTTGCAGACAACTTCATTGTCCAGAAAGTGGGAGAAGCAACAAGAGGAACAGCCATTTTAGATCTGGTCCTAACCAATGTTGATGACCTGGTTAGTGGGGTAGAAGTGGAAGGATCATTAGGCGCGAGTGATCATGCTCTTCTGAAGTTTACTATACAGCGGAAAGGAGCAGCCAAGCATACTAGGACTCAATTTCTGGACTTTAAGAAAGCCGACTTCATAAAACTTAGGGAAGTGCTGGGTGAGATCCCATGGACAGTAATACTAAAAGGAAAGGGAGTTCATGATGGCTGGGAGTTTGTTAAGAGGGAGATAATAAAAGCACAACTTCAGGCAATACCAATGAGACGGAAACATGGAAGGTGCCTAAAGAAGCCAGGGTGGCTATCTAAAGAACTTTTAACTGAGTTAAGATTAAAAAAGGATGTGTACAAAAAATGGAAAAGGGGGGAAACCACCAAAGAGGAATTCAAACAAATAGCCAGCACGTGTAGACACAAAGTCAGAAAAGCTAAAGCACAGAATGAACTCAGGCTTGCTAGAGAGGTTAAAAGCAACAAAAAAGGCTTTTATGGGTATGTTCGTAGCAAAAGGAAGAACAAAGAAACAGTGGGGTCACTCAGAGGAGAAGATGGTGAAATGCAAACAGGGGACACAGAAAGGGCTGAACTCCTCAATGCCTTCTTTGCCTCAGTCTTCTCCGATAAAGAAAACAATGCCCGACCTGAAGAATTTGGAGCAAATGATTCAGCAGAGGAAACACAGCCCAGAATAACTAAGGAGATTGTACAAGAATACTTGGCTAGTCTAGATGTATTCAAGTCTCCAGGGCCAGATGAACTGCATCCAAGAGTATTAAAAGAACTGGCAGATGTGATCTCAGAACCACTGGCAGTCATCTTTGAGAATTCCTGGAGAACAGGTGAAGTCCCGGCAGACTGGAGGAGGGCAAATGTTGTCCCTATTTTCAAAAAGGCGGAAAGAGAGGACCCAAATAATTACCGCCCAGTCAGTCTGACATCAATACCAGGGAAGATTCTGGAGCAGATCATTAAGCAAACAGTCGGTGTGCACCTAGAAAGGAATGCTGTGATCACCAATAGTCAGCATGGATTTCTGAAAAAGAAGTCATGTCAGACTAACCTGATCTCGTTTGTTGACAGAATTACAAGCCTGGTAGATGAAGGGAACGCAGTGGATGTAGCCTACCTTGATTTCAGCAAGGCATTTGACAAGGTGCCCCATGATATTCTTGTAAAGAAGCTGGTAAAATGTGGTCTTGACTATGCTACCACTCAGTGGATTTGTAACTGGCTGACTGACCGAACCCAAAGGGTGCTCATCAATGGTTCCTCTTCATCCTGGAGAAGAGTGACTAGTGGGGTGCCACAGGGTTCTGTCTTGGGCCCGGTCTTATTCAACATCTTTATCAACGACTTGGATGATGGACTCAAGGGCATCCTGATCAAATTTGCAGATGACACCAAACTGGGAGGGGTGGCTAACACCCCAGAGGACAGGATCACACTTCAAAACGACCTTGACAGATTAGAGAACTGGGCCAAAACAAACAAGATGAATTTTAACAGGGAGAAATGTAAAGTATTGCACTTGGACAAAAAAAATGAGAGGCACAAATACAAGATGGGTGACACCTGGCTTGAGAGCAGTACATGTGAAAAGGATCTAGGAGTCTTGGTTGACCACAAACTTGACATGAGCCAACAGTGTGACGCGGCAGCTAAAAAAGGCAATGCAATTCTGGGCTGCATCAATAGGAGTATAGCATCTAGATCAAGGGAAGTAATAGTGCCACTGTATTCTACTCTGGTCAGACCTCACCTGGAGTACTGTGTCCAGTTCTGGGCACCACAGTTCAAGAAGGACACTGACAAACTGGAACGTGTCCAGAGGAGGGCAACCAAAATGGTCAAAGGCCTGGAAACGATGCCTTATGAGGAACGGCTAAGGCAGCTGGGCATGTTTAGGCTGGAGAAGAGGAGGTTAAGGGGTGATATGATAGCCATGTTCAAATATATAAAAGGATGTCACATAGAGGAGGGAGAAAGGTTGTTTTCTGCTGCTCCAGAGAAGCGGACACGGAGCAATGGATCCAAACTACAAGAAAGAAGATTCCACCTAAACATTAGGAAGAACTTCCTGACAGTAAGAGCTGTTTGACAGTGGAATTTGCTGCCAAGGAGTGTGGTGGAGTCTCCTTCTTTGGAGGTCTTTAAGCAGAGGCTTGACAACCATATGTCAGGAGTGCTCTGATGGTGTTTCCTGCTTGGCAGGGGGTTGGACTCGATGGCCCTTGTGGTCTCTTCCAACTCTATGATTCTATGATTCCAAAGTCACAGAGCGATACGCTAGGCAGACATAGTTTGCAAGGTCTTTCCCTGGATTCAGTCAGAGTTTCTGATGGGAACTGTGACAAAATAAACCTGGAAAAAGCCAGGATGCCAATGGATAGGTCTGACCATGTGGGTTGAGAAGTCATGAGGCAGGGAGCATAGATTCTTCCTGTGGTATGGAGGCTTGTACAGAATACTAAAGCCTCATACCAAGCTGATTTTACTCACTGGGGATGTTGAGTGCAGAGCAGGGGGGGGGAGGAATGTGTGTATTTTCCTAGGCTACCCCATTACTGGAGACTTAGATACTAAGTCTGTTGCTGTTATAAATAGCAGGTGCACTGAGGTGAGTTCCACTGATACAGTGGGGGAAATGTGCCAGATGTGTAGATCAGGAGGAGCTACAATGGGTGAAATGCCCACCAGGTATGCTCAGGAGTTTGCTAACACAGCTGTTGCAGATTTAGCTGTGGTTAGTGGCTCGACACAGGTCTTGGAACCTGGAGTCATGAAAGGGGTACAGGGTTTGTCCTTAAGGGACGGGAAATGCTGTAAGGGTAGACACTGTTTCCTTGGCGAAGGAAGCTGGACTATGTCCAGAGGCCATGTGGACTTCCGGGTCAGCGCCATCGGTGAATGGCGGAGTTCCTCCGACCGGAGGAACGGGCTCCGTGGAAACTGGGTCTTCCTGCCGCGGCGAAGGTGGGATTAAGACTGTGGGAACAGTCTTTTCTGACCTTGAACAAAGATGAGC
The DNA here is from genome assembly GCF_964106645.2 of Podarcis pityusensis. Lineage (NCBI taxonomy): Eukaryota > Metazoa > Chordata > Lepidosauria > Squamata > Lacertidae > Podarcis > Podarcis pityusensis. The sequence goes on from NC_138045.1 coordinate 22,914,673, forward strand.
TGGGAGGAAGACTGGGTGCTTGCTCTATGCAAGACAAATGCTTTGCTGGAACAGATGCATGAGAAGATGGACTTGATGAATGAGAAAATGGATTTGACTGTTGTGGTTAATAACTGTGGACAAACAGGGAACATTGATACAGAAATCATTCAGGAACCAACCTATGAATCTGTTCTGACTGGGCAAGTGCAGATGACAATGGAGGAGGATGCAGCTGCACCTCAAACAGTACAAATGGAGAGACCCGAGGCCCTACGGGAGCATAAGCCGCTGTTATTGAAGATTGAGGTTGGAGTGGGCCAAGGGGAGTCTGGAGATGAGGAGATTCCTAGCTTTGGAGAGATCTTGAAATTTGATTTCAAATACATTTTGGATTATATCGAGGACTGTGGGGAGTGGGACTGTGGGGAATGGGCGAGCTGGATGAAGGGTGATGGAGACAATTTTGGGTTGGAATTCCCCAGAGACCTACTCCTCAATGAGAAAGGAAAGAAACTAAGACAGAGACCAACAAAAGACAAGGAAAAGGGCGAGCACAAACAAGATGAAGAAGAATTGCAGAAGGGACATGGAAGAGACTTAAGGGCCTCGGACATAAGGCTTCCAGGTTGATGGACTAGATGGAATAGAGAGTAAGGACTGACACGACCCGAGACCAGGAAGAAGAGACACTGGATGATGATTGAAAGAGAATTTATAATGGAAATTTTTTATTTTAGAATCAGCTTAATGAATATTAGGGAAAATGTGGGAATGAAACTATACGACTCTAGCAGAAATGTTATCAGGAGCTATGTATATTTGAAAACTAAGATTTAAGTCTTAAGGTACTTAGGGGTAAGATAAGGTTAAATAAATTAAGATAATTTGAACAACAGAATATGGGGAAAGATGGAAAGGATTTGTTGAGTTAATTATTAGGTTAAATTGTTAAGATAAATTTTATAACAAAAATTGAGAAAGATGGAAAGAATTTGCTGAAATAATTATTAAACTAGAATACAAAAAGGGAGGTGTGAGGAGGTCAATGAAACAAGCAAATGGAAATTATGGATATGCAATTTGGGATTTGTGTTTTTTTTTCCTTTCTTTTTTTTCTTGTTTATTTTCTTTTACTGTATTGTTGTATATTTTGTGCTTTTCTCTTTTTTCTCTCTTTTTTTGTATTGTAGTGTTGTTGTTTTTTATTTTTTATTTTTCTTGTAATCCTGAAATTATCAATAAATATTATTTTTTTTTAAAAAAAATAAACTAGAATACGAAAAGGGAGGTGTGAGGAAGTCAATGAAACAAGCAAATGGAAGTTATAGATATGTAATTTGGGATCTGTGTTGTTGTTTTTTTCCTTTTTATCTTTTTGTAGTATTGTTGTATTGGTTTTTGTGTTTTTTCTCTCCTTTTTATATATTATAGTGTTGTTTTTTATTTTATTTTTTTCCCCCTATAATTTTGAAACTACTAATAAATATTATTTTAAAAAAACAACAACAGAGGCCATGTATGCCAGGTAGTTCCAAGGGTGGAACGGGTGATACAGGGTATACTGTTTATGACATCTGGATGGTTGTTGCAGTTACACTGATGACTGCAACACAGATCATGAATTGGGGGAGGATGTTAGAATTCCTGCTCCATGATTGCAGTCATGGGATTTTTGCCTTTCACATGACGGTGTATGTTTTGACTCCACAGAGTGGGATGTGATGGAGACAGGATGTTTGCGTTGATGTGTTCCGTGAAGTGGGACTGTTGTCTTTTGTTCTTTCTCTCTTTGCTTTCTGTTGCTAGTGAGAGAGGGAGCCATGTTGCAGTGCTCCGTGTGTGTTTATATGTAAATAAAGTAGATTAGCCAAAATCCTGAGTTGCTGAGGTCTGTTACGCATGATGCGCAAACTCTGCGGATCCCTAAGTGTGCTGGTGTCGGTTGGCATTGGTCGCTGTGATGTTCGGGCTGAAGAAAGCTTATGAAGCTCCCGAACAAAAGACCAGAAGGGGGAGAACATGCCAGTCGGGCATATGTCTCTGCCAGGGTCCTACTCAAGTGTAAGCTGAATTCCTGACACAGACCCCCCCCCCAACCTCAGAGCATGGGAAGCCTGCCCAAAAATTTATAATTTGGCACAATATTTGGACTGTTTGATTATTGAATAATTTGTATAATTTGGAATATATAATGTGGTTTGATTGGATTGTTAAAATGGAACACTCAATAAATATCATTTTTTTAAAAAAGATATTTATCTAGACCCCACAATTTTTGTTGACAGGGATTCAAGACGGCTTACAGATAAAAGTAATAACAGCTAAAAACATAGAAAAAGCATTAAAACCACAATTAAACTTGGATAGAATTAAAACTATTATTATTTATTTGATTTATATACCACCCTTTATCAAAAGATTCTCGGACAGTGTACAACATTAAGAACATGCTTTACAGAGCAAAATAATAAAAACATAATACAGAGCATAAAAATAGACAGCATGCTAATAATCATAATAGTCCTCTTCACACCATTAACAGGCCATAGATTAATGACCAAAGGCTTGGGGTAAAGAGGAATGTTTTTGCCTGGTGCCTAAATAATATATTATCTATTAAGACATATTTCAGTTTTATTGTACCTTTTGCAGAAGTAATGACATTCTGATTGCATTTGTAACCCTCAAAAAAAAAAAAAAGTTCAGACATGCCATGCAGAGTTTAAAATGTGGCCCCTTTATAGTTAACCTGTGCTGTGGTGCTGTCACTATCTGGTTTCCTCCTCGACTTAATTAGGCAGCAAGCAGACGCTTTCAGTTTTCCAAACAGTTTATTATGTACAGCAATTACACTCCGAGCCATTCCCAGCGAGCAGCTCTGTGGAGGTAACGCTCCGCTTTGCGAAAGCAAACCTTGCACCAGACAAGCTGTTGGGATACTGCCAGGGAGATAAAGTCCATCAAGGCCCCCAAGCCGTCTGCCGGACGATCCATCGACCTCCCGTAGGCACGCAGCGACATGAGTTTCTAGAAAATATCTTGCCACATTCCAGAGCTCATGCATGCTCTATCAGCAGATAATGCACAGCCAAAAGTTGCACTCAGGAGAGCATTATTTACAAGTTTATTCAGCGTTGATCAGAACACAGAAAAACATGACTGCCTGCTTTTAGTGTCTACGACACAGAGAGAAAACGAAAGCAACAGAAAACATAAACATCCTGTGAACAGGAAATACGCAGACTCTGACTCACAAAGCCTGCTCCCTTTTAAGGTGGAACGGAAATATCCTAACATCCTCCCCCTTTCCGTGTAACCTGTAGTACCTGTGGTTCAGCCCAATTGCAACTTTTGTACATAAACCTCAAGTTGTTCTCTGTTAACAACCTTAGACAACAGATCAGCAGGAATTTCATTTCCTGGCATGTAGGACACCTGAATGAGTCCTTTCTGAATACACTCTCTTGCACGATGTAGCTTAATCTGCAAGTACTTGGTTCTTTGCTTGCAAGTCTCTGAGTTCAGCAAAGCCAAACAGGATCTATTGTCTTGATACACTTGTACAGGACATTTCACAGAAACTCTGATGTCCTTAAACAGTTGCATCAACCATTCACAATCCATGAGTGAAAATGACAGAGCATTGAGTTCTGCTTCACAGGAACTTAGGCTCACTGTCACCTGCTTTTTGCACAACCAGTCAAACAGGCAGTGGTTGTACATGTAGCATACTCCAGAAGTGCTTGTACCATCCGTGGTGTCACTTCCAAAACTGGCATCTGCAAAGATTTCAAGACCTCCAGTCTTCTGACTGGTGAACCTCAGCCTGTAGTGCATAGTCCCTTTCAGATAGCGGGCTATGCGCTTCAGAGCTTTCCAATCCTGAACAGTAGGATTGTTAGCATGTCTGCTAAGCAGGTTACAGCTTACAGCTATGTCAGGTCTTGAGCATCTAGCAATGAAATTCAACTTGCCTAGAATGCATCTGTACAGCGTTGTGTCAGAAAACGCTTCAGCAGTACTATCTACCTGGTAACCTGTCACCATCGGTGTGTCTGCTGGGTTTGCATCAACCAAATTCAACCTGGTTAATACATCAGCAATTTTCTGTGTTTGGTGTACCAGAAAATTACCTGCTTGGTCCCTCTCTACCTGCAGAGAAAGATAGTTGGATACCTCACCAAGATCCTTCATGTCAAAGTGCTCCTTCAGCTGAGCTAGGGTGCTTTGGTACAAAGCCTGATTCTTCCAAAACATCAGAAGATCATCAACAAAACATAAACAATACAGTTTGTTTTGCCCCTCCTCCTTGACAAACACACATGGATCAGCCTTGCCCTGGTGAAAACCTAGAGAAAGCAATGTCTCAGTGAGCTTTGTGTTCCAACACCTGGCACTCTGCTTGAGACCATATAAGGATTTCCGCAGTTTACAGACCATTCCCTTCTGTATCTGCATCCCGTCTGGTGGAAGCATAAACAGCTCCTCCCCCAGAATCCTGTACAAAAAAGCTGTATTAATGTCATGATGGGAAACATGCAGTTTCTCCTCTGCAGCTATCTTGAGCATCAGCCGAATGCTCTCATATTTGACGGTGGGTGAGTAGGTCTCGTGGTAATCCTGTCCTGGTAGCTGTGAAAAACCTCTGGCAACCAATCTGGCTTTGTGTCTGACACCCTTGCCATTCTGGTCTGTCTTGGCCTTGAAGACCCATTTGCTGCCAACCAGTCTCATCCCTGGGACTACCGGTACCAGTTCCCAAGTTTGGTTCCTATTCAAGGAATCAACTTCAGCCTTCATGGCATTTAGCCAAGGCTCAGCATCTTTAGAGGTTAACTCCTGAACCTCTTTGAAGCTTGAAGGTTCCCACACCTTCTCTGAGCTACTAAGAACAGCAGTTGCCGTCTTAGCAAACTCATCAGCAAATCTCTTTGGAGGTCTGCCCTTTGTGGCTCTTTCAGATCTGCGTACTAGACGCAAGTCTTCTGGACTCATCTCCTCTTTCTTAGGAGAAAAGCGACCAATGGTGAACAGTGGTTCTTCCAGTTCATTGTCAGACGCATCAGATGGTCTGACTGAGGCCTTTGCGCTCTTGTAGTCTGCTGTGTCACCACTGTCACTGACACCAGCAGCAGCGCCGCCCACTGAACTGGAATCCGAACTCTGATCATCATCATCCTCAGCTCCCTCAGCTTCCTCAACATCATCTGCTTTTTTCACATCACCTTCATCCTCCTCTGGGTAACTCTGGAAAATTCCCACATTTTCCCCCCACTTAGGATTGTACTCAACACTCTTTGTGAACTTAATGGACTTAGAGTTGGTCATCCACACCCTGTATGCACCTTTTTCGTACCCCATGAACAAACCATGTGCCCCACGCTTCCCAAGCTTGTTGCTCTGTGGGGTGTGTACCCACATGTCAGAACCAAAGATTCTCATGTGCTTGATGTTGGGTTTCTTAGCAAACATCTTCTCATAGGGGGTACAACCAATAGGTGATGACAATCTGCGATTATAAGTGTAAACAAACGAGTTCAAAGACTCCCCCCAAAACTTCTCAGGGAGATTGGCATCATGCAACAATGTTTTCAGTCCTTGCAGCAACGTTTGCTTTGCTTGCTCACAAATCTCCCATGGAGATCCAGGACTTGAGAGGCTATGCTGGATTCCCTTCTCAGTCAGGAAAGCTTCAAACTGCTGAGAAGTGAACTCCCCGCCTCGATCAGTAAACAGACAGCCAATACGTTTACCGTGAACATTCTCCAACCAAGCACAGAATGCCTTGAACTTCGGAAACGCTTGCGATTTCTGCTCGAGCATAAACACATGAATGTACCTGGAAAAAGAATCAATTAGAACCATGAAGTACCTTGCTCCACCCAAAGAGGGCGCAAGTGGACCAACCAGGTCTGCGTGCACTAGCTGGTAGGGTTTGGAAGCCTGCCTGCTAGACTCCTTGCCTTTTGGAGCAACCTTCACCTTGTTCTCTGCACAAGATACACATTTCATGTGAAACTTACAGGGTTTGATGTTCAAACCCTCAACCATCTCTGGCATCTTGGCCAGTGCCTTCCAAGAGAGGTGACAAAACCATCTGTGTGCATCGTGAATGCATCCTGCATGAAGAACTTTGTTAGTTTGTGCAACACAACAAGAATCAACATTAGACACAACAGCAGCATTGTCGTCATAAGTTATACAGAACAAGCCATCCATAAACTTTGCATGCAAAATGTCCTCTTTGCCTTTTCTGATGACACAGACGCTCCTCTTGAAGGAAATCTCAAAACCACGCCCAGTCAGCTGTGGGACACAGCAAATTGTCTGCAGCGCCTGGAACATACAGTACATCTTTGATGGTCGTGTGCAGACTTGCCAGTTTCACAGTCCCTTCTCCTGCAATCCGCAATGTCTTTCCATCAGCCAGGTGGATCTCACCTTCTTGAGGTTTGAAGGAGATAAAGAGATGGCGGTCTTTTGAGACATGGCGGGTACAGCCTGAATCAACAACAAACCTGGCTTTGGCCTTTGGAGCAGCCTTTGCAGCAAGCAAAACCTTGTTTTCCACCGGCGTGGGCTTTTGCAGCTTGCCCCCCTGCTCCTGGCCATCAGACTTGCCTTTAGCCTTTGGTGAATCTGTGCCAGCAAACAAAGCCTTGTTTTCCTCTGGCGTGGGCTCTTCACCCTCCCTCTGCTTCTGGCCATCTGCAGGCGTCTGCCTCTGTTTACCTTTGCCCTTCCGGCCTCTGCAAAGGCGATGACCTTGGCTCCCATGAGAAACAGAGCCTTCAGCTGCCGACTCCTTGGCTCCCCCTGGAGGCTGGAATGCTGCCTGGGATGACGTGACAGTCAGCTCCCCCTGCAGCTTGCAACCGGTGCCCTCGGCATCCCTGCATTCACTCGCATTCTGGGAAACAGCCAGGACCTCCGATGCAGTCAAACTCTGGGCTGGGATGACTGGCAGATGGGCTATCTTCAAAGCATGCCACATCTTACGTGCAGTGGTGTTGCCAGCAAGCGTTTTTATTTCCTCTAGAGAGACGGACAAGACTATTATGTCTATCGCCTTCGAATTTTCGGCCTTCCATCTATCCGTCAGAGGAACTGGAGGGGCTTCACACACAGTATGCCACACTCCAAACTGATGCAGCAAACTCTCACACCACACAGCCCAGGTCCCATAATTGTGCCGATTTAGCTTTGGGCACTCAGCAGCCTCAGAAGCTTGGAAAAACTCCATTCCAGGTTTCTACTTGAGCCGTGAGCCTTTATGCCTTCAAAAACGTCTTATCTCGGCAGCCATAAATCTTGAGGCCTGCTGGGCTTGACGCCCAGACCAATTAGGCCTGCCGGACATGAAAAGCTCTTGCCGCGGCAAACAGAAAAGCCTTACTTTCGCTTTTCCTCCACATACCTTTCAGCAGTCTGTCGCAGTCTTACTCTCCTGTAAGTGCTGTGAATCTGGGCCCGAAACCTGTTGTTGGGATACTGCCAGGGAGATAAAGTCCATCAAGGCCCCCAAGCCGTCTGCCGGACGATCCATCGACCTCCCGTAGGCACGCAGCGACATGAGTTTCTAGAAAATATCTTGCCACATTCCAGAGCTCATGCACGCTCTATCAGCAGATAATGCACAGCCAAAAGTTGCACTCAGGAGAGCATTATTTACAAGTTTATTCAGCGTTGATCAGAACACAGAAAAACATGACTGCCTGCTTTTAGTGTCTACGACACAGAGAGAAAACGAAAGCAACAGAAAACATAAACATCCTGTGAACAGGAAATACGCAGACTCTGACTCACAAAGCCTGCTCCCTTTTAAGGTGGAACGGAAATATCCTAACACAAGCAACAGTATGTCAAGGAGCGTTGCACCTGCTTTCCCTGACCTTTTGCCTTCTTGGCTAGAAAACAGGGTTCTCCCCCTGACCTTGTCCTTTCACAATTTATTTGTTAGACATATTGCTTGGCTGGAGCATGACCGGGGACGCAGACGTAATCAAGTATTGGGGGGAACATCTGAGGGAAACACCTGCTGACACGTGTATTTGCTAATGCTGGAAATGTGCTTAGATGGAAATACATTAAGTTCAGGGTGGTTTCACTACTGTTTCCAGTTGTTGACTTCTACTAATAAAAGGAGCCTCCGAAGAACTAGCTGGCAGCTTGCTTGGAACATGCTTGCCAGCGTGCCTCTGCACAGCTCAAGTACATCCAACCTCCTGTCGTTTCCGTTATTCCTACACAGCTCCTTTCAAGACATTGAGGCATCTCAACTACGCTCTCTCCGCCAACAGGATATCCTTCAGGAGCCCCCCTTACGCTTCTTTGATTGATGAATCCTCCTCTCTCCTGGTTGCTACCCGATACCTCAGTGTCTGGACTCCCCACCAGCCCTGGCTCACTTCCCTGAGAAACTGTCTCCTCTTCTCTGACAGAAGAAAAAGAGGGGGATTGAGGGGGGCTGGATTCAAACTGCTGTGAAGGAAGGAAGAACTACCTCTCTGCCACCTCCTATCTTGCTGCCTCTCTGAAGATTCCTGTCTCTGTAGATCTCTAGTCCACTATCCCCTTAATCCTCCCCATCGTCACTCTGGGGTGCCATGTCTTTGACAGGTGCCTTTTAAGCCACTTGGGCTTACACTATAGTAGTGTGAGTTTAGGAAAGAGGGGAAAGGCAGTTCACTTTGACACAGAATAAAAAGTCAGGGGGAAAAGTTTTTTTTAATATAGTTTTTAAATCTGTAAACTTGGTTCAGCTGGTTTATCCAAAGTCTGATTTATCCAAAATCATGTTATTGATTTTACAGTTTTTAGGTTTAAAATGTTGCTTTGAGACTGTTAAAAGCCTAGGAATTATCAGTCGCCTGATAACCTCACTTTAAGAGATTTTAGAGTTCCGTATACACTGTCCTATGTTGATGGCCACAGTTTAGTGTTGTGCAGATGAGCTGCAGCAAGTGCAAACAAAGTCTTCAGCTCTGTTGGAATATTCTAGAAAGAATTTGAGAATTGGTCTTGAACAGGTTGCTAGGCAACAGAAAAGTCTGCCCAGCATCAGGAGACTTTATAAAGGTCATGTGACCAACAAGGGTCAGAGCATGTAAAGTGTCAGTGTGTAAATGAGCGTGAGTCAGCATTTGGTATATGGCCAGATGGCTGGAAGCTGAAAGGATTATGTTATTTTATTTGTATTCAACCAGTATAATTTTTTGTAAATAATAAAGATTCTCAATTAAAAAGGAAACTCCGCTGCAAGTCTATTAAAATAAGAAAATCCAAGAGTAGAAAAGCTCCTATGCTTTTCCCTCTTTGATTCCCATTCAGCTGGGTGGACTTATGCAGCATTTAGCTTAACGTTCACAGAATCACAGACGGTGGTTTAAAATAAGCTCTGGTCAGTTTCTAAAGAAGGCAACTTCAAACCAGAGGGCGTGAGGACTGATGTATGTTGTGCACAAAGTGCTAAGCCATGGTTTATAGTTTCATGAAAACATGGCTGGTATGTTATTTTCTCTTCCTACTGCCTACCAGTGTTAAGAATTCTCAAGCCATAATATAGCAGTAAAGTTCAAGAGCTTCATAGGACATGTAGACAGCTGTAGAGATCTAATCTGGAAGAGTTAACTTGCATATCTTCCAGCTGTTTCTATGAATTTTGAATGCCTAAAGGCAGTTCACACGCCAACTTGAGCACCATTTGCTGGAAAGGTGAGATACAAATTTAACAAGCAAATAAAAGGTGTTCTCACCCACCCCGGTATATGCACCTCCCCCAACACAAACCCCTATCCTGCCCACCCACATGCACACCATGTAATATCTACTATAAGTTGATGCATCATCACATTATGCATTTGCCTCCACATCATCGGCCACAATGTAAAATACAGCACATCATTGCACACTATGTATATACACTACTGAGGGGGGAAATTTGACATAGGGATGCCTCTTTAGATAGCTCTTTTTCTACCCAAACTCAGTACCCACTGTGATTGTAGCAGCTGACAAAATACTGCTTGATTGGACAATCTGCTGCTGGCTTCCTGTGGCCACCCAGTTCACTTGTTTCAGTCCACATTAATACACAGAACCCATAAAATGGCCGGGGATTGCTTACCCATAAGGCGAAATGTATTGTGTTGAAGCAGCTTTTGTCTACCTTGGATTTTGCCCTAGATGTACTGCCAATGCGTTAGAGACTAGCAGATTAGTTTCAAATATGGCAGCAGCATCTAATTGTGCATTGTTGCATCATGGTTCCATGGTAATGGGGTACCGTTATCCATTTGAAGTCCATATCTTATGTCCACCAAGATGCAAAGCATGCAGTGAAGTATTTTAGGTGAATTCTTAAAAGACTCTGCAGTACTGATAGCTAGACAGTTTTAGTGTGCAACTTAATATATTTCAAGAAAACCAGTGAAATGTAATATTGGGTTGAAAATATGTGAAATCATGTTGGCTGGTTCATAATTGGGTCTCTTAATCTGCATTTTTAGCTACATAGACAATGTGAATAATAATAAAAAGTGACAATGTCCTCCTCCCACTCTAGAAGTTTTAACCCATTTACAAACTCTGAAAAAACACAAAAATTATACTTTTTGCTAATATTTGTAGCTTTAAGCAGCTGTTAATTTTTTCTTAACCAGTTTGTCTTCCATATAATTTCTCTTGAAGTTGTAAATAAGACTCAGAAAATAGCTTTGTAAACAGATGACCTCAAATCTTCCCTTCAATATTCAAAATAATCAAAATCCTACCATTTATTGATTTCTAGGGTTTAGGGGTTTCCCCCCCAATCTATAGCACCATGCTTCACCCCATAATGGTGTTGGAATATTCTAGAAGAAACTTGAAAAATGGTATTGAACAAGTTGCTAGGCAACAGAAAATTTCCCCAGCAACAGGTGTCCTTATTAGGGCATGTGATCAACTAAATCTGGGTTAGTGTAAATGAGCATCTGAATGAGTCACCATTAGGTCTCTGGCTGGGTGGCTAAAAGAGAAAAAGATTATGTTGCTTTATTTGTTTTATTTATTAATGACCAGTGTTGTTCTTTCTTTGGCGATCACTTGTAGCCGAGTAATATTGTCTTCCATAAACATGGTTTTAACAATGACTCTGTAAGTGACTGTGGAGGCCAATTCTGGATCCACACGTCCTTCCACAGTTTGGACATTGGTTTCCGGGCGGGAGTTGATCACGGTGTGGATTTGCCAGGCGTGCCTTCCTTTTAGCACGTTTCTGTTGGCTATTTGCAGTTTAGCAGCACTGCAGAGAGCTTGTTGGGGAGACCATGCATTAAAAAGGGACTCAAAAATAACTTAAACAAGGTTTTAACAACAAAAACTGGCCCTTAAAGACATACACAACTTGTGAAACAATAATGAACCTTCACATTTTAAAGTGACCATTCAACATTTCCCCTGCGGTTCATTATTGTGGAACAAAAACATAAAGCATATTTTGTACATGTCTTTCATGTGTAACCTTTGGAGGTGCTTTAGTAAAAATGTCTGCAATTTGATTGTCACCTGGAACATATTGAAATACAATCATTTCATCAGCAATTAGTTTCTTTACAAACTGTAAACGTAATCTTAAGACTCTAGTGCGCTGCGTATTGGTTTCTGAACATAGGATAGCAAGTCCACTCTGGGAATCAAGGTAAACTTTTACTGGTAGTGTTACTTGCATCTGTAGAGGTCTGCAAATACTTGCAGATACCATTCTACATCACGAGTGGCCTGAACGCATGCACATAATTCACTCTCTGTTGTGGAGAAACAAATAATGGTTTGTGTCTGGGACTTCCATTCAAATGGACAACCATTATAACCAAACACCATAACAGACACACCCCTGCAATTATTTTGTTCCACTGCATGAGATGCAGAAAATTTCAAAACCTTTGTCAATACTTGTTGTAAACTGCAACCTATAATGTTTGGTATGTTTAAGGTACATTACCACTCTCTTAAGAGCAGAGAAACATTGCGTAGTGGGCTTTTCCACAAATTTTGCAGAAAGTGAAAAGCATAAGTTATATCTGGTCTTGAGATTCTTTGAATGAAATTTAGCTTGCCTATAGCAGAATGATACAAAGTTTTGTTAGGAAATGGCTTATCTTCACCTGTAAAGGTGAAACCACACACCATAGGTGTTTCCTTCCAATTTGCATTTTCTAAACATAGCATTTCAACTAGATCATCAGTTTTTGCGGTTTGATGAACCAGAAAAGATCCATTTTTGCCTTTCTCAATTTGCATGGATAAGTAATTTTTAGCTATGCCTAATTCCACCACATCAAATTTCTTCTGTAACTGTGATACTACCTGTTCATATTCCTGTTTAGTTTTTGTAGAAATTAACACGTCATCTACATACACACATATTTTTGTTACAGTTTGACCTTTCCTTTATAAATACACAATTGTCTGCCTTTCCCTGTGAAAAACCAATATCCAGCAATTCTTTTGCTAAAGTTTGGTGCCAGTTCCTTCCACTTTGGTGCAGACCATAAAGGGATTTATTTAATTTGCATACCAAACCTTCAGCGGCGTCTATGCCTTCAGGGACACACATAAAAAATTGTTCTTTTAAATCTGCAAACAAATATGCAGTTTTTATATCCAAATGATAAACAGAATATCCACGTTGTGAAGCATCTTTTAACAAAAGCTTAACTGTTTCATATTTTACACTTGGTGAATAACACAAATCATAATCTTCGCCTGGAATTTGTTGAAAACCCCTAGCAACTAATCTAGCCTTGTACCTTACAACTTCATTTTTGTCATTCATTTTAACTCTATAAACCCATTTTGTTTTTTGTTTTTTTAAAGCAATTTATTGGGTTTTACAATAAAAGTAAACATAATAAACAATATAACATTTATCTTAACATATTTTCACATTTTCTTTGGACTTCCTCACATCTCCCGCTCCCACTTTCATCGTTGTAACATTTTGTCAGCAATTTATCATCTTATTTATTTAAATTCTTGTATCCCTTCTATATTTCATAATCTTATAATTCTCAAAAGGAGCTAAATTTTCACAGTCTTACTTATTTTCTTGAAAACTTCTAAATTTAGTGGTGCTCAGTTATTTTAATCTAGCATCTTATTTAGCATTCACTCAAATTACAATACTTTTGTAAATAGTTCTTAAATTTCTTCCAGTCCTCCTCAATCCTCTCTTCTCCCAGGTCACGGATTCTGCCAGTCATTTCAGCCAGTTCCATGTAGTCTATTCTATAAACCCATTTTGAATCAGTAAGTCTCATATCTGGGGTTTGTGGTACAAGAGACCAAGTGTTATGCTCTTCTAAAGAAGCTATCTCAGAGTTCATACCTTTATACCAATTTACAGCTTGGTGCTTTGGTAAATTCTGAACATCATTGTAGCTTTTTGGCTCAAAAACCGCCTTATTGGCATACACAGTATTAAAATGTTCATCTGGAAAACGTGGCTTCTGCCTCTTTCTATCTGAACGTCTCAGTCTGGAAGGAGAGTCAGACTCCTCAGACTTAATGGGACTAAGTGAACTACTAGTTTCAGGTTGTAAATCATCATTGTCAGACTGAAGAGATGCCTGTAGGCTAAGCTCATGGTCAGAAAACTCAAGAGAATCTAACCTCCACTCGGGTGCCTGTGACTTTAAATCATCAAGCAAATTATCAGATTCAACAGGCTTTTCGTCTTTTTCCATTAATTCAGAAGCACCATTTCCTGCTGCTGCTTCTTCCTCTTCTTCCTCAGTATCATTTATACCGTTAGTATCTTGGAAAGCTGAGGCTCCAATACTTTGGCCACCTCATGAGAAGAGAAGACTCCCTGGAAAAGACCCTGATGCTGGGAAAGATGGAGGGCACAAGGAGAAGGGGACGACAGAGGACGAGATGGTTGGACAGTGTTCTCGAAGCTACAAACATGAGTCTGACCAAACTGCGGGAGGCAGTGGAAGACAGGAGTGCCTGGCGTGCTCTGGTCCATGGGGTCACGAAGAGTCGGACACGACTAAACGACTAAACAACAACAACAACAATCTTGGAAAACAGCAACGACATTCCAATTTACAGTTTGTATCATGCTTCTGGTAATATGAAGTTTGCCAGTTGCTGGTATGTAAATTCTGTATGCCCCCTGCTGGTAGCCCATTAATTTTCCCTGAACACTATGCTCACCCAATTTCTGATTAGCGGGATAATGCATAATTACATCTGAACCCCAAATGCGTAGGTATTTCAGATTAGGGCGTTTTTTAAACAGCTTCTCATAGGGGGTGACATCTAAACCAGAATGATAACTCTGATTTTTAACATAGCAAAAAGCATTGAGCACTTCAGCCCAAAAATCTTTGGGCAGATTAGCATCGTGCAGATATGTTTTAACCCCTGCCTGCAAGTCACACTGCACAACTTCAACAAGCCCATTTTGCCAGGGACTTCGGGGGTAAGAGTAGTCCCCTGCACTTCCAGGAAATTCTCAAAATCCTCAGAAACAAATTCCCCGCCCTGGTCAGAAAACAGGTTCTTAATAGGTTTGTTAAAGTGTGTTTTTACCCAGTTGCAAAAAACCCTGTACTTCTCAAATGCTTGGGACTTCTCAGCTATTGCATAAGTCCAACAATATCTACTATACTGGTCTATCAGGGTAAGCCAGTACTTAGAACCTCCTAATGATGGTGGGAGTGGCCCAACTAAATCACAATGTGCACGCTCAAATGGCTCAGTTACTTTCCTATCTGAGCACCTACCCTTGCGTGCAACCTTAATCTTATTCTTGCAACAGGATAGACATTGCATAAAGAATTTACATGGTTTTAAGTTGAGGCCATTAACAATTTTCTTTGTCTTAATTACATCAGCAAAATTCAGATGTCCTAGAAGTCGGTGTGCCTCATGGACACACCCAGAATGTGGCCTTACATTCCTCAACCCCTGGCTTGACTGTGCTGCTCTGCAATTTATAGGCGATTGGGAGTAGGTGCGAAAATACAGTCTATATAAACCATCAGAGTCCCGGGCATACAATAAACGTTTGGTCCCATTGAAAAACTCACACATTGACTTTAAGAAACGCAGTTATGCCTTGGGACTTCCGGTCTGATCGCGAGGTGGAAGAAAGCGAGTTTTCCCTCGGGACAGGGGAGCTAACTCCTAGAAGGAAAAAGGGGGTGCTAAAAGGGCGCCGTAGCCCCCCCAACCCCACTGAAAGGATATTCAGGGGTCGGGATCCCAGCGCTGAGAAGAAGCGATTCCCCCGGCCGCCAGGTATCCTCTTTTACAGAGGAGACAAGAGCGGCAGGGTAGAAGGGCTAGCAGCGGGACGCCATTGCCTGCTTCTAGGAGCGAAGCCCCGAGCCTGCCCACTAGAGCGATCGGCTTTCCAAATTAAAAGGAATCGATTGGGGAACGCCGGAATTGACTAAAATTGCTGATTTGGACCTAATTCGACGCAGACAAAGGGTAAACAGGAGGTCAACTTTACACTGGGACTATTATCAGTGCGGAGCGTAACTGTGAGTAAAAAACAAACGGAGGCTGTTTGGCAAGAAGAGCTATCTCATTTCTTTGCTTTTTATTTTGGGTATTTTTAATGGACTTACATGAAAAGAAACTAACGGTGGGGGGAAGAAGATTTAGGAGATAGAGGGGACAATTTTCTTTTTTCGGTTTTGTGGAAGATTAAGATGTCGGGAAAGGATTCAAGACTGGATTACTTTACTTTTGATTTTAACGAACTGCGCAATGAACTGTGAAGCTCCCATTTTTAACTGGTTATTTTTACCCTCGCTTTTGTGGCACCGTTTATAGGGAAGATAAGAATTACAGCTTTCTTTTTTCTGCGGTATCTGTTTAAGAGATGGGATTTAGTTATTTTGGGACATTCAGTTTGATTATCTGCTAAAGTTTGGACAGTGGGGGAAAGCCTACCCCCCTCCTTAATATCCCCTTTGTTTAAGAGGAAGAAAGGAAACGCCATTTTAATTTATCGGTGGATACTTGGAGAAGTTTGGATTTATGTCTGGATTTATGTCTTTCCCCCCTTTTTAACCTCCCTTTCTGAACTTGGATTGACTTTACTCCTCTGGTGGTTATTTCTTTGTTTTTTGGTTTTTTTGTGGAAGAGTTTTATAGGATTGTTTTTCCTCCTTGGGTTTTTTTTTAATCGGGACTTAAAAATTTAAAAGATTTTAAATTGGGAATTTTTATGTTTGTTGGCAGAGTGGTTTAGAATTTTAAACAGAATTGGATTTGGCCATCCAAGTGGCGAGAAGAAGTATTGGATTTCTACTTTTTGTTGTTGTTGTTGTTGTTGTTGTTGTTGTTGTTGTTTTTGTCTGCTTTTGGACAACAGCTGGCTAAATAGATAAAGAACGCCCTCTAGTGGATAACCATATAAATATAGCATTTACAGAACTGAAATTGATTTTAAGTTTGCACTGCCCCCTGGTGGATAATATTATTGGTGCACTAATTTTTAATATACAAGATGACTCATTCGCAGAAGAAAGGAGAAGGAGGGACACCAGCAGAAAGAAAGAGTTCTAGACAAGAATCTGATATTAAAGGAGACTTAGTAAAGATGTTTACAGAACTCAAATCTGATCTTAAAGAAGAAATACAAAAAAGTGAAAAAAATATTGAGACAAAATTGGAGCAGATGGATAAAAAAATAGATGTGACTGTGAAAAAAATTGATGAAACAGTTAATGAAATAAAGGGGCAGATGAAGGATATGACAAAAAGAACACAAAATTTGGAAGAAGGGGCGAAAAAGATTAAAACGGAAGTTAAAGAGATTAGAAAGCAAGAAGAGAAAAAGCAGAAGTAGTAGAGATTAATAAGACACAAGAGGAACTGTGGGATGCAACTGCGATGAATGAACTGAGGCAGAAGGAAAACAATTTGAGATTTAGAATGGTCCCGGAGGCCCAAGGAGAAGAAATAAAGGAGAAATTGATCAAAGAAATTGCTATGTGGTTAGAGATGCAAGAGGACATCACAAATACAATACAAAATGCTTTTAGAATTAAAGTAAGATCAACAAAAGAAAAAAAACTCCCAGGAGATTGTTTGGTTATATTTAAAGACAGAGAAATGAAAAATTTAATTTTACAAAAGAACAGGGAGAAAAGATTGAACATTGATGGGAATTAATGATGGGAATTATATAATTGTTTTTAAAGACGTCCCACTTCAGTGGTTGAAAAAATGGAACCAATATCAACAGCTGGTGCAAGCGCTGAGGAAAAACAAAATTGAATTCAGATGGGAATTCCCAGAAGGATTATCGTTTGCTTACAAAGGGAAAAGACACAAATTAACAAGGTTGGATGAAATGGACACATTTTTGAGAAGATACAAAGAACTGGGAGGAGAAGATGAAGAGGCAGTGATGGCGGAGGCAGGAGCTGGAGGAGGAGGCCCACAAGACTCAGAAGAGGAAGGAGAAGAAGGGGAGGAAGAAGAGGAGAAATAAGATTTTAAGACTATAATTTAAATTAATTAGAAATCAATACGGCGTTGAAAATTTGGTCATGGAATATTAATGGGATGAATGAGGAAAAAAAGAGAAATAAAATTCAACAATATTTGAAAAAGCAAAACTTGGATATCATTTGTTTACAAGAGACTCATGTGATGAGGAAACAGAAAAATTTTAATAAACAAAAAACTGGGAAATGAATTTATTTCATCGGATAAAACTAAAAAGAGAGGAGTGGTATTATACATCAAAAATAAATTAGAAGCACAACAAATATTTAAAGATGAGGAGGATAGAATTGTGGCAGTACAAGTTAAATGGCAAGGAGAAAAAATAATAATTGTCGGAGTATATGCACCAAATGAAAACAAAATACACTTTTTTAAAGAATTAGAGGAAAGATTATTTGAATATATAGACCAAAAGATAATAATGGGTGATATGAATGCAGTTGTGTCAATGGAGATGGATAGACTAAGAGTAACAGGCAAATCTAAAGAAGGGAAACTACCAAAGACATTCTTTTCAATGGTAGAGAACTGCAATTTAATTGATATTTGGAGACTAAAACACCCATTAGAAAAACAATTTACTTATCAGTCAGAGGCAAATCAATCAATGTCAAGAATCGATCAAATATGGATAACTAATGAGCTTACAACAAGAATTACAAAGATCAAAATTCAACCAAAGGTACTCTCGGATCATAACCCAATAAAATGTATTTTAAAGGATATGAAGAAAAATCTTTCCGGTGGAGACTAAATGAAAATCTCTTTGATGATCAAAAAGTTACAGAAGAAGCACAAAAGTGCTTAAAGGACTATTTTCTAAATAATATGAATCAAGGAATTAAAATAAGTACTGTTTGGGATGCTGGTAAGGCGGTAATGAGAGATTTCTTTATTCAACAGAATTCAATCAAAAATAAACTTAGAGAAAAAGGGAAAAAAGAAATCTTAAAACAAATAATGGAAAATGAGAAGAAATTGGTTACCAGACCTGAAGATAAAAAAAATCAAATTGAACATCAAAGCATTACAAGCACAATTTGCAATGATAATAAACAGAGAAGTAGAATGGAATATTAAAAGAATGAGACAAAGGAACTTCGAATTTGCAAACAAATCTGGAAAATTGTTAGCTTGGCAGATAAAAAAAAGGAAAGAGCAAAATACCATACATAAAATAATTGTAGAAGATAGAGAGATTGATGATCCGAAGGGGATAAGAAAAGGATTTGTGGACTTCTATAGACAACTATACAAGAGAAAAGAAAGAGGTAATATTAAAAAAAATAGAAGAGTATCTAAAAGAGAAAGGGGTGCAGAAGATTCCGACAAAAGAAAAATGTAAACTAAATAAGATGATAGAATTAGAGGAAATAAGAACTGCAATTAAAGAATTAAAAAGTGGAAAGACTCCAGGACCGGACGGATTTAGCACAAGATTTTATAAAGAAATGAAGGACATCCTACTTGTACCGTTGAAAGAAGTTATGAATAACATCTTAACAAAGAAAGAAATACCAGAAACGTGGAAAGAAGCATATATTACTTTGATACCCAAGCAGGATTCTGATTTAACGCAAGTTAAAAACTTTAGGCCGATCTCACTTTTGAATAATGATTATAAGTTATTTGCAAACATATTAGCAAACAGGTTGAAAAAAGTTTTGAAGGAGTTATTACATAAAGACCAGGCTAGTTTTCTTCCAGGCAGACAAATGAAAGATAATATTAGGAATGTAATTAATGTTATGGAATACTTGACTGCCAGGAATGATAAACAAGCTATGTTAATATTTGTGGATGCAGAGAAGGCCTTTGATAATATTTCTTGGGATTTTATGTTAAAAAATTTTGAAATGATGGAGATGGGACAAATGTTTTCAAATGGTATTAAGGCAATATATATGGATCAAAAAGCTAAATTAATAGTCAATAATGTGTTGACAGAAAACATAAAAATAACTAAGGGTACAAGACAAGGTTGTCCTCTATCACCACTGTTATTTATCGTGGTCCTGGAAGTCTTTTTAAGGGCAATTAGAAGTAATGATCAAATAAAAGGGGTAACGGTGGGTCAAAAAGAATATAAGGTTAAAGCTTTTGCAGATGATTTAGTATTAACTCTGGAAGACCCCTTGAATACGGTAACAGAAGTGCTGAAAGAAATTGATCAGTCTGGTCAGCTGGCAGGATTTATTTTGAATAAGAAAGAAACTAAAGCAATCACCAAAAATATAGATCAAGAGGTAATTAATAGACTACAGCAACAAACGGAAATAGAAGTGGTCAAGAAAGTTAAATACTTAGGAGTATGGTTAACTCCCAGGAGTATTGATTTGTTTCAGAATAATTATGTTCCAACTTGGAATAAGATTAAAAGGGACCTAGAGGTGTGGGGAAGAATGAAATTGTCATTTTGGGGACGGAATGCAACAATTAAAATGAATGTGCTACCGAAGATGTTATTCTTATTTCAAACAATTCCAGTGATCAAAGGGGCAGCAATTTTTAAAAATTGGCAAAGAGAAATTTCAAGGTATATCTGGCAGGGTAAGAAGCCGAGGATAAAATTTAAGATATTGACAGATGCGAAAGCAAGAGGAGGCTTCGCCCTGCCAGATTTGAAATTGTACTACGAAGCAGCCTGCCTCTGTTGGTTGAAGGATTGGATGAAATTAGAAGATACTGATTTGTTAGATCTGGAAGGCTTTGATAATAGATTTGGGTGGCATGCATATTTGTGGTATGACAAGAAACGTGTACATAAAGGATTTGAAAACCACATCATAAGAAGGTCTCTGATTGAAGTGTGGGAAAGATATAAAAACTTGTTGGAACAAAAAACTCCATATTGGTTATCGCCGTTGGAGGCGATGAGTGTGAAGAAAGTCAATATGACTGGGGGATGGGTCACATATGAGAAGCTAATAAGTAAAAGAGAAGGTAAATGGAAAATGAGACCATTTGAAGAAGTTAAGGAATATGTTAATGATTGGTTGCATTTTTTCAAATCAATGAAATGTTTAAAAAAGACTTGAACCAAAGGGGTTTTGCAGATAAAGAATCAAAATTTCAAACAGAAATACTGAACAATGATTTTAAAATTTTAGCAAAAATGTATAAGATATTGTTAGAATGGTGTACAAAGGATGAAGAGGTAAAATCAGTTATGATTGATTGGGCCAAAGATTTAGGACACAATATACAAATGGAAGAATGGGAAAAATTATGGAAGGAAGGTTTAAGATTCACTGCGTGTACAACTATAAAAGAAAATGTGATGAAAATGATGTATCGATGGTATGTAACTCCGGTAAAATTAGCAAAAATGTATAAGATAAGTAATAAATGTTGGAAATGTAAAGAAAAAGAAGGTACTTTCTATCACATGTGGTGGGAATGTAAGAAAGTAAAAAGCTTTTGGGAAATTATTTATAATGAATTGAAGAAAATGTTGAAATATACATTTGTTAAGAAACCAGAAGCATTTTTATTAGGCATTACAGGTAATGAGATAAATAAGAAAGAAAAGAAGTTATTTTTGTATGCAGTGACAGCAGCAAGAATATTGATGGCCCAGAAATGGAAACAAGAGGAGCTGCCTACGTTAGAAGAATGGAGAACAAAAATAATTGATTACGCAGAATTGGACAGAATGACAGGAAGGATCCGAAACCGACAAGATCAAAGATTCACAGAAGATTGGGAAAAATTTATTGAATATTTGCAAAAATTAAGTGATAATCAGATTACGTTTGTAAGTTTCAATGAAGCATTGTGATGGGAAATATGCATTAAAGGGGGATGAAGTTTTACAGTAATAATATAAACAACAAAATAGAAATGTGTTTAAAGTTAAAATATGAAGGATTTACAGACAAGTTGAGGGAAGTTGAAAAAAGAGAAATAAGATGCAATCAAGATGTATGGAGTGTATAATTTTGTTTTGTATTTGAAAATTAATAATATATATATATATAAACAAATCCGACAGTGCGCTGAACTCAGCCTCAGTAGAGGACAGCGCAATGAGACTTTGCTTCCAGGACTTTCACCCAATAAGAGATTCCTCAAACTTTATTACCATCCCAGATACGGACTTCCTGTCATCTAGATTCGCCCAGTCGCTGTCTGCCCAGCACGTGAGCTTCGTCTCACCTACAGCTGACAGTTTGAGACTGAAGTCCTTGGTATCCTGCAGGTAACGCAGTACCCGCTTGACACCATGCCAGGCACTTACACTGGGCTTTGTAGCTTCCCTACTGAGCAGATTGGTAGCAAACGCAATGTCTGGTCTGCTCCATCGGGACAGATACAACAGACTACCCAGAGCTGACTGAAAGAGCTCAGCGTTCTTGAACTCGGCGTGTTCTGCTAGCTGACTGTCTTTCACGTAGCTCGTCTCCATGGGTGTCCTAACTCCTGCAAAATCAGACATTCTGAACTTCTCAAGCAACTGCTCAATCTTGCCTTTCTGACTGAGCAAGAAGCTTCCATCCTCAGTCCTAACTATCTGCACACCCAGGTAGATCTTTACTGCACCCAGGTTCTTGAGCTGGAAACGTTTTCCAAGCTCTTTGACAAACTTCTGCACATGTTTGTCTGCCTTTGAGGCATATATGATGTCATCAACAAAAACTAAAACCATTTCCTGTGACTCTCCTGACCCTTTAAGGTACAGGCAGCTGTCAGCAAGACTCTTCCTGAAACCTAGCTTCTCTAAGGCTTCATTCAGGCACAAGTTCCAATTTCTGGCTGATTGTTTTAAACCATAAATCGACTTGTGCAACCTCCATACAGTACTTTGCTCATTGCCCTCAAACCCTGGAGGAGGAAGTATGTACAGATCCTCCTGGAGGTCTGAGTTCAAGTAGGCCACATCCACATCAAAATGATTACCAGCAAACCTCTTTGTGCAGCAATGGCTAAGAGCATGCGCAGAGTTTCACTTCTGGAAGTAGGAGCATATACTTCAGTATAATGCAGCCCCTTCCGCTGCGTGAACCCTCTGGCTACCAGCCTAGCCTTGTACTGCAGTTCTCCAGTTGCTGTGGGTTTAAGATGATAAACCCAACGGCTGGTAGGGGGCCAAGATGGCGACGGAGGTAGCAGCCTAATTAGAGTCTCCGATTTCAACTAAGCGTTTTTATTAGTTTTAGCCTCTTCAAGACCCCAAAACTGCACCTCAAGGACCTTAAAGACTGTTGGCTGTCTGTCCTGTCGCCTCGTTTTAATTAGTTTAGTCTTTTATTCTTTTATTGTTTTATCATCGCACTGTTTACTGATACTGCTACACTGACTTACAACCTTGGAGCTCCCGGACGACGGACTGGCTTGAAATATAACCAAAGAAGCAGAGGAAACCGCTGAACTCCATTGAGCCTCACCTCGATAAGATAAGTCCAAGAACTCCCCCATGAATACCCTCCCGCCCCAAGTTAAGGCTTAAAGAGGGAAAGGTAGGGAGGCTCCCTGATCCAACAGCCTGGACACCGGTTTTCCAAACTTTACCTCTACCTTTATTTCTACAATAAAGTGCCCAATAAGGGAAGCTTTCAACCTAGAGAATGGTGTTTACAAGACAGAGCTATAAAGAGCTGGGAATTCCCCTCATCAAAGCGGCTGAACCCTCTACAAGAGGAAGGCAAGTGAAAATCTCACAATATTTTAAACCGAAAACAGACAAAATAAATAATGCTGACAAACGACACCCCCACGAATGGTCCATAGACCGTACCAGGTACGGGGAGCTAATGGAAACAGATGAAGAAGGGGTGGGAGTCAGTCTGGCAATGGAAATAAAACAAGCTGCCATAGAAGATGAAACCTCAGTGAATCAACCGGGGCTGGAGCAGGAACAAGAGTCACAAGAGGAAAACCCAGTAATTAAGACAGATGAGCCCTCCCAGGGACCAGGGCCCGGAGAGATGACGGGGTTTCACACTGTGACGAATGGGGACCCGGAGGACACAAGAGCCCAATATCTGGACTTGGAATGCCTCCCCTACATACTAACAGGGCTATATAATGATCTGTTAAATGAACAGAAGTCGCAGATAGGCAGAGATCTGGGTCACATCAAAGACTTCCTCTCAGAATGCTTGGGCCTACTTACCACTTTGACTGAAATAACTAGGAGAATAGACAACTTGCATTCATATAAAATTCTCTCTAGCACACCAAACGATAACACCAGTAAGGAAAATAAAACCCGACATAATGTGGAAAAAAGGAAAACATCTAGGATCAAAGCAAACCAGAAGGGAAACTTAATTGACCCTAAGAAACCCCTCTTAAAGGGGAAGTGCCCCAGGAATAAAGAGAAGAAGCCCAAGAACGTAAAAATGGGAAGGAAGACAAAGCTCCCATCTCGAACAAAGAAAATGAACCTCACAAGACTATTTAAGCTATTAGAAAATTCAAACCCAACGAACCCAGCTAACCTAGTCCTGTCACCCCTTGATAAAAGCCCAAGCCCAAGCCCAAATAAAAACCTCCATAAGGCTGGGCTTTTCAATTCAACAGAGGAACTCCATAAGGCTAGGCTTCATAATTCAACAGGGCAACTAGCGCTCCCGAATGGAACCACGGGAAAATCAAGAGAAAACCCGACCCCCAAGCAAGAAACTACTCCTAAAACAACATACTCTCGCAGAAATCTAATTCTAAACAAACAAAAACTCATCATCCTACCTGTATACATGCACAAAGACCTCCTTTCTCCAGCACAACAGAGAATTTATATTCTCAAGAAAACTGAATTAGCCGTTAGAGGGTTCGTCCCAGCAGAAAACATCATTAATGTTAAATTTCTGCCATCAGACAAGGACCTAAACAGAGTTGTGGTAACATTCAGAGACTGGCACACAACCAAACTAGTTTCAGTCAATAAGGACAAGCTACAAAGGGTTGGATTGCAGGTGACTCGCCTATTCGAAGTGTCCGGTACTCCCACTCCTCTCATCGAAACAATCAAGACTGATAAGATGAAAATAAAGCCGACAATGTCTATGACGGACGAGAACTGTAAGATGCTTCAACCAGAGGCAGACAAAGCCCCAAACCAGCTGGCTAAAAGACCAAAAACCCTATCCCCAAATCACGTACCAGATGAAAGCTCCAACATAGAGAAGGAAAACCGCTTCATAGCAACTGTTGGGTGTAGTGAAGGGTTAATCTTCTGTGTCTCGAGGCTGAGAGGAGGCGCTTACAAGGGAAGTAAGCCAGGACGTGACGAAAGCAGCTTAGAATGCTGTGAGCTGAGTGAAAAGTGAAAGCAGTTTTGTTACGCAGCTGCAAGCTGAGAGAGAAGGACGCAAAAAAAAATGCAGCTTGAATCAGATGGAATTTCTTGCTTGTAAATATGCTACTTTGGAGCAAATAAAGTGCTATTAGGAAAGAAGAAACGTGTGGGACTTGTTTTACTGCCCTTTCAACACGGACGCTGTGCAATTCTGCTAATTGCTTTACGACCTGCAGAGGAGTGCAGGGAAGCGTGCCGGACGCTGAACAATAAAGCAATAAATCTACCTAACATGGTTATGGGTCAACGTGAAGCGTGTGAGAAAGGGCTTTGAAGCTTTATCTGCTGATCGTCAGTTTGATCGACTGCCGGAGACTTCAAAGGACAGATCGGAGGAGGCTGACGGAGTGGGAGCTGAGAGCCATGACGTCCGGAGTGCCCAGTTTGGCTGAGTGAGTACCTTTGGGAAAAGCCAACAGAAGGGAGGCAATGGCTCAGCCCTGTGAACATGGCTTTGAGCTTAAACTGCCATGTCAGAAACTGAATAGCCAAAATTGGCTGCAGTGGAGCTTTCAAGTGGAGCTTTTGCTAGTTGGGGAGCAGCTGTGGAATGTAATTCACCCCACACAGAATGCAGCTGGGAAAGCAGAGGCTAATAGGGCTGCAGAGCAAAGTGAAATTGAGAAGCGTGTGCTTGCTTTTTTGGCAGAAAGTGTGGATGCTCATCTGGTGCCTGTTGTCCTGGGTGCAAGAAAGCCAGAGGCCGCTTGGCTAGCACTCCAAGAAGCTTGTGGAGCTGGAGTGGGAAGCAAGGGCCGAGAAGTGGCTGCATCCAAAAGGGAGAGGCAAGATGGCGCCGGCCACATTCTTGAGAGCCGATACACAGCTGGGAGGAGCTGGGAGCCCCCACAGGGGGGCGAAGGGACTGTTGCTGTTGTTGTTGCTAGCAATGCTGCTTGTGCTTTTGCTGAGCCTGGGAGCTGTGTGGATGCTGCAACGTGTCTGTGTGAGGAAGATGGAGTGAGGCCAAGTGTTAGGAGCCCTTCACCCATCGACAGGGGTGCAGAAAAACGTCCTGGAGACCCTGTGAGCAGTGGGGGGGCAGTGAGCAGTGAAAGCTCAGAGACGCCTCTTTCTCCAAAAGCTGCCAAGAGTTGTTTACGTCGTGAGTCGGAGCCTGGGAAGCTGAAAAGAGCTAGAGGCTTCAAGGTCAGCCACCTGCAGCAAGTAGAGATAAGAGCTTCAGAGTTGTGTGGGAACGCCGAGACAAGTCCAGTCTCCATGGCAACTGAGAGAGTTGCATCTACGGAAGCTGTGAAGGTCGTGGGCAAGTCTTCCTGCCGGGGGGAGTCTGTTGCCATGATAACCAGAAAGGACATCTGCAGAAGCCCCAAGGAGGGGGGTAGTGAGGAGATTGTTGCCCTGGCGACCCAGGAATGTAAACAACAAGACTTTCTCACTGTAATAATTGACAGTGGTGCCTCAAATTCGTTGGTGCCATCTCCTGATCTTTTGAGGAATTGCAGGACAGTAAAAACTGAGAAGTTTGTTAAGTTTGCAGATGGAAGCAGAAAAAGGCTAACAGAAACAGGACTGTTCTTCTGTCCTTTTCTTAAGCATGAAGTCAAAGCTTATGCAGTGCCCGGTCTAACTAACTGTTTGTTAAGTGTGCATGATCTATTGATCGATGGTTTCCAAATTTCTTTTGCAGGTGACAAATGTGAATTCTCCAAGGATGGGAAACACGTGTACACAGTGCAGTCTAAAGATAATTTGTTTGCTGTAAATGTGCCTTTTTCCACAGGAGAGGATGACACCGAAGATGCGAAGGGCCAATGTGTGAATGTAGCACCCCACAATGGTTTTTCACATATTTGGCACCGACGCTTCGCTCATTTGAATTGGAAATATCTCCAGAAAGCACCAGAGCTGACACAAGGGTGCAAATTTAATGCTTGTGACAAATTTCTAGATTGCAATGCATGTAAACAGGCGAAAGTTGTGACATGCTCATATCCAAAGTCAGAGAGACAGACCACACAACCCTTTGAATTAATTCATGCAGATTTGTGTGGACCCATGTCTGTTGAGTCACTGGAAGATTCGAAGTATTCTCTGCTTTTGATTGATGATTTTTCGAGGTCTGCTTGGACCTTCTCTCTGAAAACGAAAGGGGAGGCGGCTAAAATGATCAGGGATTGGATCACCGCAGTGGAGGTAACCTTTTCCACCAAAGTTCGTGGTTTTCAAAGTGACAGAGGTGCTGAATTCACTGGTTCTGCTTTACAGGATTTCTTTAGGGAGAAGGGGATTAGCCACAGACTGACCGCTCCTTACTCTCCGCAACAGAATGGGCTGGCAGAGAGAAAGAACAGGACGGTGCAGGAAGCTGTGTCTGCGATCCTGTGGGACGCAGGGCTACCCCAGAAATTTTGGTTGGAGGCCTGGCGCTATGTGGTCCATAGGCAGAATAGAGTGTACAACTCTAGTGTAGGAAATACACCGTATTTCTTACTTCATGGAGAGAAGCCCAAGGTGCACTACCTTCGTGTGTTTGGTTGTGAGGCTTGGGTGCTTATTCCAAAGGCTCTACGCAAGAAAGGTGAGCCAAGATCTAAAAGGATGATCTTTGTAGGGTATGAGCCTGGCTCAAAGGCCTGGCGGTTTGCGTACCCAAGTGGAGACCAGTCTAGGTTGGTTATCAGCAATAGCGCTGAGTTCTGTGAGCAAGCTGGTTGGAAACGTCTGCACGCTAATCCAGACGTGCTTCCACAGCAGTTCTATGACTCAGATGTTGAGGAGGAAGAGGAACTTGTTGCTGGGGACCACGGTCCAGAGCGACAGAGTCCAAGGCAGGGACAACTCAGGATCCCTCAGAGGGGGGAACCTAGAACACCTCCTCAGGCAAGTGTCAAGTTTGAGCCAAAAAGTGAGCCTTCCTCACCTGCTGGACCAGCTGTAAGACCCAAGAGGCGCAGCAGGTCAGAGAGGGAAGACACTGAGGATGATTTAGCTGGACCCAGTGAAGCGGCAGGGTCACCAGGAGTCACACTGAGGAGATCAGCGAGGACAAGGAGGCCTCCTGATCGGTACGACGCTTCAGGCGTCTGGGTAGGTTCTGCAAGATGTGAACCTGAATCCTTCGAGGATATTCAGAGTTTACCTGAGGAAGAAGCAGGCAAGTGGCACAGAGCAATGGACAAAGAGATGAAGTCCATGAAAGATCTAGGTGTCAATGTTGAGCGTGCACGGGATGGAAGTTTTTTGCTCAGCCAGAGAGGTAAAATTGAGCAACTGCTTCAGAAGTTCAGGATGAGTGATTGTGCAGGAGTGAGAAGTCCTATGGAGACTAGTTTTGTGAAAGACAGCCAGCAAGTAGAACGCGCTGCGTTCGAAAATACTGAAGTGTTTCAGTCAGCCCTAGGGAGTTTGTTGTACTTGTCCCAATGGAGCAGACCTGATATAGCGTTTGCTGTCAATCTGCTCAGCAGGGAGGCATCAAACCCTAGTGTGCAAGCCTGGAATGGCATCAAGAGAGTTCTGAGGTATTTGCAGGAGACCAAAGACTTTTGTCTTAGGTTGCCAGCACAAGGAGAAGTCAAACTGACTTGCTTTGTGGACTCGGATTGGGCTAATCTTGAGGATCGCAAATCTGTGTCTGGCCTAGTGGTGAAGTTTGGGAACTCAGTAGTTGGATGGAGATCCAAGAAGCAAAGTCTGATAGCGCTCTCATCCACTGAGGCTGAGTTTAGTGCTCTTTCAGAGGTGTGCAGAGAAGTAGAGTTCTATGCTTGTTTGGTGCAGGAACTCTGCGAAGTGGATTGTCTGCCGATACGTGTTTTCGAGGACAATCAACCATGCCTGCATTTGGCAGAGCCAGGTCAGTTCAAGGCCAGAACTAAACACCTAGACATTCGCTTTCGGAATGTGTGCCAGAGTGTTCAGGAGGGATTAGTTGCACTGAAGTATTGTCCCTCTGCCAAGAACCTAGCTGATGGGTTCACGAAGCCACTCACCTTCCAAAGACATGGGGAGTTTTGTGAAGGTCTGGGTTTGGGACGACCAAGGGTCGATTCTCCCCTCAGGCGCGAGACAAGAGGGGGTGTTGGGTGTAGTGAAGGGTTAACCTTCTGTGTCTCGAGGCTGAGAGGAGGCACTTACAAGGGAAGTAAGCCAGGACGTGACGAAAGCAGCTTAGAATGCTGTGAGCTGAGTGAAAAGTGAAAGCAGTTTTGTTACGCAGCTGCAAGCTGAGAGAGAAGGACGCAAAAAAAAAAATGCAGCTTGAATCAGATGGAATTTCTTGCTTGTAAATATGCTACTTTGGAGCAAATAAAGTGCTATTAGGAAAGAAGAAACGTGTGGGACTTGTTTTACTGCCCTTTCAACACGGACTCTGTGCAATTCTGCTAATTGCTTTACGACCTGCAGAGGAGTGCAGGGAAGCGTGCCGGACGCTGAACAATAAAGCAATAAATCTACCTAACAGCAACTATTGAACAAATACATAAAGCTCAGGACGCACTAATTGAAAGATTAGCATCCATAAGGAAAACTATTACACTCCTAGCCACACCCGTCACCAGGGAATTTAACTATGCAGCCCATACCACAAAACCTCTATCCAACAGTGAGTGGATACTAAGGCTATTCCTATCGCCAGAGGAACTCGGACCTACGGAACCACCTATAACAAAGAAAACAATAACACATCAAGCTGAAATAGCGGTACCACCAGGCAAGAACGGTTCAATCTTTGTGGACAACCTAGGAACCCTAGACACCATCCACACGGACTGAAATAAGGTCACGGGGAAAGAACGCCCCTCCGGGACACTAAAATGTGTCCAAGTTCACACCGTGCCAAAATGTCCCATTACACACCCCAAAACGGACATAATGAATGATAAATCCCAAATTGGCTATAAACCTAAGCTTGATTGTCCCTTGAGATGTCTGACAATCAAAAATCACAAGCTGACCACCTGTACATGGAACATCGCAGGGTGGGGAGCCAAAAGCAAAGATCCCAATCTAATGGACTTCCTCACTAAATTTGACATCCTGTTCATCCAGGAAACCTGGACGATAGACGAGCTCTACCTGGATAATTACCACTCGTGTATTAAAAGAGCAACACCTAGCCAAAGAGGGGGCAGACCCAAAGGAGGCTTAGCCTTACTGTTCTCAATGCAGATACAAGCTAATATTATCCAATTACCCTCCAATGATGAATGGTCTGTAGCAGCAGTTTTAGATTTCGGACAAAGCAAACTGCTATGCATAAACTTATACTTACCTACATGTCGTCGGCAGGCACAAGTAGAACAACTATGGAAAGAAGTGGAAGTCCACGTGGTGCAATGGAGGAGACAACACCTGTCAGCCATGATATTACTAGCTGGTGACCTAAACGCAAGAGTGGGCCCTAACGACAACGCCCTATATGCACATTTTCACCAGTGGCCTCCAGAAATGGAAACTATCCCACCCCTAATGATAAGATCATCCTACGATAAGATATGCAACATTGGAGGACTACATTTAGCACACATGGCCTACAGACAGAATCTACACTTACTGAATGGGGCTATACAAGGAGATTATCCTGGTCAATACACATATTGGTCAGGACACAAACTGTCAACGATAGATTATTGCATTGTTTCCCAGGACCTGATCCCTAGGATATCAAAATTCACCATTACAGCAAGAGCTGAAAGTGATCATCTACCTTTATCCCTCGTGTGTGATTTACCCTTTGATCTGCCCAAACCACAACACAGATATCAATCAGATCTAACACCCGGAACAGGCCTCAAGAAAATCAGATGGAACGGACAAGTGAGCGAGCGGATATCTAACTGGTATAAAACTGAGGAGAGCTACCGTCTCTCAAAAGCAATTATGGAAGGGTGCTTAGAAATAGAGGAGAGCGCCCCGAACATGATGACAACATATGAAATGCTTATACAAAAAATTCAAGAGTTTGTTGTAAAACCGAATTCCAAGCCTCCCCACCGTCGGAAAACTTCCAGGGAGTGGTTCGATCATGAGTGTATAACCTCCAAGAAATCATTGATCCACTCCTTCATCCTGCCATAAGGATAATCCAACAGAGGACAACAGACAAAAGATGCTTGAAGCCAAAAGAAGTTACAAAAAACTTCTGACACAAAAGAAAAGATACGCAATGAAGTTATTATGGCAGCAACTGATAGAGGCCTCCAAATCAAGTAACCCATCATTATTCTGGAGAATTCGTAGCTGTACAGCCGGATAGGGGCCTATCACAACTATCCTGCTGCATATCAATGAAAGCCTGGGAAACGCACTTCCATAATCTTTACGAGGAATCTAGCGATGAGTCCTATGCATTAGACATACCGGATGATCAGATACAGCCATGGCCAGCAGTCTCATTAACAGAGACCCATCTGCTGATTGACCAACTAAAGAACGGGAAAGCCCCCGGAATTGACTGTATACCAGCGGAACTATTTAAAACCAATGCAAACTGGTGGGCCCCCTTGCTAGCCTCTCTGTTCACATATATAGATAGAACTGCACAGATCCCATACGACTGGGGGACTTCCATCATTATTCCCATTTACAAAAAAGGCTCGAGGGACGATCCCTCCAACTATAGACCTATAAGCCTCCTGAATATAATAAGTAAACTATACGCTAAACATCTCAGCAAGAAACTGTGCGAATGGATAGAAAGAGCAAAGATTCTTGATGATGCACAGGCAGGATTTAGACAAGGGAGATCCACAATGGATCACTGCCTGATCTTACAGCACCTAGCTGAGAAATACACGTCGCATCACAATCACCACCTATTCGCAGCATTTGTAGATTTTAAAGC